>NC_044322.1:84496997-85157553 GCF_007399415.2 Gopherus evgoodei | reverse complement strand
CTTAAGTACCATCTCTCACTCTCTCTTTACTCTCCTGCAATTTTCCAACCCCTTGCACCAGTCATGCACAGACTGGTGCATAGAAAAATCATTGCTCTGTGGGGGTAGGCAAGCAGTTGAAAGACAACTAAAACTGAGGATCCAGATTGCCATGTTGATGGCTTCTCACTGACAGGCCTTCAACGAGCTATCAAGCACCATTCCTGATCATGGCTGCCATCTGGAATGCAATTCAATATCCTTGCCTTGGGGGCAAATTTAGACATGTTCAATATATAATACAGGACGGAGTTCATAATTTGATATAGACATATCCCATACCGTCACCACAGCTTCTCCACATTTTGTCATAATGTGACATTCATCCATTTACTAGCTTTTATCCATTATTGCTGTTTTCATAGGTTTTTTGCTCTCTTTAATATTTCTCAATATGGAACACTCTATCACTGTCCTAAAGTGTAGTGCCGCTGTTGACTATTCCTAACTTTTAGGATTTTACTGTCTGGTTCTACACAGATACTGTATCTCATTAGAATCTAAGATACTACTTTGCAATATCTAGCTAGCACCTAATCTCTCCTTTCTGTGTAGTTTATATCCACAAATTACAGTATTGGTTGGATTAATGACAGCCCACCATGTGTCTGAGATGACTAGGTTCTCATCCTTTGCCAGGAATTATGAGACAAAATGTTTATGCCATACTACAAAATCAGCATTCGACAGTCTTAGAAGTGGAAGGTTTTCAAAATAGTTCAGATTAACAGAATTTATTTCAGATGGCCTGCATATGAAAAACCAAACCCATGTGTAGCTTTATGTCTCAACCTGTGGTAGGAAGCAAGCAAAATCCTTCAGAGAGCGTGACTGCTGCTCTGCACCTTTGGAAGAGTGGGGCAAGTGCTCCTCTCATGCTCTGTCAATTCTGCACACCTCTGTCTGCCCACTTTGTAATGGATCCTGCCTCCTCTTTGACAACTTTGGAGGACAGAAGCTGTGCCAGCTGGAGACCCCAGGTCTTTTAGCTGAGTGGGAACAAGGACTGGATTGATGCCTGGTCCCTGGTGTATGAGCACAAGATGAAGGAGAGATTCAGTGTGCCCTTTGTACATCTATATGGACCCAGGCACAATGAGATTCAGTGTGCCCTTTATACATCTATATGGACCCAGGCACAATCTAAGTAATTACATTGTATTCTCTGCTTTTCTCCCTTTGTTCTCCTTTGTCCTAGGCTCTTACAGATACTTGTTCACTTTACTTCTGGAAGAAGTCCTGTGGGACCAGTAACAGTGCATTGTCTGACTAGGTGTGTTCTGAGTGCAACTGTTTCATTTATAATTAATTTAGTATCTACCAGATGATAGATGGCTGTCAAAAGCCCATTCATAAGGGTGTGTCCTACCTATATATTATTGCTAGCATGCTAATAAGGGGTATGTGCGTTCACACACACACACAAAACCGTATTAGCATAATCCTATTAACCATAACAATATTAGCATAATTTATTCATATGCATAATATTAGCATACCTGATTACCTATAGATATACAGATAATCTTGGGAAATTACTTACTCAAAATTCAAGCATGTTCTGAAAAATATTATCTGTGTGTTTACTCATGATTCTCTTAAGACACACTCATATAATTTAAAACAGAACAAAAATAATCCACACAAACATATCATGGGAGAAGTATTCAATTGCTACTACTACCAAATATTATACTAATAATATAATGGGGGTAAATTGTGCCTGCATGTGCATTTATCTTTCAGAACTTGGTACTCAAACACATTTTTTATGTGGTAGTGTGCTCAAAAACACATTCATTTTATTGCATGACGTGAATTTACAAGCTCAATAGTTTAATCATGAGCAACATGGAGCATTAGAAGTCCTTTATTCAGAGATGTTTATTATAAAAAAGGTAACTGGGGGAAATATTTTTTTCTTTCATTTCTCGATTTCTGGTTAGAAGAGGGACCAGGTCAGTAGCAACTAGACATTGTTTCGTTCTGATGACTATGGGGTCATCTGATGGGTTAGTAGCCAATCTGAAATATTAATAGTTCAGTTCCTATTAGCTGTAAATGTTACAAACCCATTGTAGCCAATTGTCACTCTCGTTGCAGTTTCATAAAAAAGGCCACAGATTGTGTGAGTGTGGAGAATGAACTAGTATGAGTTGTTCCTCCAGGCCAAGCATGAGCCATAGGGATAGGTAGTTTGGGGAAGCCTGTGCTGTTAATAACATGCTGACACAGCTAAGTAGATAGAGGACCTAATATTCATATGCCAACATCTTTAAGAACTGTTGAATTGATGTGATTTTAATTTTAAAAGTTACAATAAAAATTGGTTAAACCCTCACTTTTTTTCAAGAGTCTAAGTTACATGATAGATTTGAACAGACATCAGAGGGATTTGTGTGGTTTATGTGATTTCCAACTTATTGAACTCAGAATAAGGAACAGGGAACTGAGGACAAGCAACACAAAGCAGCTTAGACAGTGGGCATGAGAGCCAGAGGTAACTGAAGAAAACCTGTACAGACACCTGAAAAGCTCACCATAAAGCCAAATGCTATTGCTAGAAGAATATCCTCCAGAGGCAGACATGCAAATCCTTTGATGGCTAACTGAAAAGAAGTAGACAAGGTGAAAAAAGAAGGATAAGAATGTTCTTGTGTTTATTTCTAAACAGATTACTGCAGTGAAGTCCAACCTGGGTCCCAGATGCCATTTGTGGCCCTGGAAGGTGACCGTGTTAAAAAAAAATACAGTATGTGGATTTGATTGAAATTGTATTCCTTGAGCTGCACCATGCAGTTAAAAAACAAACAAACAAACAAAAAACACAGAAGTATTTGAATCAGTCCCATTGCTAAGAGAACCAATTAGGAGCTCCATCTCCAATTGCCTCCCACCACCTCCACTGAAGCTCCAAAAACTGATGTGAGATGAGAGTTGCAGTTACTCAGCAGTTCCACTGCTCACCTCCTGCTGCATTGCAGAGGACAGGGAAGAGAATAGCTCTAATGTTTCTCTTGTTTCCTTTTCTGCCATGTTGCCAGGAAGTGCAGCTTAGGTGCTTGACTGCCTGAACTGAGAGGGTGCTCCCCTCTTCAAAAAGGGAGTTCATCCGTCACCCTATCCCTCCTCCCCACCTCTCCTGCCCCCAACATGTTAGGGAAAAGTGACAATTAAAACTTTTCTGTCTTGTTTTGAAAATCAGTGCTATATTTTCAAAAATAATTGCTAATGGCACACTACAATCATTAGTTAATTCCCATAATATGTTAAGGTACACTTCTATATTGAATTATATATATGTTTAATTTATTCAAGTATTTCTTTACTTGCTCTCTTTCACTAGTTATTTTGACATCTTCCACGACCTAGTTTTGTTTAAACTTCTGTTCTTTTTACAGACAGGGTTTTCTTTTAAATTTGTCCAGTCTCTGAGCAATTGTTGGTGACTAATTTCAGACCACTCTCCATTTATATATGTATCTCCGCACAGCCAAATCTCTTGTTCTTGTCTCAGATACCACCACATCCTCATCTCTGTGACATCCCAAACACACATTAACTCCTACCTCAGTTAACATCATCTGATTTTCCCATTAATATGATCATGTGACTCTCCTATATGAATTCTTTACTGGTACCTCTTACATTAATGGATCAAACTGAAACTACTGGTTACTACCTTCAAACTTCTTATAACACTGCCTCTCCCTATATATTCTCCCTGGCTGAGCTTCCTGTTGCACAGTGATAGATATATTTGTCTAGGAAAAAAGATATAAACTGCTTCAGGTTTGTATCAGATACCCAAGGAATATCTTTACCGAGATTTTATCCCTAGTCTGAATAAACAATATGAGCAATTGCTTAGACAAAAGAAAAGGTTAGACAGATCTATATTCTTTCATTACAAAGAGAATCTGAATCTCAGTGAAAGCATGTCTCTTAAACAAATCTACATCTAATGACAATTTGCAACAGTAATTGTCTTTTTGATAAAAAAAATGGTATACCCCTAAATACTAGGCAGAACAATAACTAATAAGTGCCTACCAAAAATACAAACACACATACACAAACACCCCAGCATAAATGTATAAACAGCCATCAGTGATCACTCAATTATTGAAGACGAAAAGGAATGTGAGCTTGAAGAGAAGTCCAGAGTTAACAATGAACCACAAACAATATTTGGAAGGGCTAAGTCTAATATAATTTGTTGCTACAGGGAAGTAGAGTGCTGTAGCACTTTAGCAGTAAATTATCGTCTCTGGAGAATTGTGTGTTACTGCCTATGAACTTTTTCCTCAGCTTTGATTAGAAATATGCTTCTGCCACTAACTGAATTTTTTTTTTGGCTAATAAGTTTGCACTCCCCCATATGTAAAGAATGTTCAGAGGCTTATTCATTGGATATAAACCACTGAGCCTTGCAGTATAGCTTTACTGCAGAGAGAAATATATGCATGAATCAGCTCTGCTACTATAAGTATTGACTTAACCAGCCTACAAACAATAGATCATTTTGTCAAGTAGTGCAGTTAGTTTTGCATTATAAATAGGTTAATAGTAAATTTATAAACATTCTGTTTATGAAGTTTCCAGGCAGTGTTTTATTCTTTACTATGATAGGTGCAAATTAACTGGCCCGCCACATTTTTTCTTTGTTGTTAAAACTGTGTACAAATAGCAATCATATCTATGCCTTGACACATTCATCACTGAGTTGTTTAGCATAGACAATATTATTGCATGGTATATCATCTTTTTCAGTCTACTTAACTAGGATTTTTCCAAATGAAATATAACATTATATACACTGTAGTGTCCTGGTGAGGGCAGCAAAACATTCAACATACATCCTTTTAATATGAAATATGCCGTTCTATGCAAACTTGTATATTAAATTACAAATAACCAGAAAATATACTTTCTTGGTCTAGGAAAAAATGCAAAGAAATTGCATTTTCTCTATTTTATCAATCACTGATAGATTTTTCTAAGATATATAGATGTCTGTGTCCTCTGAAACTCTTCTTTCATCCTTGTGTCCTAAATTAGAACTGGCTCACATTCATTGTCAAAATGCAGGAGATTCAACCTGCAACATTCAGATAAAAATAGATATTTAAATTGGAGGTCATGTACTTTACTAATCTCAAAGGAAGAGGAGAGGAGGGAAGCAATCAGGAAATATATATACAATGTGATTTGCAGCTAAGAAATAAAACAATTTCATTGGCTCTGCTGCCTCCCACAAAAGTTCTTTAAATGAGATTTTTGGCTATCTAAATCTAATGTTAAGTCGAGTTCTGGAAAAATAGTTCTGATTGGCTGGCATTCTCAGAAAAAGCTTCAAAAAGGCAATAGGTAGAGACTGTAAATGATAAAACTGAATAATTAAAAAAAACTAAATGGATGTAATTAATTGGGACTGATGAAACCGAAGAAGTTTGGGATCTACTGTTGACCACAAAGTTCAGCAAACTCAGTCCAGAACCACTCATTCTGCTTGCATGCTGGTATTGACCTGCTAAATCAAAGTGTTCCTCAGGGTCAGTTTCTGTCCCAGGCAGCTGGTCAACTTTTCCACAAGCTCTTGAATTTCGCGCACGCGCGCGCGCGCGTGTGTGTGTGTGTTTTACCCCTCCCCTGCTAATTGACTTACTCTGAGCTGGAGATGGGATCTTGAAGCATACCAATCTTTTTAGACTTCTCCTTCCCAATCTACTGGTTCCTCTCCACGCAGTACTCTGGGAACAAAGTGTCCTGGAGCAAGGAGGCTTGCCACTTCATCCCATACAACATGATCTCTGGGTAACTCATAGACTCATAGACTCTAGGACTGGAAGGGACCTCGAGAGGTCATCGAGTCCAGTCCCCTGTCCTCATGGCAGGACCAAATACTGTCTAGACCATCCCTGATAGACATTTATCTAACCTACTCTTAAATATCTCCAGCGATGGAGATTCCACAACTTCCCTAGGCAATCTATTCCAGTGTTTAACTACCCTGACAGTTAGGAACTTTTTCCTAATGTCCAACCTAAATCTCCCTTGCTGCAGTTTAAGTCCATTGCTTCTTGTTCTACCATTGGAGGCCAAGGTGAACAAGTTTTCTCCCTCCTCCTGATGACACCCTTTTAGATACCTGAAAACTGCTATCAGGTCCCCTCTCAGTCTTCTCTTTTCCAAACTAAACAAACCCAATTCCTTCAGCCTTCCTTCATAGGTCATGTTCTCAAGACCTTTAATCATTCTTGTTGCTCTTCTCTGGACCCTCCCCAATTTCTCCACATCTTTCTTGAAATGCGGTGCCCAGAACTGGACACAATACTCCAGTTGAGGCCTAACCAGCGCAGAGTAAAGCGGAAGAATGACTTCTCGTGTCTTGTTTACAACACACCTGTTAATGCATCCCAGAATCATGTTTGCTTTTTTTGCAACAGTATCACACTGTTGACTCATATTAAGCTTGTGGTCCACTATGACCCCTAGATCTCTTTCTGCCATACTCCTTCCTAGACAGTCTCTTCCCATTCTGTATGTGTGAAACTGATTGTTCCTTCCTAAGTGGAGCACTTTGCATTTATCTTTATTGAACTTCATCCTGTTTACCTCAGACCATTTCTCCAATTTGCCCAGATCATTTTGAATTTTGACCCTGTCCTCCAGAGCAGTTGCAATCCCTCCCAGTTTGGTATCGTCCGCAAACTTAATAAGCGTACTTTCTATGCCAACATCTAAATCGTTGATGAAGATATTGAACAGAACCGGTCCCAAAACAGACCCCATGCGGAACCCCACTTGTTATACCTTTCCAGCAGGATTGGGAGCCATTAACAACTACTCTCTGAGTACGGTTATCCAGCCAGTTATGCACCCACCTTATAGTAGCCCCATCTAAATTGTACTTTCCTAGCTTATCTATAAGAATATCATGCGAAACTGTATCAAATGCCTTACTAAAGTCTAGGTATATCACATCCACCGCTTCTCCCTTATCCACAAGGCTCGTTATCCTATCAAAGAACGCTATCAGATTAGTTTGACATGATTTGTTCTTTACAAATCCATGCTGGCTATTCCCTATCACCTTACCACCTTCCAAGTGTTTGCAGATGATTTCTTTGATTACCTGCTCCATTATCTTCCCTGGCACAGAAGTTAAACTAACTGGTCTGTAGTTTCCTGGGTTGTTTTTATTTCCCTTTTTATAGATGGGCACTATATTTGCCCCCTTCCAGTCTTCTGGAATCTCCCCCGTCTCCCATGATTTCCCAAAGATAATAGCTAGAGGCTCAGATACCTCCTCTATTAACTCCTTGAGTATTCTAGGATGCATTTCATCAGGCCCTGGTGACTTGCAGGCATCTAACTTTTCTAAGTGATTTTTTACTTGCTCTTTCCTTATTTTCTCTTCTAAACCTACCCTCTTCCCGTAAGCATTCACTATACTAGACATTCCTTCAGACTTCTCAGTGAAGATCGAAACAAAGAAGTCATTAAGCATCTCTGCCATTTCCAAGTCTCCCGTTACTGTTACCCCCTCCTCATTGAGCAGTGGGCCTACCCTGTCCTTAGTCTTCCTCTTGCTTCTAATGTATTGATAAAAAGTCTTCTTGTTTCCCTTTATTCCCATAGCTAGTTTGAGTTCATTTTGTGCCTTTGCTTTTCTAATCTTGCCTCTGCATTCCTGTGTTATTTGCCTATATTCATCCTTCGTGATCTGACCTAGTTTCCATTTTTTATATGACGCCTTTTTATTTTGTAGGTCACGCAAGATCTCAAGGGTAAGCCAAGGTGGTCTTTTGCCACATTTTCTCTCTTTCCTAACCATCGGAATAACTTGCTTTTGGGCCCTTAAT
This sequence comes from Gopherus evgoodei, assembly GCF_007399415.2. Lineage (NCBI taxonomy): Eukaryota > Metazoa > Chordata > Testudines > Testudinidae > Gopherus > Gopherus evgoodei. The sequence goes on along the minus strand of NC_044322.1, from coordinate 85,149,646 downwards.
AGTGTCCCTTTGAAAAACTGCCAACTTTCCTCAGTTGTTTTTCCCCTCAGTCTTAATACCCATGGGACCTTGCCTATCAGCTCTCTGAGCTTACCAAAATCCGCCTTCCTGAAATCCATTGTCTCTATTCTGCTGTACTCCTTTCTACCCTTCCTTAGAATTGCAAATTCTATGATTTCATGATCACTTTCACCCAAGCTTCCTTCTACTTTTAAATTCTCAACAAGTTCCTCCCTATTGGTTAAAATCAAGTCTAGAACAGCTTCCCCCCTAGTAGCTTTTTCAACTTTCTGAAATAAAAAGTTGTCTGCAATGCAGTCCAGGAACTTATTGGATAGTCTGTGCCCCGCGGTGTTATTTTCCCAACATATATCTGGATAGTTGAAGTCCCCCATCACCACCAAATCTTGGGCTTTGGATGATTTTGTTAGTTGTTTGAAAAAAGCCTCATCCACCTCTTCCGCCTGATTAGGTGGCCTGTAGTAGACTCCCAGCACGACATCACCTGTGTTTTTTACCCCTTTTAGCCTAATCCAGAGACTCTCCACCCTTCCGTCTCCTATGTCCATCTCCACCTCAGTCCAAGTGTGTACATTTTTAATATATAAGGCAACACCTCCTCCCTTTTTCCCATCTATCCTTCCTGAGCAAACTATACCCATCCATACCAACATTCCAGTCGTGTGTATTATCCCACCAAGTTTCAGTAATGCCAATAATGTCATAGTTGTATTTATTTATTAGCACTTCCAGTTCTTCCTGCTTATTACCCATACTTCTTGCATTTGTATAAAGGCATCTAAGATACTGGTTTGATCTTGCCTCCCAGCTTTGCCCTGACCCTCCTTCCTCTCTGCCATTATAGCCCGTGCTCCCTCCTGTTTCCAACCCATCTCCCAGGTCTTGTTCCCCACTTACCTGTGGGCTTTGCTCACCTGTCCCCGTCGAACCTAGCTTAAAGCCCTCCTTACTAGGTTAGCCAGTCTGTGCGCAAATAAGGCCTTTCCCCGCTTCGAAAGGTGAACGCCATCTGTTCCTAGCAGTCCTTCCTCAAACAGCATCCCGTGGTCGAGGAAGCCAAAGCCCTCCTGGCGACACCATCTTCGCAGCCAGGCATTCACCTCCACGATGCATCTGTTTCTGTCCGGACCCCTACCTTCAACAGGAAGAATCGAAGAGAATACCACCTGCACTCCAAACTCCTTAACCCGTACTCCCAGAGCCCTGTAGTCACTCTTGATCTGCTCAGTGTCACACCTCGCAGTATCATTTGTGCCCACATGGATGAGTAGCATGGGGAGTAGTCAGAAGGCCAGATAATCCTCGACAATGCCTCTGCAACATCTCGGATACGGGCCCCTGGCAGGCAGCATACCTCCCGGGATGAACGGTCAGGGCGACAGATGGGTGTCTCCGTCCCCCTCAGCAGAGAGTCTCCAACCACCACTACCCTACGTTTCTTATCAGTGGTGGCAGCAGACCTCCCAGCCTTAGGGGTATGAGGCTTCACCCCCTTAACTGTTGGGGGTGATTTCTTCTCTCCTGTATCAAGAAGAGCATAACGGTTATCTTTTACCACAGCAGGAGGGTTCGCAGCAGCGGTGGAGCACTGCCTGCTGCTAGAAGTAACCAGCTGGCTGTGTCCACCCTGAGCCTCCTCCTCCACTGGTGTGTCAGATACACCCTGAGGCATCTCCTCCTCCACTGGAGTGTCGGTAGTCCTGTCAACTGGGACAGCACCATCAGCTGTCTCCACATGGATACTGTCCAGGAATTGCTCATGGACATAGATGTTCCTCAGCCTGGCCACCTCCTCCTGTAGCTCTCCCACCTGCTGCCTGAGAGATTCCACCAGTAGGCACCTTTCACATTGGATGCCACCCCCAGCCTGGATATCAGTAAGTGGAAATTGCAAATTACAGTCTTTGCAAGCCCACACCAGAATCTGGGTAAAAGCATCCATGCTTTGGCGCTCTGTCTGGCTACAGGCGCAGGTGGAGGAGACAGAAGCAGTGCTGGCACAGGTGTTGCGGGTCCTCCTCACCATTGTAAGCTTCCCTCTGTCAAACACTCTCAAATTCCTGTCTACAGCTCCCTATCCGCTCCTCTCTGCTGTAAACAGAAAGGTTTTCGATGTGGCTCAGGTTATGGGTTCAGGGGACCAATGGGTCACAGATGAGACTGACAAGGGACCCCCCCCCTTCCTACTCCCCTTCCAAACTCCCTTGCAAAACTCCCTGTTAGCAGCTCCTGTTTGCTAAGCTCCCTGGTCTCTTGTGCGCAAGCCCTGGCCTGAGTGAATGCCCCGCCCACTGGTTAAGGTTCAGCCAATTACCAGAGGCTTCTAGCTTTCAAACCTGCCTAGTAGCTCCACCTCCAACTGCCAGCTACAGCACACGGTCCTTCAAACAAACAAACCAAACAGACTGACAAACACAAGCTCAGCACACAGCAAGTAACCCCCAAACACACACACAAACCCAAACACTGCAGACAGTCACTTACCCCACAGATGCTGTATGCGCTCCTCCTTCACCTGGAGAACTCCCTTGCAAAACTCCCTGTTAGCAGCTCCTGTTCGCTAACACTGAAATGCAAAACGTAAAAGATTAAATTTTTGTTGTGACTTCTTCTTTCCATCTTACCCTAACCCACACGTAATCTGTGGATTCTGTTGATTAGAACAGAATATAATTGGTTCTGACAGGGGCATGATTTGGTGAACCTAACCATAACGCTCAAACTATGTCACAAGACCCAAAATGAGGGAGACACAAAATATTTGTCATGCAGGGAACATAAACTGCTGCAGGATTGTTTCCTTTAGTGTAAATAAGTCTTTTAATGACCTCAATTTTATGAATCGTTATTTCTAATGTGAACTGTGTTCCACGCTATAGAAGAGGACACCACATTTGCATAGGGTGTAAGTTATTGTGGGAGTAAAATGATTGATGTCCCTTGATATGCTCAGTCACTGTAAACAGCCTTTAACTTTTGTTTATGTGTGGCTGATATTTGTTTCTTGTTCATCTCACTTACTCTGTGATACCAGACTCTGAAATGCACTTGAAGGGAAAAGTGTTTATTTTAATGTGCTTGTTGTCAAGTGTCAAAATAATATTATGTTTCATGGTGAGCTATGAACAGAGATGAGATACTTAGGTTTTGTAGAGGAAACCCAAGCTGTAATTATTATTATATACATTTGTTAGTTTTATGTTTGAAACAGCTTCAGAGCTTACGAGTTTGTCTACACTGCTCCTGAATTCAGACAATGGGGGTAAGAACTGCAGTGTGCACCAAAGTGCTACGCTGCAACTCCCCCATGTGGACATGGAGAGAATTAACTAAAAGGTCCCTTGTTTCCATTAATGTAATCCCGACTGAAGAGAACTATGTTAATGTGAATCAGGAGTCTTTTAGTTTGCACCCATAGAGTTCACATGGAGGAGATAGAGCACAGCACTTTAGCACACATTGCTATTCACAGCACAGTAGTCCCAACAGCAGGGCAGTGTAGACAATCCCTAACTGTTATTACTTGCACTGCATTGTTGTTTTGTAGGTATTAGGAGGAAAAGTTAAGAAACGTGAAAACTGTACAAACTATAGGTGCTGAATGCCTCTTGAAATATCCTGGGTGCCTTCAACTCCAATTGAAATTAGAGGGAGAAGGCATTCAGAACCTTCCAAGATCAATCCGTAAGTGCTCTGTCTTGTTCCTATTAAAGTCAATGGCAAAACTATAAATGACCTCAATAGTAACAGGATTAGAAAGCTGATCAGTGTTGGCAACTTGATTTCAAATCTACTATTGTTGTTTGATTGTATTGTGACAGGAGCGCCTAGAAGCGTTGATGAGGTCAATATTATATGTTACACAGATTTATATTAATGGACTGTCCCCATCCCAAAAAGAACAGATACTATAAAAGATATTAAAATATAAATATTAATAGCACTTTGGATCTGTAAAATTACTGTGTATTTTGTAAAATATGACACTGATCTAGTTTGATAGTTCAATACTTGATATGAAGAAATCTTGTTTTTAAAAATTATTGTACAAGACTATCTATTGATCTTTTAAAATAAATATCTGCTAAAACACTACAGATTAGCTGATTCAAGAAGCCCATCATATTGAAGGGAGTATAATTTTTATGGCCATTACAGATTTCAGGGAAACTAGAAAATGAGCATTTGCCACAAAAAACATAAATTCCATGAAAATCATGAAAATCAGACATTCCACCAGTTAATTGATTATAGCAATGAGCAGAAAAAGACTTGAGACGAATACAAGAAATGATAGATCTTTCCTTCCCTCACTGAGTCGCGAGCCCTGTTGCGCACCCACCATGGAGAGTCTGGGATGTAAGGATTCAGTCCCCTTCTGCTTTCCTGTGCTGGAGAAAGAGAGGTCCCTTCTGGGCAGCTACTTCAATCACATGAAGATGGGGAAAGAATGGGTTGGTAGGTAGGATTGGAGAGGGGCCTGTGCACTAGAGCCACTGCATCAGGGAAAAGTAATCTGTGTCAGCAACTATATTCCTGGGGAAGTCCAGTAATGTGCTGCCCCTTACTTGGACGTAACATTATGTTTCAGTCCAGCCCAGAGAAATGAGACTACAAGGAGGCAGATGGTGATCTGCTCTTTAGCACCTTACAGGCATAGGCTGCAGGACAGGGAGAGCAATGGTGGGAAAGAGGAATGAAACACAGGTACTGAGAAGAATGGAGAACCAATTCTTCCAATGAAAACAGTGCTGCTTGCTTGTGAGAAGAGCTGTTGGCCATTTAACTCTGATCCTCTGTTTTCTTTTCTCTCTCTTCCCCCTGTTGGTGTCAATAGTCAAGTCTGCAAAACAGACTTCTCTTTTCTGCTGTCTGAGGAGGATTAAAGCATTAATAAATGTGGGAGAACAATACAAAATATCCAGGAATTTAGGAGAAATGAGATTAACTCTTCATCCAACTCCATGGGGGATGGTGGCAGGGAAGTACTGTTAAAATAAGACTCTAGCAGCCTAAAAGGGAATGGAAATCATTCAGGCAGTCCCTGAAATGCTACTAGACCTTTGTAAGACATTGTTTGGGTGAAGGCAACCATTAAAATATATTCATAAAATATAATGTGGCTTTATGAAATTTTGTTATTTTGCTTCATGAAAAAAATTTGCCTCCTGAATCATACCATATATTGAATAAACCTCTGGAATTAACCTTGCTGTTGGGATTTTAAGTTTCACTTTTTCTGACCTTTTATGATTTTTAACTTGCAACCTTAGTGTCATATTAACTTAGATTCCGCCTCCCTCCCCCAGCAGAGTACAATAAAACAGAACAGGTAAAAGATAGTTTTCTCATAGCCTATTTCTTCCTTTTTGTTAGATAAAAGAGGTATGGTGAATTAGTGGGCAAATGCAACAGATTAAATGTTCAAGGACAGCTCACACAAGCTTCCTTGGCTTGCTCTTATCTGAAAGCTGGAAATTTTATGTGGAACATCCTTATTGCTGCACTGATACATCAATACTCCATATGACCCACTGGGGCTCTAGTATGGACTGGTACTAAATAAGATACAAAGACACTAATACACAGAAGAAAGAGACTTTCTTAGCATACTAAGAATCATGTGTGTTGATATTTATTTTCTTGTCTGCACTGTGAGAGAATTTCCTTACAAAACAGTTTGGACTGGAGAACTTCAATCGTTCTCTTCTTGGTGCTGAGATTTGTGACCACTGTGTGAAATGATAATATTCACAAATCATAACACTGAAAATGAGGGAGAATAGTGGTTTCCCATTTCAAATTTTTCTGCAAGTGAACTCCTAAATAAACTAATGTAGCTCCAGGAGACCTTTGGGCTTGTTGCAGAAATGAATGGGTGAGGCTACGTGGCCCATATTGTACAGGAGGTCAGACAAGGTGACCACAATGGTCCCTTCTGGCCTTAAAAGCTATGAAACTCTATGTCTCCATAAGAAAATGACAACACAGTTATGGACTAAATAGATGAGAACTATTATTAAAATAAATTCCACATCTATTTTCCAGCTTCATCAGGTTGTAAGGTATCTATATTTAGGTGCTTATTAGTATCCATTGGGAACTAAACACTTCTCTGCCTCGTTTGATTAAGCTCTGCTTGTTTTCTACCTACACTCTCTCTAATTATTTTTTAATCAAAAATCTCCAGCTTAATTTTGATGGGACTGCATAGTTTACACTTCAGTACCTAGCAAATAATAAGGAATGTCTTTCTTTCTCGCTCTGCCCTTCCCCTTCGTTTCAGCAAATGAATGCATGTATTACAACTTTGCCTGAAAATATTACACGACTATGCTGAAAGACACTTTCATTCTTAAATCTGAATTCTATGGGTTTACATTACTTCTCCTTAAACATGTACTGGTTCCTTAACATTTTTCTATTTACATTAGTGTACACATAGCAGTGTTTGTGTATGTGACATAGAAGGTGCTCATATGAAAAAAAAAGTACAATACACATGGAAGGATAGATATTTAATTACTAATTTAAGCAAATAATATGTTTGGACTAAATAATTGGAAAACCCCGGTTCTGGATCATGCACAAAGCTTCCCCAATGTGGAAAACTGACATTTTGATTTTTACAAAATCAAAAGAGACGAGAACTAGGTTTCCATCCTCAAGAAATAGATATAAGCATGGATGCTCTTGTGTTTCCTAGCAACACAGGGCCCAATCTGTACTTTTTAAATTTCTCAAGGCTTACTATAATGCACAGGAAAATGCTGTATGTTGTAAATCCTCAACCTATGCTGCAGCAGGTCCTAAAACAAAAGGCAAATGTACATTTGTAAATTCAGTTCTGGGAGGGATTTGGAAGGCTATGGAAAGGCTTCTCAGCTAATTTCCCTGCACATGGTTTGTATGACAAACTCAAAATATACTGCAATATTCTGGATGAAATTGATGGAATTAAGACAAACTTTACTGAATGATGATTAATAGTTTTGGGGTCCATTGTATTACAAATGCAATTGTGTGTATGTGTTATTGTGGCATTCAATGTACTTCTGCAGTAAGGGAGGATATTAATTTAATTCATTCCTTTGAAGACACACCCCGGAAAGGTTGGTATATACTAGTTTAAACTGGATTCTCCATGAATCAACAGCCAAAGAAAGGATTTTTTGATAGCCTGGTTTTAAAACGAGCTCAGAGCCTTCTTCCTGATCCAGCAAATGGGCAGGACTCCTGGTCCAAAAAAAGGCCCCAGCCCTTAGGAAGGGTTAGAAGGACTGTACCTACTGATGCCCCCTAAGACTGCATGCTTCTTCTGAGCTGAAGAGCTGATGAACTTGAAATGATAAGGAAAACACCTCAGGTGGGGTTCTGAAGGACTGCTCCTGCCAGAGCCTGTGTTAAGGTTGGGATGATCTCTTGTAAGCTTATTAGCATGCAGGTAGGTTCTTTTATTGTTTTAATATGTTTTCTCTAAACTGCTATTATCTTAAGAATAAAATAGACTTGCGTAGGAAGTGCTGTGTGGGACCTTACAACCGTTAGCAATTACTCCGCTTGTCTCCGAAGAAAAGGCAAGAGAAGCCTTCTAAGGTAACCTGTCTTTTCTTGGGAATAACACAGTGAAGGCAGGGAACTATTTAGACTGGAAATACCCTGGTCAGAAGCGAGTGAGACAGGTCTTTACACAAGAAAGGCAATGGCTGGGTGTTGGAGAGTGAGTGCCCTTACTGGATCACTCTATTTTCCCATCAAGGCCTAAATTTAGACACGATTCAGTATGCTGAGAGTATTAAACAAAGATTAACCTGCAGTGAGACTATTAAACAAAGATTATAACCATTAAGATCATACCCTTGCTACGTGCATATCCAGACCTGAGACTGGCTGCAGCAGAAGTGCTGGAAGTAGGGGTATGGGGTGTGTGTGTGTGTGTGTGTGTGCGCGCGCACGCGCGCACTCCTGCACCCCTTGGCTTGAAGTGGTTTCCATTATCTACCGGGTTTACAGTTTGGATCAATGGATCTCAGCACCCCCACTATAAAAATTGTTCCAGCACCCCTGAGTGGCAGTGACCGCATGGCACATGTACAGATGTGTTTGCCTTCTTGTATGTATTAGTCTTTATCTATAGTTATGACATCTGGAAAGAGGTCATGAAATGATAAGCATGGACACTGCATAAAACCCTGTCAAATAAACCTCTTCTGCTGGGTTGAATTGGATTAGGTTGCCAAGCTTGCAGCTGCAGAAAACTCCAGATCTGATGTATAGAGTTCCACATCAGGATGAGTGGAACTCTGGGTGAGTTTGTTTTTAAAGATGAAAGGGAATGAGGAGTCAAGATACTGATGATGGCTTTATAGGTGTTCCAGGGATGGCTGATATTGACCCAGATATCTCCCTTTTGCTTTACAAACTAGAAGACTCACTGCTTAGTTAAACTCCTGGTTTTAACTGCAGACTTTGGTGGTAACTAGCAGTCCCAGTTACTGAGAAAATACATGTAGGCCCTGATCCAGCACCCATGGAAGTCAGTTGGAGTCATTCCATCAGTGGATGTTGGATTAGGACTTTACTCTTGCTATTAAGCAGAGTAATCCACTGGCCCAAGGTCACTGCTATTCAGGCACTGTGTTGTATAGTATGCTGAATTGGTGGTCTTAGCTCCCGACAAACCCTGTGTTCATCAGTGCAGGATTTAGCAGTAGTCTGCTCCCACTTGCTCACCAGAAGTGCTGCACAATTGTCCTTCTCCTGGAGATATAAAAGTAGGCTTGCAAATCCTAGGGCAAGATTGGGTTAAAAAATAGGGGTCAGATCAATGAAGTAAGTCCCTACTGAAAAATGAGTAAGGGTGGTAGAATCCAGCTTTGAGGGTTGGATCTTCAGAGAATATGAACGGGGGCTGTGGAAGAACACTACTTAGGCATTGGCAGTGCTACTGAGTCTGGTGTGTTGTTACCTAAAATCCAGTGAGCTTCAGAAGGCAAGGAAAATGGGAACTACATGCTCATGGGCCAGCAAAAGCGCTGCACCAACATTTCATGAGGCACTGAGCATCTAACTGTGATGCACAGTGACATTTAGAAGCATTTCTGTCAGTGGCTGCCCCCAAGCCCACGTTCTTCTGAGTGCAAATCTGAAACACACTCGGGTAAGCTGTTACTCCTGGCTAGCAGAAAGAGTGACTGAAAATACTGCAAATGGCCCATGCACACAGCACTTACATTCCCTGCATTCTCTTTAGGTATCTATGCCCTATCCACTCCTTTTCTCAGCCCTTGCTATAAACTCTTTACCTGCTCCTCAACCAGGCATCATGTCAGGGCAGACAAAGGGAGTATCTCACATTACTGAGCACTGCACATGAGGGGCCCTATCCTGCAAGGTACTGAGCACCTTCAATCTGTATTGAAATCAATGGGACTTGTCAGTGCTTAGCACCTCCCATGTTCAAGCCACTCTGAACTGGTGCTGACTGAACACAGAGGCCTTGTTCACACTGGGGCTTAACCCAGGTATAGACATCAGGGTAACTGCTCTAGTGTGAAAGCCACTATTTGTTTCAGTTTGACCATGCTTGGGAATAAGGTGAGCTCCATTGCTTGGGGCAGCAATGGTAATCTGCACCAATTGTCAGTGTAAAGAAAACCTGAGTGCTGAAAAAAAGAACCCAAGTACTAGCAGTGTTCAGCAGCCTGCAGGATCAAGTCCCCTTGTGTTTCTTTGTATTAATGTGTAAAATATAATGGCACATTATTTTCCATCTTACCTCGGCTCCTTCAACCACTTTTTAATTGATAACACAACTTTTTCATGAATTTGTTTTCCTCCTTTTCAAGTATTCTAGATTACAATTGCAAAAATGTCTTCTGTGGAAAGCTGCTAATGGGTAGCCCGCATGAACTAAAAGGAGCAGCTCAGCCAATGCAGTCAAAATGCTTGTAATCCAGGCAATAAAGGGAAAAACAAAAATTCTCTTAAGAATCCACAGAGTTAATTAGAGAAGGCAGCAATAAAAGGAAACAATGACGATTTTCGGAAGCAACATAATGGACCTAAATTCATCATTTTCTATGCTATTTTCCAACTTTTCCAGCAAATCTCTTTTAAGAATTCTCAGCGCTTTAAGAAAGAAAACTGTGGACACTTACTGAGGTAATTTTTCATTTTGAAAAGATACTACTTATTTGTGCAGAGTGTAATATATTTTATTTTAATTAAATACAAATTTAATTTATATTTAACATGGAGGATAAATTTCAAGATTCATAAATCTACAGTACTAAACCTGGGTTTTATTTTGTATGGCATTCAGAACTAAATTCTGCCCTCATTTACACTTGTTGCACCCTCACTGAAATCAATGGAATTATATAGTACAGTTTTCTCCATTTGTGATTATTGAGAGTAGTTAGTTTGTCTTTTTGTCATTCTCCTTACCTAATCCAGGTGAACATGATGTAGTATAGCCTCCTACAGTTACTAAATAAGCTCTCCTTTAGGACATTTTCTTCAGTTAAATGATAGATCAAATTTCAAATAAGATAAACTGGCAAATTAAATTTACATTTTTAATGGTCATACCAACAGGGAAAAATTTGCCACCCTCTGCACAAAATTAATAGATAGGGTTTACACAGGGAACTATAGGGGGCTTGGGAGTGGAGAAATCCAACCCCCTCCCCAACAACTGGCCATGGCATGAGACATGAGACTCCCCTTTTGTATCTGTTATTCTATCCCTTCAACCACTGCTAACAATATTGATCCTGATTTACCACTGCATTACTCCATCTACATTGATTTCTGTGAAGTTATATCAACATGAAGCTGGAGTATTGATGAATCAGTCCATTGGGTTTAAATGGTCATAACTTCGCTTCAAAGTTAATAACCCATTGAGATGAATGGAGCAGTTCACCCCTCTCTTTTGGCTAAAGACCTGCACAAAGCCCATAATAATGGGTTTTGCATTCAGGATAAAATGGGGATTGGAGAAAAAAGAATCCTTCCCTCCAACTCGTCAGGTTTCACTTAGCCTTAGTCCTCACAGGTTTACAGGGAGATGAGCAGTGCATAGACAGACTGATTTAATCTACTAGAGAAACTAGTAGGCAATACTCTACTCTAATTTTGACTCTCTGGCCTGGATCCACAAAGTTATTTATGCATCTAATTCTATTTTTAGGCATCCCACTGTAATCCTCAAAACATTGCTCCTCTGCAGACTAACCTTGTGGGCATTTAAGATCACCCAGCTTGTACATTTTGTGCTGTAAAAATTCCCTAGGCAAGTGTCTGGCTCTGGGCATGCACACTGCTGCCTCACTCTACGCAGCCAGGTGACTGTCTTCCACCTAAGTTCCACTGAAATCCACAAATTGGGGGAAGATGGGTGTTCACCATCTATCTTGCCTCTGGGGACATGCTCAGAGGCACCTAACTCCAAATAAAATTCTGGGTAGCAGGTGGCCCTTCCTTATAACCTTTAGCCCAGTGGTTAAGGAATTCACATAGATGTGAGAGATCCCTGGTTTAAGTCCCCCTCTGCCTGATGGGAAGGGATTTGAATAGGGGAGTTGAACCTTGTCTCCACTAGGATTTTACAATGAAATAAGAAAATTTCCTTTTTTTGGTGGATGCCCTGTGGCCTGAAGCTCTAGAGAGAAGGGAGCTCAGTATTGACACAAGTGCTCAGTAGGAAGAAGAGCTCCTTGAGAGCTATGGATGGACAAGAGTTCCACAGGAACTCTCTTCTGGAACTGTTGGTGAACAATGGGAAACTACTGAATGGGCCAGGCCTTATTTACATTTTCAATTAAGTGACAATTTTGGTTAAAATATAGTTACATTTTGAATGTGAGGGTAATAAAATGTTACTGTTCCTGTTAGGAACTGAAAGAGCAAGATAATTGCACCAAATACAGTGGGGCAAGGGGTCACCCTAATGAACACCATACTCAGGCATAGTTGGGTATGTTAGCTTGCACAGGGCTAAAGATGAGGGGAGGTTTCTGTTATGAGTTTCTCTGAGGGCAAGGCCAGAGGGTTCTATATACTGTTGATTCTTCTCAGAAAACTCAGCATGAAAGCAGATTTTAGACAGCATATGGTTTTGAAGTGCCTGACAGTGCTAAACTGAAGGTGGTTTCAAGGGAGTTCTGAGGTGGATTGGATTGAAATTACAAAGAGTCACAGTCTACGTGAGAGAATCTAATAGGGGCCCTCTTGTCCAACAATCAATGCTGAAATCACTAAAGTTGGGTTAAATGTTAGATCCCTCAAAGCAGCACACGCAGCTCTTCACATAGGGGCTGAATAGTCATCTACCAGAATTCTGCAGCTCCATCAACCCTAGTCATCAAAACTGTGAGTGAGGAACTGAGGAGGCTGGGGAAAGAGGTAAGTGGCTAGAAGGACACCAGTGCTCCAAGCATGTGCTTGGGGTGGCACTTTCCAGGAGCCCAGCCCTGAGCAGAGGTGAGCTGCGGGCAGTGGGGGGCGTGGGAAGGCCACAGGAAGTAACCCTGGGGGGGGACAGAGGAACCGCTCCCCCGCAGTTCATCTCTGCTCCACTGCCGCCCTGCTCCCCCGAGCGTGCCGCCGCTCTGCTTTTCCCCCCCTTCCTCAGGCTTGCCTGGGAGGGGGGAGTAGGAGGGGAAATGCAGTGCATCCGGGGAGGAGGCGGGGCCAGGGATTTGGGGAAGGGATTGGAATGGGGCAGGGAAGGGGTGGAGTTGGGGCAGGGCTGGGAGGGGAACGGGAAATATTTTTTTGCTTGGGGCAGCAAAAAACTTGGAGCCAGACCTGGTAGCTAGAATGTGTTAGTCACAACTCCCAGAGGATGACTGCGATCAGGATTATTGCTTAAACAACTGGAAATTAGAGTAATCTAACAGGTACTGTTAATGTATTAATTATTGGTTTTCTCAAGGTTATTTTCATTTCTTCTCTTCCTTCCCCCAAACACTCAGAAACAAATTTCTCTCAGAGCCCTCCCCATCTAGTATCTCATCACTGGTCATTGGAGATATTTAATATTAGCAGTCACAGGCTGGCTAAATGCCACTGTAGGCAGTCTCATTATACCATACTCTCCATAAATTTATCAAGCTCGTCTCTAAGCCAGTTAGGGTTTTTTGCCCCCACTGCTTGCCTTAAAAGTCTGTTCCTGAATTTCGCTCCCCTGATGGTTAGAAACCTTCATCTAATTTCAAGCCTAAACTTGTTGATGGTCAGTTTATAGCCATTTATTCTTGGGTCCACACTGGTACTTAACTTAAATAACTCTCCCTCCCTGGTATTTATCCTTCTCATGTATTTATAGATAGTAATCAGATATTCTGTCAGCCTTTGCTTGCTTAGGCTAAACAAGCCAAGCTCTTTGAGTCTCCTCTAATAAGGTAGGGTTTCCATTTCTCAGATTATCCTAGTTTCCCTTCTCTGCACCTGTTCCAATTTGAATGCGTCTTTCTTAAACATGAGAGACCAGAATTGCGCACAGTATTCCAGATGAAGTCTCACCGGTCCTTTGTTTAATGGTTTTAACATTTCCCTGTCTCTACTGGAAATATCTCAGTTGATGCATCCTAGGACTCCATTAGCCTTTTTTTATGGCTGCATCACATTGGCGGCTCATAGTCATTCTGTTATCAGCCAATACACCCAGGTCTTTCTCCTCCTCTGCAAATTCCAATTGATAAGTTCCCAGTTTATAGCAAAAATTCTAGTTGTTAGACCCTAAATGCATGATCTTACACTTTGCATTATTAAATTTCATCCCATTTCTATTACTTCAGTTTTCAAGGTCACCCAAGTCTTCATGTATAATGTTCCAGTCCTCCTACATATTGGCAATACCTCCCAATTATGTGTCATCCACAAATTTATTTAGCACACTCCCATTTTTTGTGCCAAGGTCATTAATAAAAATGTTAAATAAGACTGGTCCCAAAACCATACCAGAAGAATTCCACTAGTAACCTCCCTCCAACTTGACAGTCACCTTTCAGTATGACCCGTTGTAGTCTCCCCTTTCACCAGTTCCTTATTTACCTTTCAATTCTCATATTAATCCCCCATCTTCTCCAAATAATTTCCCATGTAGAAATGTATAAAATGCCTTACTGAAATCCAGGTGGAAAAGATCTACTGCATTTCCTTTGCCTAAAAATATCAGTTATTTTCACAAAGAAGGAGATCAGGTTGGTCTGGCATGATCTACCTTTTGTGAAAACATGTAGTATTTTATCCCAATTACATTTACCTCTATGCCTTAACTACTTTCTCTTTCAAAATTTGTTCTAAGACCTTGCATATAATTGAGGTCAAACTAGCAAGCCTGTAGCTCCCAGATCACATTTTTCCCCGTTTCTTAAAAATAGTTACTAAATTAGCAATTCTCCAGCCATAGGTATAACACTCGAGTTTACAGACGGATTAAAAATTCTTGCTATTGGGCTTGCAATTTTGTGTGCGAGTTCCTTTAATATTCTTAGATGGAAGTTATCCGGGCCCCCAATTTAGTCCCCTTAAGGTGTTTGAGTTTCACTTTCACTTTGTATGTAGCAATTTGTACTTCCATATCCTTGTTCCTATTACCCATCCCAGTACTACCCTTAAAACCATCATTGGTCTCATTAAAAACTGAAGAAATGTATTTGTTTTGGCACGGGACCATGCCTAGATTATCTTTAATCTCCACCCCATCCTTAGTGCGTAGGGGTCCCACCTCTTCTTTCCTTGGTCCCTACTGGCAATAAAGACTTAGCTGCAACTGATGCAAATTATTCATTTGTGCATCTACTTGCCTATTGTTATTTGTACAATACTTATAAAGTTGGTATCTAAAGTGCATAAATCCATAAATTAGAGAGGCTCTACCCTGTTGCATTCCCTCTGTCCTGTCACCAAATGACTTCATCTGAGTTCTGCCTCCCTCGGTGGCAAAATTCTAGTTGTTCTATTATGCTCAGATCCTATCATTGATCCTAGACTCTCTTGTTTCACTCTGTCTGCCTACAGACTGAGCACAACAGCATGTTCAGAATGCTATCCTTGCAATGATAAAGACTAACAATTTAGATTAGATTGTCTTCCATTTTTTAAATTTCTTTTTGGTCCTTGTCTCAGTTCTTAGGTATCCAACTTCAGATGCCTCTTGAGTGTCTCCAATAGGACACCCAGAAATGGAGGCATCAAAATTCTGAAAATTTTGACTTTGACAAAAATGTTGAGGGTCACTAGGAAACCATCCCCTTGTGCTGAGACATATTGAGAAGTGAGCTTCACTGTATGCAGTGGGTTTGGAATTCCCCTGCCTTGTGGCTGTCTATCACTTCAGCTCCAGAATTACTGTGATTCCACTGCACTATAGAACATTACCTAGTCTGCAAACTTTGTATTTGAGATGTAATTTTTAATTTCATTTTAAAAAAACAGACTTTGGAGAACAGTATTTGGTATATTTCTTGTGTTTTGTAAACCTTTGTGACATTTGTTTACTGATTCATAACTATCTGTTTTAATTAGAAGTGGCTAGAGACAATGGGGAAGATTATGGCTTTTAAAGCCACAGCAATCTAAATTATTCTACATCATTAGAAGTTCCCAGAGGCAGGCAGGCTGGCAGATGGCTTCTTGCAGTGCTGGGGAAGTGTATGCCAATGTAGAATTGGGTAACAGAATCCCACCAACTCTGGACTCAGTCTTCAGGGGAATGCGGGACAGATACAGTGACATGGCCATGTCCCTTTTGGGGTAACTTACTATGCTACAGTACATTGCACTCAGGTAGCTCAGGCAACCCCATTCTGACAACCCATGGCATTCATGCATAAGGGAAGAAGTGCTTTCCTCCCAGCAAGCCCTGTGCAAGCTAGAATATGGCGTCATATATACATATATAAGTCTCCCTCTGCTTTAACAGCTAGACATTTTATACAGTCATTTCCAACAGATTTTAGCTCAGATGCTTGCTTCATAAAAATAGCTTTCATTATAGTCATTAGAAATTCACACTTTCATAAATCTTTTACTTAGAGAGAAAATACAATGCGCTTGGAAAATTTTGTACTATATTCTTATGATTGTTTTCAAAATGAATCAACAAAACACTCTGTTCATAAGTATTCAGGAACCAACTGAAAATACATTTCTTCTGCACAAACTTTAGTGTTTTAAAAAATATGATTAATTTATCCCACTGAAGACAGTTGACTTCTAGCTGTGTGAAGGTTAGAGTTGGTATGGACTGGAGATATACAACCTTTCCTTTTTGTTCAACAAATAAACATAATTCCTGGCCTAAAGATACTACTGCTCAGCAATATGTGAATCCCATTCCTCAGAAGTTAATGAGCAGTGTAGTGATCCACATGTCAGAAATGGCATGTGCTATTGCAAGATACAAAACAGAGATCCTTCATCTTGCAATTTAGACAGATTAGCAACTCAGATATTGCCCTTGCCATTGATTGGCATGTTTATAGAGCAGTAATACAGTATGACATAGCAGGACTGGTATGCAAATATGACTGTCTCTCTAAATGGTGAAATCAGTATTTTTCTCAACTAATCCATATGTTCTTTAAGATGTTTTTAAAATCTCATTTATAACAGGCAAAAAAGGAGTCAGAGGAAGAGATGACATTGGTTATGCTCCAGTATAATGAAGTGTCTACTAAGCAATGTAATGCAACAATGCAAAAACGTTTTCCAGCAAATTTCATAGCGGAAACAAAGATTATTTAGACTAAATAATCTAACAGGGAGAAGAAAAAAGAAAAATAAAATAAAATAAATTATTGCTGTTTTAGCTTACAATTATGTTAAAGACATAAGCAGGAGGAGAACAAGGAGCTATGCTATAATATTTTGCATCTTTGATTCAATTTGTTTATCCTCAGATTAAAGGAGTAGGCAGGATGTCTAAGCAATGCTGGAATGTATTATCTTTACATCTGAAATCTAGAAGGAAAATGGAGTCCAGGCCAATAGGAACCTTTTAAATATAGGACCAACTACTCAAAAAGAAATATCAAATTGACAGTTTATGAAACAAACTCATAAAGGCCAATATCTATAATGAATTTTAGATGGAAATCTACTGTTTTAACAATCAAATTAGCTTTTATTTTCAAATTTGATTTTAAACTAAATCTGACATTGTCAAACTAATGGAATGCTGTATTCAAAACATGTATATAGACAGTTTCCTCACCTTAAAAAGAGACAAGTTACTCTTTATGAACTGATGCTGCAAAGTGCTGAATCCACAATTTCCACTAGATTCAATGGGAGTGGGAGAAACTCACTACCCCCTGGGATCCAACCCCAGATCAATAAATACTATAAAGCAGTGTCTCAGGGTATGCACACCCATTATCCCTATGGAGCAGATCGAGAGTATGACAGCCCCGCAGTTAAAGTCCACCAGATTGTCCTTGGACTCAAAATATTATTACGTAATGACCTGAGCCAATATAGCTGCCCTCAGGCTCAGGGCTAGGTGACCTAATGGCCAGAGTCAATATGACTGTCCTTGCATGCAAGGCTGTGCAACCTAATGGCCAGCAACAAAGGCTGCCACTCGGGGTGTAGTGGCTGGGGTAGGGGGACCGAGGTCCTCCCTACTCCACTGGATCTCAGCCCAGTGCCCTGCCAGTGGTGTGTTTGCCACTGAATCAGCAAGGAACCTACCACAACATGCTAACCTTTCCTGGGTTAGCCCCCCTCACTGGCCAACTTCCTGCCTAGTCGCCTGAAACCTTGGTCCATGTCTCGTCAAGATCTCTGGGCTCCTCGGCACGGGTAGTTTCCTAGGACTGTATATATTACAGATGGGGATAGCAGCACGTATTTAAGACTGTCCAACGCTCCTGATTATAAGACCCTGTTTTTGGTTGTTTACAACTTAGCCAAACATAAACTGTCCTGGCAGAATTTTTCTCTGTCAGGTGTCTGCCTCAGGCTGAATTTTTTTTGGAGGAAGTTTCACCAAAAATGATTCACCCATTTCTACGTGTTAAAATGTTTTGAAATATTTTTGTTGAAAATATCTAGCACGGGGATCAGCAACCTTCGGCATGTGGCTCGCCAGGGTAAGCCACATGGTGGGCTGGACCAGTTTGTTTACCTGCTGCTTCCACAGGTTTGGCCAATCGCAGCTCCCACTGGCTGTGGTTCACCACTCCAGGCCAATGAGGGCGACAGGAAGCGGTGGCCAGCACATCTCTCAGCCTGTGCCACTTCCCGCAGCTCCCATTGGCCTGGGACGGTGAACTGTGGCCAGTGGGAGCCGCGATTGGCTGAACCTGCAGATGCGACATGTAAACAAACTGGCCTGGCTCGCCAAGGGGCTTACCTGGGTATACCGTGTGCCAAAGGTTGCCGAACCCTGATCTAGTACCTCTATGATTTGGAGCAGAGGCTTGAAATTTGGCAGGGACATTTCCCTGGTGTCAAGGCTGTGCCTTTAAGCATCCTTATGAAAATGATATCAAGTCATGAGTCTCCAGAAAATATAAGTTTACATATGCTCAGTAGAGACTGGTTAGAGTTTAGCAGCTTTAAGATGCCATCTGCGCTGAGAATGCCTTGTCCCTGGAATGCAGGGGCTGAGTAAGACATTCCTACCAACTGCAAGTTGGAAAAAGCCAGTATTAAGGTTGCCTGTGCAAACTTGATTTGCCACCCCACCTTGTGTGTACCTATTATGATACAGTCTATAATTACATGATTACACATTATTTTTCCCAATGGAACCTTGCCTCCTTTAGTGAATGGAAAATCATTCATTTGAGACTGGAATCACTTTTATGTACTTTTTCTCTATGTCCATGTATTTCTAAGCAAGCAGTTAACAAGCAGATCATTGTTAAGTTCTTTGCTTGGGTTGACCTTGAAATTTACTTCATACTGACTTCCCAACATATCCATTGTTTCACCTCGTCTTCAATTTAACTTAGATGCCTTTGTTAATTATCTATTAAATATGTTCATAATACTAAAAATAATTATCCTGAAACATAGTGGTTGTAGTGTCCCAGCAAACATAACCTCCTCTGAAGATGACTTTTGTCATTCAAGTCTTTTCTATGTATGGTAATTTAAGTACCATTCACTCTTGATAGAGTTTCTCATTTTAATCCTTTACAGAAGCTTGATTTCTTGCAAAAAAAAAGGTTAATTTCTGTAACTTCAATAGGGTAATGGTAAATTATAACCATAATTCCACATTTTAGGGCAAACCATTCTTTAAAAAAGGATAAAGAGACATTCTTCCATCACAAGCATTTGTGGTTAGTAGGCAAATTGTTTCTCAAGCATGGAAAACTAATGCTCTGTGAAGCACAGGGAACAGTGTATGCATCCTGTATCAGAGGTTCAGACTATAAATGATTAATATACATATTAATCATTAATAAAAAACATTCTGTGAGTGTTGTCATCACAGTACTCTGTGTTCTTCAGGTCCACTGTCTGATATGCTGCTGAGGATCTAAAAGAAAATATAAGTGAAAACCATTTGCAATACTGAAAAATAAGAGAGAGCAATATATCATACTTACATATTTCATGTAGGGCTGTTCCCTCTTACTTGGTTGTTCCTGCACAGGAGACAGAATAAGTTTCAGTTTGCTGACTTTCCTCGTTGTTATTCTGTTTGGTAAAAATTTTTTCCTCTCATAGAAAAGTCTGAAATTCTGACTCCTAACCACTTGGAATCTTGGGAAATCCACTGGAAACAAGAAATTTCTGTCCTGAAAATGCTGCCTGGACAGCATAACTCCTCTAGTGGCCATATTGCCAGGCATTCCCTGGAACCTGCACAAGTTTCTGGCTTTCTCTTCAGTAACATGTAAGGCTTTATACCACAAGTTTTATGGGAGAGAAATTAAGAAAACTGGTAAAAACAAGCTAGTTTTTGCATTGTGGTGAAAACAGAGCTACCACTGCTCAGGGACTCTATTGTTATGCACATCCCATTTA
Source organism: Gopherus evgoodei (assembly GCF_007399415.2). Lineage (NCBI taxonomy): Eukaryota > Metazoa > Chordata > Testudines > Testudinidae > Gopherus > Gopherus evgoodei. The sequence continues at coordinate 85,129,624 of NC_044322.1, read as the reverse complement.
GAATCCATGAACACAGGCTCCCCAATGCTTTTGGAAGGAAGCATTTGACCTATAGGCTTGTGAGGGAGCAGAAAAACTGCCATCCAGCACAGCAGGAGTTAAATAAAACCTTTGGGTTCAGCTAACTCTGCTCCACTATACCTGCAGCCAATGCCAGGTCTGGAGGAAGGGAGAAAAGAAGGTAACCTGGCTCAACTGGGGGGCTGACTGGCCAGGAGGCAGGAGCTCTCTGTCTGCCAGCTTGAAGGGACAGATCAGCGACTTGCCAGGCAGCATAGCCACTTGAGGCAAGTCTTCCCTGCCAAGGGAAGCCTGCAAATAAGCCCCAACTGTGGTGCAACTGAACTAGCAGGGCAACACCCCAAACTAAAAAGACTTGTAGAAGATAGCCCAGGGAAACCAGTCTTGATCCTCCACCGGGACGGAGACCCAACTTTTCAGTTTAGAGGCTGAACTTCATAGGACTCTGAACTGCAACCCAGTGGAGAGGGAGGGCAGAGATCTTCCTACCATCCCCTCTGGCCTTGCAAATGCACCAGGCCACCTGGCTGTGGAAGACTCTGTCACAAGACTATATAAAGAAAACCTTTCCTGTCAGATATTGAAATTACATACTATGAATATGTACCAATGGCCAAGATTGTAAAAAGGAGGAATAGCATGAATGGGCTAGATTCCAATCCTTTAATGAACTTGAAACTGTACTATTTTGATTCTCCACAAATACCATCTCGGACACCAGGCCAGACCTGAAGAAGAGTTTCTCTGGGAATAGGTAATTAAGTTACTTGCAGCCTATGGAGGATGGAGGGGAACAGCATATGCCGGCATCATAGGCATTCGGACAGCTTCTGGGCTCAGTTTACTAAATGCACATCTAGTGTAACTCAATTGGCTTCAATAGAGTTACTCTAGAGTAACTCATAATTTACACTATTGTAACTGGGGCTGTCAAGCAAGTTAAAAAAATAATTGTGATGAATCATGCAATTAAAAATTAATCACAATTAATTGCATGATTAATTGCACTGTTAAATAAAAATAGAATACCATTTAAATATTGTGTATGTTTTCTACATTTTTCAAGTATATTGATTTCAATTGCAACACAGAATACAAAGTGTACAGTGCTAACATTATATTTATTTTTGATTACAAGTATTTGCACTACAACCCCCTGTCATAATATAATTCCCAATTCTGAAACTTAGCGTCCAAAATATGGGTACTAGCATGAATTCCCCTAAGCTTAATTACCAGCTTAGATCTGATAAGCTGCCACCAATCAGGAATTCCAGTGCCTGATACACTCTGGTCCCCTCAAAACCTTCCCTGAGGACCCCCAAGACCCAGACCCCCTGGATCTTAACACAAGGAAAGTAAATCCCTTTCCTCACCATTGCCTTTCCTAGGATTTCCCTGGGTTACCCTGGAAGATTACCGTGATTCAAACTCCTTGAATCTTAAAACAGGGAGGAATGTCCCTTCTCCCCCTCCCCTTTCTCCCTCACCCAGAGGCAAAACAGATTCAAGCTCCATGAACCTAAAACAAAGGGATTCCCCCTTCTCCCCTCCCTCCCTCCCTGTTAAGTACAGACTCAATTCCCTTGAGCCTCAACAAGGGGGAAAAATCAGACAGGTTTTAAAAGCAAAACTTTTAATAAAAAGAAAGAAAAAAAGGTAAAAGTTTATCTCTGCAATTTAGATGGTAAAAAGTTACAGGGTCTGTCAGCTTATAGAAACTAGAAAGAAGTCTCCCCCCACCAGCAAGATACAATTTAAAATACTTCCAGCAAACTCCACATTTGCAAATACAGAAACAATCAAAAGACTATAACCGCCTTTCTTACTAGATTACTCACTATTCTGAATATATAAGAGACTGTAGCAGGGAGATTGGCAAGAAACCTGGTTGCACATCCAATCCCTTCCAGGACCCAGAGAGAACAAAACAAACCCCAAAAAACACAAACAAAGGCTTCCCTCCACTGAGATTTGAAAGTATCTTGTCTCCTGATTGGTCCCCTGGTCATGTGTTTGGTCCCCCGTTTGTTAACCCTTTACAGGTAAAAGAGACATTAACCCTTAACTATCTGTTTATGATACCCCCCCCGCAAAAGAAATAGTACTTTTCATTTCACCTAATACAAGTACTGAAGTGCAATCTCTTTATCACAAAAGCTGAACTTACAAATGTAGAATTAGGTACAAAAAACTGCATTCAGAAATAAAACACTGTAAAATTTTAGAGTCTGCAAGTCCACTCAGTCCTACTTCTTGTTCAGCCGATTGCTCAGACAAACAAGTTTGTTTACATTTGCAGGATATAATGTTGCGCACTTCTTGACTGCAATGTCACATTAAAGCGAGAACAGGTGTTCACATGGCACTGTCGCAGCCAGCATCACAAGATATTTACGTGACAGATGCACTAAAGATTCATATTTCCCTTCATGCTTCAAACACCCTTCCAGAGGACATGCGTCCATACTGATGATGGGTTCTGCTCAATAATGATTCATAGACTCATAGACTTTAAGGTCAGAATGGACCATTATGATCATCTAGTCTGACCTCATGCACAATGCAGGCCACAGATTCAAAACAGTGTGGACCAATTCATGTTCATTTTCATCATCTGAGTCAGCTGCCACCAGCAGAAGATTGGTTTTCTTTTTTGGTGGTTCAGGTTTTATAGTTTCCGCATTAGAGGACTGCTCTTTTAAAGCATCTGAAAGCATTCTCTGCACCTCGTCCCTCAGATTTTGGAAGGCACTTCAGATTCTTATACCTTGGTTCAAGTGCTGTATCTATCTTTAGAAATCTCATATTGGTACCTTCTTTGCATTTTATCAAATCTGCAGTGAAAGTGTTCTTAAAATGAATATGTGCTGGGTCATCATCTGAGACTGCTATAACATAAAATATATGGCAGAATGAGGGCAAAACAGAGCAGGAGGCATACAATTCTCCCCCCAAGGAGTTCAGTCATGAATTTAATTAACGCATTATTTTTTTAATGAGCATCATCAACGTGGATGCATGTCCTCTGGAATGGCGTCTGAAGCATGAAGAGGCATCTGAATGTTTAGCATATCTGGCATGTAAATACCTTGCAATGCCAGCTACAAAAGTACCATATGAAAACCTGTTCTCACTTTCAGGTGACGTAAATAAAAAGTGGGCAGCATTATCTCCCATAAATGTAAACAAACTTGTTTGACTGAGCAGTTGGATGAACAAGAAGTTTGTTTTGTTGTTTGAGTGAAGCTATGTAACAAAAAAATCTAAATTTGTAAGTTTCACTTTCACAGTAAAGAGACTGCACTACAGTACTTGTATGATGTGAATTGAAAAATACTATTTCTTTTGTTTATCATTTTTATAGCACAAATATTTGTAATAAAAATAATATAAAGTGAGCACTGTACACTTTGTATTCTGTGTTGTAATTGAAGTCAGTATATTTGAAAATGTAGAAAGACAGCCAAAAATGTTTAATACATTTCAATTTGGATTTTATTGTTTAACAGTGTGATTAAAACTGCGATTAATCATGATTAATTTTTTAAATTGTGTTTAATTTTTTTGAGTTAACTGTGATTAATCAACAGCTCTAATTGTAACTGAGATTTGAATCTGGCTCACTGTATAGCTCCCGTTAGTTAAATAAATTATATTTTCAATATTGGGTGTATTATTCTGGAATCTTTGGAGAACAAAGACCTGAGTCACCATGAAATTCATCCAATTTTATACAAAAAAGACCTTATGTGAAATCACTGTGTAAAGCTGGAGTAGCACAAGGGTTAACCAGGACAAGTGACTCTCTATCTTTTACCTCCATGAAGTATAAGATGATGAACTGAAAGATAGGATGTTGATCCTATCTTCTCATCTGTCCATTCCTCACGAAGGCTACTGACGCATGACGAGAGGGTGGCCAAACACTTCTATGTTTCAGACGTAAATAGAAGTGTTTTTTTATTAGAGATAGTTGAAAATTTTCCAATGGAGCTTCTTTGTGGGGGGCTGGGGGTTTGAAAAAAATGCCAATTTGTCAAAAGCAGGACATCTCATGAAAGCGTGTTGATTTTCACTAAATTTCATTTTAAAATGGTGGAATAGAATAATGTAAAAAGGTTGACTTCAGAACAAAACAAAAAATAAAATGTTTAGTGCAAAATGTTGTTGGTTTTTGTTCTTGTTTTTTCTTTCTGTTTTGGAACTGAAATTAATTCAAAATGTTGGAGTTTCCATTTCCACCCAGCTTGACTAATTATATAGGAGTTTCTCAGATGAATTGTATTTTGAAAGGTATAACAAGTGAAAGATACAGTTGTCTTTCAAATGATTTATACTCTGGCTCTGAAATCAGTATGCTTTTTCAAGTCTGGAAGGTGAGTCATGAGAAAAGAGAGTACATATTTTAACCCAGTAAAATAATTAAATTATAGTGAATTAACGTGAAATAATGAGAAATCAAGTCTATTCATTAATGTCAAACCACATAACTACATTAGGCCTCTGGAAAGAAAAAGACTGGTGTATAGAATCCTTGATTAATAAATACCATGTCTCAAGAGGAGGAGTGGTGCAAGGTCTTGAGCTTTCCTCTCAGAGCAGATATATTTCTCTTATAACTCTTGTAGTTTTGCATCTCCAAAATAATGATTCCATTGGCATGGAAGTGTGAACAGTGTTACTACAGGGCCTTCCTCCCTCTGACATTATGCAAACAATCACCCTCCGATAATTTCTGGGAGTGCACCTGATGGATTTTCTTTTTCTCCTATCGGAAATAAAAAGCCAGCTCTGATATAACTGAAATGCAATGTACTACAAACTTCCCCATGCTTTTCTCTTCTAGAGATTTCCTATACAATGATTTGAAACACTGTCACCAAATGTTTAGGATTCCAAGAGGACAACAAAATAATTAAAGACCACGTTGTAGACCCCTTACTCAGGCTGATGAGACTCAGTGGGACTTCTCACGTGAGTAGGTGCTCATCACTGTGAGTAAGATATTGACAACTTGGCCCGAGTTTCTTTATTAAGATTCTATTGGATATTTATTATCTCTCGAGTTCCTACTAATTTTTGTCATGTAAACTGATTCACATCTCTTTCTTTTCTTATTATATAATTTATCATAAGAAGACGGAAAGAGAATTCTAACTGTCCTGTGAATATATGTTGCTGAACTACTTTGGCCAGTTAAGTATTCTATGCTATGACCTGTTGGTTGCTTCACCACTTTTCTTGTCTGCAGCCTCAGATGTGTCAGAGAAGAGTGGAATACTTAAGGCAATCAAACTATAAAGAGGTCAGATTAGTAGTAGTGCAGTTCTGTGTTTTATATTGATCACACTGCACAGGCTTTGAGTCATTCAGGATAGTGAACACTGTCATAACAAGGACAAAAAATGATGCAATTGGAATTTATTCCGGCAACATATTGTGTGGCAGTTGAAACACAGTGCAAATGTTGCCACTTCTTATAAACTCGGTAATGTTACCACGAGCTTCCTCCTGTGATACCTGACAAAGAGACCCTAGCAAAACAAATAATACTGATAGGGAAAATCGAACCCCCCCCAGTTTCCCATCAAAGAAATACATATATATGCTTCATAAGTGTAGGCCCTAAAATTACTAACTCTATAGAACAATTGCGGAACTGAACTCATACAAGGCAGTTTCGTACTATATAAAACCATGATCATGCTGCTAGCAAAGGAAATAACTCAAAGAAAGGCCTGATAACCAGCCCATCACTGCCCTAGAATAACTCATTAATAAGCTTGTGTTAGCATAAAAACTAACTTGATATCAGCATAAAAACATCTGGCCGGAATTGGGAACTGGACACCAGACACTGAATCCCAGAGGGCCATGCGAAGCTTGTCAGCCTGACCGCAAGTAGGGGTAACTGAACTGTTAGGGTCTCCTGACAATCAAGTAAACATCTATAAGGCAGTGAAAAGATAAGGCTTGCAATTTTACATATGTTATGCCATATAAGGACAATATTAATTGTGCTTTTGCAATGTATGCCATGTGATAGCCAAATAAGGTTGTGATTTATGTGTAAGCAACATATGATCATTTGCGGTTTTAAGCTTTTTAAGCGCTGGCGAAAATCAGTACGGGAGAGCAGCTTAACCCTTGCTAGGGAATACGCTGACTCTCCGTGTGTGCACACATGTATTAATGATATATCAATAAAAGAAGCCTCCGGCTGTCTGATCAAATTGACAAGGTGATGGTCTTTTCCCCGACAATACTCAGAATTTTGTTTGACTAAAATATGTCAAGTGTTTTCTCAGGTAAAAAATATTTGCATTCACAAAGCAGCAGGGACTAGATCAACAAAGGGATGTAGGCATTGCAATGCCTGTCTCTTCAGCACCCTGCTGCCCAATGGAATTCATAGCCCTGATATGGATGTCAAGATCCAATCTGTACAAAATTCAGGGAACAAATTAGACACATGGAAAAGGGATCCTCAGAAGCCAGCAAACTAAGTAAGAACTTCCTAAAGTAGCCTAAGAAATGCCAAGGAGAAGAGTTTGGCTTTGCCCCTCCACCTCCCTGGGAGAAGGACACTTCCATTTACTCAGAACTCACTCTCCTGGAGTTATGCACCTCAGGACCTTTCTACACTTAAAAGTCTGCAGTGACACTTCAGTGAAAATGCTACCTGGGAGAGCAATACAGCACTGAACAGTCAACCCAGGAAGTTTTTGGAGAGTGTTTTGGGACAACTTCCTAGTGCAAGTGCTGGAGGAACCAACTAGGAGCCGTGCTCCTCTTGACCTGCTGCTCACAAACAGTGAAGAATTGATAGGGAAAGTAGCAGTGGGTGGTAACCTGGGAGGCAATGACAATGAGAGGGTCGAGTTCAGGATCCTAACACAAGGGAAAAAGGAGAGCAGCAGAATATGGACCCTGGACTTCAGAAAAGAAGACTTTGACTCCCTCAGGGAACTGATGGGCAGGATCCCTTGGGAGGCTAATATGAGCCGGAAAGTAGTCCAGGAGAGCTGGCTGTATTTTAAAGAATCCTTATTTAGGGCACAGGAACAAACTGTCCCAGAAAGAATGGCAAATATGGCAGACAACTAGCTTGGCTTAATAGAAAAAACCTTCGGTGAGCTTAAATGCAAAAAGTAAGCTTACAAGAAGTGGAAATTTGGACAGATGATTAGGGAGGAGTATAAAAATATTGCTTGAGCACGCAAGGGTGTAATCAGGAAGGCCAAAGCACAAATGGAATTGTAGCTAGCAAGCAGTACTGGCTTTAGGGACCAGCAAACCAAGCATGTGCTTGGGGCAACACAATTTCAGGGGCAGCAGTCCGGCGATCTTTTTTTTTTTTTTCCTGCTTGGGGTGGCAAAAACCTAGAGCTAGGCTGCTAGCAAGAGATGTGAAGGGTAACAAGAAGAAGGTCAGGGAAAATGTGAGACCCTTACAGAATGGGAAAGGAAACTTATTCAGACAGATGATGTGGAAAAAGCTGAAGTACTTCATGCTTTTTTTTTGCCTTGGTCAAATCCCAGACTGCTGCACTGGGCAGCACAGTATGGGGTGGAGGTGAGCAGCCCTCAGTGGTGAAAGAACAGCTTAAGGACCATTTAGAAAAGCTGGACATGCACATGTCCATGGGGCCTGTCAAACCTCTAGTCCCAGATTTGGATCTTAGCGTCCAAAATATGGGGGTTAGCATGAAAACCTCCAAGCTTAGTTACCAGCTTGGACCTGGTACTTGCTGCCACCACCCAAAAAATTAGTGTGTTTTGGGGCACTCTGGTGCCCCTGAAAAACCTTCCCTGGGAACCCCAAGACCCAAATCCCTTGAGTCTCACAACAAAGGGAAATAATCCTTTTTCCCTTTCCCCCCTCCAGGTGCTCCTGGAGAGATACACAGAAGCAACCTTCGTGAATCTAAGCAGAGGGAGTCCACCCTCTGTAGTTCCAGTCCTGGAAACAAAAGCACTTTCCTCTTCACCCAGAGGGAATGCAAAATCAGACTAGTAAATCTAACACACACAGATTTCCCTCTGACTTCTTCCTCCCACCAATTCCCTGGTGAGTACAGACTCAATTTCCCTGAAGTTTCCTAGAAAAGAAAACTCCAACAGGTCTCAAAAAGAAAGCTTTATATAAAAAAGAAAGAAAAATACATACAAATGGTCTCTCTGTATTAAGGTGACAAATACAGGGTCAATTGCTTAAAAGAATATTGAATAAACAGCCTTATTCAAAAAGAATACAATTCAAAGCACTCCAGCAACTATAGACATGTAAATACCAAAGAAAAGAAACCACATAACTCACTATTTGATCTCTTTGTCCTTACACTTGGAAACAGAAGATTAGAAAACAGAAATCACTTCTCAAAGCTGAGAGAAAAGCAGGCAGACAGACAAAGACTCAGACACAAACTTCCCTTCACCCAGAGTTGAAAAAAAAATCCTGTTTCCTGATTGGTCCTCTGGTCAGGTGCTTCAGGTGAAAGAGACATTAACCCTTAGCTATCTGTTTATGACAGGGCCAGATCTAATGCATCCGAGGGTGCTGAGGGAGTTGGCTGATGTGATTGCAGAGCCATTGGCCATTATCTTAGAAAACTCATGGTGATCGGGGGAGTTCTCGAATGATTGCAAAAAGACAAATATAGTGTCTATCTTTAAAAAAGAGAAGAAGGAGAATCTGGGAAACTACATACCGGTCAGCTTCACCTCAGTCCCCGGAAAAATCATGGAGGACGGCCTCAAGGAATTCATTTTGAAGCACTTGGAGGAGAGGAAAGTGATCAGGAACAGTCAACATGGATTCATCAAGGGCAAATCATGTCTGACCAGCCTGATTGCCTTCTATGATGAGATAACTGGCTCTGTGGATATGGGGAACGTAGTGGGTGTAATATAGCTTGACTTTAGCAAAGCTTTTGATACGGTCTCCCACAATATTCTTGCCAGCAAGTTAGAAAACTATGGATTGGATAAATGGACTATAAGGTGGATATAAAGCTGGATAGATCGTAGGGCTCAATGGATAGTGATCAACAGCTCGATGTCTGGATGTCAGCCAGTGTGCCCCAGGGGCCTGTCCTGGGGCTGCTTTTGTTCAACATCTTAATTAATGATCTGGATGATGGGATGGATTGCACCTTCAACAAGTGTGCAAATGAGAGACATGACATATGAGGAGAGGCTGAGGGAACTGGGGTTATTTAATCTGTAGAAAAGAAGAGTGAGGGGATATTTGATACAGTGTTCATCTACCTGAAGGGGAGTTCCAAAGAGGATAGAGCTAGCCTGTTCTCAGTGGTAGAAGATGACAGAACAAGGAGAAATGGTTTCAAGTTGCGGTGGGAGAGGTCTAGGTTGGAAATAAGAAAAACTATTTCACTAGGAGGGTGGTTGAAGCACTGGAATGGGTTACCTAGGGAGGTGGTGGAATCTCCATCCTTAGAGGTTTTTAAGGTCAGGCTTGACAAAGCCCTGGCTGGGTTGATTTAGTTGGGGTTGGTCCTGCTTTGAACAGAGGGCTGGACTAGATGACCTCCTGAGGTCTCTTCCAACCCTAATCTTCTATGATTCTATATCCATGCCAATGGGAGAGTTTCTCCCTTCAGTCTAGGAAATCCAATTCCCTGTGAGGCAGTAGCTATGTCAACAAGAGAAGACCTCAGGTCAGACATGATGGCTACTACATAGACATCAGGACCATGGCTTTGCCTCCTCTATCCCTTTTGTGGAATATTATGACACTACAAGCTGAAAAGTTTTATTTGACAGGCTTGTAGCTACACCAACATAGCTGCATCAGAGTAAAACCACACTGTACTGGTGTAAAAAGTGATTTGTCACCAGTGTCATTATCCAGGTTTAGTGGCACTGGTACAGTGCACTCTATACACAAGTGCAATGCATCTACACTAGGAGGTTGCACTAGCATACCTATATGTGTGTAGCTACAGCAGTGCAACCCACTTCTCCTAACACCACCAACTTGGTGTATACCAGAGTAGTGCTGATTTAAAACTGAAGCCATGATTCTGCACTTGTGTCATCCTGCGTAGCCCTATTACTCTGTGTTTAAACCAGTGTTATTTAATGAGTACGATATGCAGAAATTGGCCACAGTTGCCAAGGATTTCAGATTTTGAAAATCCAGCTTTACTGTCAGTTTATTGCTTATTAAAATGTTAATATATTAAAATAATTTGAATAAAAGTGTAAGCACATGCTGCACACACACAGCACCAGGTGTATTCTAGACCATTCTCGCTTTTGGTGGGAATTTACATAAAGCCCCTTTTACAATATTCATGTTTCCACTGCAGCTAAATTAACATAATTAAAGATGATGACACAACAGCCCAGATATACAAATAAAGAATTGTAATAATAATAAAATATATATGGGAGAAGACGGACAGCTTTGGCATTAAGGCACTCAAGAAATATGTCTTCATTTCCTGCCTCTGCCATAATCTTCCTGTGTGACTACTGGCAAATTTTCTGTGCCATCTGTAAAATGGATACTTCTGTTTGCTTTCTCCCACCCTTTGTCTGTTTTGCCTCTTTAGGTGGCAAGGCCCAGAGATAGTGTCTGTATATACTGCTGGCAGCACAATGGAACCTCTATCTCAGGTGCTGCCATAATTTTACATCTGTTCACAAATGCCCCTCTACACCCTTCTTCCCCTTCAGTTAGAGAATCCCAACAGCTGCCATTAACTCCCACTTCTGAGAAGCTCCCGGAGAAGAGACTGGCACTTTGTTCTTCATGCCTTCAGAGCAGATCATTATTATCACCTCCTTCTCATTTGATCCGTATTTATTTATTGACTATCTTATTAATATTCAGCTCCTCTAGTTGCATTGTGATTGTTTCTTCGGTGCCTGAGCAATTTTAATAACACCGAGGAAAAGTTGCTAAAGAGGAAGATGCTCTTTTGTCTCCTGGCCTGCGTCACAGTCTGAATTCACCATGTTCGTCCATTTCAGAGACCCCTTGCCCATCTCATTACTCATGGTAATAGAGTCGCCCTTCTGGTTTTAAATTGAGAGCCTTCCCTGTTTCCCTCCCTTCCCCAAACTCCTTTCTCTTTGCTCTGTTCCAGGGGTTTCCTACAGGCTTTCCTCCCTCCGACTCTTGCTGCGCCTCTCCAAAGCTGCAAGGTTTTTTTCCTCAGGAGAAGGGTTCCAGTTCCAATCTGACTAAACCCCCGACATGCACAGAGAGACAAAGTCAGAGCAACTGCCATGAGAAATGAATTAATGAGCCTTAATGTGGCGCCAAGTCTCCTTTCCCTCTCTCTCACCTCCCCCACATCTACTAATATATTGCTTCTTATGCTTGTTGTCTCAATAGCATTTTATTTTCCCCGTCCCGCTTGTTAGTTATTGTCCAGGCTTCGTTCGAGCCAGTCATTTTTTGTCAGTTTCTTTTCCTTCCTGTCTCCCGTCCCCCCCACCCGCCTTCTCGCCCATCCACCCATATAGATGGAGATTTAGCCTTTCACATATATATGGCTAAATCTCCACCGGGAACATCCGAAGTGGCCACAGCAGCTGTTGCAATTTATTTATGTTCTAATTAAATTAATGTGATAAGATCGTCGGTGGTAGGTTGTCTAATTTAGTCGGAAATTGCAGACAGGGAAACCCTGGGACCAAATTAGCATGCAACAAGGGTGCAGATTCCATCTGGTTTCCTGACTTTTCCTATAAATAGACCTTAAACCCACCCACCCCCCTCCCACCCTCAGTAGATGTTACATTCTGTGCCCTACCAGTACATTGCAAAGTTCAGGAATGGAGTCAGCACATCTGTCCGACTGAAGAGGTGCAAGCTCAGGACTGACTGCAGACGCAGAAGGGACCCAGCGAATCAGGCTATGTAGCATTCCCATACAACCTCCTCCGCACACTTTTGCAAGGCATTTGGGAACAAGGGTTTATGTTTGCGCCACCCGAGATGCAACTGGTTATTTGCTTGTAAGCATCTGAAACCCGTCCAAATGATGCTGAAACTTTTTTTTAAGCCAGACAGCAAATTTCCTGCTGTGTAACCTATTTTGTCAGAAATCAAAAATATAACAAGGCATTGCATTTGCACAGAGAACTTAAATAGCAACCCTAAAAGATGCGGAAGAAGAAAAATAAGATCCAGTGCTGTCGATATCAACCCCTCTCTCAAAGGAAATTATCAACCCTCCAGAAACCGGTAGAATGAATTATCCACTGTGAGGCAAATCACCCTTCCCTTCCCCCCCCCGCCAGCCCCTTCTCTGTGATCATCTAAATAATAATTAAAAAATAGAACACAATCACACACGGTTCAGCATTCCAAAGAGAACTCCATAAAGCCACCAAATCCAGCATGAAGCGCTATAGACTGCAGGGGAGGAAGAGAGGCATTTAAAATCGACGTTAAAAATGGCGTGGAGTGTAATTTACCTCAAACTGCTATTCTCTTGACACTCTGACACTAATTTTATTCAAGCCATTGAGACACAAAATAGGACGAAAGCGCTCTTCCTGGTTGCTAGAGCACACGTGTGTGTGTGTGTGTGTGTGTGTGTGTCTGTCTGTCTGTCTGTCTCTCTGTGTGTATGTCTGTGTGTGTGTGCATGGGGGGGGCTAGAAGGGGAGTGTTAAACTTTCCATCTCAGGGGGGAAGAACGAAAGAAATTAAATAATCAGTTTAGGGGAAAGCGTCTAAATAGATAGCTTTTATGCCAACATTTTTAACGCTTGCCCTGTACGTGGATTGATTTTTTTTTCTCTCCAGCATTCCCTCAGCAGATGGATTTTTGCCACTGCAGCTCAGCAGAGGGTGTCAGATCTTTGAGAGTGCACCAGGTCTGAACGAGCAGCGCCTCTTAGTAACTCTCCCTTCGTGTATGTGTGTGTGTGTGCAACTCAGAAACAGAAGAAGAAAAAGAAAAGAAGAGAGACCGAGGAGGGAAGATAGAGGAGGGAGAGAGAGAGACTGACATAGCGAGAGGAGAGCAGCAGAAGAAGAGATCGGAGGAGAGGAGAAACGGACAGCCAGAAAACGCAGCGATTGCAGAATTTTTGCAGCGCCATTGGTTCGGCATCCAGTCCTTAGGCTGGGGCGTGATTTCAGCACCAAGAGAGACTGGACAGCACCCAGCAGGGGACTCCTGGGCACCGAGCAGCGGCGGCGGCGGCAGCAGCAGCAAGGACCCCGGCTTTGCAACAGAAAAGCAAGGTCAGTCCGAAGCAAAGACATGCACACAGGCAGCTCTTCTCTACCACCGCTGCACTCCCTGCCTGCTTTTCTCTAACGTGAAGTGGCTGCTTATAATTGCTAGCATTATTCCTGTTTCAATTAGTGAAGCCGGCCAACAGAGATCTACTTAGCTTTTTCGGGAGGGTTTGAGGAGGGGGATTTTTTCTACTTTTTTTTTTTTTTTTTGCGTGCCTTGCAGTACGTGCCTGGATAGTTTGTGGATATAATTATTGACTGGAGACTGGGCTGTTGCAGTGTATGTGGGGGGAAGAGAAAGGGATAGAGGAGAAAAGAAATCGCCCGCCACCCCTGCGTCCCTACCCCCCCCCCACTATCTCCCCCCCCCCCCTTTGGTGGTGGTTCGGACATCTCCTCTCTTGAATGAACTGGAATTGTTTTCGGTGTGAGGATGATGGTTGCTGTTACTTTGTGATGAGATCGGGGATGAATTGTTCAGTTTAAAAATGCTGCTTTGGATTCTGTTGCTGCAGACATCTCTTTGTTTTGCTGCTGGAAACGTTACAGGGGACGTTTGCAAAGAGAAGATTTGTTCCTGCAACGAGATAGAAGGGGATTTGCACGTAGACTGTGAGAAAAAGGGGTTTACCAGCCTGCAACATTTCAGTGCCCCAACTTCTCAGTTTTACCATTTATTCCTGCATGGAAATTCCCTGACTCGACTTTTCCCTAACGAGTTTGCTAACTTTTACAATGCAGTCAGTTTGCACATGGAAAACAACGGTTTGCATGAAATTGTTCCTGGGGCTTTTCTAGGGCTGCAGCTGGTAAAACGTTTGCATATAAACAACAATAAGATAAAATCGTTCAAGAAGCAGACATTCCTGGGGCTGGACGATCTGGAGTATCTCCAGGCAGATTTTAATTTATTAAGGGATATTGACCCGGGAGCATTTAGGGATTTAAACAAGCTGGAGGTGCTGATTTTAAATGACAACCTCATCAGCACCTTACCTGCCAACGTGTTTCAGTATGTGCCGATCACCCACCTCGACCTCCGGGGAAACCGACTTAAAACCTTGCCTTATGAGGAGGTCTTGGAGCAGATCCCAGGTATTGCTGAAGTTCTGCTGGAAGATAACCCCTGGGACTGCACTTGTGATCTGCTATCCCTGAAGGAGTGGCTGGAAAATATACCCAAAAATGCTTTGATCGGCAGAGTCATTTGTGAAGCTCCTACTAGGTTGCAGGGCAAAGATTTGAATGAGACCACAGAGCAAGAGCTGTGCAGGAAAAACAGAGTGGATTCTAGTCTAGCTGCTCCCCCTGCCGAAGAGGAAACCTGTGATCCTGGTCCCATTCCAACTCCCTTTAAAATACACGGCAAAGAAGATCCTGCTACTCCCGGATCTGCTCCAAATGGAGGTACAAAGATCCCAGTCAACTGGCAAATCAAAACCCGACCCACTGCTGCGGGCTCCACAATTAGCGTGAAAAACAAGCTACCGACTAGCATGCCCTGTCCGGAGATCTGTAGCTGCGATCAGATCCCTGGCTCGGGTTTAAAGGTTAATTGCAACGAAAGAAATGTGAGCAGTTTGGTAGCTTTGAAACCGAAGCCGTCCAATGTGCAGGAGCTGTTTCTGAGAGACAACAAAATACATACAATCAGGAAATCCCACTTTCTGGATTACCGGAAACTTAACCTATTGGATCTGGGGAACAACAACATCGCTACTGTGGAGAACAACACCTTCAAGAATCTCTTCGAGCTCAGGTGGCTCTACATGGATAGCAACTACTTGGACACTTTGTCCCGCGAGAAATTCACTGGGCTGCAAAACCTAGAGTATCTGAATGTGGAGTTTAATGAGATCCAGTTGATTCAGCCCGGCACCTTCAATGCAATGCCAAAGCTCAGAGTCCTAATCCTCAACAACAACCTGCTGAGGTCCCTCCCCGTGGATGTGTTCGCTGGAGTCTCGCTTTCCAAGCTGAGTATACACAATAACTATTTCATGTATCTCCCAGTGGCGGGGGTATTGGACCAGCTCACGTCCATCACCCAGATAGATCTGCATGGCAACCCGTGGGACTGTTCGTGCCCGATTGTGCCTTTCAAACAGTGGGCAGAGTTGCTGCGCCCCAAGGTGGTCATGAGCGATCTGAGGTGCGAATCCCCAGAGGATTTCTTTAAGGAGGATTTCGAGTCCCTTTCCAACGACGTGATTTGCCCGCAGCTCAGAATCTCGCCCACGTTCACTTCCAATAACAAAAACAGCACTGGGTTGGCAGAGACAGGGACTCACGCCAACTCCTATCTAGAGACCAGCCGGGTCTCCATTTCGGTGCTGGTCCCAGGACTCCTGCTGGTATTTGTCACCTCTGCCTTCACAGTAGTTGGCATGCTAGTGTTCATCCTGAGGAACAGAAAGCGCTCTAAGCGGAGGGACGCCAACTCATCTGCATCTGAAATCAATTCCTTACAGACAGTCTGCGATTCTTCTTACTGGCACAACGGACCCTACAATGCAGATGGAGCCCATAGAGTTTATGACTGTGGCTCTCATTCTCTATCAGACTAAGAGCTGGGATCGGACAGGGGGAAAAAAAGTAGGAAGACAATTCAATTTTGCAGCGAGCAACCCAATGATTAAAGAATCCCTGATCTGTGCACTGCTGTCTCGTCTGCTAACGCCACTGCTAAATAACGACAGGGGACGGTTCTTAACCCAAACTACCTTCTTTGAAAATAACACACACACACAAAGCAAAAACTGTGGTGTATTTCAGTGAGTGAAGGCCGGTTTTTTTCAACGCACCCTTTAAGTATAGCCACACTGAGGCAGTGCTTCGTGCATTTGACTGTGTATTACCTTAGTTTGCAATGGAAAGCAAGGATCAACTTGGTTAAAGTCTTGCAGGGGTACCATTGTTTTGTGGATTAGCCCCGTGTGGATGGGCTGCGGTGGGGGAGGGGGGAACCTGGTCGGTGGCCTCCTCCCCTTGATAACAAAGCAGGAGTGAAACGTTGGACGAAGGCATGAATGTAATGTAAATAAACGACTGATTCAAACAAACAAACAAACAAACAAAAAAAGTGCTGCATGGCTCGCATGGATACAACGCATCCGAAGGACGCTCCTCCAGCACCCAAATGGAAACAGCGTCTAGTTCACACCACCATCCTCTTACCTGATAAGTCCCATCGTATCAAACTTTCTATATACAAAATACAGTATAATAATAAAAAAGTGCCATTTCGCCATATTTTGTGTGATCGATAGGCAGTAGATAGAGATCGTACTTTTACTGTGGAAACAAACAAATGTAAAGATTTTATTTAAGACATATTTGCATGGATATTCTCATTGGTTCATTTTCTGAGTTGGGGGCGGGTATTTACTTTGTTGGGTGAAGTTTTCTTTTGGGTTCAGTTACCACTTTTTCTTTTTAAATATACATATCCAACAATGCCTTTCCATCTGAATGTAAAATTTAGAACCCTTGATTTCTATTATGGTAACCGTGTAAACATTCAAACAAAAAAAAAATCCGAGGCAGTTAAGCATGACCAATTAATGTCACTCTAGTGCTTAGGCTGCAAAGTTTAATTGTAGAGAATTCTGTGCTGTTGTAAATCTTACTATAACTTGAGGAAATCAGAACTGAGTAAGCAAGTGAAACTTACTAATTCTATTCAAGGATTTTATAATGGCATATTTTTTCAGTATTAAAGTGAAAATGTTTTCAACTCCGGGTCCTTACCATTTTTCCAGCACCAGTTTTTGCAAGTGGGTTATTTGGTTTAGGGGGCAATATTCTGCTTTCAGTGCTGAGTATCCCCTCGCTCACCCTCGCTTTCTCTCTTCCCCATCACCTCACTATCCCCGATGTAAAAATATCACGCAGCACTTTTTTTTTTACTGCGTCAGTGAATACCTTTATTAATACCGAGTATCTCTCGCTACTGCTGCTGCACACACTGCAGATACACTAGGAGTGTTAATGGAAATTAGATTTAATTGACTCTGCTTACATCGGTTTCATTAAACCAAGTCCAGATTTCACTAGTCAGCATTTCAAACCTATACGCAGCCCCAGTGACTGGCAGTTGTGTCTGCTGCTGGGAGTTTGGCTGGAATATCTGCTGGAATGCGGAGACTAATTATCAAAGGGAATTTCCCATCCTCAGCCCTTGTTGCTTCACCTTTTAATATTAATATTTGAACTAATTACACGTAGGTGATGCTGTCCAACTTCAAATCGATCTCCTTTGAGTCCATCCTCATATCAGGCGGGGCCCTTTAACTAGACGGTATATGTAGAGGTAGAAAGCCGCGGCAAACCAGTTGCATCTCAAAGCTGGAGTCCCAGTGGAGATTTGAAAAAATCAGTCAGGTTGCTTCTGGCTTTCTCCAGGCAGAGAATCCCTTTAAAGAGTAAAACACTGTAAGGTACTAGCTAAACTTCAAATACTGATTCGGTATGGTTTGTCCACCTCTGGGATATGTGGTGGGAAAACAGACGTATACACCCATACACAGTGCAAGTGATAGCCTGATACCCATTTTAAGACGTGGTAGAAGCCTAACCACTATTCTAGCACTTCTAAAACGTGGTAGACTGTTCTTCTAGACCCAGGATCCCGGTTATGGAAAGATGAGTAGCCTCTTACAAAAGGTCTGGATGTTTCATTGAAGTTGGTTTGTACACAGTTTAGGTAATAAAATATTTTTTCTTAATACAAACCATTACTTCAGGGACCTTCAATATTTCTGATCACTTCCCTTTGCTATAGTGATTGTTCTGCCAGAACATTCTGTGTTAGACAAAATGGTGTGGCAGAATCACTTACAGTCATTCGGATTTACTCCTCCCTTTTTATTAAAAAACTGTTAAAAGGTGTTTAAATGTGAGTTATTAACCCTCCTTAGAACACCATCAGCTTCAGTTAACAGAGGATCCATCAGGCCTTCCTGCCTAATGTGGGATTGTTCTAGAATCAGTGCTATCTTGTTACCTTCCACATAATTTCACTCAGATTCATTCAGAAAATCTAAAAGGCAAATAAATCTTTCAATTAATATTCAAGCCCTCGCATTTTAAAAGTGTAATGCATTTAACCCCAAACCGAGATTAATGTAATGGTGCCAATTTAATAATTGTAGAATTTTTTAATAAACTGGCTATTAACCAATATATAATGAAGACCTCCAAGGTGCTTTTTTAAAAAAAAAAGTATAAATGTGCAGAAATAATAATATAAAATAGCTGATTCACAGGCATATTAAATGACTATACATATATGATCAAAATGCATCAAATGTTTTATTCATTTTTATAAAGTATAACTTCCTTGATGATAGTTACTATATAAGACACATACATAATACAAATGGTACCACAATGTTATTAGTTTATAATTATTGCATAGACTCTTGTTTCCTAACTTTTAGAAGAGCTGTTTAACTCTAGAAGTCATATGTGGTATGTGACTTATGTTGCTTCCAGTTGAATCACTCTTCAATTCATCAAAATAAAAGAGATTTCAACAGGACCAGATGGAAAAAGAGGAAAAAAAAGACATAGATCTCTTGTTTAGTCCTGTAGTTTAAAACAGAGTATTTTCTGCCTGCTGTAAAGCTAAGAATAGCCTAGAACTTAATCTGTTGCCATAGAAATGTATGTTTGTATATATGGTAACCTTTTTCTTGCTTATTTAGCAGAAAGATGAAGTTATCTAGTAGCAAGATGGTAATGTAGTGAATGGATGGTATGTATTTTTTTTTGTAGTCTGTGCTATTGGAAATTCCCTGCACAGATGCATGTATTTATATTCCTTTGTTAATTTTTACCTGTAGTGGCAAGGTATTTTGTCACCCTAGTTCCATCAATTTGATAAGGGAATGTTTCATATGCAGCTTGTAAGCTCGGGGAATAGCTGCTCAATTTCAGTGGGAGCTGGATCAGATCCTATGTGAGAAAGGAGAAAAGGCCTAGGCTGCTAGTCCATAGTAGTAAAACTCCCACTGACCTTAAAGGGTGGGATTTTCAAAAGTGCTTAACATAGGACTAACTATGCCCCCACTGAAGTAAATGTTAAAACATTCATTATCTACAATGGGAGCAAAGTTAGGCCAGCATTGAGTGCTTTTGAAAACCCCAGTCCAAGTGTCTAGGGATACTCCAGGTGTCTAGCAAAGATATGGTAGACTTCATACGTACAACAGTTTTTCCTGCATCCTATCTTCTGAAAGCTCTTAGATAAGCAGACATCTCTTTATGGCTTGGTCCATGACAATGCATGGTATAGAGGTTTATTTATAATATTTAGCTCAGTTAGTATTTGGTTTGTTTGGGGTCTATTTTTATTTGAGTATGATCCACATCCCAATAGTTTTAAATTATTGAGATCAGCAGACTGCTTGTATTCATGGTGAAACAGAGTTGTTTAAATATAATGGACCAGATTGTTTGGCCCAGCTCCATTCCCTTTGCATCGTTCCTGCAGCACAATTGGTGTGGAAAGCCACCAGTATCTCCACAGCTGTTGATTCTCCTGGCGTAAGGAAGCCTCCAGGAGATGTAGCAATGGCTTGCTGACTCCTATACCAACTCACCTGCAGCTCTCATTTTAGGGGTGTGTCACACTCCAGCAGTCTCCAGTTGGCATATGGTCCCTTGAACATCAGTATAATCCTCTTAAGTTCCTCTAAACTATGCTGGGGCTAGCTCTTGGGCCAGTGCAGTTCAAAGCCACCTTTCTGATGATCCCCACTTTTTCCTGTACCAAGTTGCTCTTGACCCAGTAGAGAATGTGAGCCAATGTGGAGGTGTTGTAATATCGTATAATATCATATAATATATAAATGACTAAGTCTAGCAAATTAGGGATCATTATCTGATAATTCAGCTAGAGATACATTGCTTTCATTGGTAATTTACTGTTAACTCAAAATAGAAGCTAGTATTTAGCTCAACTGTTCAACAGCTTGAGGAACTGCCATCACATTACTTCCTTATTGCAGGGAAAACTTATGTAGTGCGCTGAGTAGCACCGCTATGAATAGGATACGTTGACATTGGTGTTCTGTGGTTAATTACCTTGCCAGTTCACATTGCATAGGACTGAGTGGCTTCAACTATCTCACAACAATATTGAAATGTTTGTAGATATTTATTTGAATGTATTCATCTGATATAAAATATAGGAGCTGATCCTTCAAGTGTTCACAGTGCAGAATTCCCAGAAGAGCAAATGGGAGTTCCACGTTTGGAGCACTTGCTGTATCAAATTGGCTATTGGTAGCGGAGAAAAGATCAGAAATATACAGCGCAGTTGAATGAGATGCTGAGCCTCTTGAAAGGGACAGAGTGCTGCCAGCTCCCACTGGATTCGGTGAGACTGATAGGTCTCAGGACCTTCCAGCATTGGCCCAAACTTGAGCATTAGGCTCACATTTTTTTCCCCTAATAAATTGCTAATGTGCCTGATTGTGCAATTCTTTCTCAGTCTCATCAAAGTCAGAGAACAAATCCTGTGAGTTGTTATTGAGCACCCGCAACTCAGATTGATTTCTACTGAGGTTACTCTTGTTCAGCAGCACCTCCCAGGCTTTGGCCTAGAGGGAATTGTGCCTGGATAAGGACTATAGTACTTGTCTCACTGTTATTTTCTCTTAGATCAGTTCATATGCAGTGGTGGGACCTTTGATTTTTAATACATTTCTGCCTCCATTTAAACCCCTCATTGGTATAGATTGCACACTAGAACATGACAGCTTCTAAACTCTGACTTTTTAAAAAAAAATCAACTAAAGAGGAGGTTAATACTCTTTATTTATATCAATACAGATTTAGATAGTAAAGATGGTCAGCCACAGTTCAGCAGTGCAGTCACGGGTAGCATTGTGGGAAACAGCTGGCAATTTAACTATTAACTGGTAGATGAACTATTGAAGTAATACTGAAAGTAATTGTCCAGTGTGTAGGCCCCTAGAGTAGGATACAGGAATTCTGGGTTTTAGGGCTTGCTCCGCTTCTGACCTATGGGGTAAACTGGTAAAAGTCACTTAATTTCTCTATTTCCCCTGCTATCTTGTCTAGATTGTTAGCTCTTTGGGGGAGGAACTGTATCACGTGGTTTGTTTGTACAGCGCCTGACACAGGGGGCTCTGATCTCTGATCTGGGACCTCTGAGTATTACTGTAATATAAGTAATAAATAACAATAATAGAAATGTGTGAGGGAGGCCAAGAAAGAAAAAAATATAAATACAATAAAATAAAGCTAATTTAGGTTTAAGGCTCCAGTATTTTTCCGATTTCTATAGTTTATCAGGCTGGTCAAATAGACAGGTCCTGTAGAGAAGAAATATTTACCCCATTTTTTTTTCTATTGCATTTGCTTTTTTTTCTCTGTCATTTGCCTTTTTCAATCTGTGTTTATTTAGATACGGTCTCACCTCTTACACAATACTGTGATGAAGTGGATGATGGCAGGTTCTTTGAGACAGGAGTCATATGACATGACCCAGCAGTAGCCGACAACTGATTGGATTTTTGGTTTGGACAGCGATTGAATACTATTATTAGTAAGAGATAACGTCAATGGAATAGAACACAGGAAAACAGTCTTCTTTTTCTACACAAATACTAAGGCAACGCTGGGATGCTTACTGGGGCACACTGCTCCTGTGACAATGTAAAATTGCAGTGGCTTTCTTTCCTTTGACTGTGTGACTGATTCTGATGTCACATACAATGGTGTAAATCAGGAATATCTCCAACGATGTCAGCTGAGTTTTAGTCTTTTTAAACCAATGCAAGTGAGATCAGAATTAAGCATTTTTAACTTTACTAATATTCACCTACTGCATTCTGCATATCCTACAGTATGACATTGACCCAAATTCTTCCTTGTGCAACTCCATGGATGTAAGTGAGGGCAGAAATTAGCTTATTAAAAGGCATGTCATCCATGAAGTAGAATTTTAAAAGTGCACTGTACATTTATGACCTGTCTGGTTTCTCACAATTTTACATTGTTATCTGAATAATGGTCATCCGAGTAATAATGAGACTTACTGGCATGGATTTTCTCTCATATAACTGGGCACTTCAGAACAAGAAGGAATGCATTTCTGGTATTTGAGAAATTAATTATGAATTTTAGTAAATAATGTTGAAAAGCAAGTGCCTGCAAGAGTGGAAAAGTGCAATAATTCATAAGAAATGTATTAATGGGTCTCATATCTGTATTATAAAATTTAATTTTACAAATCAAAACAAGGAAATCTCTCAGAACTGTGCATTTTGGGGACATTATTGAAATGTTATAACAGCACTGTAGGCCAATCAGAAACTTCTGTTTATATGATCCATTAAAGGTAAATGCTTACAATACCTGTTGGACCAAAGAGAACTTTAACCTCAGTAGAATTTATTACTACTTAAATTATAACTGAATTTAATATTTTAGCTTAAGTGGGAATTGTGCCTATGTAGCTGTGGGCAGAATCTTGGCCTGAAAGTATAGTGGTTTTAGGGGAGCAAGTCCCATTAATTTCAACTTCAATTTTGTACTTACAATAATAGTTTTATGTATTGGCACTAAAGAGATGTTTAATTTAGAGATGGACCTGAATCACAAAGTTCAAACTTATAATCAATTTGCATATATTTTGGGGTTGGTTGGATCCGAGATTTTGGTTTGTCTCTTTATAGGTAGGAGAACAAGATGTAAAGTTCAGCTCTGGATCTGAACTTCTCCAAGGAGCGGGCTCATTTTTGATCCAGTATTTTGGTAAAATTCATCTTTAGTTAAAATACAAATGAAATGTTATGCGTTTTAATTGATTATATTACTGCCAGCATTGGCTAATGGGTGTAATGGGACTGACCATGTATTGTCTTAGCAATTTTATAGTCCAATCCAGCTCCCTTTGAAGTCAATGGCAGAAATCCCAGGTAAAACACTCAATGCACAGTATCCTCAAGATGCAACATTTGATAAAAAGGAAAGGAAAATTTTTAGATGTCAGCCAAAGTGCATTCCTGGAGATTTATCGTGCTATTTCTGCCAAGCCACAGATAATAAAAATAATACCTGATTTCAGTAGACTACATTTAATAGATGCACAAAGGAATATTTGTTCTAATTTCATTATGTCTATTAAGTGTTTGGAGGGGGAAGGGCAAGTAGTTAGTGTGGAAAGAAAGCGCTTTTTTAATAGGCCTGTTCTTTTGGAACTTAACATTTTGTTGTTTTATGAGATTAGTAATAGGCTAATATTCAAATAAAATAATAATAATACTTTGCATTCCAAATAGAGTCTTCTTCTGATATTACTTACATTGGTATTTCAGAGGTGTACCTCCATTGACATCAGTGGAGTTGTCTTTGATTTAGACCAGTGTAAATGAGATTAGATTAAGGCTTCAATATATAGTGCCTTCCATCCAAAAAAATGCAAAGCACTTTATAAGCATTAATAAATGTATCCTCACATGTTTATTTATATTAGATATGGATAATAATTTCTACATATCTATCTATTGATCTATCAATATAGATATCAATGCGTAGGGTCAAATCCTACCTATCTTGCTCACACAAGTCTCACTAAAATAAATTGGACTACCTAAGCAAGATGAACAGGACTTGGCCCAAAGTGTCTCATCTCTAGATCACTTGGCCAAATCCATCCCATATCAGAGATAGTTGAAAGCTGTTACTGATGACTGTTTGTCAAATGAGTTGGTGGTCTGAGTCCCATCCCTAGTCAATGAAAGCCTATAGCACAAACTAATTAATATCACTACAATTGACATGAATCGGCAAGCCCTACTGGCATTACCCACAGAAAGGCGAAGGATTTGGAGAATGAATCATCTTTTCACTCTTGGGTGACCAGGTCCTTTACAAAGGGTTGATCCAATTCTCCTTCAAGTCATTAATGGCCAAATTATCAAAGGTGCTTAATACATTAGTCATATATATATCACAGTGGCAGATGTTCGTGATGAGCTTTCTGAAAATCTGGCACTTGGAATTTTTTTCAGTGGTATAGCTCTGTTAATTTACACTGCTGAACACCAGCTAAGGATCTAGCCCAAGAAGGATTGGACTGGGCCCCAGATTAGGGTTGAGGTTTACTGTGGGGCAGTTTTGTGGTCTGTGCTGTACCTGTTCTGTTGACCAAGAACAGATGTCAGTATCCAGAACTTTTAATTCTGGATTTTAACCTTTTAGGGACACTAATAATTCACATAAAAATGTGAAAATATATCAAAATAATTTCACTGGGTTCAATAAGAATTCAGATTCACAGAAATGTTGTCAACTCCAAGGAAGTTGTGATGATGGCTGAGAATGGAAGTATTATGCTTCCCAATATTACTGCAGAAAACTTCTATTACACAAAATCTAGTCTAAGAAAATGCGATGCCTACACCTTTCTCTTGAAAGTAATTTTGAAGTTGTGAAAAGAGGTAGTGGAAACCTTGATTGACTAAATCATGAATTCTTAAACAGGAGTCAAAACGAATTAAAAAGTTGTACTGTATCAGTCAGAACTTTTGTTGGAATAAATCTGTTGGAGTAAATCTGCAGTTTTGCTGATTTATACCAGCTGAGGATCTGGTCTTTTATCTTTAGCATGGGCTAATAGATTTGGTCTATTAGAATTCTACCATTGATGAATTTGGCTCATGTTGTTTAACTTCAGAAACATCAAGTGTGGTTTTAAATAAAATAAATGTGGTGGTCTGGCTTTTGTCTTTCTTGAATATCAGTCTGTACCACCCATCAATTGTAAAAACCCTACACTGAACTGCTATGGAATACAGATCCTAATATTCATTTATTTGTTTTTGAGGTCTAAGACTGATGAAGCACAAAAGGGAATGGCGTACTGGATTTCTCAGTACATTAGGCAGTCTGTGTGTAACAAACAAAAATCAATTGGAGATTTAATCACTAAAAGACTTTTATTCATTATAAATTAAACATATTAAGTTAATTCTGTAAGTAAATTTTAATTATTTTTTAAGTTAATATAATAATTTAAACCAAATACTGTGCCTGGATATTATTTTCATTATTGCAATATCTTGCTTCATAGATTCAGTATATTTATTAAAATTCTTATTGCACTGCACTACAAAATGGTAAAATAGTTTCAATTCATTAACTTTTCTCTGACTTCTCCATCTATCAAAGTGAAGTTGCAAGGTTGAATTGTATCATATAATTTGTGTAACAAGCCATTTGTAAATGATTGCATAGATCCTGGTAAAACTTTCTAAATTGCAGTGCTATATTTTTAGCAATTTCCCACTACTGTGAAATAGATACATGGAAAATCAATTGTAATATGTATATAAGCCTTCATGAAATGTGAAGGAAGATTTTTTCTCTTGCCACTGCTATAGAAATTATGAAAATGAAGCATTAGTTGTAATATAAAACCTCATCGATGACTTGCAAAATGAGAATTTTTGATATGCACTTCAAGTCTGAACTTTAAGCCAAAATACATATTCCAAACCAAAAGTAAAAACAGTCTCAATTCTCTATCTCTCTATTTTAATTCTTCCTGATAAAGAACCACCAATGAACAGTAAATACATATAGACTTTAAGATTGCTGTTTGTAAATTATATCAAGCTTAATAAGAGAACAGAGCAAAGATGAAGCAATAGTATTGTAGATAACTATTTCTAAGAAAAAAATCTAATTCCTAGTAAATTGCTTAAAGTATAGATTAAACTATTCCTTCTAAATCCTGTTTGCATATGAACAGCCCAGCCACTCTTTAAGAGTCCAATTATGAGGTTTTTTGCACCTACCTACCTACCTCAGTGTTTGCAAAAAGATGGCTGTACTTATGACTATGCTCACCAAAAAATCTTAGCCCAATTCTGATTTCATTTACACTGATGTAATTCAGCAATGACTATGTTAAAATCAATTTGGGTGCAATTTTCAGATGGTGTAAATTGGCATCATTATCTGATGATCTGGCACAAAAATTACTAAATTATACCCGTGTAAAACCTTGCGAAACCAGAGTCAGGATTCATATGCTGTTTGTTTTTCTGTCACATGCCATGCTATAAATTTAGGGCCAGATCCTGCATTCTTTTCATATTCAAAATTTCCACTGTTTTCAATGGGACTTTTAGATATGCAAGGAATGCAGGATTGGGTTCTCAATGGGCTATACTCTGCGCTCAGTTGCACCTCCATTTTGGAATTACACTGGTGTAACTGACTTTAATTCATTTTGATTACGACCTCTACAACTTGTGAATTTGTTTATTGACACATTATAACAAAAATAATAGATATCTATCACCATGGAATAATTTGCATTATACGGATATAATTTTAAATATTATAAATCTTTGTTTTGTTGTGATTGCATAGGTCATTTTGTAGATTCTATTCTAAAATATGTTTAATGTTTAACAAATTTGTTTTGAGTTTGGGGTGAATGTGCTATTGGTCAGTAAGCTGACAGAATGGCCATGTTAATCAGAAATCCAAGGTCGGTTCCTTCTAATTCGGACAAATCATTGGGGAGAGCAGGGGTGTAATCCTGGCCCTGATTAAGTCAGTAATAGTTTCGCCATTTACTTTGCTGGGGCCGGAATTACACCCTAGATTGGATCTTGTCCCTTGGGAAGATCCCAGTGTTTCTATTCTCACATTCCTTCCCCATGGCCTGTACTCTTCTTTGCAGGTAAACCATTCATGGAAACTTTCCTGCTGGAAAATCTCAAAATAATGTAATTTAAATTATGAACCAGTTTTAATAATCTTCTTTCAATTATGCTTCTCTCAGCTGGTCACATAGCAGGGCCTTAGTGTCAAAGCTTTGCAGTATGTAACACTGTCAAACTTTGTTTTCAAAGATGCTCATCACCTGCAACTTCCATTGAATTTGAGGGGATTTGATCTGTAAGTGTTTAATGCTTCTGAAAATTAGGCCATTTATATAGATGCCTATGACTGAATTTAAGATTTTAACTTTAAGCACATACATGTGGAAATTTTGACCTGTAGCTTTCAGTGTTGCATGAGTGAGATGTGCAGTAGGATATATTTTTCTCTGAAGGCAGGAATAAATTTCCATTTTGATCACCTGCTTTCTGATATCCACAGTGGATTAGTTAAATTATTAGTCTCTCAAGTTGGAGTATTTTATTGGAAGAATTGAGGTCTGTTTTAACAAAAGGTCAATTCTGTACAAAGAAAATATGTGCTATTGTTCTGGTGTGGTCAATCAAAGCACTTTTGTAGCTTTCACTTCCAGATGTTATTCACTCCTGAGCTGGGTTTGTTGCATTTCAATTGAGCACATTTTATGATTTTTGTGTTTGCATGTGTATTGTCTATCTGTGTAGTAGATCTTAACACCTTCACTGGCCAGTTTAACTATTTATGTGTGTTGGGCTTAAACAGGCACATGTATGAGATAGGTACTATTGGGAAATGGGAAAACTGATTTAAACCAGAATAGTAAATCTTTCTCTCAGGAAATGGAAAAAAAACTAATTCAGTCAGAGTAAGAGTTGGCCTGATTCTCAGTTCAATCTCTGAGCCAAAGCATGCTTGAGCTTTTAAGGCCAAATTCTGAAACAGCCTTCTAGGGCTTGTTCCATCAGTCCAGAATTACTAGATTGTGTTATGATCCACACATACACCGTCCCACCCAGGCAGACCTATTATGTCACGGGTACGTCTGCACTGCAGCTGGGAGTGAGCCCCCAGGCCTGGATAGACAGACTTGTGCTAACGAGGGGCTTAAGCTAGCAAGCTTAAAACAGCAGTGTGGATGTTGTGGCTCAGGCTGGAGCTCAGGCTTTCAAGCCCCTCTGGTTTCTTAGGCTTGAAAGACAGCACCAGAACTAGGTGGGTCATCCACACTGCTATTTTTAGTCAACTAGCTCAAATGTACAATTTTTAACAGCATTTTGTAAAAGTCTACTTTTATTTACAGATGTTTAAACAAAAGTAGAAATTATATTTTCAGTTGGATTTCTGCATTCAGCTAACCAAATAGCTTCATTTTATAACATAAATTATAAATTGTGCTGCCAATTAAACTGTAATGTGACCTAATCCTTTTTATTATATTAATAAAAGATGAACATAGTGGATGTTATTGAATTTTAAACATAAGTTTAACTTCATTGATTAAAAAGTGCTTTAAGGATGTTCAGCACACTGTGAATTGGAGGCCACACCTGAACAGTCCGATAAAATCATTTTGAACCACTTATGTACAATCTGGCTCTCAGGAGGTCATTGCAAGATCAGGGACTATTATATACTACATATATAGGCTTGTCAGAACTCTATTTTTATTTTTATTTTTATAATTTCAACAGATAATATTGCTGGGACTTTTTAAGTGATTTTTTTGGGTAGTTTTTTTTTTTATTTTAAATTTTCACAGATGTATGAAATTTTGAGTTTCAAGCATTTTTAAAATGTTTATTTTTATCAATTTAAATATTCAGTGTAATTGGGAAGGGATAATATAATTACTTAATGACAGTAGACATTGAGATTCAAAATTAAAGCTTTTTAACCTGTTAGAACAAAGTCAAATTGTGTGAAGTAAGGATCCTTATATAGATACATGATACCTGTTTTTATTATTCATTTGGTAGTCCAGTCGCTAATTCAGAAGTCAAAATCAGTGGATTTTGACTCCAATAAATTCGTAAATGGCATTTTTCTTACTTTGTCTATCTGCAAATGTTGATTATTATATCTGAAAATACATTTTGTTCTGCGTTTTTTTTGTTTGTGTTTGTACTTTGAAATTGACATTTACTGACACTGACCCATTCCAACCCTATAATCAGGTGTTGATCTACCAAAGAAAATCAGGATGTCCCAGTATTTAGGAGATCCCAGAGTTAGTGGTTCCCAATGTTTCAACCCTTTATAGTGCAGTGACCTATTAATATGACAAACCATACCCGTGGAAGTGGAAGGGCACCAAGGACATTCCTCAATTGTGCACTTCCCACAAAGTGGCCAGCCACAGGTGCAGCAGCCCAGAGTGCTCGCCCAAAGCAATCACTGTGGAGTTAGATGACTATGGATGGGAGCACATGCTGCAGCTCAATGTACAGTGACATCACTGTGCAGTAGCTCCTGGTAACATTGTTCTCCCTTCTAGTGGGGTAACTCTGCATTGTGCCCTACTCAGAGATAGTCATTTGTGGCACAGTCTGGCCTTAAACATTGAAAATATCTATTTTAAAGCCTATACAGATTGTTCTTGGACTGATAAGTAATCTGAGCTTGTTTATGTTGAAGACCACATCTTAGCAGGGGTAACTGAACTCGAGGTCACATGTGGGCTTTTTCCAGGTCATAACCCAGGAGTGGCCAATCTTACTTATCCTCCGAGCCAAATATGACAATCTTCAGAAGTTTGAAAGACAGGGCATACTGGCTTGGGCTTCATCCCTGCAGGAAGTGCCTGCCGCGGCTTGGGGTTTCCGCCCTGCTCCTGCTGAAGCCTCGAGTCCTGGCAGTTATGCCCCACAGGGCTGAAGCCCTGAGACCCCTCTCCCTGCTGGGCAAAAGCCTGAGATCCACCCCCTCCTGTGGGCAGAAGCCCCGAGACCACCACCCAGCTTCGGGTCAGAAGTCACAAGCTCTCTCTCCACAATCTAATAGGTAGAGAATGGGTGGGGTGGGGTGTAGGAGGCTCCACAAGCCACACTTTAATGGTAAAAGAGCTGCATGTGGCTCGCGGGCCACAGTTTGGCCACCCATGTCACAGCCTGATTCAAGTCTTCGGGTTAATGGTTGTTATTAACTCCCCACACACACACACAAAACACCCAGTTAACCAAGATATATGGTTGTAAATGGAAGGGAGTAGATCATGATTTTATTAGCTAGAGATAGGTGTCAGCCCTGAAAGAACTCCTAATATCAAACAATAAGTGTGCTAGCCTGGCTTTTGAGGCTGTTATCAAATTAATTAAATTGACTCTGAGCTCTGTGGGAAGATCAACACATACACAGACTGTATCAGTACAATCAAATAATTCTTTCCTGTAATTTGTAACACACTCTGTAAAATTTAAATGTTTCTGTTAAACATTCAAATACGACTTCTGTAGTAAATGATAAGTATGTATCTTCATTTTGTTTGGAAAATTTGTCAGGGAGGAGAACACTCAGGTTATCATACTGATCCCATTTTTCTGGAAGACAAGCTTTTATTTATTTATTATTATTATTATTATTATTATTATTATTATTATTATTATTGGATGATACTGTTTCTTTTCCTGGTCAAACACAAGAGAAAATGTCCCAGATAGATTTACAAGTGCATCTTGCCTTCAGATAATATGATAAACTACAAGACTCTGGTTAAATGATTTTTGATTTCTTCATGTAGCAGAAACACTGTCTTTGCAACTCTCTTGCCATTGATAACTACAGTTATTGTGTGTGTAGCTTAAGTGTAATATGCTTTGCTCCCATTGCTGTGCACAGGACTTCAAACAATCTAGCAGTGAGTGTTACAAAAATTATAACTTTATCTGCTGTCTTCAGGATACTAGGCCTTTTGGCTCACATATGCTTAGCACCTACTGCTTCCTTACAGAAAAACACTAGCAGTCCATATGGCATTTAATTGTACAATTTGTACTCTGCAAATTACCTGGCAGTACTTGCCTGTCATTGCCATTGCTCCAATAATTGCATTATCTGCACAGTTATGCTATGATAATTTGTTACAATTTATAAAGTTATCAAGTGACTTACAGGGTTTTTTTCTTTCTGCAGTGGTTTGACTTGGAAGTTCTTTCAAATAGTTTACCTATATATACCTATGTGTGTGTGTGTGTGTATATATATATATATATATAATTTGTAAATACATTAGCATGAATGGATATATAATTTCACCCAACCAACTGACTTGCAAAGCTGATACTCTTAAGGTAAAAGTATCAGCTGAAGCTTGAAAGCTTTGGACATATCATCAGTTTTTCTTCTGCTCACCGTATTATTTGTGAATGTGATTCACTTATTTTGTTCACAGCAGAATCTTTGTGTATTCCCTAACAAGCTCTAGTTGTATGCAATTCTGTATCATTGTAGGGGTAAGGGTGGGGAATGGACAGGAATAGAGAATATGGTGCTGTGATTTGAAGGCATTGGAAAGGATTGAATTTGAGATGACTGCATTACTCACAAGAGGTAAATATCATCAATGCTAGGGCTCAGGCAAGTGAAAATTTCAGTACTATATGAGGAAATTTCATATTTGGGTGGAAAGAAAAAGATATTTTTTGAGGCATGCTACAAATATATATCAGAGAGACAAAGTAGGTGATATATCTTTTATTGAATTAACTTTTGTTGGTGAGAGAGAAGATGGTTCAATAAAAGTTATTACCCCACCCGCCTTGTGTAGCTAATGTTCTGGGACTGAAAAAAGCTACAACAAGACTGCACACAAATATATATTGGCATACCACAAAAAAAGTGTGTGCAGTTTGAAGCTGCGTATGCTAAATGGATTAGTAGGCTGAGTTAAGTGATATCGCAGGCACTTGATAACTTAAATTTATTGCATGGATGCCACCACCACATATATGATATGTAAGTACCTGTATCTACTAATTTATCTAGTGAAAATGACAGCATAAAGGAGAGAGTGGCTATCAAGGGACTGAAGCTCTCAAATTAGGAAGCCCAATGAGGACAAAAAAAACAATCCGTTGAGTATCTGCCTGTCTGTACCCTTGCCAAATTGTAACTGCAGTGTTTAAAATGACCATGAATGGGAGGATAGGAAAAAAGTTTCCCAAAGGAATTTGGTTTTGTAGTCCATGGGAGGAGGGGAGCCCATGTGCAAGTCATCTCTTTGCAACTTACCATTGCATAAATAATTTGCGTTTAATATGCTTCCACAGCAAACTGGCTTCTCTGCCAATTGGTCAGACTGCTGCAGAGCCAGGTCTGCAGAGCATCTTTATATGGCTCAGATGCTGCAGATAAAATCTAGTGATTGACTCTGTGTAAGGTGTAGTCTGATATCTTGTATTGGCCTGGGGGAAGGGTCTAATTGCTATGAAAATGGGATATTGGAGACTTCAAAGACAGTTCATTTTTATATATCTTAATGTTTTTCTTTCAACTTTCACTGTGAAGCATAAAGGAAATTTCATTAAAAACTCACATCACATTTCAGTACCATTAACAGTTATGTTTTCAAAGAAATGTATGGAGTGCTGGCTAAGTGATTGTCTTTAATGTCAAGAAACTGAAAAATGGTGCATTGCTTTGAAAATGTTAGGGTTACAAATTTTGCCTTGACTTCCCAAATGGAAGGATAGCAAGAATCGTGGATGAAATATGGGCTCATATTTTCTCTCCTTAGGTGTTATACTGTGTCTTTTCTCCACTCTTGGCCTTCTCCTCCTTCTCATGCTTTTGGTATATAATATCACAAAGTAAAACAAAACATACTGTTTTGATTTTATTAATGTATGTCTTTGGGTGTTCAATAAGATCTTATATTTGCATCTCATCCTTGTGTGATGAGACATGCCATGTTGTGACAAGACCAGGCTTTTTCTAACAAGGAAGATAGTATCTCTTTCCACTGTCAAAGCAGCAAACATCAAATTTCACTGACAACCTGCTCTGAATAAAATTCATGAATGATAGTTTATTTTTTGTGTATAATTAAGGCACAAACATAATATTATATCTCTTCTATGAGACAGTATGTTGTGAAAGGGCCACTCTGAATGGACTTTTCTGTTATGTGGAGTCTGAGATTAGGAGCATTTTATTTTAGATAACTTTCTGATGTAACATTATGATGGGACTGGATCCAAAGTCTATTGGTTAATGGGAGTCTTTTAATTAATTTCAAAGGGCATTAGATCAGACCTTTTATACATATGTACTGTAAATTATGTACCATATTTATTTGACTCTATAATCAAATTAGTTTATTTATAGTATTATGCAATGTTTATTGAAGTCATTGCAAAGCCTCCCATTGAGTTCAGTAAACCAGGCCCAAAGCTGAGTGAAAAAACAGTGACTAATGTGATGATATAAAAGCAATCTATACCTGTTAGGGATAATGTGTACTACAGAAGAATATGTTTATGCTAAATAATACTGTTGGTTAATACATTATATTTTGAATCACTCAGATAGATAGTATACAGTGTGATCTTTTATCTTACAATTTTCAGAATGTTTTATCTAAAATTTATCCCAGTCTCATCAAAATGTTAAATTCATGAATATTTTCCACCACAGATTTGTGAATTTCCAAGATATTTTTATATTTACACATAATTAGAAATAGCATAGAAATTTACTTGTATAATCTGTACTAACTCCTGCATCATTTTGTTGACTGTTTATTCTTTTTTTTGTGATAACTGTTTTAAACAAGTATACTTTTTAGTTATTTGAATAGGCACCAAAATACGCAATAGAAAGCAAAAGTTATTGCTGTAAATAAATGCACTTTTTGGAATGTATTTTTTTCATTAAAAACACCTCCCTAAACAAATGTGGATAAGGCAAAGTGCAAATAAATATTTTTGTGATATTTACTGGAAAGAAATATTTGCATAAAATGACTAGATACATAGATTTTGCAGGCTATTATTGAATTTTAAACAAGAAAAATAAATTAGAATATATAGTAATTGTATTCTATGAATTTTGTACTATAATATCCACTTGCGTATTGTAAGCATATATATTTAGACATTATAATAAACTTGCTTTGTACTGTCTGAGGAACCAACAACTCAGTTTACCTTAGATAATTGTAATCCAGAAATCATTCTTCAAATGAAAGAAAAAGTGAAGGGCACAGAAATATTGTAGTACCCCAAAGTGTACAAATGGATAGAAAACAAAAGATATGTAAAGCAACTGCTGTCTGTAAGGCATGTAATATGACACCAATGCAGTAATAATACACAGTAAACATGCTGTTTATCCCTGAATCAATTCTGTGATGGCTGGCTGAGATATATCTGACATTACAATTCCACTCAAATATTAGCTGTCCTGAAGCAAAATTATGTTTAAAAAACAAACACATTTTCATCCTATTTTCCTGCATTTCTCAAAAAAAAAAAAGTTTTAAACGAAATGAATAGAAAGATTTGTTTTTCTTAAAATTTGGTAATATCTTCAAAATACAAAATACAGGGCAGTTGTCAAAGGCTATCCATGTATTCCAAACAATCTTTCCTATCATGTTTACTTTCATATTATCAGACTCTCTGAACATATGTGACACTTAGACATACTTTACCTGGGTAGTTTTTCCCTCTTGATGCATACTGGACATAAATAGAAATGGATTCCATAGGTTTCAATGGGGCCAGATTTCATCCATTTATTTGGGAATTTTGCAACCAAATGCCTGAGGCAGCTTTGAAAATCTCATCTTTGTATCTGTGGTTGTGTTCTCCCATGTGACATAACATGATAATATGAGCCAAGATTATTCTATATTCTGTAAAAATTAAATTGATTCACATATGTGTATTTACTCTTGCTTCAGATAATTTTTTATCAGTTTAATTCTCAAGTGCAATACTATGGCACATCTGGGGTCACATCTAGATGGAAGAACTATTTTTCCAGTATATTTTGGTATATAAATATCCTGTATTGAAATATATTCTGTGTTTGATGGGGGGAAAGATATGGGAGCATGGGAGGAAAGATAATTTGGCTTTAAAAATATCATTCTATATCTGTTTTTGGCTTCTTTATCGTATTGTCAATAAGATTGTTCAAGAACATTCAATAAGCAGAATCCTTTACATATTTACCAAATTATCTGACAAAGTTTGAAAACAGAGTGCTGTGCAGATTGGCTTTTAGGTGTATGGGGATTTTTTCCTCGATTTGTAGTCCTTTCCTATTTATTCTCAGCTCATTTCACTGTGATGAATGTTCCATTCTGGACTAAAGGGCTTTCAGATATTAGTCCATGTTGATTTGATTATTGCTGTTTTTGCAGCTCAATCTCTTTCCTTCTTTAAAGGGCATAGCCTTCTCTTGATTCACATGTGGAACTCCCGTTGATGTCTAAATCTCATTTATGTCAGCTGGAGTTCTACACACAGAGCAAAAGGAGAATGTTAACCTAGTAGATACGATGTCTTTCACTTGTCTCTTTATGGTTTTGCAGAATTCAGACCATATGCTACATTTCCTCTTGTTTTTGATTTTATTAATGTGTGTGTGTGTGTCTTTATTTGTCTTCACATTTGAAGTATAGTATTATTTTCTTTAGAAGCTGATTCCTAATGTGAAGTACATTCACCCCCATGCCTGCTAGTTGGGATTGGAAATTAATTGTAATCCTCATTACCACAACTGACTTTTTGAGTTTTCTTGATATTGAAACAGCAGTGTCTCCTACCTTCCTAGTCACTCATTCATCTTTTTCCCCATTTCTCAATTTCATCTCCTTTTTTATTTCTTTGTTATCTTCTTCCTCCTGGTATTGTGATATTTTGCAAGGAGACATTCTTTTCTTGTGTTCTTAGTGTATTTTACGGTCCATTTTGGTTATATAACCTTCCTTACTTCTGATTTATATATGTGGATATAATAATAATAATAATAATAATAATAATAATAATAATAATAATAATAAATAACCTAAAACTCGATTTCTGACATTCTTGGCAAGATCTGACAAATTAGCAATATTTGTGTGGACTGAACTTATTAGCTAATGATTTCCAGATAAGTTTTATACTGGGGATAGTCAGTTTATGCACATTTGAGTTTTCCGTTGCGTTTTACTGTATGTATATTAACATACCGTAACTTGTTACCTATCTTTTTGGATTAATGTAGTTTAAATGATAAAACAGGCAGGTCCAATTTACATTTTGTAAATTAATCCCCCCGACTACAAGGACACCTTATATTGTATTAATCTATGGCCTAATCTTTATATAGTCTACATTTTTCAAATTTAGCTGCCTAAAATTGGTCACCATGAATCCATATTTAGGCACCTAAATAAGTAGTCTGATTTTCAGAGGTGGCAATGTCAGTGTAAACTGTGGCTGCTCAGCACTCTGATAATCTGGTCATTTATTTAGGTGCCTAACTTTGGAAAACCAAGTATGAAAAATTCAGCCTCATGTTTATCTCTATGATGCATGTTTATTTCTGCTATACCTTTATTTTCATGGATCTTATAAGGTCTGGTCTATGCTTAAAATGTAAATTGACCTACATACATTGATCATGGGTGTGAAAAATTCACTTCCCTGTGCGCCATAGTTGAACCAACCTAACCCCAAGACATGTCTTGGTCGATGGAAGAATTTTTCCGTTGACCTATTTACCACTACTTGAGGAGGTGGATTACCAGCAGTGACTGAAAAAAACCTTCCATTGATGTAGGAAGCAACTACACTATGGAGGTATAGCAACATAGCTTAAGCTAGGGATCAGCAACCTTTGGCATGTGGACCGTCAGGGAAAACCACTGGCGGGCCAGGACAGTTTGTTTACCTGCAGTGTCCTCAGGTTTAGCTGATTCCAGCTCCCACTATCTGCGGTTCACAGTTCCAGGCTTGCAGATGTACTAATTCAGCACTGTAGTGGACTGAATGTGCTTAAAATCCAGAAGAACTGTGGATGTTAAATTGGAGGAATGTATAGATGATTTAACAGGATGCTGTTGTCTCCTTATTTGGGGATAATGGTTGCCAATAACATTAAAATTATTAATGTAATAAAAATGTGATTGACACAAACTGTGTGGAATTGTGTCTACAGTACACCTAGAGTGAACTAAAATAAACATTTTGTGAACACCTTGGTCTATGACAGTTAACAGTCTCATAGCTCACTGGTTTAACACAATGTGATAGAAAAAAAATCTTTTTTTTTTAAATTGATTTGCTGAACAATCCAAAAATACACAAAAAGGAAATCTATCTGCCTAGGTTTTATTTCATAATCATCTCTGCCCGGAGATATGAAAATCACTTTCAGCAAACACAGGGATCGCTCTGCAACCAAGACCCTATTTCAAAGAGGGTTTTTTTTAAGTGAATTTTGTGCTCATCAAATGTGACAGATTGACTCCTCTGTAGATCAAAATTCTCAGTATATCTACAAAACAGGCACATCATGGATAGTGGAAATTCAAACAATCCCATAATAATTAGATTGAATAGATAACAACAACAAATATGTCATAATCTAAAGATCTCTTAGCCATCTTATCTATTTACAATATGACTGGGGTAGGGATAAAGTCATAGTTTTTAAGGCCAGAAGGGACCATTATGAACAGTTAATGATCTCCTGTGTATAGACATAGAATTTCATCCATTAATTTATACACTGAGCTCCTAATAGAGTAGGGTATCACTAAGATATAGTAGCATTTATCTGGGAAGATTACTGTAACTGGGCATCAGGCATTCATGGCATGTACGACCTTCGTAGCATTGTATACTGTCAGCTATGTTATGCTTTCTCTTGTTATAAAACATACAATATAGTCAATAAAACTATTTAAAAAAAGGAAAAATGGGAGTAATATGTTTTTCAATTTTTCTCCATGCTTTTCAAAATGTGAAATTTGAAATTTAGTCATTATTGTGAAATATGAAATATTTTGACCAGTGCTAGCAGTCATAAAGTCTTCCAAAACACCACAAGTGGACAAAGTGTTGGAGATCCTTCTGAATATGTTCATTTCTTTCTTTCTTTACTGTCCATCATTACTTTTAAGGGCCTGTTGTGGTGACTCCCTATTGTAAAGGAAAGCTGGATGTGGCTCCCCTAGGGAATCCGTGAAAGTTAATGTGAGCATGAGACAGAGAGGTTATTATTAGGAACACTCCCTTTCCCACCAGTATGAGCCATGTATGGACAGCACAGTAGAATCTCACAATATCACCAAGTCAGTTCAAAATTTGATTTTTGATAGGTTTTTATTTGCTAGTTAGTGCTCA
The DNA here is from genome assembly GCF_007399415.2 of Gopherus evgoodei. Taxonomy (NCBI): domain Eukaryota; kingdom Metazoa; phylum Chordata; order Testudines; family Testudinidae; genus Gopherus; species Gopherus evgoodei. The sequence continues at coordinate 85,091,338 of NC_044322.1, read as the reverse complement.
TAAAATGTGCTAGAACAACAACAACAACAACAAAAGCCTGAACTCTCCAAAACATGCAGTTTTTCCCACAATATACCAGCACCATTCTTCAAACCTAATATAAAGAAGTCACCTACCAGGAGTAAAAGGGTAGTTCATGTTCTATGTCCATTCTCTTTATGGCTCCCCTAATACAATAACAAATTTATGCCAGTTATGATGGTAGCTTCCACAGCTTGAATATAGGTTCACTAAGTTGTGGACTAAGACCATGAATTCATATCACAAAAAAAACATCAATTAGTACCGTTTGGTAGCTACCAACCTTGGGTAGTTTAAAACCAATGGAGAAAAGAAATGTTATTTCTGTGTTTTGAGAAACCCAGTATTTATATTCTGTGTTCACTTTAAGGCATTGGTATCACCTTTTATCAAGAGAATTTTATTCTATAAATTCAGACATTGTGCTGTCATTCTATAAACCACTGGTTAAGCCACATTTACAGTAGTGTTAACTTTTAGTCATCTTACTTGCAGAAACATATTGCTGAGTTGAAGAGAGTACAGCAAAGGGTATCTACATTAATACATTGACTAAAGAAGTTTATAATGTGAGGAAAATTGACTACATTAGGATTATTTATTCTTGAGAGATGGAGAAAGAGATGACATAATTGAAATATTTAAACTAGCTAAGTTATTACAAAATTAAGCTTAAGATAGTTGGACAGACCAGAACTAGAGGATTTAAGTGGAGGGAACATATGTTAAAAAAAATAAGAATTTATTTTACATAATGGTGAATAAGAAAATGAACTTCCAACTGTGGCGCCAAAGTCAAATAATTTTATTGTATGTAGAAAGAAATTAGGTGATTATAATGCATCTTCAGTGTTAAAGGGATATTAATCAAGTTTAAGCTTAGGCCAGGGGTCGGCAACCTGTGGTATGTGGCTCTCCAGGGTAAGCACCCTGGTGGGCCGGGGCAGTTTGTTTACCTGTCGCGGTTCGCTGTCCCAGGCCAATGAGGGCGGCAGGAAGTGGCGTGGGCAAGGGATGTGCTGGCCGCTGGTTCCCGCCACCCCCATTGGCCTGGGATGGCAAACCGCGGCCAGTGGGAGCTGCAATCGGCTGAACCGGCTGATGCAGCAGGTAAACAAACTGGCCTGGCCCGCCAGGGTACTTACCCTGGCAAGCCACATGACAGAGGTTGCCGACCCCTGGCTTAGGCATAGCCAGCTACCCCTTCTGAGGGTAAGGATTGAATATTTAATTGTGTGTGCTTCCCCATAGATTGGCTATTTTTTTACACAGTGGTATTTTCCCCTTCATTTGGCATAACAGCAGCAACAATAAAAGATTTAAGTAGGGTTTTTAAAAGTATGCATATATAGAAAGAGAAAGCGAAAGAATTACGTGTCATCAATAACAAAGCTAGAACCTCTACAGGATATGCCAGAGCTAAAACAACAAACTATTCCAGAGAGGGAAGTATCATAACCTTCTTCTAGTCCTACATTATTATTTAAATTTACAATGATGTAATTATGAAAGGCCTCATAATGTATCCCATTGTGAATCCCTTGAACCATGCAGTTCTGCAATGTAGCTAAAGTATTTTCATTTAGCAAAGAGGCACACATTAATTTTTACAAGTATTTTTTGTTTGAGGACATCTCTAATCAGACCCTTCAAAACAATATGACACCATTCTGTACTTCATAAGGTAAAACTCGGAAATGCTTGCTTATGTGATTGGAACAGAGGCAGCAAGGTACAAGGTCTTGTTGACCTTAGCAGCACTACAGAAGTAACAGGATGAACATCTTTTTGAAAAATGTCATCAATGCATTATGTATAAAACAGATATGTATTCCACTTAAATGGCAGTCATGCATGTCTTTCTGTTCCTCTGCTGTTTTTCTCAACAAAGGCAGGGAAAGTCAGTATCCATTTATTTTTGAGTTTTTCTATACAGCCAAGTTCTGCAATATTCTGCATTTTCATAATTTGTATGAGTTGCTGTAATGTGCTTGTTTGGGTCTTTCCCTCTTTCACTAGCCTACGGTGAACTTGCTATGACCAAATATACCTTTGTTTGAGAAGTTGAGGTGGGCAATAGGAGGAGAGAGTTGCATTCTTTCATTTTTGGGTTTAATTAACATGCAAATATATTTTAGGAAGTAAATAGCTAAAAAAAAGATGTTTAATACTTCTCAGTGTAGGGTGGAATTTTCAGAAGCACTTAGCATCGGCCTAGTCCTGCTCCCATTGAAGTCAGTGAAAGTTTATCTTTGAACCTTAATGAGGAGAAATTAGTCCAGCGCTGAGGGGCAGACACTCAGCTAGTGTAAATTGTCATAGCTCCATTAAAATCAAGGCTTTGGAATAGAGCACTAGTAATATATATATGGCTAATGAAGAGATTGGGGCCATAACTTTGCTCTCACCCAGTTTCCTCCTACTCTCTTTGTGGTCACTAGTTTTGTGGGCTACTGTCCTTGCCCTATGGACTCACAAAACTGCATGTATGGTTGGCCCCTTCACAGCTCATAAGGAAGGAGTGAAAGTCACCCATGCAGAACCCTCTACAACATAGCCCTATATTACTAGAATAGATAAAATTTCATGTATTGGACATAATTATATTATGGAGCATTGGTCAGTATTCCATAATTAAATGTGCATTTCAAAATGTGCTTTAAACAGGGCAACAATTTCTGGTATTCTTTATGTGGAAGTGGTGTTTTTGTACTAAATTTCACATCAAGTTTGTCTGTATGTCTTTTGAATTTTCTATGTAATTTTTGTTTGGCCTCTTTTCACAATTTTTAATAGGAATTATTTGATATTGGTCTCTTGCTGATATTTTTTCTGTGTCAAGCTTACAATTTTTTACAATATTGTGTATCTACATATATGTTGGTAGAAAGATGACTCTTGAGTAAATGTGACACTATAGGTAGTTTTTAAAAAGATGTATTTAGAAATAGGGCAATTTTTGCTGTTGTCATACCTGAAAATGTGCCCATCAGGACAGGTTAGCAGATAAAAATGTCTCTGTTGCAATGTGCCATTTTTTGTATTCATGAGATTCTACAAGTAGCTCACAGTGATGGAAGGATTCTTCTGATGAGGGAGTCTGGGACAGGAGGGAGGGATTATGGTTGGAGGCTATTGATTGGTGAGGTGGTTTGAGAACTTTCCCATAATAGGTAGCCAATGCACATATTTTATGTTCAGATGAACTTTGACAAAGAAACATGTACTTTGACATACAGAAGTGTGGCTGGGGAGCCACTGTTTGTTTTGGCAGTGCTCAGTCTGTTTTTCATTAATTCCCTGCTCTTCCCCTCACCCCCTCCACCCTCCTTCACGTTCATTTCCCCTGCTGGAGAAGTCACTGCTGACATGTTGATGTTTGACATAGGACAGTGGCTCTCAACATTTCCAGACTACTTTACCCATTTCAGGAGTCTGATTTGTCTTGCGTACCCCCAAGTTTCACCTCATTTAAAGATTATTTGCTTACAAAATCTGATATAAAAGCACAGAAGTGTCATAATACACTATTACTGAAAAATTGCTTACTTTCTCATTTTACCATATAGTCATAAAATAAATCCATTGGACTATCAACATTGTACTTATATTTCAGTGTATAGTATATAGAGCAGAATAAACAACTCATTGTCTGTATGAAATTTTAGTTTATACTAACTTTGCTAGTGCTTTTTATATAGCCTGTTGTAAAACTAGGCAAGTATTTAGATGAGTTGATGTACTCCCTGGAGACCTCGGTATACCCCTGGGGGTACACTACCCCTGGTTGAGAACCCCTGACAGAAGATCATTTTTGAGAAAGTGAATGATTATTTCATGGAGACCAGGATCTTCATGAAGGCCAGCAATTAGCAAAAGGAAAACGGAAGAGGTGTGGATATTGGATCCAGTGTCAGTGTATAATAAAACAACAACTTCAAATTTTCAAGATTTTCTTTTCAACAGTGAAATCTAAAACATAATTTTGTATTAAATGAAACCTGAAAAGCTAGAGCATCTACATGACATCAAAAGCTCAAGCATCTATATGACATCCTGAGCTCGCTGGGTGCTTTCAGTGCTCTGTCTTTCTAAATACACAGAAACATTATGTAGGGTAACATTTAAGGTTGTCTCACACAAATACCTAATAAAAAACTTTTAAAGCAAAGAAATGAAAGGACAAACTATTGTACAATAGACACCCTTAATGTCTCCCCTAAGACATACAATCTCACCACTAGGTCAAATATCATACTATATATTGGGTTAATTTAGGGAACCGGATGCTGGAAGGTGTCTCTGAATCCTCTGTATTCCAAAGGGTGAAAAACATGCTCTCTAAAATCTGTTTTATCTAGAATATGACAGGGTGTACTTGACCTGCACAGGAGATGAAGGGGTTAAACCAGTACTCTTGGCAGCAGAAGCCATGCCTTCTCACCCCTGCTGGACATACTCCAACTGCTGCAGTACAAAACGGAGCAACTCAGCTCAGTCTGGTCTGACTGATGAGGAGGAAGGACATACCTCTCTGGCGCTAGCTGAGTAGCAGCCAGTAGCCCAGGCTGCGAGAGTGGTGTACCCAGTGGAGCAGGGAGGGCCCAGGTCCCCTTGTCCAGTGGACCTCCCACCTTGGACGGCAGCTGACCAAACCTTCTTCTATTGACTTTGGCCATTAGGTTGCACTTCTTCACAAACGAAGGGAGTCCTATTTGTGCCATTGGGCCCCACAGCCCTTAGGCTGAGTGCAGCCATATTGACTTAACTGTTGGGCTACCACGCCATTGATCCACCCTCAGGGTGAAAGTGTGTACTTGCCCCATGACAAAGACAAACCTTACATTATTATGGCGAGATCAATACAAGAACCCCTTTTTGTTGTTTGTTACAAAACGTACAAGCAGCTTGATGCATGTTTGAGGTTTACAAGAGCAAATCTGGTTTCTTCGCTTGAAACCTTTTTTTCTGATGAGTACTTTGATGTTGTGAAAAGAAAACAGTGTCAGATTTATCCTGATGAAATTCTAGAAAACCAATTAAAACTGCTCAGTCAATTAGCATGCTAGTACAATGAAAATGAGGCATCCAGGAAAGAGTAGCTTCCAATGCCACACTAGCAGCCTTACTGGGTCCATCAGGTGGAAGATGGATAGCACCTCAGCTCAAACAGCTTATCACCAGGTACATGAAGGTCGGGGGCCCATTAATGAGCCATTACTTTGATACTGACATATAGCAGCAAACTGTAGCTGGCCTTTTCATTGATGTGCAAAGGGAAAGAAGTTGTAATTTGCTTTTCCTCCTTTGTAACACTGTCCAAAAACCACAACTGAAGTTTCAGTATTCCCCAAACAGAGAGATTACTCTCTGCCAGTACCCCCTGACACAAAAGGGACTCCATATGGGCTAGGGATGTGTAGGAAAGGGGAAGAACAATGCTTTTGCCCCTTCCCTTCATCGTTTTCAGAAACCACTTGAGCTGGTTAGCTCTAGAAAGGAGTAATATAGCTTGCTAAAGGACAACACAGTAGCTGTGCTCCCCAGCATAATCAGGAGGCATGGCAAATTCAGGAGGAGCTCTCCTTGGTAAGAATGGCTCTATATACAATGCAATCCTTAATTTGTCATCATTTGGCTATGCTGAGAGGAACCGAAGCCACCCAAAAAGTTTTGGTTTCACATATCACTAGTTGGTGGGTTAATCTGCCAAACGGCTCTGCTTCTCCCAACCTTCACATGGTTTCCCCGTGCAAAAAATCCTTTTCCTCACTGTTTTTGCAGGGATTAGGATTTCCCCAGAAGACAATGCTTAATGTGTGAGGGCTTGCTAGGGCTGAGCCTCAGCACCTTTAGGCTTGGCAGCTCATAGCCCCAGCATGTCTGGGCTTGCCACATCAGTTATGAAAGTAAAAAAAAAAAAAATTGCTTGAGTCCCGGCACCTCTTTCATTACAAATTAAGCACTGCATTAGGAGAAAATTCATTTAATTAAAACTTGAAATGTACTTCTCTTTGAAGATGTGTAGTTTATAGTAATAAGATTTGGGATCCTCATTCCACTTTCTGGTGTTAAAACTGTCACTCCATCACAGAAAAACATAATTAGTGCACATACAAAAATCCTAATGGCATAGAGTCTACAAAGCAGCAGCTTAATTAGACTAGCTCCTTCACCTCAATAAAGTGCAAAGTGGATGCTTTGATTGTGGATCAGCCACTTAGTTTGAATTCTGTGGGTCACTTTGGGCCTACTAATTTATCTGGTGGATGGAAGATTTAACAGGACCTATTAAGGTGAGATAAAATATGCAATCTAATCAAATATGTAACATAGCATGAAATGAGTCAATACTGTCTGTGAGATCACTTCTGAAATGATGAAATTAACTAAATTAAAAATTCCTTATTCTTATACATGATATTTTATTTGCAAAAAACCAATTGCTTGATATACTTTGGCTATTAGCTGGGACATGGATGTATAAATGTGACACGCCAGGACAGCCATTTCACATATTTACTTTAGCACAGTTTTTGAGAATATAATTTGAATTGAATCAATTGTCTTTGCATTACAATAAAATGAAATTTGACTGGTGAAAAGGCCAAAGCTGATGTAGAGTAAAGAATACTGTGTGTCGAGGGATGTGCTACTTTTTGCAGCCCCCATTGGCCTGGAAAGGCGAACCGCGGCTAGTGAGAGCTGCGATCGGCTGAACCTGCAGACGCTGCAGGTAAACAAACCATCCTGGCCTGCCAGCGGATTTCCCTGATGGGCTGCATGCCAAAGTTGACAATCTCTGATCCAGACAGTCCTTTCATTTTATCACCATTAGTATGGGCAGCAGAATACCTGGAGTGTGCTTTTATTTTTTGTTTATTTGAGTTAATAAGGATCTGTCTTGTTCAGACTCAGTTAGGAAAAGCTTAATGCTATTTTTATTCATCTGGTATATCCTTCATGGAGCATGGTCTGTATTTGTCTAATCTGGTAATCAGAAAATTTTTCTTGGTCTTGGTTACCAAAACTAGAGCCTGTTTTCTAATTGGTCTGATGCGAGAAATATTCCATTTAATTCTGCCTTGGGATCAGTATCCACAGTGCAGAGAGAAAAATAATGCATCATTTCTTTGTGAAATAATTGTTCAAAAGCCTTTCAAGTAGTTTGTTTTATAGCATTTTTTCCTAGAGTCACTTAGTCTTTTCCTCTCTTGCTGCAACGAATAGTAACATAATCTTTTGCAGCATTCTGGCACCTGCACGAGGCTATGACTTATTAATATGCTAATGAGACTGCAACCAGGACTGGCACTGGTTCAGCCCTTGCACACAATTAGCATTCAAGTAACTAGCACTGCTATGAGACCATCTATAGAAAGTAGAAATTTAGATTGATTAGTTCACTGTAATACAATTTCATTAACAAATAAAACAGACTTAAGAAAAAAGTATCTTGTGCCAACACAGTTAGCATCATTTTAATCCCTTTTGGTTTAAAATCTTTGGAACATTATCTCTCCTCTTAAATATTTAGGATTATTAAAGTTGATACTTGTACCACTTTATGTTGTTTAGTGATGAAAAGAGCATCTCCTGATCATTGTCTTTAGGACATTTAGTAGTCCATTTAGTAATGTCTAGACTGCTTCTGCTCCATAATAGTCATGCACTCAAAAGGGATAAATACTGAAAATCAGTTCCTTTAAATGCCACTAGAAGTGTCTTCTGGAACAGCATCATAACACCTGGAATTTATTTTTCAGTATTGGGGATGCTGTGCTGTCTGCAAACTAGTTCCTGGGAGTGGGAATCAGGATTCCCGGGCTCTATTCTCAGCTCTGTCATTGACTTACTGCTCCAGTCGCTTGAGCTAAAAATGTCAAACCTGGATACTTAAAGTTATGTGCCTGGGATAAAATTTTCAAAAGTACCTAGGTGATCTAGAAGCCATAATTTTACCCCTAAATTTATAGTTAGACACCTAAATAAAAGTGGCCTGAAATTTCCAGAGGTGACGAGTGCCCACAGTGCCCATAAACTTAAATGGGAGCTGCAGATGCTCAGAAACTCAGGCCACTGCTTTCTTAGGTACCTAACTTTAGAGACAGATATTTGCAGAATTTGCCCTTACCTCTCGGTAAGTACAAATAAGAATGGCATTGTAGCATAGAAATGGATGTGGCTTCACATTGACAGTGAGTGCTGTAGCAGCATCGGGGTCAAAATACCATCTAGGAGCTATCCACCTCTGACAGGAAATTTGTAAACTGAAAGCACACTAATGTTCCCTAGGTATTCATGGCATCTCCTATAGATTCCCCCCCCCCCACCTGATTTCCATCCAAATGAGAATTTGATCAGAGTCATATAACAGTGGTTCTCAAGCTTTTTCTTTCTGAGGCCACTCCAACATCCTATAAAAACTCCATGGCCCAGCTGTGCCACAATTACTGGTTTTTGGCATATAAAAGCCAGGCTGGCATTAGGGGGTAGCAAGTAGTGCAACTGCGTGGGGCCACATGCCTTAGGGTCCCCCAAAAAGCTACATTGCTCAGGCTTTGGCTTCAGTCCCAGGTAGTGGGATTGAGGGCCCAGGCTTCAAACCCATGTGGCAGGGCTTCAACTTTGTGCCCTTGGCCCCATCGCTTCTAATGCTGGCCCTGTTTGGTGGCCTTTCTGAAATCTGCTGGTGGCCCCCCAAGGGCCTCAGACCCCTGATTGAGAACCACTATCATATAACCACTGGGAGGACTTACAAGTGCTTTCAAGGATAAGATTAAAATTTAAAATGATGTGGACAAACCAGAGAAATGATCTGAAGTAAAAAAGATAAAATTCAATAAAGACAAATGCAAAGTACTCCATTTAGGAAGGAACAATCTGTTGCACATATGCAAAATGAGAAATGACTGCCTAGGAAGGAGTACTGCAGAAAAGGATCTTTAGGTAATAGTGGATCACAAGCTAAATATGAATCAACAGTGTAATTCTGTTGCAAAAAAAGCAAACATCATTCTGGGATGTATTATCAGGAGTGTTGTAAGCAAGACATGAGAAGTAATCCTTCCACTCTATTCTGCACTGATTAGGAATATTTCATCCAGTTCTGTGTGCCACATTTAGGGAAAGAGGTGGACAAAAATATTGAAGGGTGGAGGGCTAGCTAGTTTTTTCATGCAGGTTCCTGCTTATATAGGGCCTGGGAATCATTATTTATATTCAGACACCTGGTCTCCTCTGTCTATATCAAACTTCCTCACCCTCATAATATTGGGGTGCCTTTACCTTATAGGCTAGCCTATTTACTCATTACCATACTGCTGAAGCCAGTTTTTGGCTAGGCATCTGCCAATGATCCTATCCCAAAATATCCAAGTTTAGTATCAGTTCAGTATTCCTGTGGTTGCCTAGTCTGATTTTATGCCAACTTTTCTCTTAAGCAAGCTATTCCCAGTTCCCCCAGATCTAGTTGGGTTATCTATGCTAAAGGTCATAGGCCTATCTCACTTATGTCAACTAAAGGTTCTTTGCATTACTGCTAAGTAAAATGAGGCTAAGTTGGCACTAATAGCTACAAGTCTCACACAATACATGTCCCTCCTGGAACCTTGTCTGGTTTCTTCAGTTCCAGTAGGCATTCAGGATAACTTATTTATTTCAATTTATATAGAAAAAGACAAAGAAAAAATAATCAGTCACATTTTCTAGGTGCTTTTGACAAATCTTTCAAATGAGAGCTCACTGAGTGACTTTGCACAGTATTTTTAATCAACCAAAAGATTAGTCTTCCAAAAATAACATCCCATCTATCTGTCTTTTCCCCTGAAACTCAAGCCAACTAATCCATGTTGCAGCACGCCCTGAAGGTCAACAGACTGGGTCTGTTTCTGACCCGGAATGGGAATAAGTTTTAAAGTGAAGGGGCCCTACCAGCAAATGCCCTCTTGTAGTCTTTAAGTCAATGGAGTTCCAGCTTGAGTGCTTCTGCTCATCACAACTGAAGTAGTATTAAGTGGGGAGAGACTATCATTATGTTAATCCCTTGACAAAGAATCAGAAAGAGTTGTCTGGCCAGCCTGCACTGGGTAGGTAGTATTTGAGACATCAGATACCATTTTATGAAGAGCATTTACAAGTCTGGCATATGCAACTATTCAAATTGCTAGTCTGAACGATATGCAGAATTGCACAGCTGCCACTCGCAGGTGATGTCTGAAAATATCATATTTTCTGTAGAGGAGGGGAAAGGGATGTTCATTAAGGGCTAAATCCTCCCTCCTCCCCTCTATGAAAAGCTTTAATAAATGGAATTGTTGCAAAGATTTCCTGCTGGGACAGGGAAGAGCCAGAATCCTTCTTACTTCATCAAGTACTAGCAAAGCTATACTGGAGCTGTAAAGCGTCTGTGTCACAGTGGCTTGGGACCAGTCAATGTGTCAATCTTCAGCCTCTCTAGTCCTCAAATTCACCATGGGTGGTAGCAAAGTGAGGTCTAGCATGCACCAGTACCCTGTGCATGCAACGAGAGAAGATTCCTTCCTGTGTGGCCTCTCCACATCTGGGATTCCCCACCCATAGGATCAAATGTGACATCCAGCTACTGGCCTGAATAATGGGGCAATATGGATCTGCTCTGCTTGAGCTCAGAGGGTTTGTGCCTCAAGAAGGTATCGGTGTTGTATGAGATTGATCTCTTTGCCCCTCCACTCCAGATGAATGATGTTTCCAGAAAGAAGAGGGGGAGGGAGCAGGATTTCTTCAGAATGCCCTGCAATGGTGACATAGTAAACAGTGTATGTGAATATGTTCATAAAAGGATCTGCAGGTGATAGACGACAATACAAAAACTATCATCTTGGAAGAGACAATTGCATGTGGAAGGAGAAAGATGCAGCTCTCATCAGCACCATGGATTTATATTTTTAATTTATTTTTTTCTTTGCTTTATTCCTTATGATAATGGCACAGAAGATTCAGAGGTGACGTGCACAACCATAAATGTGAGAGCCCAGGAAATAAATCAAAAACAGCAGAAAGATTCCTTTCAGCCCCAAATGCTTTATACAAAACAAGCGTGACCATGAGCTCAGCTGGGGATTTAAAGTATTCATCCCTTTCAGCCATATATTTGTCTCCTTCAAATGTAGTTTTTTTTTTTGTTTGTTTTTACTTTCTGCTGGAAGGTTTTTGGAAAAAAAAAGGCTAAGCATGCAGCTGCTGCAGCAGAAGCTGGTTAATTGAAGCACTTGTCATTGTGGAGGGTTTCTGAAATAAACAGCAGGGAGGATATCCATGGCATATTCATACTGGGTCTCAGTTAGAAATCAACAAAATCCTAGGTAGGTGAAACATAAGTATGGGAAGCCTGGCATCAGAGATCAAGATGAAATTTTATATTTCATCTTATAAAAATGAAAGATCTAGTTGACGATGGAAACAAGATCTCCTTTGCTGTCCTTCCTTGCCTCCTCACAGCAAAACAGGAAGAAAAAAAAAAAAGGAAGACCTTACCTCTTATTAAAGATGAGAAAAAAGGAAGCATAGACATAATGGTGCATCTTCTGGTCATAGTCTAATGAATCAGTCATGTAGATGTGTTTCACCATCTATAAAAAGTAAAGAAGGGATGTTTCACTTTATAATGCTGAGATTTAATTTGCAATCTGGAGATAAGGCTCCAGTTACTAAACACTATCTGCTTATGTTTAGAATTCTGGGGTTTTTTACCTCTTTTATCAGGTTCACAAAGATGTTCAAAATAAAACCTCACAAATTAGATCTGAATCTCTACATCAATAAAAATAAGGTTATTCAAAGAGCATCAACTTAATTACATGATACCATTTATTTTAAGTTATATGAACTTTTAACACTAAGTTTCTCCGAAGAAGAAATTTGATTGTGTGTTAGAAAAGGGGCAAACATTTCTTGATGGACAGATAGTGAGATCTTGCATGATCATTCTTTTCTAAAAATAGAACATGCAGATGCACTTAAAAAATAGAACAGAACTAAAAATCCCAAACACCTCTGCTTGAGAATGCAGATATGAAGGTATAATTCCACGCTTGTGTTTACATATGTATTTGCTGAACCTGCACTCTCAGATTAGATATTTGCAAGTGGACATGGCCACATAGATATGTACAGTAGAATTAATAAAAACAACGAGGAGTCCTTGTGGCTCCCTAGAGACTAACAAATTTATTTGCGCATAAACTTTTGTGGGCTAGAATCCTCTTCATCAGATGCATGGAGTGGAAAATACAGCAGCAGGTATATATACATAATACATGGAAAGATAGGAGTTGCCTTACCAAGGAGGGGGTCAGTCTAATGAGACAATTCAATTAACAGTAGAATACCAAGGGAGGAAAAATCACTTTTGTAGTGGTAATGAGAGTGACCCATTTTGAACAGTTGACAAGAAGGTGTGAGTAACAGTAGGGGGAAATTAGTATGGGGCAGTTACTTTTTGTAGTAACCCATCCACTCCCAGTCTTTATGAAGGTCTAATTTGATGGTGTCCAGTTTACAAATTAATTCCAGTTCTGCAGTTTCATGTTGGAGTCTGTTTCTGAATTTTTGTTGTTGAAGAATTGACACTTTTAAGTCTGTTATTCAGTGACCAGGGAGACTGAAGTGTTTTCCTACTGGTTTTTGAATGTTATAGTTCCTGATGTCTATTTATTCTTTTGTGTAGAGACTGTCCAGTTTGGCCAATATACATGGCAGAGGGGCATTGCTGGTACATGATGGCATATATCACATTGGTAGATGTGCAGGTGAATGATCCCTGGAGGTGTGGATGATGTGGTTAGGTCCTATGATGGTGTCCCTTGAATAGATATGCAGACAGAGTTGGCACTGGGGTTTGTTGCGGGGTTTGGTTCCTGTTTTTGTTGTGTGGTGTGTAGTTGCTGGTGAGTATTTGCTTCAGGTTGGGGGGATGTCTTTAAGCGAGGACTGGCCTGTCTCCCAAGGTCTGTGACAGTGATGGATTGTCCTTCAGGATAGGTTGTAGATCCTTGATAATGCGCTGGAGAGGTTTCAGTTGGGGGATGTAGGTGACGGCTAATGTCATTCTGTTACTTTTTTGTTGGACCTGTCTTGTAGTAGGTAGCTTCTGAGTACCCTTCTGGGTCTGTCAATCTGTTTCTTCACTTCAGCAGGTGGGTATTGTAGTTTTAAGGATGCTTGATAGAGATCCTGTAGGTGTTTGTCTCAGTCTGAGGGATTGGAGAAAATGCGGTTGTATCTGAGGGCTTGGCTGTAGACAATGGATCGTGTGACGTGGTCTGTATGAAATCTGGAGTCATTTAGGTAAGTATAGCGGTCAGTAGGTTTCCGGTATAGGGTGGTGTTTGTGTGACCATCGCTTATTAGCACTGTAGTTCTAGGAAGTGGATCTTGTGTGGACTGGTCCAGGCTGAGGATGATGGTGGGGTGGAAACTGTTGAAATCCTGGTGGAATTACTCAAGGTCCTCCTTCCCGTTAGTCAAGATGATGAAGTGTCATCAGTGTAGCACAAGTAGAGTAGAGGTGTTAGGGGACGAGAACTGAGGAAGCATTGTTCTAAGTCAGCCATAAATATGTTGCATACTGTGAGGCCATGTGAGTACCCATAGCAGTCCTGCTGACTTTAAGGTGTAATTTGTCCTTAAAACTGAAATAGTTGTGGTTGAGGACAAAGTAGAATTAATATTAATTATTGATAAATTGTACTAAGTACTGTACAATCATATACGAAAACACAAGTCTTGTCTGAGAAACTTAGAATATAAATGTTGTGTGTTTGTAAATAACCAATTTGCATGCAGTGACAATAACTGTGCATAGAAATAGGCATGTTTTTATGCACACAAGTGCTCCTCAATTCTAAAAAAAATGGATTTCATGATCTGCTGAGAAAAAAATAGTTCAGTATCCACAATGTTGGGACAGAACTGGAACCACTTAAGACTCTCCAATTGTCACTTTGCTGCATACCATGGCACTAGCAGCATGGAGAGAGCACACAGATAGAGTCCACCAAGAAGGGCTGAGGTGAAGGGGTAGTATTGTAAGCTGTCCACAATTCTTTATTATCAGGGTTCCTGGAGCCAGTCAGAGCAGCCTGTGTTTATTTTTCATCTCCACAAGTCGGTCAGATTCCTTGGTGATCGGCATGACATGGGAACCTAAAAGCATATGACAGAAAAAAAAAAGAGGCTGGCCCAGGAGGGGATGTGGCCTGAACGCTCAGGCGATGAGCTCATCAATACAGCCTTCAGGCAACCTATGACAATAGGGGTCCTATGGATCCCCACCTTCCGGTTAAATCTGCCATCTCCTAGTGGAGCCCCTAGGAAAGGGCAAATGGTAGCAACATTAAAATAGGAGATGAATGACACCACTGGTCCAGCTGCCTTTGCTGGTATAGGGAGGAAGGAATTTGAGGGAGGTGAAATTTACACCCTATATAATAGCAAGGGTGAATGAAGTCTTCAGCATACTCCCTAAGAAAATCCAAAAACAAATGGCAAACACTTAAATCAGAGTCAGTTCTATAGATCTCTGAAAAACTCAACAGCTTCTTTCCTTCGTGCTAATGGTTAGCAGGCTCTTAGTCACAGATGAGGACCCACAGAGAAAGAACTCTTCACCAGTCTCATAATATTGCATCATAAAATGACCAAAATGGCACTAACGGGACTACCTAAAAATATCTTAATTCTGCACTTCCAAGTATAGCAGTGAAATAGGGGAGTTCATTACTTCTAGGACAGAGTCAGTACATATCAGAGTGATGTCCATCACAAACCATTCATAGAAAAGTTAATTGCTCTGTCCAGAAATCCTTTTTCTTTTTCTGCATCCTAACATCCTTCTAATCCCAAATCTTTAGTTGATTCTTAGTTGGGAAAGAGTTGTTCTTCCTTATGAAAGAAGCAGTGTTTGAAGGTAAAACACTCACATTTGTTTTTGTTTTGTAATAAATTGTTACTTATTATTCTAGTAGCACCTAAAAGTCCCAGTAGAGATCAGGGCCCCAAAGTGCTTGGCACTGAATATACATCTTTTATGAGACAGTCCCAGCCTTGAAATGTTTCCAGTCTAAATAAACAAACCAATCTCAGAGGACCTTTTGTTTTAAATCTCTGTGATTATAGAAGCAGCTGTCTACTTTCATTATAATTCTGAAATTTAAATGGATGTTTTGGATAGTTACAGTATTGTTGCAGTATTTACTATAGTAGATGTCAATAGCTAGATATGTCATATTTATTTTGACTATAGACAAGACAATGGTGTTGCTATCATGGAAAATCAAAATCACACAAGCTAGACAACAAATGGTCCTAATTCACTTTGACCTTGATATAGTATCAATGTTGTAAATCAGGTCTAAAGGTTCTTAAGAAACAAACTGGGGTCATCAGAGTACAGCAAAAGGTTGATGGCACTATAGTCCTGAAGAAAGAACATCGAAAATGTCTGAAGTAATGCTGATCCCACTGCTTTATCCCCAAAGGTCTGTGCTGCAAGGTTGTGTGCAGATTAGGGGAAGTTGTGGGTGGTACCCACTAAAATACAGTGTTCTTGGATTAGGTTTTTTGGATCCAGCAGCAGGCAGACTTGGCTGACCGCAGCTGCTCCTTGCTGGTGCTGCTCCCATTCACTTATTGTTCTCCCTGCTGAATTATGGAGTCTTCACTTCTGAACAGCTGCTAAGCTCCTGGTTGTAGTTGTCATTAGGATGGAAGACTGTGACATTCCCTGCTGCCAGGGTAGATCATCCCAGACTTTATAGAGAAAACTTTATGGACAAGGAGTGACCCTAACCAAGGAGCCTTTTCCTTTTGAGATCCAGAAGGAAATCAGCCATCTACACACACACACACACACACACTACTGAGGACACCTCTCTGAAGATATGAAAATGATGAACGAGGAAGAGTTTGGTTCTGTATGGGCTAAAAGCATGTGATATAAGATATTTTTATGTAGTGCATAGAAGAATGAACTATCACTATCATTATGTTATGGCTTCAATCTTTTGTTATGCTGATTTGTTTAAAGGAATCTGGTTTTATATTTGCAAGATGTGCTGTATTTTCCGACATACAGTCTGCTTTTGGATTTAATCACCAGACAACTGCAATATATACATTCAGCCCCAATGTAAAGGCACTGAATTCAGCAGATTTATGCCAGGCTGAAATTAGCTTACTATGTTTTGGACCCCATTTAATAACAGATATTATAATATATAACACAAAGAAATACAAAAACCATTCTCACAAAGTGTATAACTCCCCTGTTAGAGGCATGAAAGGTAATCCTATTAGATCAAACAGATTTGCTTCTTTTAAAAGTTAGTCATGGTTCCTAGTCAAGGTGCTGCATAAAACTGTACTGATTGGTACAGTTTCACCTGAGAGTGGGTTTGGGCAGGATTTTTAGAATAATTGAACCCAGTCTTGTGCATAGGCCTGTGCAATGGGTTTTGGAGCCGAGGAGTGATGAGTTGTGAGAGAAGCAGGGATGGGACTAGGGATCTCCTCCTAAACTGATTCACTGGGCATTGGCCCATAGGGATTGGTTATAGCAGGAAGAGGAGCTGCTTTGGCAGCCTCAGGCTTGCAGTGCCAGCTGCCCAGTTTCCACCTTGCAGCATGGGTATGTGTGCAGGAACTCCCTTCTTCCCCATTCTCAATTGTTCCTTCAGAACCCCCTTATCTCAAACTCAGAAACTTGTTGCAGAGAGTGGGGAGGATTTGGCCCTCAATTTTTTTTTTTTAAGAGAGAGATCACAGAACATTAGAACTTCAGCTGGACTTCATTTTTCCTAAATCAAACATGCAACAAAGTGTTGAAATCTTTGTAGGAAAAATAGTGGCCACCATCTGGTTCAGACAACAGGAGGCGAATCACTACCATAGACCTGAATATAAAATATATATTATAAATCCATCCTAGATTTTAAATGTTCACATTTATTACATTTTGAAGCAAAAACTGACAAAAAGATTAGGGATTCTGAAAGTGGTGCATTATATATTTTTTCTGTCTCAGTCACTTTGGCAATTTCCACTACAGTGCCTCTAATCTTTAGGCATCCATTTCTGTACTTCTTATTCACACTATGTGCTTTTTACTCTATTGAAATCAATGAGACTACTCGTGTGGGGAAGTGTGGATCATTGTGAGTATGGGTAGCAGGACTGGAACTCTAGAGAAGGCAAACAGCTTCTGTCCTGCCAAAATTTCACAGGAGTGGCTTTGCTGGCAGGAGTTGTGCTCTTGGAACGCTGTACAAGGGACAAATTTGGCTTTCGTGGGATATGTCCAAAAACTGCTGCATTATTATATGTGTTTGGAGGGAACAGTGGGTCTCCATCAGCAGCCTTGCAATGAATGTTATGTACTAGAACTCTAGAGGAAAAAATAAATGTGTGTCTATATATATATATATATATACACACACAATCTGGCACACACTGATTTGGCTTTACAAAAAAAAAAAAAGGTGTGTGTGTTTACCTGTTACCTAAAAAAAAACCCCAAAGTGTTAATAATGAAGTTCATTCTGACCCTCATGATATTTAAATCAGAAAATCTTTCAGTGCAAAGTTTTCCGCACACAACTAATTTGGAAGACTTATACATGGAACAAAAAGATAGAATCACATGGAACATTTTTTTTCAGCTCAATATTTGTCAAATTTTGGGCATACCCCAAAACTCTGACTGAATTCTAAAATGGGTGTTTTTGTTTTCTTAATTTGAAGTTTGGATTGTGTGTGTGTGTTTAGCCCTCCTTTGAACTAGCACAATAATTCAATAGGGGAGTGTTTTGAGCTGTTACTGAAAGTCATTTTGATAACATGTTAAAAGCAGCTACTCTGTCAGAATGCATGAACTTAGTTATTAAAAAAGAGTATGTGAATGGGAGGAAACTTAACAACAAAGTAATGAGATGTTTGCAAACACAGGTTAATTAAGCTTGGTTTTCTCTCTACATAAGCCACCATTTATGTTACGAATATATAACTGGTTCCAATATGTTGGAGATGCTTTATTACTATTTGTAAGCTCATTTGTTATCCTTAGCATGCTTATTAACTTCCAAAGCAGGAAGGCTGGTTTTGTGGCTAAGATATAATGTATGCTGTATGTACCTTGCTTTGCCTAGCTTCCTGTGATCTCAGACTGGTCACTGGATTGCTCAATGTTGTGGGGATAATTCTGTTAGATTTAGTGGGGAGGGTATAGATTGTCTCTTCTCATGTTTGTAAAGAGCCTAGGACAAAGGGGAATCTGATCTAGACATCACTGTAATAATACTCAAGTGGCCACATGGACAGCATTATGATTATATTTATTAGGGCTGTCAAATGATTAAAAATAATTGCAATTAATCACAGTTTTAATCATGCTGCTAGACAGTAATAGAATAGCAATTTAAATTTATTATAAATATTTTTGAATGTTTTTCTATATTTTCAAATATATTGATTTAAATTACAACACAGAACTTAAAGTGTGCAGTGCTCACATTATATTATTATTTTTATTACAAAGATTTGTAGTGTAAAAAGATAAAATAAATAGTATTTTTCAATTCATGTCATACAAGTACTGTAGTGCAATCTCTTTATCGTGAAAGTGCAACTTACAAATGTTGAATTACTTTTTTTTACATAACCCACTCAAAAGCAAAAGAATGTAAGATTTTAATGCAAGTCATAGCACGATGGGGCATACGAATGGTAAGCAAATCTTAAATGGGAATATCTTGCAACCTCGGCTACAACAGTGCCTTGTGAATGCCTTTTCTCACTTTCAGATGACATTAAGAACCAGGCAGCATTATCTCCCTTAAATGTAAACAAAGTTGTTTATCTCTTTGGGGTATCTTTACTTGTTCCACATAACACTAATCGATAATCCTATATAAATAATATTAATTATAATAAATGGTAACTAGTCATTACTTTCCTTTGTCTTCAGTGTAGTGTGATAACATGGCTCACTAATTATGATTTTTTTTTTTTTACTATTCAAGGAGATATAGATGCTTTGGCATAAATCCCTAGTTTCAGGGCATTTTAGCACTATTTTTGTGCAGCTTGGGTTTAGATTTAATATTGGTGAATGACACTGAAGCAACCTCTGAGAGCAGCAAGAAAAATGGGAGAAATGGGAATTTATTTTAAATAAATATTTACTAGTGAGTTCTGATCTAATTTTAATGTGTTTTTTTTTAATTTCTGCTTCACAAAATCTATGGGACTCATCCTTCATTCCTTGTGCACTCAAAATTCCCACTGAATTCTCGGGAAATGTTGGATGCATAAGAAAAGAAGGATAAGATTCTATATAGACAAAACACTTTACATCTTAGATGCTTAAAGATTGACATATAAATTAGAGCCTGATTTACATAGGTGAGCAACCACAAATTCCATTGACTCTAATGTTCAGTATTTCTGAAAATTCAGACCCCTATATTTAGGTGTTTAAATATGGAATTGGGTGTCAAATTTTAGGAATCCAGATTTATAAAAATGGCCTAAATAATTTGCCTAAGATCATAAAAGGAGCTACAGGGCTGGGAATACAAGCAAGTGTTTTGACTCCCAGTGCTCTGCTTTAGCCACTAAAATTTCACTAACCATTGACTTTGACCCACCATAAAGGATAAATACTGCTATGCAACATAATAAGTTGGGTGAGGGCTTTGGGTTAGACAGAGCCACAAAGTGATTTAAGCAGCTAACTACCACTTTAAGTCTGAAATGTAACTCCTCAGAATCCCTGCCACCTAACCTGTAAGCATCTAAAGTCCCCTAGGCACTTTTATTTCTTCTGGTGGGCATCCATAAAGCCACCTAAGTCTTGTTGCTGCTGAGCTGCTCGGTAGCTAAGCCTGGGGGGATTCTCAGACTGTATGTTCATCTGCAGGGCCCAATCTAGTATGCATTCTCAGAGCACACTTAACCAAAACAAAATACAGCCAAGAAGATGATGGCAGTGTCCCCCTGCATACAAAATAGCCCGAGTGGTTAAAGCACTCAGGGGGATGTGGGAGATGCAGCTTCAAATATCCAGAAAACCTTATTTCAAGTAGGAACTTGAACCTAAGTATCCCACCTACCCGGGGGGGTACCATAGCCACTGAGCTATAGGGTATTATGAGGTGGGGTCTCTCTCAAGTTGAAGCTGTTCTATTTTGTGTGAGCTACATAAAAAATTAATGGGCCCCAAAGTAACTTAAATGACTCCATAGCCCACTGGTTAACACAGACTTCTGAGAGATCCAGGTTCCAGTCCCTGCTCCAATTAATAGTTAAGTGTGGGTTTTTAACCTGGGTCTTTCACAACCCACCTTAGTGTTCTAAACATTGAGTTAGTGGGTATAAGGACACTGCCACCGCCTTATATATATACCAAACCAAGTCAGCCCTTTCTCTCTCTCTCAGCTCTTGGTAGCTAACTCCAAGAGAGGGATAATGGCTATGAATCCCAAGCAGAAATAGGCACCTCCCTCTAGCCTGAAGTTACATACCTAAGTCCCTTTGCAGGGTGGGACCCAAACCCAGCCCTTCTCCTTTCTGCTGGCTAGCTTAGGTGACTCCCTCATTAACTTGTTGGCTTCTTTCAATCCCATAGGTACATATCTAATTGTCCCCTTGCTCTGAATAGGGAGCCCAAGTGCCTAACTCAGGGCTCTGAATTCCAGTGGGTGGCAGGTACCTAAAGTTAGCCACTGCAACATTGAGCCTAAGTCCCCTTTATGGATTTTAACCCTTAGGTGTAATTAATTATGTGCTACATTGGCTAATTACCAAATACTGTAGATGTTTTGACAGTTTCTCAAAATTTAATGTGTAATTAGAAACAGGCACCCTAATGCATTTCTCCATATCTTAATCAGTAATATTGTCACAGGGCCCACCCATTGTTAAGGCACCTCCTCCTGGTTGCTTAGGGATTAGTTCTTCACAGGTCCAGTGCCCTCTTCTCTGGATACTTCTGCCTGGGGTCTCTCTCTTTCTCTGGGAGTCAGGGTGCTCCTTCATGACTAAGCTCTCTGAGCAGGTCAGTATAGTATTTCCCTTCCAGGGTGTCAAAGTCCACTATACAAAATGGCATTCTTCCTTTAATTGTCCTGACCTTGAAATTTCTCCTGCAAGTGGTAGGGAAAACTCTACCTGCCCTCTACTGTGGGTTCCAGTTCAGGCACCCTATATCTAGCTATGGTGGCCTGCTTACTCCCAGACCATGTTACTCTTCCTCTGGACTCCTTCCTACATCTTCCTATTTCTCAATTCTACCTTCTGGCTCCACACCTCTCTGTGTTTCCCAGGCCAAATCAGGGCTGTCCAGAGTATACAGGGGGCCTGGGGTCTTCGGCGGCAAGGGGCCCCCACCGCTGAATTGCTGCTGAAGACCCAGCACTTTGGCAGCTGGTCCCTGGACGGAAGGACCCTCCACTGTGGGTCTTTGGGGCAGGTCCTTCCACTCCAGGACCCCCTGCCGCTCAATTGCCGCCAAAGACCCAGAGTGGAAAAAGCTCCAGGGCCCCAGGCCCCATGAGATTTTTCCGGGGCCCCCAGAGCGAGTGAAGGACCCCGCTCCAGGGCCCCCGAAAAACTCTGGGCAGCCTTGGGCCAAATACCCTCTTCGCAGAGAGTATCTGCAGGATTCTGGCACTATGGTCCCAAACACACCTCCTTTCTCCCAGGGAGTAACTGCAGACAACTTCCCCTGCAACCACTTTTCTATTATCAGCTCCCTGGCTTTATAGTAGCTCCACCTGTTCCTGCACAGGTAAGCTTCTCTGAATTACAGCTTTTCTTTCAGCATAAATCTCCCTCAGTTTGCAGACTAATAAATTAATTGGCCAATCTAGCTATGTTAATTCTTCCAGGGGCAAGTGTGGGGAGCACAACTCATCACACATGTATGCAATATTTAGAATTTATGGTTTCATTATGGAGAGTGCAAACCAGCACTGATGTACAGAGAACATTCACAATCATAAAAAAATGCCAGCAATGCTAGAGACTTTTTGTCCAGTAATATTCACAATTCAACCTTCCAGTTTCTGGCTTTCAAGATGATGACAGTTTGCACAGTGACAATTTCCCTTTCCAACGCATCACTATTCAAATATAACAGTCCATTCACCTTGCCAGCCAGCTCTTGATGCTAACTGTCTTGAAATGGGTGAACCAAACTTCACTGTGGCTCAACTTCTCTAAAGCTTTATTTTTTTTAAAGTGATCAGCATACACATCTGCATGGAGCACTTCTGTGTATTTGTCAGTTTATTTTTATTTTCCTTGTATTTCTCTGTGTTATTTTCAAGCTGTAATGTGAAGTACTGTAATGCCAAAGACTGGAGATACTGTGATGTTTTCTTTTTCATCTGTGTTATCCACAAACCCAACTTCACTTTAAATGATTCATCACACTTACCATGCGTGTAATATCCTTTTCTTTCCCCTTCAATTCTTGACTTGGTTCATTCATCTTTTTTTCAGTAAGGTTGATCGAGAATGCAAAATCGAGGAATCATGCCTGTTAGAAAGCTCATCACATTTTTCATTTCTTGATCCCAAGAATATTCTGATCGCTGATAAAAGATCAGAACACCTTTTCAAAACTCTGCTGTAGCTCAGCTACCTCATCTCATTTTGCAGATTCACATCTTCACAGGCTGCCTCAAGTTCATCAAATAGATTTTGATGCAGAAGGCCTCTGACTTGAGTGGAGTTAACATTTTTTACCGCTAATCCCTTAACATTTGTCAAGTCTGTCACTTTTCCTCTGAGTGCTTATTGATGATGAGCAATGAAGCCTTGGATCCAAACAGAGCTGGTGCTCCATCTGTTGTTATAGAAACCAGTTTTGTCATCATTACTTTCCGTTTAATAACATACTTAATTATCTTCCTCTCTTGTTTCCTTTTTAACAATAGTGTCATCAAAATGTCTTCATTTGTACTGCTGATTTCAAATACCATATGCACAAATATCATCATTTGAGCCATGTTAATGACATTGATTTGTCAAAAATTCATGCTGATTTAATTCTTTTTAAACTGTGAACAAATATCTTCTGGCAGTGATTTTACTCCTCTGCCTGCTGTATTTTCATCAGTTGCATGATATTAGTTCTACATATAATTTCTTTCTTCTTTTGGAACTTTTTGAATTAGTTGCTTCCATCACTACTTCTTTCACAATGAATTGTTAACAAAAGTCTTCCTTTCTCATGCAAGCACATTTGCAACCTGAAAAGATGTTTCATTGGTGTACTTTTTAATGGTATAAATATGATTTAGTCAGTTATCAAAGAAAATGTATATTATTCATCTGAAGATTGTTATTTTTAGGAGATTCCTTCTCACATTTCTGTTTCTTTTTTTTTTGTTTTTGTTTTGTTTGCTTTTGGCGACATTGGTGTGGCATAGGAGATGTGCATACTTGTCTCTAATTATGGTGAACAAAAAATCACTTTCTCGTTTTTAATCAAAATGGTAACTTTCTGAGTATTTTTTCCCCAAAGGTGGAGCTAAGTTATTTGTGATTATGTTTGGTTGGGTTAACTCCAATCTAACATTTTTCCACCACTTCAGTCTTGGTACCCTTCCCCAACTCATTCCGGGGGTGCAGATAGCGGGAGTCTCTCTCTGCTACTGAATAATGTCCCATTCTTTTGATGAATGTAATAGGGAGTGGTAGGTAGCTGAGCGAAGGGTGAGAGCTTCTTTACTCTCTTCTGTCTCCATAATTGTGCCTCTCTTCACCCCTGTACATTGAATCTGTGGCACAGGTTGGAAACCTCTGGCATGTGGCTCATCTGGCAAGCACCCTGGCGGGCCGGGCCAGTTTGTGTACCTGCCGCATTGGCAGGTTCGGCCAATTGCAGCTCCCATTGGCCACAGTTCACCGTCCCAGGCCAATGGGGGCGGCAGGAAGGTGTGGCCAGCACATTCCTCAGCCTGTGCTGCTTCCCGCTGCCCCCATTGGCCTGGGACGGTGAACCACGTGCCAGAGGTTGCCGACCCCGATCTATGGCTATTCCTAAATAGAATAGTAATAGCTGGAGAATTTCATTGTTTAAACTCGAAGAGCTGCCTATTCCCTCCCCCCGCCCGCTCCCCCGATTTGGCTTCCCTTTCAGCCATCACCACATCCTGCTGCACAGAGAAGCCATAGATGCTGCAGGAAAGACTCACTCTGTTTTGCACCACCTGATGGGGAAGAGGAAACTGATGATGATGCACTTTAAAAAGTCTCATGATCTGCTGATGGATTATTAGTTATTATTGCTATGTAATGCTCCTTCCTTATATCCTATATGTAATCCTATGTTTGTATTCTACATTAGTTTGTCTCCCCTTTATTGTGATAGAGTATGATACAATACATTATTTCATCTTTTTTAAAAAGATTATTTTTACTCTTTGAATCTGGTCAATACATATGCTGCAGAGGTGTATTTTTTAAACTAATCCATGAGGTTTTCATTCATTCATTCATTCATTCATTCATTCATTCCAGTGATGTCATTGAGACTTGATCAGCTAAAATAGTGGGGGTTTTCCTAAAAAAAGTATGTAATAAATTGTGTAAGAGGGAGATGTTCAAAGTCACAAAGGAAAGCAAGGTTCCCCGTTGTGATGAACTTTCAATGAGAATTGGTTATCTAACTTCCTTTTGTGCCTTTGGAAATCTCACTATAAATACATTTGCCGCTCAACATGGAACTTGTAAATTACATCTGTAATAATGTGCTTATTTGCTGCAATTGGTTTCTTATTGAACTCTACAATACAGGCTAAGCTATTTACGTAACATTGCATATGTGTTAGAATGGTTGGGCTTGATCTTGCCTTCCTTCTTCAACAACATTTCCACTGAGGTCAGTTTTTTGAATTAATGGGTGCTTACTTTGTAGCTTTTCAGATCGCATATAAATGATCTTTCCTAAATAGAGCCTCAAAGACAACATTCTAAATTGTTGTATACTTTTGAAAGAGAAATGAAAAAGCAGGTTGTTCTACTGGCCTGAGAGGAGAAATAAGTAGTTCTTGACTCTGATTTCTGTTCTTGACCATGACACTGACATTTTTTCCAGGCTTGGACAATTCATGTAACTCCTCTATGCCTTAGTTTTCTAAATTGTAAAGCAGAAGAAAATAATAATTACTTACGTATATCAAAAGTTTGCTGTGAAGATTTTATAAAGACATAGTTAACAAATGCCTCAGGTTGAATTCAAACTTAGGCAGAAATCTAAATTGTACTGGTTACACTCATTTCATGCTGGGAAAGTTATCTTTGCAACCATAACTTCTAGAAAAAAATCTTTTATTTTTTTAATGTCAAGAATCTGAAGTATGTTCTAGAGCAAAATCTGCAGCTCTATTATGAATAATTATTATTAATGTAGCATTCTGGAGCCTGATGTTTCTGTTCATATCCATCCAAAATTCCCAGTGGCTTCATTGGGAGTGACAGCTACAGAGTGACTGAAATCCCAGCCCCATTGATGACAGTGGGAATTCAATAGGAGGAGGGCTTAGTTCATAATGAAGTTGTTCCCCGGGGAAATCGGAAACCCGACCTCAATCTTAGAGGGTCCTACCATAATATGAACTAAATAAATATGGTTGTACACAACTTCCTTATTCAAATTATATTAGGAGTTTAATTTTACTTCTATTAAAGTTAAAGGCAAAAATTCATTCTCAATTACTTTACTAGGAGAAGAATCAAATCCAATAAGAAACTGAAATTTATTAAAAGACCAAAACAACAGGGAGCTTAGCAGGCCCATAATTTGATCCTTATTTTATTAAACCTAGCATGTGTTTGAGAATGAGTGGGTGTGCATATCCAAGGGGAAGTTTGAGAAATTTTCAGAAAATACATCTCCTGTACTAATTTCTGTGTTAAATATTAGAAGAATTAAGCAGAGATTCCCAAGCAGTTTCAGTGTTCAGTACAAGAAATTACTCAGAATATCTTCATGGGTCTTATACCAATCTCATTTATTTTGAAGGATCTCTCTCTCTCTCTCTCTCTCTTCAAATAAATGTCACCAGTATTTTAGGCACGATCAGGTTTGCTTTCACAACCAAGCATTCAGCTCTGTTCAACAAATATAGATATTCTCTTTCCAAAGAAAATCCAACTCTCTACTAATGTTTGAGTTTCCCTTTATATCACTGAGGAAGCTCAGGGCCATAACACAGCACAGTTCCTTATTCCTGTTCTTTTCTGAAGAAGTCTGTAATAAGTCCACAATGCTACAGAGACATTAGTAACCTTTACTGATTTTTCTGACAGTAGTTCTTAATGTCTTTTGGGGGGACTGTTGTGGGGGACTGGTGAGTTAATTTGGCATATTGTGACATACTACCATTCAAAGGATCTATATCTTCTCGGAATTTATAATGGTGCTAACCACAGAGAATATGAACACAAATTTGTTGACTCCTGGAAGTTATAATAAGCATGAGCAGATTGTACCGAGGTAATTCAAAGTAAGATTTGATGTGCACTAAGAACAGTTTAAATTCATATTGCACAGCAAGAGCTTTGCCACAATGACAAATACACGTGTACTCCCTGTGAAACTCGAATAGAATTTAAAATGAAAGCATCTTAAATCAGTTGTCTGATGCAAACCATAGTTTGCCATTCCATCAGTTCAATCATGTTTATCTATCCCAGAACTCTTGTGTGCCTCCACCTCCACATCCACTGGGTAAGGAAATAAAGTATATTGCACCTTGAAAGAACAAGCTAATTCTTTCTTCCTCCACCATGATGTCTATGGCCAAAAATGTGCATGTTAATTAATAATTTAAATATATGTATTGTTTCTAGGTATCATATATCCAATAAGTATTCAGGGCCAAGTCCTTAGACTTGCCGAAGGTGCTTTGTATTGCCAGAGTGGCACAAGGGACCTTAAACCTGACTTAAATGGGTAACTGAGAGTTTGACTGGTGTGGGAGAATGGGACTTCAGTGGTTACTTCTGGGTGCTGAATACTTTTGAAAATCAGGCCACATATTTTGAAGCCTAAATAAGGATTTAGGAGTCCAGTTTCAGCCACCCACTGTTTACAATCCTGGCCACAGATTTCCTTCTGATTTTCTGAGTACCGCAAGTACTCAGTATTACATGCAAATTATAAATATAATAATTTCTCAAAATGCATTTTAGGTGTATAATGTCCTCCCCACATATTTTCCTACCTTCCATTCCATGCCATAATTTACAAGTGTCATGAAGAAAAAAAATATACAACAAAAGATACAACAAAATATGAATACTCAGTCGCCAGCTTACAAACTCTGAAACTGCTGTATAGCCATCCCACTCATTCTAACTGTTTTTAATTCTGGAGCATTGCTGGATTTCCTGATGGTAGAAGAGTAGTCCCAAAACAGAGGATGAACATTAACTAATAAAACCTGTTGGACAGGTAGAAAACTTCATTTTCCTAATTTGCTTAGAAGAATTGATTACCTAAGGGAGCCAGATGTATTATAAATCTCCAAGTAGTTCACTTTCCTGTTCCTCTCCACTCTCTGGAAATGAGCTCTTAAAAATGCCCCTACGCAGACTCTGCCTTTCCTGCCTGGCACACAAGCCTTGCCCACAAGAAGTACTTATTTTCTAAATAACTAACACTTGTTTTATTTGAGATAAACAAGTCCCTAGACTTAGGCTATTAATGCTTGAAAATAATGATAATATTTTTTTTAAAAAGTAAAGGGGGGAAAACAATCAGACTAAACATAAATATGTGTACAGTATGTTTGAGTTTCAAACTAATGAATGGATTGTGTGAATTTCATTTATTTTTGGGAAAGAAGATAAAGAAAAAGAGACTGGTAACTCAGTGATATGCTCCTCGGATCAGTTATATGTTGTATTTAAAACCTGATGTAGTACTATGCAGTTTGAAGCTTCAGAATAGAATATATGTCATTAAAGCAAAACCTGTTTATCTCCATAAACTAGAAATGAAAAAAGGCTTACATAAATATTTTAAGAGGTTTTTTAAATAAAATGTACTTTTTATTATTGTCCTTGTTTCTGCTAAATAATTAAATTCAACAAAGATTGCAAACCATCTGTGAAACAGATAGTAGAGATACTGCTCTTGGTATAGATATTTCTGATTTCATATCTATTTGCATGTTGTTACAGAGTATAACGATCAATACAGCTAGCAGCTTTGATTTTTTTCTTAACTTTTACCTTTAGAAATTGTTTACTCATTCAATACTGGCACATGCTGTGCTGATAAAAACAACAGCTTCTACAGCTTCCTGAATTTCAGCTATGATGTAGCTCATTACATTAGCACAAGGAAAGGAGGAAATAAATTGCCAAAGTGTATTCAGGCATGGCCACAGATTTGACAGTGCCTACCTTGTAGAAGATCCATCATTCCAGAAAGGTCCTGCATACTGAAGGGACAAACTTCAATGCAATTAAATTCAGAAAATAGAGGCACTCTTTGTCTGACTCTTAATATCTGTTGCAAAGAAGCAGCATGCAAAAAATGCAAAGGTATGCTGTACTGAGCATTCTTTGGCAGTCATTATTTTTAATTTGTGCCTCATAAATGCAGTAGCAAGCAAGCATAAGGAAGCAGTATTTTATGCTTTAGGGCCTGTGTAAATGCTTCAACTTAGCTTTAAATCTGTTCATCTAATTCGAGCAAGTCTGAAATAAAACATGTTGGGGGTGATGTTCATGGAAAAATTAATCTGAAAATGTGCCCTGGAATTCAGTGTTGCTTGGGAAAGATAATTAATATACTTTTATTAAACATTCAGGGTGAAAATTAATACATAGTGTTACCTGTCCAAAAAGTATTATTATAAAAACAATAGCAACACCAAAGACTACTGATTATCCTGGAATATCAATATACATCTAATTTTTTTGCCAATCAAATAATCTTTTCCAGTCTAGTGTCTGAATTTTATGATATGGCAAAAGGGCTAATGTTCCAGTTGTAAAGGGGAATTAGCATGGTGAAAAACCTTAATAAGAATGTCTTATTCAGGAATGTTAGGTTCTTTAGTAAGTGGATGGAAAAAAAGAATCTGACTTAATATGTTGCTCCTTTCAGAATATTAAGTATGGGCAGAGTATTCCATTATAGGGATCTTCATTTGCTAGAGTTGCAGTCAGGGGACAGTACTTTGCTTGCTGCAAGCTGTTACTGCTAATGCTAAACCACACATTTTGAACATTTTGGCTTGTTAGAACATACAGGGCTGATTCTCCGCTCTAGTCCCCTCCCTTTATACTGCTTGAGTGATGCACTGGGAGTGGAGACTGACCAGAAATTCCTAGCTAGGGATAGCAACAGCATAGAAGAGTCCACCAGCAACCACATATCCCAGTCATCATATCCTAGCCACTCCTATGTCTTCCTCCTATGAGTCTCCATCAGAGAGGGGATGTAATGGGGTGGATAGGGAGAGTTTCTGGA
The DNA here is from genome assembly GCF_007399415.2 of Gopherus evgoodei. Taxonomy (NCBI): domain Eukaryota; kingdom Metazoa; phylum Chordata; order Testudines; family Testudinidae; genus Gopherus; species Gopherus evgoodei. Next base: position 85,061,784 of record NC_044322.1, on the reverse strand, counting down.
GCTCAGTGTACTCTGACCATACTCATCTGGCAGTTGGTCCTAAGGGTATCAATGCCAGCTGATGCAGTTTAGAGTAGCCCAAAGGCTAAAGAGTAAAGGTTTGGACTAGAGAATGGACAGAATTATTTGGATGATAAGTTTCCCTTTGACTCCCTTTCTCTGAAAATACACTGGCAGCCATTAAAAAGTCAACAGTTAACATACAGTAGAATCTGAAATAAGGCAATTACTTCCTACAACTGTTATAAAAGAAAACTGATCTCTCAGATTTCACAGTATGGGAGCTGTTATCAAATGTTGATTTGAAGAACAAACTATGTCTGTATGTGTGCACACGTGTTCTGTTCATGTCTAAAAAGAAATCTATCAACATTTTCATTGCGTGGGATGTATAATGATAAGCTTCTCTTTCTGTGCATCCCTTTCCATGTTTTAATAAGTCTCCTGTCTTAACACTGCTTTTAGTTTCTGGGCAGCAATCTCACTATATTATATAACAATCTGCAACTGTAACCCACACACCTCCTCAGTGTGGTGCTCTGTCCCCTGTAGTGGCACCAAGACCACTTAGAGATTAATGAATCTGCTACAACCTTAGCTAAGGGCTATATCGGTTTTAGTTCATGCAGTAGAGACTCATGCACTAGGCTCCAGAGGTCCCAGTTTCGATGCTGCCTACTGGCGACTGAGGTCCATAAGTGTTATACAATGATCCCCAAAATTCAGATTTATATATTTCTGTTTGCTCTCAACCAATTTGTGTGTGTGTGTGTGTGTGTAGGAAAGAGAGAGAAAGACATACAAGATTAGTAGCAACATCTAAGAAATGTAGCAAATTTGGTCTTTTCTTGCTCTTTCAGTAAGAGTGTTTGATAGTGTATTCTCTGAGCAAGGATTTTATTACATTGCATTCCAAAAGCCAGCAGTGAAACCTTGCAATTTTAATATTGAACCAATTTTCTCTTTTTTCTCTCTTTGTCTAGATCTCAGATTATGTACCATATCTACTGGTACATAATTGTAGGAAATGACTGGAAGAAAAAGTGAAGCAGGAAACAATTAAATACATTTGATACCAATGCTCATAGAATAGTTAACATAACAAGATTGCTGAACCGAAATTTTATTCTGTTCAGCTGTTGCACAAGCGCTGTCTGATATTATTGGAATTGCAGAAATATGGATGTATCAGGAAAATGCTTAGAGATTTAAAATAAAGGATGGAGATTTTTACCGAAGTGAGACAAAACACATCAGGAAAAGGAGTGGCAAGATTGTTTTGGGATAATATTGAGTTGGCAGAGAAAAATGATAAAAATATTTTGGCTGACAAAGCAAAGGCATTTTAGAGTGAAGCTACAGATAATAAAAGGAGTTCAGGTAATTCCTGGATGTTTCAAGACCGCTCCAGGCTGTTAGAGACAGTGAATTAGGAAATGTTTTTTACAGCTCTGAGCGGCTTGCAAGAAGCCAAGGACATTTGTGTTTATGTGTGTGGTTAATTGTGGGCATAAACATGCAGAAAACAAAAGCGACAGATTTATAAAATTAGTAAATATAGACTGCTGGTTTTAGTGCTAAATTTTCTTTTTCTACATATGTTGATTTCCCAAAGAGAAGTAAATGCGAAGTTGGTCTACTAGAGAATAAGTTTTGCACTATGCCTTATACTGAACAATGTATAGTCCTGACCAGGCATTCTGGGTCCACCCAATCCTCCCATTACGTTTTACAGACTTCAGGATTAATGCCTTGGTGTCAATAACCTAGTCCCAGATTTGGACCTTAGCGTCCAAAATATGGGGGTTAGCATGAAAACCTCCAAGCTTAGTTACCAGCTTGGACCTGGTACTGCTGCCACCACCCAAAAAATTAGAGTGTTTTGGAGCACTCTGGTCCCCCCAAAAACCTTCCCTGGGGACCCCAAGACCCAAATCCCTTGAGTCTTACAACAAAGGGAAATAAACCTTTTCCCTTCCCCCCTCCAGGTGTTCCTGGAGAGATACACAGAAGCAACCTCCGTGAATCTAAACAGAGGGATTCCACCCTCCCTGTTCCCAGCCTGGAGAACAGAATTACCGAGAGTCAATCTCTCTTCCCCCCTCACCCAGAGGGAATGCAAAGTCAGGCTAGTACATCTAACACACACAGGTTTCCCCCTGACTTCTTTCTCCCACCAATTCCCTGGTGAGTACAGACTCAATTTCCCTGGAGTTCCCCACTAAAGAAAAACTCCAACAGGTCTTAAAAAGAAAGCTTTATATAAAAAGAAAGAAAAATACATAAAAATGGTCTCTCTGTATTAAGGTGACAAATACAGGGTCAATTGCTTAAAAGAATATTGAATAAACAGCCTTATTAAAAAAGAATACAATTTAAAGCACTCCAGCAACTATAGACATGTAAATACAAAAGAAAAAAAACCATATAACTCACTATCTGATCTCTTTGTACTTATAACTGGGAAACAGAAGATTAGAAAGCAGGAAATAGAAAATCCTTCTCATAGCTGAGAGAGAGGCAGACAGAAGACAAAGAACTCAGACACAAACTTCCCTCCATCCAGAGTTGAAAAAATCCTGTTTCCTGATTGGTCCTCTGGTCAGGTGCTTCAGGTTACTTTTTTTTCCAGGTGAAAGAGACATTAACCCTTAGCTATCTGTTTATGACACTTGGTCAGAGGCTGTTTTGGATCTAACCACAGGAAGTGAGATAAGCTGCATAAATTAAATGATTAAAATAAAATTAAGTGATTAAAATAATTGCATTTTATGGAATAATGTGACATCGCATGTGCCACACACACACAGAGACAGACAATGTTGAGAATTATGGCATTGTTGAAAGATTTTCTTCGCACAGATGGGAGAGGGAGAGATTATTTGCTTCAGGAAGTGCCTGGAGAGTAGTCTGACTGGTGGCCAGAAGAGGGATCTGGGTATGGCAAGTGTCAGAGGATGGGATGATGTGCAGATTTTCATTGGGGGTTGAACAGGGTGGCTCAGAAGGGACTGGGAGGAAATGAATAGCAACCTGAGAAGGTAGAACATGTATTCAAGTATCATAGATTCTATGTGGGAGGCCAGGGTAAGGAAAAAGGATTGTTGGCCAATTATTGATATGGGGGTTTAAAGTTGGGTTGGGGGAGCTGGAAGATCAGGCATAGGCTGGATGGCCTACTGCGACTATGGAAGCTGAGAATGGACTGATAGGACTAGAGGACAATGAGAAAAAAAATGAGCAAGAGAAAGCAAGAGTAGATTTGGAAAGCTTTGTGAAAGGTATGCATTAAGAAAATCTAGGAAAAGACAGGAAAGGAGAGTCAAATGAAGAATGAGGAGTACTTGTGGCACCTTAGAGACTAACAAATGTATTTAAGCATAAGCTTTCGTGGGCTAAGATTCACTTCATTGGATGCATGTAGTGGAAAATACAATAGGAATATATATGTGTGTGTGTGTGTGTGTGTGTGTGTGTGTGTGTGTGTGTGTGTGTGTGTGTGTGTGTGTGTGTGTGTGTGTGTGTATATATATACAGGGAGAGAGAGAGAGAACATGAAAAAATGGGTGTTGCCATACCAACTATAACAAGAGTAATCATTTAAGGTGGGCTATTATCAGCAGGAAAAAAATAAAACTTTTGTAGTGATAATCAGGATAGCCCATTTCCAACAATTGACAAGAAGGTGAGTAATAGTAGGGGGAATAGTTCTACTTTGTGTAATGACCCATCCACTCCCAGATTTTTTTTCAAGCCTAATTTAATGTTGTCTAGTTTGCAAATTAATTCTAATTCAGCATTTTCTTGTTGAAGTCCATTTCTGAAGTTTTTTTGTTGTACTATTGCCACTTTTAGGTCTGTTATTGAGTGATCAGGGAGATTGAAGTGTTCTCCTACTGTTTTTTTAATATTATAATTCTCGATGTCTGATTTGTGTCCATTTATTCTTTTGTGTAGAAATTGTTCAGTTTGCCAGTGTACATGGCATAGGGGCATTGCTGGCACATGATGGCATATATCACATTGGTAGATGTGCAGGTGAATGAGTCTTCGATAGTGTGTCTGATGTGATTAGGTCCCATAATGGTGTCCCCTGGATAGAACTATTTCCCCTACTGTTACTCACATCTTCTTGTCAATTGTTGGAAATGGGCCATCCTGATTATCACTACAAAAGTTTTTTTTTCTCCTGCAAACAATAACCCACCTTAACTGATTACTCTTGTTATAGTTGGTATGGCAACACCCGTTTTTTCATGTTCTCTGTGTGTGGATGAATAGATAGATAGATAGATAGATAATCTTCCTACTGTATTTTCCACTGCATGCATTCAATGAAGTGAGTTTTAGCCTATGAAAGCTTATGCTTAAATACATTTGTTAGTCTCTAAAGTGCCACAAATACTCCTTGTTCTTTTTGCTGATACAGACTAACACAGCTGCCACTCTGAATCCTGTCAAATGAAGAATGAAATTATTTGTTTGAGCAAGAACAAAAAAACAAAGGAGACAAAATAAGTTTGAGTTTTATTAATGGTTTACAGTATAATTGGTAGTAATGTAATATATTATATAAAATCAAACATTTCTGTGTATGATACCTTTAGGTGTGTGCTGAGGGTTTTTTGGGAAATGTGCTGAGGCGAAAGAGGGGATGACTCAACTCCTGATCTATCTTCCATTCACATGCAAACACAGAGGGGACAACTGGTTCCTTAGAGAAGGAACATCTTGAAGAAATTTTTTTTTTTTTACAGGCAGGCAGCCAGCATGCAGCATGGGTGTACAAGATCTGAATTTTTGAAGATCTAAGTTATTAGTGCATATGTAGGCATGAGAAATAAATTATATGGATGGTGTATCAGTTATATTTTTTTCAAAGAAAATAATCATTTGGAATCTTATGAATTACTGGTTAGATGACATCAAGATGCAGGGGGCAGGACGATGGATTCTGTGGAAAACAGATAATGGGAAAGAGTGTCATTCTACAAAGGGATATCAATTTGCCAGAAAGATTACCAAGTAGCATAATTTAGGAATTGATTTTGTGCTTTATTATGTATCTAATCAGAGTGTTGTCTGTATAATGTAAGCATTCAACCAAGAAAGGTCCAGAATATTTATTTTTTGTGAGTTCTTACTTTTTCCCAGTATCTAGTTTACATGATTGGGTGTAGAATCATGAAGTAATTTTTGTCCAAAATATTATAGCAAGACAGAGGGTCAGTCCCTTGTTTTCAATCAAAGAGTCTTCCAGCTTCTGGTGTAATCACTTGACCAGATGCAATTTCCAGTTAGGAAAGGGAGAGACAAAGATGTTAGACTACGTTAATGAAACTGAACCTGGAAGATATATAAAGATGAGGAATAAGACAGTCATAGTCAGGATTTGGGACTTTGGGGTGATTGTGCCATATGTATTTCACACAGTCTAATACAGACAAATTAAGCCTGGGGAGAAGGATAAGTGTGTGTATGTGTGTGTGTGTGTCCATTAAATGGATCAGGCATGCAGCATATTATTCCAGAAAATGCATGTAGGAGTTATTGTAGAAAAAATATTGAAATTGTTTATCCACTTTATAGTATAGTTAAAAAGGTAAACAGGATCAAAGGATGAGTAAGCAGAGGGATATAATACAAATTAAAAGAATTATTGCTACTATAATAGGTACTTGTTATGTTTAGCACTTATTTAGAGTAATACACATAGTTCCTTCTAGTAACCTTTTTTATAAGGACGTTGGATGGCATACAAAATAAACCAATAGTAATATATTTCAGCTATATTATGAGGGAATGGTAAAGATGTTGAGTTTATTCTCTTTGGATGACCTAAATAGAGGCATATGAAGTTTTGATAAAGTAAGATAAGAAACTGTTCAGACTGAAGCACTCCTAGAAATATATGAGACAATCAAAAAAGAGGAAATTCAGACAGAGACTAATCTACTGAAGTAGACATAAATATGAACTAAGGTGCCAAGTCAGGTCAGTGATGCAAATAATATAAATGAGTAGAAGAAACAGCCAGAGATGTTTTTAAAGCAACCAAAGATATTAAAGGACATCGTGACAAAGCTTGGAGGCGAGATTTAGGTAAACTTGCAGGCAAGATATCTTTTGATGTGCTATGTGTTTTTGACTTTGTATATGGATTTACACAGAATAAATAGACAACCTTAATAGAATGCCATCAAAAATAGGGGTGGCAAGAGCCATCTTATATTTATTACTGCTCTTCAGGAACAACAACAACAAATACAATAAAAATGAGTTTTTTGCTGACCTTTAGGTGATGTGTTCCTTTATTTATCAGAGCATCTATTTAAGTTATAACATTACCAGTGGCAATGAGAAGAGTGACTTAGTCACTCATTAAGAGTCTGATACTGGTAATGTTTACACATGAAAATGACTGGACTCAAACAAGCAGTCCCTTTGTAGGTGTGGGGCCTAAATCTGTTTCAGTCGGAAAGAGGGCCTTTACACTCAGAGTAGGTCTCCTAAAGTTGTGCACTTGTGTTTGTTTTTATACACACACTATTTATTTGCAGACTGTTTATTATGATTCATCACAGTAGTATCAGCACATCTCACAAATATTAACGGATGAATCTCTCAAAAGCACCATGACACAGGGAATGTTCCTCTTCCACTTTTACAGATGGGGAACTAAGGAGCAGAAAAGCTAAGTGGTTTGGCCAAGGTCCCACAGATCAGAAATAGAACCCAGGTCTCCTGAGTACCAGTTCCATGCTTCAACCACCATATATGCACACACACATATACCTGGTGATTTAAAAGGACCAGTTTCACAAACCAGAAAACAATTATGATCCAATTCATCTTGAAGAAAGAATTTAATCATAAAAAAACAAGAATGATAATTGGGAATAGTTTAAGAACACCTTATTAGATGTCCAAAAATCCACCATCCCACAACTGAGGAAGATGTACATATTGTGGGTTTGTTTGTTTTTTTAAATAAAACAACCTGGATTTGGGAGGAAGTGAAGGCAGATATAAAAATTGAAATTAAACAACAATAACAAATGGAAGAAAGTAGAAGTTGATAGTAATGAATGTAAATCAGAAGCTAGGAACTGGAAGAAAATTATAAGGGAAGCAAAGATATAAACGGAGAAATCTATGACCAACAAAGTTAAAGACAATAAAAATAAGTGGTTTTTTTTTCAGGAATACTTGGAATAAAAAGAATCCTAACAATGGATGGGATGAAGGGATGTGCTGGCCCCAGTTTCCCGCCACCCCCATTGGCCTGGGACGGCAAACTGCGGCCAGTGGGAGCTGTGATCCGCTGAACCTGCCGATGTGGCAGATAAACAAACTGGCCTGGCCCTCCAGGGAGCTTACCCTGGCGAGCAGTATGCCAGAGGTTTCCGACTCCTCTACTAGTACAACCACTGCTGGAATACTGTATCAAATTCTGGTGTCAACAAGTTAAAAAGGAAGTTGACTAAGTTGGAAAGGGTTCTCAAAAGAGCCACATGAATAATTAAAGGATTAGAAAACATGTTTTATGGTGATCAAGGTGCTCAATTTATTTAGATTAATAGAGAGAAGGCTACAGGGTGACTTGATTATGATCTCTAAGAATCTATGGAGAATAAATATTTGATAATGAGCTCTTCAGTCTATCAGAGAAAGGTATAACAGGATCCAGTAGCTGGAACTTGAAGCTAGAGAAATTGAACCTGGAAATACTGTGCACATTTTAACAATAAGAGTAATTAACCATTGGAACAGCTTACCTGGGTTGTGGCAGATTCTTGATCATTGGCAATTTTAAAATCAAGATTGGTTGATTTGTCTAAAAAGTATGCTCTAGAAATTGTTTTGGGGAAGTTCTATGGCTTGTTATGTAAGATGTCAGAATAAATAATTACCATGGTCTCTTCTGGCCTTGTAATTTATGATCATCTCAGGAAGGGTGTGCCATTGTTAGGGGCAATGTAAAAGATGGATAGTGGCAGTGGATATGGAAGAAGTCATTTTAGGCCGTCATCATGGGTGCAGGTGATGGGCCCAGTGTTGCAGTGGTGACACTTCAATAAGTGGTAAAGTTAGATAAGAAGGGAGGGAGGTATGTTGAGGCTTAAAAACAAGGAAAAGGACCTCAAACTTGATGCAATGGGAAAAGAGGGAACAAGCGGAGGAATTCAAAGAGCAGATGATATTAACTGATCAAAGGGAAGGAAGATGATCTGAGTAGCTGCATTTTGTGTGGACTGGAGTTCCAATATGTTATAGCATTCACGGAATAAAGGATACTTTTCTAAACTTACAGTTGTTCAGCCATTCCACAAGAGCTCAGTGCAATTAGCAACTAACACTATTTAACTTACTTCTGTGCCAGTAATTCCTTCTGTTGGGCTTTGAATTTCACTGTCCTTACCAAACCATGTGAAGATGATAGTTCCCTTTCCAAGAATTCCAAAACATCAGCTCTAATGAAAGAAGAAATAAGGCCCCCTCTTTTTTTTCCTAAGTACTGAGAATGGCAGTATTAGGAACATTAAGTGCAGCTTGTCCTGAGGCAGCTCTTGTATCTTATTATATGAAGCCAAGTAGTGAAATGAAGGCATTTGCCTACTTATTGCTGAATACTGATTTAAGTCTTTAATCTTCATTAGGCTGTGTTGAGCTACCCTTTACAGATGAAACAGAGGAATATGCCTGTCCATCTTTGCATTCCATGCTGAGATATCAGTTTAGCCAGGCTCACATAGACTATGGTGCAGGGACATATTCTTTTATTTCAGTAAGACACAGTCAACATTATCTATCTCAGAGCAGCTACCAAGTCTACTGAAGTCAATGGGAGTACTTCTACAGTATTCTTGGGCCTTAAGACAGGCAGTAAATGCATAGAAAAGTGGGGTAATGATTATTTGCAAATCTATTATGTGAAAATAGAGTCTATATATATGTTGCTGTGTTTTCTTGATTATTATGTCTTCACATACCTTCTTTACTACCTTAAGGTAGTCTCAAAATGCCGGGACACAAAATATGTTAAATTAAACCCCCCACCCCCAAAAAAATCACTATCCGAATGTGGACTTTGTGAGGTCACAAACAGTATTAAAAAGAGGATTTTTTCATGAAAAGAAAAAAATTGCATGTAGAAACAATAAGTTAGCAATTCTTGTAAATAAACTACTCAGCACTAACAAAGGTAGCCTAAAAATATATATTTTTATTGCTTTTTAACTAGGAAAATTGATTATTTTTTCTTTATCCATTATTCAACTGTATAGACCACCTAGACATCACATGGTATCTGTATACAGAAACTGAGGATATTTGCTTTCTAAGTGGTGTATGGTGCATATTCACAGAATAGCCTTTTCTATCCCTGTTTGCAGTATTGTTTGCAGTAACCTGAAGAAAAGCTCAGTGAAGGTCAAAAGCTTGTCCTTTCCACCAACAGAAGTTAGTCCAATGAAAGAAATTGCCTCACCCTCCTTGTCTCTTCCTAGCTTTAATATTTCAATGTAGACTTTCAAAAATGTCACACGATATTTCTGATTGTTTGCGCAGAATAAACAACTTCTGAAATTACATTATGTATTTGAGATTTTATTTTCTTATTTCTTAAAACAGATCAGCACAGCCAAGAATGAAGCAGCTAGATAGAGGAGGTTTTTGTTTTTTAGTGTATGTGTGTGTTCTGGTCATGGGCCATAGTGAACTCACTTATAGTGGAAGATTTATTAGTCCTACTTCTGGCTATTTAATTTGATTAGAAAAAGTACCAATATCAGTATAAATGATTAAATATATTCACCCTTTGTAGTGGGGGGAGATGGTACTAGCTTCAGATTATGGATTACAACTTGAATAATTTTGGAGGTTTCTTTAATCTGATATCACATGTTTCTTTGCTCACATCACAGAAAGTGAATGTTTAATATACACCCAGGCTATCGATGTTTTCTCAGAAACTACTTTATCTGCTATGTCCAAGCAGAAAACAGACAAACATAAAATAAAACAAAGTTCATACTGGCAACTCAGTTTTGGGCATTCTGTTTAGATGCTTTAATAGAAGCTGTGGCCTTTTAAAATTCTGTTCTGGGTTGTGGGTCTTTAACTCATTGGCTTTGACAGCAAGGTACATGTGATAGAGCCCTATTGAGCATCTCAGTGGAACCCACTTCTTCCATTCTGCGGTCCGTATAGATGAAACCTCAAGCACTGTTGGCTTATATAACAGCTCTAATACTATAGTACTGCTAAATAGGTGCTCAAGTTTGCAATTGATGTACAGATATATATATTCTGAAATAGTGCTGTGTCAAATTGGGAAAAAAGAGTTCCAGTGTAAAAAGATAAACGAGGTTGCACATCACATTTAGGGAATTCCATTTTTGCAGCACCATCAACAAAAAGAGGCCAAGAGGAAAAAAAAAATCCCTGCAGCAGCCACTTTTCAGTCTCTTTATTGAATTCTATTAAACAAAGTTTTCTGAGCTTTTTTTGTTATTATTTAATTTCCAGGAGATATTCTTGCTGCTCTGAGGCTTCTCAGCCTCACATCAATTTCATGCTGCTTCCTGGAGAGAAGCTAGCAAAGAACAGTGAAAAAAGATGCAGAGAGAAGAGCACAGCAGTAAATGAGCCTTTCCCCCCACCTGGAGGTAGGGGAGAAAGGGAATAGAAAAAGAGAAATTTAATCGAATCCAGTGCTCTCATCTAGATTCTGTTATGTGTGCAGATCTCTTTTCTCCTATGTATCATCACGTGCACTCTTCCTTCCCTCCCCCACACCTTCACTGGTATGTGCAATTGTCAGGAGTAATATGTTTATTGGCAGCACTGAAAAAAATGGTTCTTTTCTCTTCCGCAGAGCCCAATATGGCTACCAAAGAGAAATCACCTTAACCCTACTTACCCAGCGTAAATGTCAGCATCTGCATAATATATGTCTTATGGCTACTAAAAAGACAGACCTAGGGAAGACATTGGAGTCATAAGTTAATATCTGTAAAGGGATGGGGCACCCTATGGAACCCCTTTTTGGCCCAGTATGGTACTGCCAGTGAATTGCACTTTACCTTCCTACAACTCTCAGTCAGCCAACCCACTTGTATGGATCAGGGCAATGAGAAGACATAACAAACTAATCAAAAGATCTCCTTTAATGAAGCTCTAGAGCAGGAGGACATGGAACAGCAGAGCAAAGGCTCTTACCTCGGGACTCAGGGTCACATCTCCAAACCAGAAGTTCAAGCAAAGTATCTCTGTCTGGTCAGGCCAGCCCACCAGATCTGGAAAGAGCTCAACACCACTTGCGTGGGATGCCACTGCTGCCTGTCCACCCACCCCCAAAATATCCTTTTTCTTTTGAAATGGGTCACTGGAGTAGAGCATGGAGTCTCCTTAACTCTGTTCTGTTTGTGAACTCCAAGTTGACACTTCAAGGGGTGATACACACTTTCACAGTATCCTATATTACCATTGGCTTCAAGGGGAGCTGTGGGGGCTCAGCACTTCTAAAGAAAGGCTGTTTAAATTGTAGTGCCTATATATAGATGTTGATAGTTCAAGTTTCAGTGCTCAAGTTTGAAAATATTGAACTATATTACTATGTAATACATAATATTGTTGTGCTGCCAATTCTTACATCACTGTTCCTCCTCCAGACTGCAACTTATCACTACACACTTTTACATTCACACTCTCTTTCTAGCTAGAACAGAGTTTTCAAGGGAGCCTTGAATAACATGGGAGGGGGGTGAGCAGTGATGCCAGGTGGCTTGGCCATTAGCCCTCATTTGGCAGGGCTCAGGAAGGTAGTGCCACCTCCATCCCTTGACTCATCTCTGTGGGCCACCCAGCCTGTCTGAACCTGGGGGGAGGCACAACCAAAATTGTAACTTAAGGTGCAGGGGGAGGGGAATGAGCTGAAAAAGTTTGAAAATTGCTGACCTAGAAGATCCTATAACATGCACTCTGTTTTTAGTTATTTTGGTCTCTCACCATCCAGTCACATTCACCTGCCTACACAGGACCCCTTTTACCCTTACCCCACAGCAGAAAATATACAAGCTTTAGTTCACAATTTCTTCCGAAACCTTCTATTGGGTTCACCCAACAGAAGGACTAGGGCTTTAACCTATTAACAGGCAGGAGGTGCGGTCACACAGATATCTCTTGCCTCTGTTTAATATAAACTTAAAGTGCCAGTGTTAAATTAGTGTACACTGTAATTTCAGTCCTCTGCAAAGACTTCACTTTATTCATAATTACCTAGGTGCTTTATTAGTCTGCATTTTAAAACACCTGATGGTTTGCCAGTCCCCTGCTTCTACATACTTCTTTGAAGTTAATTGTTCTCTCATGAGGTTCAGTTAGACCTAATTGGGTCTCTTAGGACCCAATTAGGTATTCATCAATTAGATGAACTACCTACAGTTTAAACTCATTGTAAATAGTTAAAGAACATTCCCAAACAATATTTGTTAGGGTTTTTTGTTTGTTTGTTTTTAATAAATCCTTTGTCTCAAGTAACTCTTTTAAAATTAAATAAATACTCTATATAGAGGAAAAGATAGTGATGAGACATGAGACATGAAATCTCTTTGTCAAAAAGCATATTAATTTCCCTAAATAAATAAATAAAACCTTCCCCTTCCTTTTTTCCAATTATTAAATAAAGCATTCTGAGCCCTTAAAACATCCATAGTGTTTTAAACATTTCCAGTACCATTATCTAAATTATGAAATATTGTATCTTTATGCAAAGAATTATTCAACATTTCCTGTTGCTACAGTTTAGAAAATATTGCACAGAATCACCCCACAGTACTATGAAAGAAATCCAGGTGATTATCATTAAACTATGTGGCAAAAGAGAATGATAATCCATTTTTATCCAGTGTATGTAAAAAGCTAACAGGTTCATAGCCTGTCTTAGCACATTATACATTAAGGGCCAGACTGTAACTCCTTTTCTCAAAAAATTAAGTAAATGAGCACTTTCTCAAATGAGCACATCCATCCATTCAGAGGTATTACTCGCGTGAATAACTTCTAGAGAATAAAAATAAGGGGATCACAATTTGTTCTGGAGGGTATACATTTATTTTGTTTTCTGTCCTGTAGACCCAGGTTCTAGTACCATTACTTTGAGTAGTGCCTTCCTTCACTAGTAGTTCCATTACAAAATAATAATACGGTGTCACCCAAGGCGTGTGAGGATGGTTTAATCTGGACTTTAGCTGGTAATTTAATTAAATTGTAACCCATCCCTCTGTTTTGAAAATTTTAATTTATTTTAATGTCTTAAACTTTATGCAGGAAAACTACAACTAATGCAACACATTCCATAGAGTTGGTTATTATTTTTTTTTGAGGTGTGAAATTTCAGAAAAAAATTAAAATAAAATAAAATAAAAATCAAGAAAACTTCCCAATGAAATTTTAATGAAATATTTCCTATTTGTGATAAATTATAGAGCTGGTCTTTTTATCATTCCATGATATAAAGAGGTCTGGAAAAAATCAAAATTGGTTTAGTTATTTTTTCCTCTTTTTGCACCTAGCTCTATCCAATTTTTTGACAAAGGTTCTAGTGTGTTCAGTGTAGAAAGGTATTGTCATGGATTGATTGTCATGGATACTATATTCATATAATTCTCCCTCAGCTTCATATTGGGCCAGATTCTGCCACCCTCATTTAAGTTGAATAGGAACTTACTTCTCTCATGTATTCCTAAAGACCCCAATGGTACTATTCCATGCACTGGGACTAAGTGGATCAGAATGTGGCCAATTATACACCTAAGAAATTCAACAGAAAAAAAGATTTGACTTCTATGACTATAAACTTACTTTAGAAGTGTTTCCCAAAGTGTGAGACACATTGTCATGGAGGGATGCAAATAGCCAGGTAAGGGGACACAGAGAGGCCTCTCAAGTGTTCTCCAGTCTTAGCTTTTAAAATAAATAGTAATGCCAAACCTACACTAGAAATTTTGCCAGGGGTGATTTTTTAATGACATTTTTATATCTGCGGATGATCAAATGTAGGTGTAGTTATACCAGCAAAAAAGTATTTGCTGGCACACTTTTCAGGACAGCTGAATGGAAATGCTTCTTTGGAAAGGAGAAACATAGTGCTTTGCCTGGTGCTGGCTGCACAACAATGGCTGGGGGAAGTATGTGTTTGATCTATGTTAGGTTGTTCTACTACATGCATCATCAGAGTATCAAAGTTCTGATCACACCCTAAGCTGTGATCATGCTTCTAATGAAGTCCCTTGGCACCACTGTGCCTGGGTAGTAGCTGGTCCCTCAACCTGGTGCTCTCTTGGTTTTGAATTATAATCCTGTACAACTATGGTGTGGGAAGGGATGGCATGATGTTCCCTATGGTCTCTTCCTCCACTAGTGCAAGTGAATGGCAAAAGGGCAGACTTCAGCTGGTAAGTCCTCAGTAGAGCCTGGAAGCTATGGCATACAATATATATTCTGAAATGAAAGGAACTGCATATAATTTGGTACAGCAAAATTGAGAGCTGTTAAGTGAGGAGTTGTGAAACCTTCAGAACATTTGGGGGTGGGGCTTATTTGATTTGGGGTTTAACAAAAATCTTTTGAGTTTCAATAAATACTTTCCCTTCTTTGAAACTGTTGTTGCAAGAGACAATATGTTAAAAAACATCTCCTAACTAAATGGCTTTGAAAACAGGTTTAAAGACCACTGGGGAATTAAATAAACATTTTAAAAATACAACAGGCTTGTCAAAAGCAGGACATGAAACTCAACAGTTTCAAGTTCAGTTGTAAAATAGTATGCTCAGTCTTCAAGTGGGATTTCAGTTTGTCAGCATGTGGACTCTCCTTCCTAATAAGAATAATATATGATAAGAGAATGACAGGGATTCAGAGCCAGGCCTTAATGATTGAAGATGTGTAAACTTGCAACTTACCAATGCATGTGTCAGTGGACCACAGAAATATGCCCTGACATATAATAATAATAATTAATAATAATTAATTCTACCTTGTTTGACTATTTTTTAAGTTAAAAATAGCTTACTTTCTTCTTGGCTTCTTGGGACACAGCTCCTGTCCTATCTTACTTGTACAGTATCTCATTGGTCTATCACCAGCCCCTATTTGTTCACCAGCCACTTTCAAATTTTTTTCCACTGCAAAACCTACAAACCTGGACTGTTTTGTAATAAAAAGTGAAAGAAAAAAATACATATTGACTGCCAAGTAACATGTACAGAAACAGAAGTATAAGAAGTAAAACGAGTACTAGGGGGTTATGTGCTTCATTGATGCTAGTAGAGAACAGGATTGACTATAACTTTTCCTCACTATTTTATCTTATCTTTATAGTAGAAATGATTTTCCACAGCAGCAGGATAGTATAGAAAGCACCCATTCTTAAGATTTATATAAAAATTGTTGAAAAAACAAATTCAATATACAGTTAAAGATGTGACAAAATTCTTTCAAAATTATACAAATTATGAGGTTTATGAATACATGCTTCAGTGTTTGAAGACATTTATGCACACTCAAGGAATATATTAATGAACTATTAAAACATGACCTCTCATAATGCAATGGCATTTAAAATTGAAGATTCACATTAGAACTGTATTATGACACTCTGTCAATTCACGTTTCAGTGAACAAGATTATTTTTATCCAGTGGGATTTGGACAGCAGCATGAAGGGACCATTTGGTTCTCTTCTAATATGGCATGTCTTATGTTTCTACTGAATTTTGATGGATGAACAAAAATAACTCACTCGTAAATTTCTTTACTACTACAATTGTTCCTGAATACAAATAACAGTGTATGCCACACAAAAATCTGGTTGCAGGTAACTGATTACTTATTAAATCTCTGAATGTTACAAATACAGCTGAGTATATTGTATTTAGCAAATAATTTGTTCAGTTCAAGATTTTCAAAAGTTTCCCACTGAAACTCCCATTGCCTTCAAATGAAATTGGAGGTAGGCAAATGCTGAGATCCTTTGCAAATCTTATCCTTTGTGTGTTTTGCGGTTTTCTGTTTCTGAATTAGTCAGAAACAGGCTTTGGATTATTGCAAATGTTATGGCTATTCACAATATTTCAATAAATATTTTGTGGGAACATATTTCAACCTCAGGGTTGTCCATGAACTATTTACTTTGATTACATCTTCAATATTTCATATACATTATTCTTCCTGGTGTATCACAAAGTTTCAGTTGTCTCTTCTGCCTGACTGGATGACAGAAACTTTTATAAACAGAGGAGGAAAATCAAGAAATTCCAAGATGGTTTTGTGAACACTTATGACATGAACCTTCACATGAAATCATATTTGCTTGAAGAATCCCAAGACTTTTGCTTTGCACAAATCCTTATGTACAAAGTTATTTCAATGAATGTCCATGGAAAAATAGTAAAAAGGGTCATGAATACCACTGAAATATATTTGTGGCTTTTGTCAACATAAATGTTTATAAATACTTTTTTTCAGTGTTTTTTTTACAAGCAGATGGTCAATTAGGCCCTCTACCTGACTGAGGTTCTGGGTGCTACTGAAATGAAAATAAAAATAATAAGTAAGCAAGAAAGAGTCCACAGTAGTCCTAACAGTGTATGCCTGATTGTGACTCACTGTGAAGGAGAGAAAGTGAGAGAGAGAAGTCTCAGCAGGAAAAAAGGGAGGAGTGCTGAATGTAAATTTTAATTTTAAAACACAGAGACGAAAGATCTCTTAATTTCAAGCCAAAAGTCTGTTGATTCTAATCCAGCATCTACTATATCATCACATGGGCTGAAGTATGCGGAACCTTCCCTTGTTCTCTGAAAATGAGTCACAAAATATTATTCTCACTTAATAATGAAAATAATAACTTTATTGTCCTTTTCGACACAAGAAGGATGTTAGAAATCTTCATACCAGTTAGAAATACTGTAAACTATATCAAACAAAGAAAAGCTAAGAAAATGTGAGGTCTGAAAACTCTGGACTTGTGCCAGCTCCACACACCAACAATTAGCTCATTTTAGCAGGCTGGACAAAACATTTCTTTCACAGAGGAGCAGTCTGCTATTCCCCCTCCCGGCGCCCTTTTTCCTTTAAAATTCCTGAACATATCATTTTCATTGACTGCTTCAATTTTGGGCTGCCCCAGGATGGATCCTGAGAAGCTCATATCAACTTTTTGAGTTAAAATCTGCTATTTGTCAGCACAATAATGCTGCCACCCTTCATCTTGCATTTGGAATGCTTTTGACAAAGGACCGGGACAAAGGGCTAATTAGTGCATCATTACTAAATGGTAACACAGTATAAATGTGGTGTAATTCTCACTCAAAAAACTCAAAATAATTACAACCATGGGAACTAGATAAAGGCAGTTTAAAAGGCTCATTAGAGCATAAAGATGAAAGGTGAAAGACAACTATATTTTCTTTTGTTCTTTAAGCTGACTTCTGGTCAGTTTTACATTTTGAGCAGTAAGTGTAACAAAGCCTTAGAAGATAATCAAATGCCAGCAGTATAATCAGTAGCAGTCATTCTTAAAAACCCCAAAGAACAACTGAGGCTCCATTGTGCTCAATGCAGTATAAACACATAAAAGACACACCTCGTGCTCTGAATTTCTTAGAATTGAATGAGTATATCCATTTTTATTTCTGTTTATCCGGACAATATTACCCCAGTGATCAGATTGCAAACATTGTTGCCACTGAGCCCCTGGTATTTTTCAACCTTTGCTTACAATAAGGATTTACTCATCCCTACTCAAGTAGTCCCACTGATAATATGGATACTATCTAGCATAAATGCTACTCACTAGAATTGGGCCTAGAGTAAGTAATTTTCTTACCTTAACAACACACACAGAGATCAATCTCTCTCTTTCTCTCAGCCCAATCTGCAATCCGGATGGCTATGCGGCAGTATAAGCTCCATGCTTCCCTTCCTCTTGGAGCTGTGACAGATACAGGAATTCTCCCTATCATCACCTCTAAATTACTGATACCAAGGTTTTCAGCTGGGAAATAGGCATGACCTCCCCTCCTCAGAGAAGGGTGCTGTGTGGCAGTGTAAGATTTACACAGCTGCCATCAGTAATGGTATGTCCCATTTCAAGTTTTGTGAAACCTACAGCACAACCATTTGTGGAACTGCTAAAAGATCTGCAGTATTACATGGGGCTAGAGGGAAGGGGAAGAAGGGAAATATATTAAGGCTGCAAAGTCAAGTCAAGCAAAAGTTACAAAATAACAGAACTAGGCTGCCAATGCAACCTGACATTCTGCCTCCCCTCAGCTGTCTGCATTATGACACAATCTTAAATTACATGATCACATTTTTTTCCTACAGAACCTCTGTCCCATTCAGTGCACAAGAGGGATGGTGCTCATTGAATGGGTTCAGTGTTTCTTTTTATCTTTATCATTCAGTGTGTTGCCTCAGGCCTTATATACCATATACCATTCAAATCCTGCACTAAATACAGATTTATTAATGTACTTACAAGCTTTTCTATGGGGCTCATCACCAGAGTATTTGAGTGGTTCACAAACAGCAATGAATTTATCTTCATAATATGCCTGTGAAGTATAATGGAGTTATTATCCCAATTTTATGGATGGGGATCTGAGACACTGAGATTAAGGCTAAATTTTCAAACGCCCACAATTTGGGTGCCCAGCTTGAGGTTCCTCTGTCTGGGGTTTGCACAGTATTCAACATTTTATAGCCCTTAACATATTCAAAGCACAGTACCTTTGTTTGCAATTTACCTACTCACTTTGGCTGTTGTTCTTCCCTTCTTGTCTCCTAACCCCTTCCCCCTTCTCCTGTCACTCTTATTACATTGCTATCCTTTTCCTAACCCTTCTCCATTCGAGTCAGGCCTTCTTCTCCATGTTGCCTAGACATTTGTAGGGGTTACTGAAAGCAAAGAAGAGACAGCCTCAGGTCTCCTTTCTGGTGCCTGGGGCCAGACTGGCTCCTGGCAGAAGGAGTGATTGCAAGGAAAGTGCCACTCAGCTCCAGGATAGAGCATGCTCAGTCCCTTGGTGGCGATGGTGCACATACAGGTTGGTCAGTGTGTTGGAACTGTGAAGTGATACAGCATACAGTGCTGACAGAATCTTCAGAGGATACTGCTGCCAAACACTAACCATCTTCTACTAAGCAAGTATGAACCATAACTTTTAAAGTATCAGAGGGGTAGCCATGTTAATCTGGATCTGTAAAAAGTGGCAAAGAGTCCTGTGGCACCTTATAGACTAACAGAAGTATTGGAGCATGAGCTTTCGTGGGTGAATACCCACTTAGTCGGATGCACGTGTTTCTTCATGAGGTTGATGGATTTCCACTCCATACAGCTAAATGTAGTGCCTTGCATGGTGTCAAGTATGGTATTAGTCTGGATCTGGATCTCATGCATCTGAAAATGTGGGTATTCACCCGCGAAAGCTCATGCTCCAATACTTCTGTTAGTCTATAAGGTGCCACAGGACTCTTTGTCACTTGCAACTTTTAAAGAGATTTATAAGTTGGCCAAATTTGGGTGATTTTCATGGTGATTGCAAAAGAAACATCCCTTACACAGGGTTATTCCAATGCCAACTTTCATGTCTGTGCCACATAGAAAGGTAGCATTAGAGCTTCTCAGTAAAATACTTGTAAAAATGTCTTAGCCTGAAGAAAACAATTTTGTTTGTCCTGAACTTGTTCTATGCCACTGCTGAGTCATTTTTGTTTATGATTTTTTTAAATTAGCCTGAGACAGACATCTAGCATAGAAAAATCTCAGCCCAAATGACTTATGTTTGGCAAAATTATAACCAGCTGAAAACAGAGTCTTATAACAGAAAATATTAGGTGACCTTCACTACTGATGTCACCAGCAGCACTGCCCATAACAAATGATGCTTGAGATATGGATTTGGTCCAATATGTAATTTTGTGCAAATCAAAATGATACCATTTTTCCACCCATTTTTCACTTACTTTAAGCAGATGTAAACATAACTAGACAAGATGAAAGGAAACTAAGAATCAGGCCCATGGACTTAGATTTTAACCTCTTTGGGAAAGGATTGTGTCTTTCCGTACTTTTGGAGAATGCTTAGCACATTTGGGGAGCTAATGATATACAAATACATTCATAATAAGTAATAATACATATATACAAAAGTAATGAAATACAATATACTTAAGTATTTACTTTACTATCACAGGCTCGTATTATCTTTTCAGTATAATATTATCTTAAGTCTTTCAGGAATTATGTAGCTTCTTTCCATATGGAACTTTCTAGCTCCTTGTATTTATATTTCACACTGAAAATAATTAAAATCGTGACTGACTGACAAGTGAGAGACATTGTGACTCTTGAATGAAATATCATGAGATCAGATGTTTAAGGACAGATATGAAAATGGAGAAAAGTTCATAAATAGAATTTTTTGTTGCAGTACTACTTTTATATTAGAATGGAAAAGAAAACAGTCATATTGTTCAATTGTTTTGTCTAAAGATTGGCTTTAATTTTTTTTAGCTATAATCTAAATTGTTTACCTTTCATTTTCAAAGAAGATGAGAAAAAGGACAAACAGAGCTTTATATCTCAAGTTGCTCCATATCTATATAAATCTCACCTGGTGCATGCAAAACTCTTGAAATATACAGTCAAGTGGAACATGTTATCAAAGGAAGAAAGACAATCCAACATATATGGAAAAAAGACTGTTGGGCTGGTGACTGGAAATTGTTGCATAACCCATTTATTCACTAATGGAGAAATTACAAATTTTGACCCAGAATGTCTCCTGTGCCAACATTTGCTTGGCACAAAGAGTTGAGAAAAGAGCATTGGCAACTGGTTAGAACTCCCTCTACAAACTAGATCTAATCTAGCTTCAGCCCAGATGTAAGTTAGTGCTGCCTATGAAGACAGATGGGTGTTTTAACATCTCATATTTACACATATGAAAAAAGGCATATGCATAATACTGGCTGGATAAAAGTTGGTCAGATAATATATTTGACTATGCTATTTTGTTAAATTTGCTATTATTGATAAAAATATTAATTTTTACATTGTTGGGCCAGCTTTAATACTGTTAAATGAACAACTTATTTGATTAATAATATCAAAATTTGTCATATACTTTACTCAGCAAATAATTGTTTTGAGCTATAAAAGGCTTTCTGGTTTGAGTCCAGTTCATCTTAGAGATCACCTCTTTCTTCATATTCCAATTTGGCAGTTGAAATCATCTGGGACATTTAAAATAACTGTCCCTAGACTTGAAGGCCTGGGCCCTAGAGACGGACTGTTTATTAGTGGAGTGTCCTTGATTCTGGAATTTGCTTCTTCCCTTGATCTAATAAAGCCCAAGGCTGTTGCCTTTTACAATACACTGCAAGGCCTGTCCATTCACTCATGCTTTTTCCTGAGAGGGACTTAAATAAGGGAGGTCTTGTAATTTTTCCAGTCCAGGGAATTATTTTAGTATTATTGATATCGTGCTAAATGATTACTCTATGCATTTTTTATTATTATTTGTGCACTTGGAGAAAATAATAGACATACTGCTTTAAAAGTCGTGACATTTTAATATGTTACTGACAGCAATGATAAAGGTATGGTATGCAGCATACTGGAGCATGTAACAGGTCTTGCTGCAACTATATTGCCAATGGTTTTCACCTCTTTCCCCCGAGTAAACAAGTTATCTGCAGCATAGTGTAGAGAAAGAGAAGAAAAAATCAAAGAGGAAGCCTACAAAAGAGAACAAGAAGCCAAAGACGCGGACCGCAAAAGAAAAATAGAGCTCCAAAGGGAGGCACACCAGCAGGCCATGGAATTAGAACAGGCTAAGCAACAGAACACAGCCAATCCTAACAACACTTCGCCAGTTGTTGTTCCACATCCCCAAAAATTTCCCATCTACAAGGCAGGTGATGACACTGAAGCCTTCTTATAAAATTTTAAAAGGATCTGCCATGGATACAGCATTTCTGAAAACCAGTACATAATACAGCTGAGGCCACTTCTCGGTGGAACCTTAGCAAAGCTGGCGGCTGAAATGCCTAAGGAGAACATGAATGATTATAAACTTTTTCAAACCAAGGCCAGATTCAAAATGGGGATAACACCTGAGCATGCCCGTTGACGGTTCAGAACCCTAAGATAAAAACCAGATGTGTCATTCCCCCGACACTCCTACCACATTGCAAAAAATTATGAAGCCTGGATATCAGGAACAAAGGTTAAAAATATGGACGAGCTGCACTTCCTAATACAAATGGAGCAATTCTTAGAGGGTGTTCCTGAGGAAATAGAAAGGTACATCCTAGATGGGAAACCCAAAACAGTAACCGAGGTGGGGGAGATTGGAGCCAAATGGATGGAAGTGGCAGAAAAGAAAAAAGCTACTGTCAAGGGGAGCGAATACCCCATGGGGCACACCGACAATAAACCCTATAACCAAGGGCAGCCCAAGACCCCACCTACAACCCAAGGAAAGCCACATATGCCCTATTCTCCCACCTCACCAGACTCCAGAAACCCACTTCGGCCCAGTGACCAGTCAGCTGGACGATGCTTTTAGTGTAATGAACTGGGACATATAAAGGCCAACTGCCCAAAAAAACCCAACCGAGTGCAAGTCATTACACCACCATCACACCAAAGATCCCCAGGCCCAGATGCCTCTCAAATACCCTTGGAGCAAAGGGAAAGTTTGAGAGTGGGCAGAAAGAAGGTTACCGCGTGGAGAGACACAGGGGCACAAGTGTCAGCTATCCACCAATCCTTCCTCGACCCCAAATTCATCAACCCAAAGGCCCAAGTGACAATTTACCCCTTCATGTCAAAAGCTGTAGACTTGCCTACAGCTAAACTACCTGTCCAGTACAAAGGCTGGTCAGGAATATGGACTTTTGCAGTCTATGACAATTATCCCATCCCCATGCTGCTGGGGGAAGACTTGGCCAACCAGGTAAAGCCGGCCAAGAGAGTAGGAATGGTTACCCACAGCCAAACCAGGCAATCTTCCCTACCCATTCCTGTTCCTGAGCCATCCACAGAGGCCCCGTCTGTGTTACCAGAGACCCAGACAGAGGTAGTGGACCCAGATCCCCTACTAATGACTGAAACAGCCACAGTGCCTCCAGTCCCAGACCAGGAACTGGAAAAGCAACCAGCACCAGAACCATTGCCAGCACTGACGCCAGCACTTGCAAACCCATCTTCAACCCCAACGCCAGAGGGCGCCAGCGAGCCTGAATTGGCAGAAGCAGCAGACAACCACACCTAAGAGGCTCAGCCAGACACTGAAATACCACCTGGTGCACCAGCGGAGAGCGGCTCACCAGCAACGGAAACAACCCCATCACCTACATCCCTTCCAGAGGGACCAAGCCCAAGTCCACAGTCTAAGGAAGAACTGGTGTCTCCAGCTTCAAGGGAACAGTTACAGACTGAGCAGGAAGCAGATGACAGCCTTCAGAAAGCTTGGGCAGTGGCATGGAGCACCGCCTCTCAGCTTTTCTAATTGATCCTGGTTTGTTGTAGAACAAGGAATTTTATACAAGGATGCTCTTTCTGGTGGACACCAGGAAGACTGGCATCCACAAAAACAGTTGGTGGTTCCAACTAAGTATCGGGAAAAGCTTTTAAGCTTAGCCCATGGTCATCCCAGTGGCCATGCTGGGAATAGAAACAAAGACCAGTTGGGGAAGTCCTTCCACTGGGAGGGGATGGGCAAGGATGTTGCCAAGTATGTCCGGTCTTGTGAGGTGTGCCAAAGAGTGGGAAAACCCCAAGACCAGGTCAAGGTCCCTCTCCAGCCACTCCCCATATTTGAGGTCCCATTTCAGCGAGTAGCTGTGGATATTCTGGGTCCTTTCCCAAAAAAGACACCCAGAGGAAAGCAGTACATACTGACTTTCATGGACTTTGCTACCCGATGGCCGGAAGCTGTAGATCTAGGCAACACCAGGGCTAAAGCTGTGTGCCAGGCCCTGACAGACATTTTTGCCAGGGTAGGTTGGCCCTCAGACATCCTTACAGATTCAGGATCTAATTTCCTGGCAGAAACCATGAAAGAACTGTGGGAAACTCATGGGGTGAATCACTTGGTTGCCACCCCTTACCACCATCAAACCAATGGCCTGGTCGAAAGGTTTAATGGAACTTTAGGGGCCATGATACGTAAATTCGTCAATGAACACTCCAGTGACTGGGACCTAGTGTTGCAGCAGTTGCTTTTTGCCTACAGGGCTGTACCACATCCCAGTTTATGGTTTGCACTGTTTGAATTTGTGTATGGCCACGAGGTTAAGGGGCCATTACAGTTGGTGAAGCAGCAATGGGAGTGGTTTACACCCTCTCCAGGAACTAACATTCTAGACTTTGTAAGCAACCTACAAAACACCCTCCAACACTCTTTAGCCCTTGCTAAAGAGAACCTAAAGGATGCTCAGGAAGAGCAAAAGGCCTGCTATGATAAACATACCAGAGAGCGTTCCTTCAAGGTAGGAGATCAGGTTATGGTCTTGAAGGCACAACAGGCCCATAAGATGGAAGCATCATGGGAAGGGCCATTCACGGTCCAAGAGTGCCTAGGAGCTGTTAACTACCTCATAGCATTTCCCAATTCCCCCCTAAAACCCAGAGTTTACCATGTTAATTCTCTCAAGCCCTTTTATTCCAGAGGCTTACAGGTTTGCCAGTTTAAAGCCCAGGGAGGAGATGACGCTAAGTGACCTAACGGTGTATACTAGGAAGGAAAAGTGACGGTGGCGTGGAAGAAGTGAACCTCTCCACAACCCTGGAATGTCTGCAGTGGCAACAGATCAGGGAGCTGTGCACTAGCTTTGCCCCATTGTTCTCAGCCACCCCAGGATGGACTGAACGGGCATACCACTCCATTGACACAGGTAACGCTCACCCAATTAGAACCCCACCCTACTGGGTGTCTCCTCATTCCCAAGCTGTTATAGAACAGGAGATCCAAAACATGCTACAGATGGGTATAATCCACCCCTCTACCAGTGCATGGGCATCTTCAGTGGTTCTAGTACCCAAACCAGATGGGGAAATACGCTTTTGCGTGGACTACCGTAAGCTAAATACGGTAACTCGTCCAGACAACTATACAATGCCACGCACTGATGAGCTATTGGAGAAGTTGGGACGTGCACAATTCATATCTACAATAGACTTAACCAAGGGGTACTGGCAAGTACCGTTAGACGAACCTGCCAAAGAGAGGTCAGCATTCATCACCCATGCAGGGGTGTATGAATTAAATGTGCTTCCTTTCGGGCTGCGAAATGCACCCGCCACCTTCCAGAGGCTGGTAGATGGTCTACTAGCAGGATTGGGAGAATATGCAGTTGCCTACCTCGATGATGTGTCCATTTTTTCTGACTCCTGGCCCGAACACGTAGAACACCTGGAAAAGGTCTTTGAGCACATCAGGCAGGAAGGACTAACTGTTAAGGCCAAAAAATGTCAAATAGGCCAAAACAGAGTGACTTACCTGGGACACCAGGTTGGTCAAGGAACCATAATCCCCCTACAGGCCAAGGTGGATGCTATCCAAAAGTGGCCTGTCCCAAAGTCCAAGAAACAGGTCCAATCCTTCTTAGGCTTGGCTGGGTATTACAGGCGATTTGTACCACACTACAGCCAAATCGCTGCCCCACTAACCGACCTGATCAAAAAGAACCAGCCGAATGCAGTTAAGTGGACTGATGAGTGTCAGAAAACCTTTACCCAGCTTAAGGTGACGCTCATGTCTGACCATGTGCTAAGGGCCCCAGACTTTGAAAAAACATTCCTAGTAACCACAGATGCATCTGAGCATGGTATAGGAGCAGTTCTCATGCAGGAAGGACTGGATCACAATTTCCATCCTGTCATGTTTCTCAGCAAGAAACTGTCTGAGAGGGAAAGTCACTGGTCAGTCAGTGAAAAGGAATGCTACGCCATTGTGTACGCCTGGGAAAAGCTACGCCCATACGTTTGGGGATGGCGGTTCCAGCTACAAACCAACCATGCTGCGCTAAAGTGGCTTCATATTGCCAAGGGGAACAACAAAAAACTTCTTCAATGGAGTTTAGCTCTCCAAGATTTTGGTTTTGGAATTCAACACATTTCAGGAGCTTCTAACAAAGTATCTGATGCATTCTATCATGAAAGTTTCCCAGAATCCACTCGTTAAAATTTGTGCTTGACATGTAAAAAGTCTTGTAGCTTACATACTTGGTAGTATATGTAAAGGTGCATGTGTTGTATTAATCTGTTTATTCTAAAGTTATAGAAAGAAATCACTGCCAGTGACGTTTCCCACTGTCTGCGATTTGGGGGACATGTCATAAACAGATAGTTAAGGGTTAATGTCTTTTTTACCTGTAAAGGATTAACAAACAGTGAACCGCACACCTGACCAGAGGACCAATCAGGAAACAAAATACTTTCAAATCTCGGTGGAGGGAAGCCTTTGTTTGTGTTTTTGGGTTTTGCTTTGTTCTCTCTGGGTCCTGGAAGGGACTAGACATGCAACCAGGTTTCTTGCCAATCTTCCTGCTACAGTCTCTTATATATTCAGAATAGTGAGTATTAAGTAGAACAGGCGGTTATAGTCTTTTGATTGTTTTCTATATTTGCAAATGTGTAGTTTGCTGGAAGTATTTTAAATTGTATATTGCTGGGAGGAGGCTTCTTTCTAGTGTCTATATGCTGAAAGACCCTGTAACTTTTACCATCTAAATTACAGCGATAACTTTTACTTTTTTTCTTTCTTTTTATTAAAAGTTTTGCTTTTTAAGATCTATTTGATTTTTTCCCCTTGTAAGGCTCAAAGGAACTGAGTCTGTACTCACCAGGGAATTGGTGGGGGAAAGGAGAGCGAGGAAGGTGGGGGGAAGGTAAATTTCCTCTTTGTTTTAGATTCACGAAGCTTGAATCTGTATTGCCTCTGGGTGAGGGAGAAAGGGGTTTGAATCACAGTGATCTTCCAGGGTAACCCAGGGAGGGAAAGCCTAGGAGAGGCACTGGTGAGGGAAAGAGTTTACTTTCCTTGTGTTAAGATCCAGGGGGTCTGGGTCTTGGGGGTCCCCAGGGAAGGTTTTGGGGGGACCAGAGTGTATCAGGCACTCCAAGTCCTGATTGGTGGCAGCTATCAGATCTAAGCTGGTAATTAAGCTTAGGGGAGTTCATGCTGGTACCCCAACTTTTGGACTCTAAGGTTCAGATTGGGGAAATATACCATGACAGAGCTGTGGAATGAAATCCTCCCTATAACCTGCAGGCATGAAGGACTATTCTTTCAGCAGCTTGGCTAGCATAGAGGCTGTAATACCTGTTTGTCCCATGTGCCATGATGTTGCCCTTCCTTCTACAAGCTTTGAATTGACCCTTAGCAGTCACATGTCTGAAGAAACCACTACAACATATCCTCAAATGTGTAGATAATGGGGCTGTCCCTCCTTTATTAAGAGCATTGATTTATATCAATCTCTTGAGAGGACACTTAAGCCAGGTTTCACTAACTTCAAAGTTTAATACTTGCTCTTATTTATTTTCAGTTAATCTGTACATTGACCTCTTCTTAAAAATCTCTACAGTGAAATTAAGAACTGAACAGGAATAGAAAATGAACCATTTTCTTAGCTTTAATGGTGGCTGCTCCAGAAGAGAACAGAAACACAAGTGGAAGAAAAAGTGAGGGCCATATACTGGTGCTTGCTACACATATTTTACCCATTCTGGAACTTTTCCTCATTCCAAAGACGTGTGAAGTTTCCTGGGCCCAGTATCCTTCTTCCATGTTTTTCCCTCTGGGAAGGATAAAATCCTAAATTCTCAAAGCCCAAGAGATTCAGATATGAAATGTCCAGATTCCATAGGTTGTATTCATTAAGGAAATAAATAACTGTAAATATTTTTCAGATGTTTACAGAAAAATGAGTCATGAGTTTCCCACTTCTGAAGGTTTGCAGTGAACCTTTCATTCTCTGTGAGGGTGGCTTTAGGGAGAAGAAGTGGATGAAAGGAGGCTAAGTCCCCAGCCCCTGCACAATGGGTGAGAGAATTCTGGATTTTCAGTATTAGATATTCAAAATCAGCAACATGCAGTTGTGTAGACTTCTGTTATGGGCACAAAAACTGCACGTGCAAACATGAATTAAGGGAAGAGTCTCAAAGGCAGAAAAGTCAGTTTAGGTGCCTCACCGTCAATGAAAGTGAAAAAGAATGAGGAACCTAAACTGACATTTGTACCTTTCAAAATCTCTCCCTAAGTGTTTGACTGAATGGGGCATAATTTAAATTTTTGTAATTGGTTGTGTGCACCTAAATCTGACAATCTAGCTCTTAGTTTCCAATGAATCAGGCACCTTTCACAAGCAATGAAAATTTACTTTAAAAAGGAGAAGTAAAGCCAACAGAAAGAATAAATAATCATTGATAAAAATGCAGAGAAGAAAATTAACATAAGAAGCTGACAAAAAGAAAATCATTCTCTCTGGAAGGTTACAAAAGTAAATAAAGGCATCAACCTTGTGTACAACATAAACTGTACTCATAAAATATTGATCTTAACAATACCACATAGCACAGTATATTATCATAAAGATCTTTAGAGATGTTTTAGTTGCTTTGTGAGGGTCCAGCAACATCAAATTAATAAACTTGTGAGTTATAGCTGAAGCTGTTCAGACAAACTCCTTTGAAATCAAAGCACGAAGTTAAGCACAACTTTATTTAGTGAAGGAGAAAAACACCCTACAGACATTAGGGCCATGATCAGGCAAAGTAAACATTTTCCAGAATGCAGACATTTCAACTATATCTGAAGACACTATTTAGTCAAGATGTGGAATTGGAAAAGAACTTGACTCCAACCTAATTTAGCCCCATTTTACACTGGTGTAACCCCATTTATTCCAGCTGAATTACTCTTGATTTGATTTATATTGGTATAAACAGGGCCGGCTCTAGCAATTTCACCATCCCAAGCACGGTGGCATGCCACGGGGGGCGCTCTGCCGCTCGTCGGTCCCGCGGCTCCAGTGGATCTCCCACAGGCGTCCCTGTGGAGGGTCCGCTGGTCCCGCGGCTCCGGTGGACCTCCCGCAGGCGTGCCTGTGCGGTCCCTCCACAGGGACGCCTGTAGGAGGTCCACCGGAGCCACCTGCCGCCCTCCCGGCAACCGGCAGAGCACCCCCCGTGGCATGCCACCCCAAGCACGTGCTTGGCGTGCTGGGGCCTGGAGCTGGCCCTGGTTATAAATCAGATCCACAGGCTTTCCAGATATTGGTGCTATTGAGGGAGAATTTGACCTAGATATTTCAGTTGCCTAATTTTGACCCAACCCTTTCTCCATGGGGGCATACCAGAACATTCCCTTTTTGCAGTCCCAAATACTTTTTTACCTTTGAGGTGTTTTGGAGGAACTATAACTTCCCTCATCTCCCTTTTGTGTTCTTGGAACTTTCCTTATATATTAGGTAGTGGTTAAAAGTTTCCTGGAGGCATCTCAGGTCACAAAACAAGTATAGCAGTGACGGTAGTGAATCAAAATTGTCCCATGCTCCTGCTGCTGCAGGATGGGCAGGCAGATAGGTTTCCATACCCCAGAAGACCTTCTTTGAAAGCTGGAGTGAAGCAGCCTGTTACATGCCCAACAAGAGATGATAGTCTTGCAGCCAGACAGAAACTCCTAACCATCACAAGAAGAAATCCAGTCTGACCAAAGAGACATGGATTGGAGCAGGAGGAAAAAATAGAAGCCCCATCTCCTCAAAATTATTTAAAGAATGTAAGGGCCTTTGGCAGAATGACTTTGCGATACTCCAGAGTGGATAGATCAAGCTGTTATTCAAACTCTGATATTCAGGGACCTGAATATTTCTTGTATATTAGAACTCCCAAATACAAATATCATCCGTATTTATATATCAATTTCTCTGTACACATCTACTCATCAGGCAGACTATTTTAGAGCTAACTTGGGAGAAAAAGAGAAGTTTTCCTAATAACACATTTTAAGAATTGTGTCAAAAATACTATAGAAAAGAAAATAAGAATATACATAAACTGTCTAATATGTACATATTAGGCACACATATGTATGTATATACATACATACAGAAAGCAAATGTCTTAAATACATTAATAGTATGGCAAAATGCTGAAATCATAAATCATTTTTTTTAAATAGAAGCCTAAATTTAGGCATCTAAATAAATGGCCTCATTTTCAATAACTGAATACTCAACCATCCACTTTGAAAACCATGAGAGCTGTGGGTTTTTAGTGTCAGTGAGTGCCTACCTCAGAGCAGACTGTCAAGAAGTAGGGCAGAGACTCCAAACTGGTTGTATGTTCTATAATTAATATGAAGATATACCTATCTCATAGAACTGGAAGGAACCTTGAAAGGTTACTGAGTCCAGTCCCCTGCTTTTACAGCAGGACCAAGTACCATCCCTGAAAGATTTTTGCCCTAGATGGCCCCCTTAAGGATTAGACCTCATAACCCTGGGTTTAGCAGGCCAATGCATAAACCACTGAGCTATCCCTCTTCCCAAATTAGATTTCACCAATCTGGTAACACTTGTGAACTCATAAAGAACTATAACAATTTTACCATGAAATCAGAGACAGTCCCCTTGAGCATTCCAGTCTATCTTGCCACCAAGGCAAGTTGGAATTAGTGACAGATGGTTGTTGTAAACCAAAGATCACAAAAGACTCAACATACTCCCAGTCCCAACTGACTAGTTACTTACCCCAGGTAAATATGTACCTTAGATCTCACACCAAAGACAACACTTGTAGATAATCCTAAACTAGCTGAAGATTTATTAACTAATAAAAGAAATGAGAGCATTATTACAAGTATAAAGCAGGCTATATATATATATATATATATATATTTATAAATCTTTTATATATATAAAATTAATTATGCTCTATGATTTCAAAAGATAACAGAGTTGTAATAAGCTCTGAATGGCTTTTAAGACTATGCCAGGTTGACCCTGGAATCTCCACTTCTGTTTTGTAGCTCTGGCCCTGTGACAGTCCAAAGAGCAATACAGATGAAAATACTCTAGTCAGTTATTTTTATTTCCTTCTTCCAGAATTCAAGCTGATGGGATAAGCCCATGTTTATGAAGAGGCAATTAACAGAATCTTTGTATTCTGATGTCCCACAATGACCCATTTAGTTTAGATAGCCCTTCTTGATGGGCAGGAGATGATCCTTCCTGATAAGTTCACAGTTTCAGAGTAAACATTTTTTACAATTACAAAACAAAAACTTAAATATTACCTTATAGCATGTCATAAAGATAAGGGAGATTAATGCATGCAGCAATTTACAAATATTTCATAAAGTTTAAACACTAAACACATAGTTATAAGTTCAATACCCATCTTAATCTTACTGACACACAGGTGAAACAGACTGGTTTCCAGCAATGAATTTGTCAGGGCTTGGCTGAAGCCTAAAGCCTTGGCAAGAGCTGGCATCTGGTCTGCCAATGTAATTTTGAAAATCAGGTCACTTATTATTCGGGTGCTTAAATATGAATCTGGTAGCCTAGCTTTAGACACCCATTTTTTGGAAAAAAAAAAACTTGGCCAGAGATCATAGGCTTGGAAATAACCTAGTTTCCAGTCCAACTACCTGTATGAAGCAGAACTGGGGTTTATTTCTTTGCCGAGATCCTCAAGTATTTTGTATAAATTATTCATCAGTACTTCAGTGATGGCATCTTAGTGGCCATCCTCTATACATTATTTCATTATTTCTGAAGCCCACATCTAGGCAATACTGTTAGGAATGAGTCAGTGGAAAGGAATTAGAATTTTTGCTTAATGAAAGTCAACTTGACTTGTCCCCAGGCTCTCCCTGCCCTATAGTTTTTATATCTTATTTTTCCCATCTTTAATGTTAAGCACTTTCTCTCTATTATGCTGTATTCTCACACTGTCAATGTCTCCCCCACCCTGTCATCCCAGTGAGAGGAATTTTTGATCAAACCAGCAGAGGGAAAGGCAGCCCTATGGGACATGAGAAGAGAGCGAGAAAGGAAGGGGCAGGCTCAAGTTAGCTTCCTTTTCTTCCCAACTCACTTGAAGACTGTTCCTCAGGAATGGGGAAAGGGGAGACAGAGATGGGGAGAGATTTCTCCACCTCTCTCACTGCCATTGGCTGTGCTGTGAGGAGAAGGGAGACTTGATTGTCTCTTATGCTGCTCCTCTTCTTTTATATGAAGACCTCAGGACATGCAGCTGCCATTCTGCTGCAATTGCTCCCCAACTTGACAATGCAGATATACACTATATGGTGTGGGAAAGATTGATCAGGAGTGTTTTGAATTAGAAATAGTATGAACACATTTCTCAGAGTGCAAGTGGGACAACATGAGGGGCTGGCATCACTCCTTGCCCGAGTCTTGCCGCTGTGTGAGGCTGACATTGCTGCTCACCTCCCTTCCCCACCCCCGAAATGTTCCTCCATGCCCCGCCAGGCAGGGCTGGCATCATTGCTGTCCCCCGAATGTTCCTCTGTGCCCTGTTAGGGGCACACACCCCATTTACTTTTGCAAATCTGGGCATTTCTCCCTGATTGCTCTTGCCAGCTGATGATCAGACAAGAGCAAATGGAACTAATGCCAAAGTTGGGATATCCAGGACAGGGCTTAAAAAGGGGATTGTCCTGGCCAAAACAGAACGTATGGTCACCCTAATCAGAAAGGATTTGTTCTCATGGGACACGATTCACAAGAAATTTGGTGGGCTCTTCACCTTTCTTGCAGCAACTGGGGGCCCTGGCTTCAGATAAATAAGGGAAAAGGATGAGAATTAAAATCTGTACATTTATAAGTAAGTTTATAATATTCTCATCATTTGTAATCAATATTCAGTATGCCTGACAGGCTCAAAGGGACCAGTTCCCAAAGGTAAACCTGAGTCTCAAGAGGTTACTCAGGGTCCTTATTAGCCTAGGGGTAAATCTTTGAAGACTGAGGGAAGCTTAATGTCTTCTCTCATTCCCCCCTCACTGAATCTTAGGATTTAGGTCAGGAGAGCCAACTCTGAATTCTGGTTATTTGGCATGGAGGCCATTTAACACTCTATGGGACCCAAATAAAAGCTTGTTATTTAGTGAAGGAGGGCTGGCCACTCCCTGTTAAAGTTAATAATGTTGCCATCTTTTGCTGTTATATCCATCCCTGTGTCTCTTTCATTCCCCAGCACATCCAGGTCAATAATTCCTTTCCCTCCATCACTTCTCCAATATTTGTAGATAGTTATATATCATTTTAGTCCATTTTTCTTCCCTAGACCAAGCCCACGGTGTTTACCTCTGCTGAGTTCAGCTTCCTAGGGACTGACACCTATATTGTCCCATTAAGTATGTTGAATAGTACTGTATTGTCTCCTTTCCTTCAGGACAGCTCTTGTTGAAATTTAACCCTTGGTCCTTACATAACCATACAAAATATTGCAGACATCTTCCACATCCTTCACAAAAAACAACTTATAATTAGGTTCTTGCTGATGTTTTAGCAGAGGGATAAAGATTGCTAATATGGGAAGTCAATGAATGTGAAAGGCAGTGTAGAGGATGTCAAAGTGAGGTGGGACTCTTCCGTAGGATAAATCCCAAACCTCCTTTCCTCCCTTCTTCTGAAAAACTCCAAAGATTTTCAACCCACCACTGGGAGACAGAAGTGCTGTGAGTGTATCTCAGAAGTCACTTTCAGCTCAGGGATAGCACAGTTTTAATATCACCAGCCAACTTACTCCTGCTTTGCTATTGCACAGGAATGGAATACCTACTGAGAAGAACTTCACTAGTTCTTGACTAGCCTTCTTGATCAATAGTCCAGTCAATGTTTACTGCTGAAATGAATTATTTGTTTCCACAACAGTAACATTTATTCTATTAGCAGAAGAATAACATTCAGAGAGAGGAAATAGTCCTGCAAAATCTGAAGTCCAGGTTCAGTAGATTCCAAAAATTCCTTGAGATACAGAAACTCAGAAAAGACTGAGTGGTGCAAAGAATAGGAGATGGTTTAGTTAGAGTCTTGGTATATGTACCCAGTTTGCGTGTTGCTTCTTTTTACACAATTTTATCAAAAGTCTTCAGGGAAGGAAATTTGAAAGCAGGTGTAAGATGGGGATGAGTTCACTTCTGGGACTTTCTTGTTTCTTCTTTCTGCTGTTTTTTAAAATAATTTCCAGAGAAGGGAATGTATGTAGTCTGCATCACTGTAGTGTCATATATCACATGCAATATTACAATGCAACCACTTGTAGGCCAAGATCGTTGAGTGTAATGTGGCCACTTAGGTTTGTACAACTGGTGGATTCTGGTCCAAAAGCAAGCAGACCCAGTCACAAGAGCTTTATCTAAGTATGAAGGTATAATAAGCTCGGTAGTATATAGAGCTAGTGTAACAATAACTCTCCACCCCATCCCTGCTACCTGGTTTGAAAAAGAGAGCATGAACAAGTTCTCTCTATCCTTGCAATTCCTACTTGGAGTATTGCAACCTTTACACTGCTCTAAGTTATGCTGGGTGGTGATGGCCTGGTACAAAGACAGATCAGCATTGTGAGAACACAAAGGCCAACTTTACACTCTACCTCCTGACCTGCATAGTGCTCTCCTTGGCTGTTGCCAAGAATCTGAGCCGAAAAGTGCATCTGCTGTATACACAGCTTCTTTGGGATTACACACATGTCATAAACAGATAGCTAAGGGTTAATGTCTCTTTCACCTGGAAAGAAGTAACCTGAAACACCTGATCAGAGGACCAATCAGGAAACAAGACTTTTTCAAATCTGGGTGGAGGGAAGTTTGTGTGTGAGTCCTTTGTTCTTGGTCTTGTGCTTATCTCTCCCTCGGCTATGAGAGGATCTCTGTTTCCTGCCTTTCTAATCTTCTGTTTCCCAGTTGTAAGTACAAAAGATCAGATAGTGATTTATATGTTTTTTTTTGTATTTACATGTGTATAGTTGCTAGAATGTTTTGAATTGTATTCTTTTTGAATAAGGCTGTTTATTCATATTTCTTTTAAGCAAATGACCCTGTATTTGTCACCTTAATACAGAGAGACCATTTTTATGTATTTTTTTTCTTTTTACATAAAGCTTTCTTTTTAAGACCTGTTGGAGTTTTTCTTTAGTGGGGAACTCCAGGGAATTGAGTCTGTGCTCACCAGGGAATTGGTGGGAGGAAGAAGTCAGGGGGAAATCTGTGTATGTTAGATTTACTAGCCTGACTTTGCATACCCTCTGTGTGAAGAGGGAAGTACTTCTGTTTCCAGGACTGGAAATAGAGAGGGTGGAATCCCTCTGTTTAGATTCATGGAGCTTGCTTCTGTGTATTTCTCCAGGAACACCTGGAGGGGGGAAGGGAAAAGGTTTATTTCCCTTTGTTGTGAGACTCAAGGGATTTGGGTCTTGGGGTCCCCAGGGAAGGTTTTTGGGGGGACCAGAGTGCCCCAAAACACTGTAATTTTTGGGTAGTGGCAGCTTTACCAGGTCCACGCTGGTAACTAAGCTTGGAGGTTTTCATGCTTACCCCCATATTTTGGACGCTAAGGTCCAAATCTGGGACTAGGTTATGACAACACACACACACACACACACACACACACACACACACACACACACACACACACACACACACACACACAGTTTAAATTTAAGCCCCTTATTTATCAATTTTCACATGGCCCAAATATTACAGTCTAAATTCCCGATTCAGGAATTCAGTTCAGAGATTTCAAGGTTCTACCTAGAAAGAAACTATTTGGTGTTCAGAAGAAAAGCACCAACAATTTTTAAGGTTGAGAAGGAAAGCAAAAATGGTGAATCAGGGTTTAGTACAGTATGGTTCAGCTTTTGGGATCTGGTTCAAACCCATTTCAGGTCAGTTACAGATGAAAGTCATTAGCATTTGATGGCTTACATATTGCTTGTCTAAGTCCAATTCCTTGTGAAAAAGTATCCACAAAATAATTCCGCCAACACAACTGACATTCTTCAGCAAAGAAGCAGAGAAATGAATAGGCATTCAAACAGAGCTACCCTCCTACAGATAGTTATAGTTCCTCCACATCGGACTTTAAGCACATTGCTAAGGGAATGTGGGCAAATTTCACTGTAACGGCATGTGTTATGCATGTATGGGGACAATAGAGGATTTCATTCTCCAGCCCTGTCAATCTTTCTGGAACAAGAACTGATAAAAATGTACAAAAACACTCAATGGAAAAACAAAGAAATATGTCTTATAGGTTCCCAACATACAGGTCCACACAGAACTGAAATAACTTCTGTGACTAAGCTTACAAGAGTGGGGACATAGATTGAACTATAGAATAGGGAGCAGTGAAGCTCAGGGACAGAGCACTCATTTACATTAGTTTGCGTCCTTCCAAGTTTTTCTGCAGTTCAGTTTTGATGAGAATGTTTTATTTTGATTTTTGAGTTTACACTACAAGTCAGTTATTTTTCTGAACTTATTTTCCTGCTCTAGACCCAGCATCTATTTTACAGGTACGTCTATATTGCAATAAAAGACTCATATAATGGCCCAGATCAGCTGACTCAGGCTTATGGGGCTTGTGCTGCAGGACTACACATTGAAGTGCAGATATTCGGGTGAGGGGAGCGGGTCTCAGAGCAAGGGCTCTAGCCAAGCCTGAATGTCTACACAGTAATTTTTAGTCCCACAGTCCAAGCCCCGTGAGCCCAAGTCAATTGATCTGGTCTCTGCTATTAGGTGCCCCACAGGCTTTATTGCAGTGTAGACATACCCTTAAGAGCTTCATTTTGCTCAGAAGACGTTAGCTATATTTGGCCCACCTTCATGCTGCCAAGCACATGGATTAATTACATTGTTTAAAGCACACATTCACCATTTACATGCCTTTGGTTCAGACTTCCCATTTTACTGTTCCGTGATATAACTGAGTTCTTATTACTCACACAAGGAAAAAATAGATTGTATTCAGAGGGGGGAAATATGGAAACTAAAAATACAAAAATTTACAATCTTAGGAAAAACTAAGTTGGCTTTATTAAAATTATTAATTAGGTTCATGAACATTTTTCCATCTTTATGCAAATTGTTTAATATCTCTATGATGCATAGAATGATCTCTTTTGTTGCTAAAGTTATAGGCCCATTATGGCTAATCAACTATGATTGCAAGATCATAGCAGAAGTTTTGGCTGTTGGGCTGCAGGCATTTTCATGTACAATTATTATTCCAGATCTAAACTTTTAATTGAATACGCATCGTTAACAAATTGAAGATCTGTTGCTCATCAGTAACTATTTTACTTGCTTCAGAAAAAAAGGACATTAAAACAAATTGAATATATTTCTTCAAAGTGTGAGCAAAATTTAGCTTCAAGGACACCGTTGTTGTTTTTTTTAAATTGCCTAAGGCTGCAGTCATCACAAATGGAATGATCTCAAAATCATTTGATCTGCAAAGCTGTGCCAGACCACTCTGTGATTATTTCCGCTCTTTTATTTCTTCTTGCTTCAGAAAATTTGGCACAGCTAATCGTATTGATTGATTGATGTATGGTACAAAGGATTACAGTGGGAGCAACAACAGGAAGTAATGCATGCATGCTAATAATATTGTTTTTAAGATTATTTAGACCCAGTAGCTAAGCACACACTGTAGAGATCTAAGGTAAATATTTGAATAATACAATTAATAATTTATTATGAAATAATAACTGTTGGAGGGATGCCCTTTCCTGGCATTTAGACCTAGATCCTCAAAAATTTTTAGGCTCCTAACTTCCACTATTTTCACTATATTTTCTATGACAACACAACCCCTAGTCCCACTTCCAGGATGTCAGTTTGCAAAATGAATTCTTTCAAAAAGTTTAGGTTGAATAGACAGGCTCTTTACACAGGAGGTCTTTCAGTGTCTGAAAAGCCCTTTCACAGACCTCAGACCATCAAACTTTCTCGGGTCTGCTGTCCTTAATCAGGTCTGTGAGGGGTGCAGCTACCATAAAGAACATTGGGAGAGTTTGGCAGTAATAACTGTTGAGGCCTCAAAAACCTCTCAATCTGAGTTGTTGTTGCTGTTTTTGGGGTTGGGGTTGGGTGGTCTTTCAAGGCTCAGACTTTGTCTACTTGGGGCAGACCTGGCCTTTTCCTACAGTATATCACATGTATGTTGTCTCAACTTTTTCTGACTTTACATTTTGCTGAATTTGCAGTAAGGTCAGCCTCCCATCGGTACTGGTGGATGGTGATGACCTGTTCTAGGTGGAAAGAACAAGGAGTACTTCTGGCACCTTAAAGACTAACAAATTTACATGGGCATTAGCTTTTGTGGGCTAAAACTGATGTTTTGTTAGTCTCTAAGGTGCCACAAGTACTCCTCGTTGTTTTTGCTGATACAGACTAACACAACTACTACTGTGAAACCTGTTCTAGGTGGGTTTCCAGTTTTAATTATACATGACCACGTTGGTCTATATAAGCTGCAGCATATGAACCATTGGTTGGAGGACTTGATACGTGAGATGTTGGAGCATCGCTGGGTCACCATGGAGGCCAAAGGTTGTAATCTTAAAATTACATAGACCCAACAACGTGGCAGAAAGAGTTTTTTCACATAATTCTGGCACAAGCAGAATCTGCCAGAATCCCTTCGTTGGTTCTAATATTGTGATAGAGTGGGCTTCACCTAGCTGGTTTAGCAATTTGTCTACCTAGGGTATTGGGTAGCCATCAGATTTGGAGACAGCATTAACTTTTCTAAAGTGTACACAGAACCACGTAGTGCCACCTGGTTAGGGACAAATACAATCACCTTCATCAGTCATTGTTGTACTTTTCAGTGACTTCTTGATCCAGCATGGTGCAGAGGTCCTTTTTATAACAGCAATCCACATTTTTGGGAATATGGCAGAGGGTTCTATCAGATGTGGTTCCTTTGCTCTCCTTGGACATGATGTTAAAAAAGGTGCATTTGTCTGGGCCAAAGCACCATCGGGAAGGTTTTCAGAAAGTGTCTTACTTGGGCAATCTGTTCCAGGCCAGCCTTCTCCCCATCTATATTGGGCTTTATTGGATCAGGGTCTGAGGAAGTGGATGTTTGGGGACCCAGCTGGGTCTCAGGGGATTAAGGAGCAAGAAACAAGCTCTCATGCATCAATAGTTAGAACAAAGAAAGCCTGTGGAAGGTGGAGGGAGGGAGACCTCTCTAATAGCAAATAAAAGAGGAGCTGATCCTAATGGTGAGAGTCCATAGCAATAAACTTTTTCAACATGTTTTCCAAGCTCTAGTTGAACTATTCAGGCCATCACTGTGTGGAAGATAGACAGACATACACAGGGTCTTCCTCCCCGCTGTCCCCCCAGTAGGTCACATACCTACTTCAACAACTGACTCATAAGGTTGATGACTTCATCAGTGAGGGTCTTCTTAGATGCCCCAACTATGACAAAGATATTTAGCAGTTCCATTGCAGTAGAGCTTGCATCGGGGGCTCCCGTTGGGATTGCCTCCATATATTGGGTGGCATAATCTACTATAACAAATCGAGTTTATATCCAGCTGCACTATTTTTTTAAGGGTCTGACAAAATCTATCCTTATCCTATCCTCATCATTTTATCAATTGGTGGACCTTCTGAGGGAACATCCCATGACTAGACACCCCCACTTCAAGGTCCAGCTCCTTGCCTACACCTGCCATCATCCCAGGTATTGAGACCCCTTCTCCCAGGATCCCTGAGTTAACTCCTCTGGGAGCTGTGAGTCTGTCTTAGCACCTCCCAGTACCCCTGAGACATGCTCCCAATCCCATCCCAAAGAATGGGGGTAGGTCAGCCCCACTACAAGGTTGTGTTTTCCCCTACAGTGAATTGCATGCATACAGTGGAAAAGTGTTTTACCACACCATGAATATATTGAAGAAAGACAGACTCTGTCGGGGGCCTCAGGATTCGGTATCTGGTTTTCCTGGAGCAGGGTCTGGACAAAGCTGGAATCCACCAGGCCTGTCACCTCTCTCCAGTTTATCCAAACAGGAACAATTACTTTAGCTAGGGTCCACTCACTGGCTTGGCTTTACACTAACCACATCTGTCCATAATCATATAGGGACAATCATGATACAGGTGACCTGGGCATCCATATGAAAAAAATAAAATCCACACTGCTAGCTGAGTGGGCTTTGACCCTGAGTCTAATGTTTGAGGAAGTCCCGCTCTTTGAGGCTCATCTTCTCTCACCCTTGGATTCTCTGCAGAGGAGACTGTTGCAGTCCCAATGGCCCTTGCCTGGGCTTTGGCCTAGAGTGCCAGGGTTTACCAAAGAAGGCTAGTCCTGAGTACTGTGATATGCTGACTCCTTGGAGGCTGGCACTTCCAACACCAGGCTGTCAGACCACTGATTTCCCTGGCTAGGTTCTCCTTTGACAAGAGGGGCCCCCTTGGCCTCAGGTCAGTGTCTGAGAACCTAGTTCCTATCCCCAGCTGGGGTATGCGGGCAAACTGCTCCTCCACAGTGAGCATAATTGCCTCAACTCCAGTCCCAAAGTCCAGGTTAAACCATTTCCAATACAGGTCTGTCAATTTCTGGGTCACTGCATGGACAGGGTATTTTCTTCATGGAACTTCTGCCAGAAAGTCACCTCAATGATCTCAGGCTAGTCGAGTATAGTCACTTTTGCCTGTGGGAGACTTGGGCTGCCACAACATCCAGTGAGGGAGATACGGCCTGTGCTGGTCCAGTCAGGTAAGGTG
This sequence comes from Gopherus evgoodei, assembly GCF_007399415.2. NCBI lineage: Eukaryota > Metazoa > Chordata > Testudines > Testudinidae > Gopherus > Gopherus evgoodei. Next base: position 85,020,918 of record NC_044322.1, on the reverse strand, counting down.
GTAATAGGATGGCCCGTTGCTCAGGTGGCCATTGGTCTGTCACTATCACTCACTTGAACATTACCAGGAAAGCCTCTGGTCATTCTTGGAGGTCATTTTTGTGAGTTTCATTGGCATAGTCACGTCTCAGACAGGACCTGTTGTGTGTTTGGTTGTCATGGTTTTTGTTCCTATAGCAACTGAGTTACATTATTAGGGGATAGCCCAGCCAGCTTCTGCCGGTTGGGCGAGCTCTGTGTCTATAAATAAATGGTAGTTTTGTTAGCTGTCTGCTGTCTGGCCTCAAGTGATTTCTTCCTAAACTGGCTGCCCCCAAGGATATAACAAGTAGCAACGAGGATGGGATTCCGGTGCTGCTCAGTAACAGAAGGAAGTAGAAGTCAAGGTAAAGAACAAACAAACAAAAAAACTGCTTGTTTGCACTGAGTGTGAAAGTGAAACTAAAAATCATGGCTACTCTGACCGGGCCATGGAACCTTTTGATGAGAATATAGTGCAGTGGCATGTGTATACTGAGCGTTTTGAGATTTTTGTTATTGCAAATGACATTACAGAAGTGAAGAAGGTGCCAATATTCTTAAGTGTTGTAGGGGCTAAAACCTACTCCCTGCTACGCAGCTTACTACACCCTGATAAGCCTGAGACTAAATCTTACAGTGACATTGTGGAAATCTTGGGGTCCCATTTTTCCCCCAAACCACGGGTAATTGCTGAAAGATATCAGTTCCACAAAAGAGACCAAAAAGAAGATGAAACAGTTGTACAGTTTGTAGCAATTTAAAAAAAGCTAGCAGAACACTGTGAATTTAAACAGATGTTAAATAATGCCCTGCATGACAGGTTAGTATGTGGCCTCTACAGTGAAGCTATATGGAAGCGCCTACTGACAGAGGCTCAGCTTACATTACAGAAGGCTGTTGATATTGCTGTCTCCATGGAAATGGCTACAAGGGAGGCGCAATACATTGGTGCATCCCCTAGGGTGCAAAAAGTGTCACAAGAACCTACCCATAAAACTGTGCAGAGTCAAGAATGTTACTGCTGTGGTAAGCCAGGTCACCAGGTATCAGAATGCTGGTGTAAGGACCTGGTGTGTCGACACTGTGGCAAAAAGGGACACATTGAGTGTGCCTGTAAACAAAAGAAAAAGAGGCCTGTGGTCTGGCCAACAAAAAGAGGAACCCTGCATACCCTAGAGCAGACCCAGGATGGTCAAGTTGACATCTCATCACAAGAGGAAGTGCCACTCCATGTTTTGTCTTTGGCAGTGGGCTCACATGAATACTGGGTAACTCCATTGTTGGATGGCAAACCTATACACATGGAACTGGACACCGGTGCAGCTGTCTCATTGGTCTCCAAGACTGTATATAAAGAAAAGCTACAGCACCTTCTGCTTAAGGCAACAAAAACTGTTCAGAAGATGTATACGGGAGAAACTGTGCCCATGTTCGGCACTATTGATGTTAAGGTGGAGCTCAATGGACAGGCTGCTAAATTGCCACTGTTCGTGGGGAGAGGTATGATAAAGAAAATAAACCCCAGGCCCTGGAGCCAGGCCTTGATTAAGCTAATAATTACATCAAGACCATAGGCCTCAATCATACTAACATAGAGTATACTAACATATAGAAAATAAGAAAATAATCATTACTAACACGCCTGAGGCTAACTCTCTGATTTTATTATACACAAACTATGAATAATGCTGCTAAAAAGAGGAAGTAACCAGCCCAACACTTCCGGAATGTACTAGCAGCTTCTAGTTCATTATAGTTCATCATTATAGTTCATTAAGTTGCTTATGCATAAAGTATAACTCATGATCATTTGACCAAAGGTACACCAATAGGTATTTTTGGGTACAAGTTCCTCAAAAAGGCTCAAGCAACGTGTAATAGCTTAACAGCAAGTAGGAGAAAAACACCAGGTGTCAATGACCTAACACTTACAAAACTTTCTATAGGGAAGTAGAAAGAGAGCAGGCTTGCAATTAGCTCATGAATGATATATTAATAGCAATTGTTTTTAGCAGATGTTTAGAAGATGTCATTGTATTAGCCAAATAAGGTAATGACGGATGTATAAGCTCATATGATAATTTGCGGTTTTAAGCTTTAAAAGCACAGGTATCACTGCTGTAAGGCAGAGCGACTTACCCTTTGCTAGGGGACTTGTCGTCTCTCCGTGCGTACGCATGTATTCTCTGATTAATCAATAAAGGAGCCTCAGGCTGTCTGATCAACTCAACACGGTGGTGGTCATTTTCCACGTCAGGTAACTACCCAGCCTTAATGGGTAGGTCTTGGCTTGGGAAGATTCAGCTGAACTGGGCAGAAGTGCACTGGATGACTAAAGAAGAAACCAGTCTAACCCCTATGCTAAGGAAACCTGCTGCTGTTTTCGGAGAGGATTTGGGAAGTATGAAGGGAATCACTGTGACATTGAACATTAAACCTGACAGTCCACCAAAATATCTGAAAGCCCGAACTGTGCCATATGCCATCAGGCCAAAAGTTGAAGCAGACCTGGAGCGCCTGGTCACCAATGGAGTCCTAATACCAGTTCCCATGGCCTATGGGCCACTCCTATCGTTCCAATAGTGAAGAAAGATGGCTCTCCCTGGATTTGCGGTGATTTTAAAGTCACTGTCAACCCAGTGTTGTGTGCAGAGCAATACTCTCTTCCCCGCATCGATGACCTCTTCGCAGGCCTGGCTGGAGGACAAAAGTTCAGTAAGATTGATCTGAGTCAAGCATATTTACAGATGCATGTCGATGAAAAGTCCCAAGAGCTGTTGACTATTGTGACTCATAAGGGGCTTTATTGATACTGTCGCCTACCCTTCAGAATAATGTCTGCTCCTGCCCTGTTTCAGAGGGCTATGGACCAGATCTTGTGTGTCTTGTCAGGAGTTCAGTGCTATCTGGATGATATCCTGGACACTGGAAGGAATGAAGAGGACCACTTAAAGAATTTAGAGGTTACTATACAAAGACTGGAAGAGTATGGCCTACGAGTTCGTAAAGACAAGTGTGAATACTTCAAGCCCTCTGTTGAATATTTGGGACACATCATTGATTATCCAGGTCTTCATAAGGCCCCTATAAAAGTTAAAGCTATTGTGGAGGCTCCCTCGCCTTGAAATGTAAGCCAGCTGCGCTCGTTTCTAGGACTACTGAACTATTATGGAAAGTTCATCTCACAGTTAGCCACGCTGCTAAAACCACTTCATGAGTCCTTGGGCAGAACAAGGCCTGGAAGTGGACTGAAGCCTGTGATGTTGCATTTAATAAAGCTAAGGATGCATTGCTAAATTCTGAAGTTCTAACGCACTTTGATCCATCCTTACCCCTACAATTGGCCTGCGATGCCTCCCCTTATAGAGTGGGAGCAGTCGTGTCACACATTATGCCTTCGGGAGAAGAGAGACTTATTGCTTTTGCTTCACGCACTCTAAGCAAAGCAGAAACTAACTACGCCCAAATCGAACGTGAGGCATTAGGAATTGTTTTTGTAATTCAGAAGTTTCATCAGTACCTGTTTGGGCGAAAGTTTACTCTTCTCACAGACCATCGGCCTCTGACGCCAATTTTTGGACCCTACACAGGCATTCCCCCATTAGCTGCTAGTCGTGTGCAATGTTGGGCATTGTTACTTTCAGCACACATATATGAAATCAGATATCGGAAATCCACTCTGCACAGCAATGCAGATGGTCTCTCAAGGTTGCCTTTACCGGTCAAACATCAAGATAGTGCCCAAAAGGAAATCTTCTACTTTGAACAGGTAGAGAATACACCCATCACTGCTACTCAGATAAAGAAGGCAACTCACATTGACGCAGTATTGTCCCAGGTTATGGACCTGGTGATGCATGGAGAATCTCGACAAATCTCTCCGGTCTCACCTGACCTTGTTACCTACATGTCCAGGAGGACGGAGTTATCGGTCCAATCTGGTTGTTTGTTGTGGGGGAGACGTGTCATTATTCCACCACCACTGAGATCACAGATGTTAGAACAGCTACATTCCGGTCACTGTGGAATAGTGCGCATGGAGGAAATTGCACGAAGCTATTTTTCGTGGCCTGGATTGGACAGTGCTATTGAAGAGAAGGCAAAAGCTTGTATGTCATGTCAGGGTGTGAGTAATGCACCCCAGTGGGCACCCCTACACCCATGGGACTGGCCTGAAAACCCATGGCAATGTATTCACATTGATTTCACTGGCCCCCTTGAAGGAAGCATGTTCTTGGTGGCAGTAGATGCCCATTCTAAATGGCCAGAAGTCTCTAAAATGCAGTCCACTACTGCAGAGAGTACTATCCAAAAACTACGGGGACTCTTTAGTCATTTTGGTCTGCCAGAACAACTTATGAGCGACAACGGATCGCAGTTCGTCTCTCAGGAGTTTCAAAATTTTATGAAGGCAAATGGGATTCACCACATCATGTCAGCACCATATCATCCATCCACCAACGGATTAGCTGAAAGATTTGTACAGACAATGAAACACGCTTTGAAATCAGCAAGGGGACAACACTCCATTCAAAAGCGTCTGGATACCTTCTAACTTTCCTACAGAAACACACCTGATGCTACACCCAGGCATCCCCGGCCTTTCTAATGATGGGACGATAACTGCGCACTTGCTTCAATCCGCTGAAACCTTCTGAATCCTGACAAATTGTGCAACATCAGCAGCAATATCAAGTCATCAGATGGGCCAGAGCAAAAGACCGAACCTTTAGCCTGAGACAGCCAGTTTTGGCTCGGAATTATACTTCCAGAGCTAAATGGGTCCCTGCCACGCTCATCACTCAGACAGGACCTGTTTCCTACACTGTCTGGACTGCAGAGAATCTTACCTGGCGGCAACATGTAGATCAGCTGTTGCCAGGTCATGCCAGTCCTCAGGACACATCTGCAGTTGAGTGGTCTGACTTCACCTCTTCTGGTGAGACACCAAATCACGAATCACCTGTTCCTGACTGTTCTCCTCCATTACTGCCAGCGGCTGAGATACTCATTTGCCCAGCAGGAGTTGATACCAGCTCTTCACCTGTTCGTGCTGCGGACCCTGAGCCCACAGTACTTTCGGGTGCAACAACACCAGAAGTTCGCTGTAATCCACCTAGAGACAGAAGGCCTCCTCATCGGCTGGATCTTTAGCTAGGGCGAACCCATGGTTATGGGGCAAAATAATCCCCAGGGTTTAGCAGGGAATGGAGGCAGTCTACCCTCCTTCTCTAGTCTAGTGTGTGTTATATTTAGGGGATGTTCTTATTGCGGGGGGGGGGGAAATATGTTGTGTATTTGGTTGTCATGTTTTTTGTTCCTATAGCAATTGAGTTAGATTATTAGGGGATAGCCCAGCCAGCTTCTGCCGGTTAGGCGAGCTCTGTGTCTGTAAATAAATGGTAGTTTCGTTAGCTGTCTGCTGTCTGGTCTCAAGTGATTTCTTCCTAAACCGGCTGGCCCTAAGGATATAACAAGTAGCAACGAGGATGGGATTCTGGTGCTGCTCAGTAACAGAAGGAAGTAGAAGTCAAGGTAAAGAACAAACAGAAAAACTGCTTGTTTGCACTGACTGTGAAAGTGAAACTAAAAGTCACGGCTACTCTATAACAGGGCCTACAAGTCCAGGAGGGAAATGCTGAGGGATCCTTGAGGCTGCAATAAGACCATTACCTTTTGGACCAATATTTGCTGCTGTTTCTGCTACTGCACCCCTAAATCCTGGACCAGCTGTTGCAGCTCCTGCAGGGCTCCCTGTTCATACTGCCAGTTCTCAGCCATCTACTTGATAAGATGCTTTAGATACATATTGTCACTATCCCTTCGGTCCAGAGTGCTACAGCCTTTGATCAAGAATGCTTGATCATCTGGGTTAGTCAGTCCTCCCCTTCTCCAGGGTGGGAAGGTTGCCTGCATTCATCACCGTATTGGCACCAGGGTTCCTATGCCAGACCCCAGCTCTCACTCATACATCTACTTTGTGGTGTCTGGATGATTCAGTCCGATTTTAACAGGTTTCAGCCCTCCATCTGAGTCCTTGATAGTCCACCCTTGTTTGTCAATATACACAAATGAAGTAGTTAGAAATGTAATTTCCCATGGGTTGGGTGTCATACTTAGAGGACTTTTGTAAAACTGGAGGCCCCAACTAGGCTAACTGGCTAGTGTCAACAGAATAGTCCCATCATAAGTGGATCCACAACAAGTGATCAGGGAGCAGTCAGCTGAGTCCTTGCCTTTAGCCAGGCCTTGCTCCAGGAGCTAAGGACAGGAGATTTGTTCTTGTTTTTGGTCTGACACCAGCTGAGCTGGGTTTCTCTATTTTCTCCTTCCTATTTTGACATTTCCCGCAGGTGCATCAGGGCAGAGCCACCTGAACTCAGATTCAGTCATTAACTCTATATTGCCCAGTGTGAGGTTTGTGTCCCATCACAGTAGATAAGTTAACAGTGTAATTGAACATAGCCATAGATGTAGTATTCTGTTTACAAAATTGTTTTTTCCTAGCTTTTAAAGACCCACATAGTGACCAGTAAGAATTAAGGAACACTTCATTGACAGAGTTTACAATAGATAATGTATAATTTCAGACCTTTACCTTGAGAGCAGATATGGCTCTTTTTTCTCCTCACTAATCATATCTCTAGTGCATATAGAGGAACAGAATATCAGATTAATTGTGTTTGCCATGTGGACCACAGGCTCTTACTAGGCAGAATCCAAAATGAGAGAAATCTCTGAAGGTTCTATTGGCATGTTCATATACCTGAAGGGTTTTCTGTTTTGGGCTTACGTTGACAGCTTTACAGAATTTACAGAATTCTGTTTTCTCTGGATTGCCTATTTTTATTTACTTATTTATTTACACATACATATTAATTATTCCTAGGTTTAGCATTGAATTTTTTAAAGCTTGGGCTGTAGCCATTTGAAAGCAGTTTACTACTATAAAATCAGACGTGACAAATCTATACACTTTCCCCTATCTTCCACAGCCTCAGTCACTCTGCTGACTCCCAGTACACTGCGATTATCTCATTCCTCAACTCATTCTGTGGTTACTATCTAATCTGGGAAAAGAACTGGAAGAGAAACCATCAGCATGGTGAATGAAACAGTAAATAAGCAGCTTTACATCCAACCACTGCAGCAATCTCATGAGCTGTCCAGTCCCAAACTGTTTTAAAAATTTCTAATAGTGAAATACAAAATAAGACCCTAACTGAAGCAAAGGCCTAACTTTAAGAACATGAGTAATCCTTTGGCTGCACAAGTGCTTAACATTAGCTACGAACTTTACTACCTTGCTGAATTGGGGCCTATTCAAATGTTTTTGCATAATAGTATCAATAAAATGACTATTTAAAGCAAACCCTCCTGTGTGTTGCATCTATCCTACTTGGTTACATGGTTACATCAGAAGCAGAATATTTTTTCTGGTACATGATTAGAATTTGAATAAAAAATAACCCTACTTCTCTTACTTGATTTAATTTTTGCAGCTTCCCATACTAAAAGCAATTCTATAACATTAAAACAATAATAATAAAAGAAGCATTTGAATTTCAAAGCTCTCCCCTGATTCCACCGAGGTTTTTGTTGCACAGCTGAAGAAGAATAAAAATATTACCAACTTTAAAGAATTCTGTGGGTCAGGATAACACTGTGAGGATGCATGCGCCGAAGAGATATTCTGTGAATCGCATGGATCTCTCTATTTCAACACAGAAAAAAGAGGGACTGCTCACCTTCACATAACCATCCTCCAGCTCACAGTAATATATGGATTGCTCCAGGCTGAGTTTGGGATGCATATATGTTGGGGAATATTTAGCAGACCCTACCAGGTCCTATTACATGAAGCCCTTATCAGCACAGTGGGAAGTCAAGAATAATTTAATATAGCCTAGGTCTGTCAGGAGGGATCCTGGGGCTGTGGTCAGAAGGGGAGGGAAGACCCAGAATGCTGACAAAAAATTTGTAAAATATGGCATGGCACCTGAATGGCTTCCACTAGGATGGGCCTCAAGCAAATTCCTCAAGATATGTGCAGATCTCAAGAGATCCAGAGAGGTTGGAGTGCAAATCTGCTGCCTATGCCAGAATGTCTGGGGAAAACCCTGCAAAGGAGTGTCACAAAGTTTTCCTCACAGGGAAGGGATAATCTGGCCCTCTATGAACATAACAGAACCATCATTCAACAAGGTTATGAAAAAATACAGAGTTTGAAGAATATAACAGAGAGTAAAAGGGAATGTTTGAGCTGATCCATAGATATGTTGGAAGGCACAAAGACCACATTCAGTACTATAGTTTATTGGGTTTTTTCTTTTGACATTTTTAGTGCTAGATATTTCCTATTTTTTGCTTTACAGCCCTGTGAGCATGGTTTTATTACACTATTGCTGTAAAATAATATATATTGTATTTAATTCTTATTGTACCTCATCATTCTTGTACAGGTGACAGATAGTATGACTGTGCCAGGGCTGGAAGGATTTGCACTCACCCTTTTATACAATTGAATAATACAGACTCTGCATCAAACCTGTAATATATTGCAAAGTCCACTTAACACAATGCACTGGGAAATAATATACAAGAAAATATTAAGTGTTTCTTCCTTTGTTTACGCACAATATCATTTAATGCACTTTTTAAAGAGAGGTCTTAATCATTACTTTTACGTCATTATAGTGCAGATCCTCTAATGAGTAGGGATTTACAGTCTGCTGAGTCTGCATAAAGATTTGTTGGCTTAACAGGGGAACTACATGGATGCAACAGTCCATGCACTAAACAGTGAAAGGTTTGGGTCTGTGTTATGAGTCTTTGTAGCAGACAGAGTGAACGTCTCTTAAAAAACAATTAAAAACTAATAAAAAAATGTTTGTATTGGAAGTAGGAAAGTTTCCTTACTAAGGAGGCTAAAGGATGATTCAGCCATGAACCAGCCCCCAGTCAAATTCATGAACTACCAACGTAACATTTTCTTATTAACCTAAAGGCCAACAAGAAACAAATAATTCAAGAGTGCCCATAAAATAATGGAAAACAAGAACAATCATAGCAATAAAGAATGTGAAAACTGATATAATTGCTCAGCCAAAGACAAAATATCGCACAGTCAAGAAAGAAGAAGAAACAAGTTCATAAGGAGAGTCTGTGAAAGGAAGCAATGTTGGGCCTTGCTTAGTGATTCATTTTGTCACCTTTTGTGAAACATGAATCTTTGCTAAGTGGCACATATTGGCAATAACAATACTACATGGAAAGAGTGTTTTGTTAAAAAAATGGGCCTGCTGCAATTAAGGAAATTCTTATTTATATAACTGTAAAATAGAGTCTTGTAACAATAAATAGCAAGTTTCAATTTGTATACAGTCTTAACATGAACATTCTTTTGATTTGCTCGGATTCCCCTGATTCCATGACTGAGTGATGACTTGGCAGCAAGAAACAAGTGATTGCATTAGTCTTTGCAGAAGTTCATTAAATCAGTGTTAAGGGAAATACCCACAAGTAATATAGCTGGTTTGAGTGAAACAGTGAATCCAGTTATTTGAAAAATTCTGGTCTTGATCATCAGTCATCAAATATTAGAAACATAAGGGTAAGAATAATAAAGATCTAATGAAGAGGCCTATGCAATACAGTTCTCTCATCACTCAGGTGAAAGGATATAGTTAATTTTATCTAATTTACTAGGAGTAGGGTATAATCTAAAAAGTAATTTTGGTTGAGTCTCCTGTCTTACAAGAGATGTGGAGCAAAAGCTATTGCAATCAGAATCTGAAATATTTAATTGCAGGTCCCTGTATTCTAGATATTTAACCTCTGTCTTTTATTATTCTTGAGAGATCTATTCACCTTGTAGGCTCTTCATTCATCCGTCATCAAAAAAGATATTCTCTGATTTCCTTTGTGAGTTACAGTGCAATGCACTGAGATGTGTGTGTGGTGTTTTTTTATTATTTTTTGAATAAGTTATGAAATATCTTGCTTAAATGTAGTGAAAACAAAAAGCAACTACCCCCTATCATTTCCCAGATATTTGAGATTATTCTTAAGGATCCATTCAGAAAAAGGTGTCTGTAACAGAATCTGTTCTGATACTGTGGCATACTAAGATTAGGAGCAAAATTATTTATTAATAAAATTTTCATTTTCAATTAGGATAAGAGGGGAAAAACCCTTAGATTATCTTTATTAGTAACTCTGTGTAATCCAGTACTGATCTGGAGGGCACCACTTGCAACTACCTGGCCAGCATGACCTCAGGACTGGTAATCAGGAGGAGTTAACCTCATTTTATTGAGCAACAATTAAAAAAAAACATGATGGAACGATATTCCTACCCAAATACTATCTTAGGGAACACAACAATCCCACTGGAAATAGAAATATGAGAGAATAATCTTTCTCACTTAGAGATAAGGATATAATCTTAGTGACTGCTAGACAGAAGTTGGCAATGATTTCTTCTTTTTAAGAATGTAGATGTTTAGAAATAGAGTATCATAAAATCAGATTAGAACTATAAAATTTAATAAAAAATTAAATCTATTTTTCTGCAAGAAAACTGTAGTACTCAGGAAGTACAGTGTTATGTTTAGTAAGTATTTCTCCTGAATTATAATATTACTACTCAGAGACTATTTCAGATGACCTCATCATTTTCTGGAGTCCTGGCAAAACACATATAGTTGTTTATAATTTCACTGTTCACATCACTTTGGAATTGCTGTAACCACAATTAAGTGTTTCTGTAAACCCATTCTACTGAAATATTATTCTGTATTTTATAGCTCTATAGTCCTGCAGAATTGCACTTTGCCAAGAGAAGTTGAAAGGTAATTACTTAATTAAGTGTCCCCTAGCCCAATCTTGTTTGAGGCCTCTTGGTGTTTTCATGATTTTATTAATAATATAATAACAGAGGGATAAAAAGCTGTGGGAGACCCATTCTATCTCTATCATTTACTGTGGTGGGGCAGCTGCCTCCCCCCCCCCCGTGTGAGAGGGGGCTAGAGTAGGCCAGAGAGGCTGCACAGGCCAGAAGCCAATCAGGAAAGGGTTTACTGAGAGCCAATCAGGACCGAGATTGGAGATAGCCAATCAGGGCTCAGCTTGGTCCTATATAAAGGCTGCCCAGAAGAGCAGCAGGCAGTCTCTCCCAGACCTTCTGAGGGCATGGTCTGTATCCAGAGCAGGAGACCAGAACCTGGGACAGTGCAGTGGTGAGCAAGCTCAGGGGAGTAGAAGAGAACTCCAGCTGCTACCTGCCAGGCTACAGGCCCTGAGGGAAGAGCTGGTGCAAAGGTGCCAAAGGGGAAGTGGCCCAGGGACAGATGGACAAAGGGAGAGGAGGAGGGCAGGGAGGCTGCCGCTAAAAGGATCCCTGGGTTGGGACCCAGAGTAGTAGGTAAGATTGGGTTCACTCCTTCCCCCTTGTAGTGCACCTGACCATGCAGTAGGGTGGCGGAAACAAACTGCAACCGGACCTTGGGACAAGAGGCTAGACTTTGGAGGTTGTGGTGCAAGGAATGTTGCTAATTCCCCCCCTGGAAGGGGGTGAGGAGGGACACGGGGGCAATGCCGGAGGGCAGTGGCCTGAAGAAAATGCTGCCAAGCAGGGAGCAATGCGGGTTCAGACACTAGCAAGGAACAGACAGCGGATGGGACACCACTGGCAGATGGTGCTCCTCCAAGGACTGAGCTAATTCCTGGAGTGACCAGCGGGAGGCGCCACAGTAGTGAGTCCCAACCCTGTCACATTTACCTTTTCAAGAAACATCAAAGGGATAAAAAGCTAATTGCAAATGCACTCAAAATACAGGTTAAAGCTGGCATTGTTATTGATATAAGTATTATAGGAATTTCTTATCCATGATTTTTTTTTCTGCAGTCACTACTATATATTACTCAAATGTTGGTAATTGCAACTGTGTTGCATGTTCTAGAGGCAGTATCAACATAGGCAATTGTGGCAGCTCAGTAATTTCTAGAGACCTGTCAGAACACAACACTGTTCACATTTGCACTGTTCACACTATATTAGAATTGCTGTGATGGCAATCAAGTGTATTTGGAAACATATTCTGGTGCAACGTTGCTCTATTGTCTAAAGCTCTATTGTCCTACAGGTTGCATTGTGTCATGAAAAGTGGAAACTTTATAACTTAATTTATCATTTCTCCCAATACCTCTTGACACCAATAGTTCCCAAGTTGACTTGCAGCAACAAAAGAACAAGAGTGCAGGTGTGTTTTACTAACTGCACAAATAAAAAAAGATGTTTAAAATGCAGCAAACACAGCATTTCTAAGAACCCAGAAATAACACACGATACAGTAAATGTTACCGAAAACCAACCATGTTCAATAATTAGACTTTGCTACTAAGTGGGTATACTTTACTAACATTTAGCTGCTGCTCACTTCCTCACCCCCCATTATCACCACTTGCAACCATTTGTACATGCAGTAGCTAAATCTTGAAAAGTGCTACAGTCACATTAGTTCCATAGCTTTAATTAATTCCTCTATATGGGTCGTAGCCTCTTGTCCTAAGGTTATGCATTGAATTATGCCAATCCATCTCAATGGTATTTGGCTTTGGTAGTCTGAAAAGAGATAATGCAAATAGATAGTTGCTGAATCCAGGAAACTGGCCACAGCTTTCTGTCTGCAAGAGATTCATTCTCTGGAGTCTGCCCCTCCTCTCTCTCATCTTTTACCAAAGAAGATGACAAACTTCCCTTCCCACTACGTCTGTCCAAGTCTCTATTGTTAGGAGAAGAAGTAAATCTGCTCACTTCTGTTGTAATAAATGCAGATACAGCAGAATGTCTGGGATGTTACCTACAAATATAAAGCAAAAAATAAATAAGTAAGTAAATACAGTGTTACTATCCTAGAATATAGTAAAAGAACATTACAGATCAAAGTGTTAAATAGTTTCTAGTTCAATCTTATGCAAGGCCTGCAGGTGCTATCATAATGTTATTAATAATGTGACAACAGAGAGGTAAAAATCAGTAAAAAACTCATTCTTTCTCCACCATTTACATTGCCCAGAAACTATTTTTAAACATCCAGGAGATACTAAAGAGCATTTTATTTACATGTTGTTTGACCTTTAATAGCCAATGGTATATTTCACAACCGTATGTAAAAGTACAATAACAAAATAATTTCCTTAAAACATACACAATATTTCAGAGCTGTAATACTATATGTATGGAAGTAATTAGAGTATTTTTAATATCAATTTTATTTTAGACTCACAGGCTTCTTTTCTTTTTATATATTTCTTTTTTTTAAATAAAATAATGCTTCCCACTTTGTATGCCTATTTGTGATATTTATCAAGTTTTTTATGTTTTTGTGACAGAGGGGGAATATGTCTGTATCAAATTCTGAGCTCCATCTTGGTTTGTGAACTCCATTTTTTTTGTTTTTGTGTCTTCCATTTTGTCTAATAACTGACAGATTTTGTTCTTGTGTTGTAAAACAAGCCTGCATTGACAAGGGAAGTCGATTCCAGACATTGTCCTACTCAGAAGAAGTGTGAGACACCTTGGAAAAGATTTTCAATGAGAGAGCAACCAAGGGCCATGAACTCTAATTGTCTCTCAACTACCAGACCATCCACTAGAAGAATTAACTATCTACACAAAGCATGGCTGGCAGAAGGGACTAGAGTTCCTCAACCTGGGTACATGACCAAATGAGTTAGAACAGGGGTCAGCAACCTCTGGCACGCAGCTCGCCAGGGTGAGCACCCTGGTGGGCTGGGCCAGTTTGTTTACCTGCCGCATCGACAGGTTTGGCCGATCGCAGCTCCCACTGGCCGCAGTTCGCCGTCCCAGGCCAATGGGGATGGTGGGAAGTTGCGTGGGCGAGGGATGTGCTGGCCATGGCTTCCGACCACCTCCATTGGCCTGGGATGGGAAACCGCAGCCAGTGGGAACCGCGATCAGCCAAACCTGCTGATGCAGCAGGTAAACAAACTGGCTCGGCCCACCAGGGTACTTACCCTGGCGAGCCACGTGCCCGAGGTTGCCAATCCCTGAGTTAGAAGCTATATTTAAAAGGGGGAATGTTCTCTGTGAAAATTTTGGGGGCAGGGAAGGCATCCACTGCCATATACCAGAAGAAACAGAAATGCAGGAGGGGTCTGCCATACCTGAAACACTGATGAGACATCAGACGCACAGAAGGAATCAGATGCAGGGGGAGTTATGTTATGACTGTTTGTTGTTTTTTCAAAGATTTGTAACTCTAGCACTTTCAAAAGTAAAATTGACTGTAGTTAAGAAATTCCTTGCTTGCTTGCTTGCCACATATTTCCTGAAGGTCAGAGAGCTCATGGGGAGGTGGAGCTCTGAGGCAGCCTGTATAAGCAACTGTAAGCCCAGGAGAACTGAGGCAATTTTTCCAGGACAAGATGGCTGGTCTACAGAGTTCCATGTCTCAAGGAATGGGTACAGATATGACATCTGGATATGAGTCTGTACCTCAGACCTCTAGCTCAGAGCAATGACCCAGTTTGACCTAGTCCTGGTTGGTTTAGGAGCATGTGGCATCCAGCAGTTAAGTCCATTCACAACAGATTGGTGTCCACCCAGAGAAGAAGACTGAGCTAGGTTGTGACAGACATCACAGAATGGGTTAATTTACAAAATTATCTGAACACAGCTTATATGGTGATTCACTTTTGATGCAGTATGACATGCGACATCATGGTGGAATGTGAGTGTATAAGAAGGAAAAGCTTTTCTTGGCATGGAGCTAGAACTTCAGAGTTTTACAACTTTAAATATTATTTAAATCTTATTTGTATAATGATATAAGGACACAAGGAAAAATGAACTAAATTAAAAAACAAATTGGCTTCCTAGCAGAAAGGGATTTTAAGTCACATCTGATCATATTTATGACCAGAGAGAAAAATATTTTAAAATGTTAGAACAGACATACACAGGGCCAAATTCAGACATGATGGGTGTGTGTGTGTGGGGAGAAGGGTGGGGGGAGTGGAAAGGAGCTGTAAGTTGTACAGACAATGAGTAGAGGTCTAGAGGTGAAATCCATTGACTTCAAAGGAACCAGGATTTAATTATGCTGCTATAACACATGCATTTGGAAACTCAGGAGAAGATTTAATTCTACCAACCTAGATACTCTTCTGAATTTGGTCCTAGTAATTCACAAACCTTCCTAGCTGCTTTTAAAGATGCTTTCATTGCATTAAGTGCCTCTGAAATATATGCAGTCTTCTTAAAGTGTCAAAAGGTAGGTGACTGAAGGTAAGTCTGCTGCCCTCTGGTCACAAAGGTTACCAAAGAATAAAATGATGCACACAGAAGGGACTTTACCTAAACCTCATCTAAATGCTATACCCTGGTCCCTGTGGTTGGCAATCAAAAGTTGTGGCCTCATGTGGTTATTGTGTGTGGTGTTCTTTCCTGTGGTGCGAAAAACAAACTTAGTTCCTGTTCCCTTCAACTGATAACAGCCTTGATTGTGAGGTGGATAGGTAAAGATACAAGTGCTCTTAAAGCAGATCATTTATATTGCTCCTATGCAGTCAGTGCATAGAGACTAGTACCAGAAATTGACAATGTCTTATGACCTCCACAAGCTGCAAATTCATATTAGCAGAGTACATGCAGGCATAAAGAAGTGTCATGAGTCAAATAATTGTTATTTCAATATTGACCCCAGCTTTTGCAGAAATTACTGTACAGTTTGTGTTAGCCACACAATAACTTTAATTTTAAAATGGCAATTATATGTGAATGACTACAATGCCGAGGTTCTCTACTAATAATCATATTAACTCATGTTGCAGATACAAGGAGGCATTAAATGAAGGAAAAAAAAGTGGTGTCAGTCTCCAAAAAATCACCTCGGCACATCCATATTCCTGTCATTCTCATTTATTCTCCATACCTTTTCATGCTTCTCTCCTAAAAATAAAGTTAGACTGTAGGTCATAAGGATTTTCTGAAGCTTATCTACTCTGATGCTAATCTGGTGGCTATCTCCTAGGCAGATGTTTGGTTCAAACTTTATGTAAACAAGACATCTGAATTATATTTGGGAAATCCTCCGGTGAGAATCCTCATTTCATTGTGCTTGATTTGGTTTATATTTAGACAAATTTATGTCCTGAATCAGCCCTCCATAACTGTGGCTTGTTTCTGCATCAAGGACTACCACTGAGTCCATCTAGCCAATAGATTAGCTCCAGACTATGTTCATTCTCTGGTATTGTTTCAGCAACTATTAAATTGCAAAGCAATTACCACACTACTATTATGGATTTAAAGACCACTTTTTTATGGTTTCCTCATCTTTCTTTCTAACTTTAAACCCATTCCTAAATCCCTGTGTAAGAGCATCCAAACTGAATGGAAAGGATTCCTTTCAGAGTTCCTCAGTGCCAATTCTTGATCAGTTGTGTGTGTGCTTGGGGGGAACTGTTAAGTGATTTGAACTTCAGAATCCTCCTGGGGCTGCATATGTTTTCTCAATTGGACTCTGCACCATGGAGGGCAAGACCTGAAACGGGAAAGTAACCCAGGGCTCCCACATGCTAGCATAGAGCACAACCCCACATCACAGATTAATTTTTTATAGGGCAGCCTTAGTTTCATAGATTGCTTTGTTTTTCCACTCACTTCTCTATACTTGACAGACTTTGTGAGAGACCTTCTTTCCACCACTGCCTTCACACACACATACCACAGCCTGCTATTGCTTCATTAACTTACATTACAGTTGTTATCCAGAGGGATACATTGGAGGGTATCTTTCTGAGAAAAGTCACCATCTGTGTTATGATTTGGCTCGCTCCTCCTTTCCCATCCATCATATTTTGGTCTATATTCAGTGTCGTCTTTTTGCCTTCCCCTTCTGACTCCAAATCATTTTTCACGCTTTGTAAAACTGCATACAACACAGTGAGTTAGGTTTGGTTGACCCAGGTTTACAATGTGCTAGTTTTGCATACTGTTTCTGGTTTGTTTGGCCACCGCATTCATTTTGACTGGGAAAACAAAATCAGAATTGTCCAAGAGATTTTTGGAGGTTTTGTAGATAGAACATATATTTTCTCCAATGAACACATTAAAAAACTTTTAAAAGGTTTTATATTAATGAATGCTCTGCTGTGTTGAAATTTCAACTTTAATTTTGATGATAAATAGAAAGCCAAGGAAGTTCTCAGTTATATGTGCAGTTTGTAGCATTGCCTTAGCTAAATGCCACTTTTGATCTTAAGATTTGAATATTATGTAACACGTTTGCAATATAGGAGAAAATAATTAGAGTTGTCTAGATGTTTCAAAAGACATGTCCTATTTCTGCATACACAGAAATCCCTTAATGGAAAACAGTAAAATGTATAATAAAGCTCTGATGAGCAATGTTTTAGATATTGTCTTTAAGTGTGGAGAACTTGGGTGGGAGGTGCAATGCTGAGTTGGGTGGTAGCCATTAATGAAGAAAAAAGGAATACCATTCTGTGATACAATAGTGAGTGCCAACAGTGATTGCAATTTTTGTGGTCATTGGCTAAAAATCTGAGCACATTCTCTGAAAGGTGAAACTGCAGAGCAAAATGATTTTCTACATTATTAAATGCATCTAATTTGAATAAGACAAAGTTTCTGAAATTTCCTAGGAAAGTCCCATTCAGTGGGACTTACAGAAAAAAGTACAAGAGATAAAGATCAGAGTATCATTTAAACACTAAGATATGACTATTCTATGCAAAAAATAGAAAGGTACAGGCTTGAAGGGATGTGAAGAAAGAGTTCATTGACAGTGAAACCAAGACTAATATAAAAAGAACGAATAAAGCACTTAATTGCTCACTGAGCTCTCTGTTCAGCAGTAGAATTGGCTTTCTGCTACTACTAGAAACTATGGCTGGGCAGGTTGCTATAATAAACAATATCTACCTCTTACATGGAGCTTTTCATCATTAGATCTCAAAGTGTTCCACAATCTTTAATGTATTTACCCTCACAAGAGCTCTATGAGATATGGAAGTAGTCTTATCACCCTTTTACAGATGGAAACTGAGGAATAGAGATGCTAAGGCACAGACCCACAGAGACTTAGGCATCTTGACACTGAACATCACAATGCCTAACTTTTAGGTGCCTAGAAAATTACTGGAACACAGAAGTGATCCATAATGCCTGAGTTAGGTGCCTAGGCTCCCTACCCAATTGGTGGAGAGATAGGCATCTTAGAATATGATTCACAAAAGCCAGCATACTAGATAGGGAGCTAATTAAGTTAGCCAGTGGCAGATGCCAATGAGTGACATGAATTCTAAGCCCTGCCTCTCTCACAGAGGCTGCATATCTCTTCCTGTGATCCCCTCTCCCAGAATCAGATAGCTAAGGTGCCTAAGTCACTTCTTGTGAGAATAAGTTATGCACCTGTCTCATGCCACACAAAATTGTCAGGGGCATGGGACATGGGGGAAAAGAGAAAGTGCCCTCTTAGCATCTTGAACTCAGGATGTGTAAGAATCCAGTTCAATTCCCCCTCTACTTGAGAAGGAATTTGAACAGGGATCTGCCACCTCTCAGGGGAGTGCCTGAACTAGTGGACTATAAAGTGCTTTTAACTATTTTGCTGACCCAATTAATATTTAATCATTCAATTGTTTAATTAAAGTGGAACAATTTCTATAGGAGAGATTGAGGGAGATCTATATCAGAATATACCAGTGATGAGAGCATTCAGATGAGAAGTAGCAAAGCCCTGTTCAAATCCTTTCTTCTCATCGGGCAGAGGGGAGAATTGAACTCAGGAAGCCTCCCACATTCCAGGTAAGTACCCCAGCCCTTGGCAAAAGGTTATGGGGTGGGGCATCTCTTCCCCTTCAACCATTTTATGTGGAGGTAGGCAGCCTCTGAGACTACCTACTGGATTGGGCCCCACAGGCAAGATATGCAGGCAAATGCCTATCTTCCCATAGTTTGTGGATTGCAATGGGGATTAGGCAGGACATAGCCATCTGGACACGTAGAGTGAGGAAGCTGTGCACATGTCCACAGACCAAAACTGAGTTTAGGTGTTTACAGGGTTAAGTGGCAGCTGAGTGGGTGTATTGTGTATCACAGTGGAGCATAAAATGGGTCTGATCTGTGGATCTGGGTCATAATGACTTTTCCAAGGTCACGCAAGAAGTCTATGATGGATAAGGGAATTGAACTTGGGGGTCTCCCAAATTCAAGGTTTGTGTCCTAATCTCTATAATTCATCCCAAACCTAATCTAGAAACACTCAACTCAGTGATACATGAATTTGCTCTGAGTAACAAAGAGGCTCATTCCATGTCTCTTTGTGCTATGTGCTATGTGCTAAAGTGTTGGAAATAGCAGTCATGGAATGCCAGGGGAGCTCCAGATTAAATGACCACTTCTTTCTGATTTGTCAGATGAATATAAATTTTGAGACAGATCCTCAGCTTGTGCAAATTAATATAATTCCACTGAGGTTAGTGAAGTTACATTGATTTACGCCAGCTGAAGTTCTGGCCCTTTTGTTTAAATATCAGCACTTGTTCATCACTGACTTTGCTTAGTAATATGTGAGCATTATGTCATTTTAGGTATGGATACTTCTGACTAATTAGACTTTGTGAGCCTCAAGGTTAAAAAATGCCAATGTTCAGAGCAATTATAATTAGCTCCAGCTTCTATTTGTTCTTTGCTTTTCTAATACAACATAACTAAGGCCTGATCCTACAAAGTGCTGAACACCTTCTACCAGCTGCTGGTTACCCTCAGTTCTCTTTGACATGTCTTGCAGAACTGTGTCCATAATTAGGCAACTTTTTTGTTATGGGCATAATTCAGCTCCTTCAAATACATTATGACATTACCTAGAATAAGAGAGAACAGGAAACATGGCAAAGTGGGGATCTCAAATCAACTACTTTTTAACAGTTTTCTTTTTTAGTTGATATTTAAGGTAAAAAAAATGAAAATCAAAAGGAGACAAAACATGATATTAAAGTGTCTGTAGCCCAAGATTTTTAAAAAAATGAGTACCTAGAATTAGGCTTTTAAATCCATAAATAAATGGCCAGTCCTTCAAAAATACTGAGCAAAGAGCAACTATCATTGTGGCCAGTATGAGCCACTTGGTGCCCAGAATTTCTGAAAATCAGGTCAAGTATTTAGGCACCTGATTATGGATTTAGGAGCTTAAATTTGGGCCACTGTTTTGTTGGTTTTTTAAATTGAACCCATTGTGTGAATGTCTCCTGACATAAAGGCTGATGTATTAACAATACGGCGGTCATGGAAAATACATGATCATGTGTCTGATTATACAGATGATTTCACAATTGCTTGTTTAAAAATCAGCACTTTTCCCAAAAGTGATATTACAGCATATTAATTTCAATAATATTAAGATTAAATTTAAGATTTTAAAGTTTATTAAATTCTATCAGAATTTACCACACCCTTACAATATTCATAGTCTTGAGACTGCTGGGTAATATGTTTGTCTTAATTTTTCTTATCAAGCAATGCAATTGAAATGATCTTTTAATTTTTAATTAGTCAATTCACAATTTTCTACAGAAAAAAATATAGCCACATAAATATGCAAATATTATAGGAAGGATTCTATTTAATAACCCTTAGACAACATGCCTTTTATTTTTCTAAACAGAGAGCAAAAATATTTTGCAGCTTTATTTGCATTTAAGTTGGTTTTGATCTTGCTAAACTGGTGAAGTACATTTGGAAGAGAAAAGCTTGAATTTTGGTAAAAAAGTCAGGATTAAGCAGTACTTCATACACATCCATTGTGATGCACAAGGGTGAGCTTTGCATGTGCTGGCAAATTGTTAGCAAAGCCTTTTTTATAGATTTCAGCAGGAAAAAAAGACAGCTTCTGTACAATAGATTACTGTTTTCATTTAAAAGAGCAGCTAGCAATATCTTCTACTCTTGCGAGAGAGGCATGAGAAAGTCAGGGACAAACCCACTGAGTGTATTTGAATGGAAAGCATGCGTGTATTTAATGGGCTCAATGGAGGTACATAATTTGTCTTGATGATATAGGACATAGAAATATCTGAAAAGGTCTGACAGATATTCCAAGTAACTCTTTTACAGCCTAAGAGGATCTTTTACTATATTATGAGATATTATATGGGCCATAAACTCAAACGGCATATAATATAAAATGCAGCTTATTTCCCATAGTATGATGTGATATGTATTCCCACATGCTCACGAGCAATATACCCCCAGACTCATTTCCACCATTTAATTTTATGAGTAGTTAAACTACTATAGTGAAAATAAGAGGGGTTTTATAAGAAGTTACAACTTTTATTTTTTTTAAATCTACTGCCACTGGTTACCTCTACAGGAATTATTAACAATTTTTAGCTAACAGCATATCCTTCATTGCTGCATTTTACCACAAGTCGATGTTGACTACCAGTGATCTTGCAAGGGTAGTTACACTTTGCTGTGTGGATGTGTTACCCTCATCGCAATGGATTTTGTTTTGTGTCTTTCCCCAGGAGGCCATATAATATGCTGGATGTAGTTCTTGGAAGATTCCTGTTAAAATTCCAGTGATATTTTGAAGGAGATTTCCCAGCTTCCTGTCAAATAATTCTTGATAGGACTGAAGGAACTCTTAAATGTGCTTGCAAAAAGAATGCACCAATTTTCAAGTATTGATAAAATAAAAGTCAGGAGAAGGAGGTTAACTCAAAATCTTCCACATCTCAGTCTTCCCATTCCCATTTCCAATGATGCCAGAGGGACACTTTCAAGTTACACTTTCCAAACACTTTACCATTTGTTCCTAAAAAAGGGAAAAAAGTGTAAAACATTTCCAAGAAATTGCCCTTAATATTATTTGGAATACATTTCGTGATGCAGGTACTTTAACTACAGTTACACTGCACATAGTGTATTTATAGTACAGTTCTAATTTTTGTTACGTGTAATTATCAAATGCTTTTGCCCCCTTTCATAACCTCTTATCCTGCAACCCTTGTTTACGCAGATAGTTCTTACTCAACTGAGCAGTTGCACTGGCTCCCAGTGAGACTCCTCAGATGAACAATGGTTACTCACATCAGGAATAATTGAAAGAATCATTCATTGATTATGGCTACACTTTAAAACATTTTAATTTAAATTAGAGGGAAAAGTAATATCTCCAGTGCTGCCGCGCCCCCCACCACTACTGCCCACTTTCCCCTTAAAGTATTCACCTTCTTAGTGTACGGGGTTTATTGCAGGCAAAGGTGGGGATTGTGTGGGGCATCCCCCAAAATTAACACAGTGGTTCCACATCACTTGATTGGTAAGTTATTTCATTATTTTGCAAGAAATAACAATGGCAAGTGTCTCCTTTTAGCTCTCTGCCTCTTTTTTTTAGTTAATAATTTATAGAATCTGAGTGAGCCTTAGCGTAACATCAGATTGTTTTAAAGCAGTGTACTATGTCTGATGGATTTGGAGTTTCTCTGTAATTTCTGAATACTGTACATTGGTCTGGTTATTGGGAAGTTTATTGTGTGAATGTATTGTGTTAACTGTGGGCTGTCTGGGAAAATAAGAAGGAAGAAAAGATAGGCCGTAATAAGTCACTCCTCAACAAACACTTGAGAATTCTTAAGGGGCAGTGCCAGACCCATTGCCTCTGAGGACTCTGGCTCTGTCACCCACTGAGCCTACAGGTCTGCTTTTTACCAGAAGGTCCGAAGTCCAGAAATGAAGAAGAACAAAAGAACCCTAGCAGGGCTTAAAAGAGTTTTCCTCTCAAGAGAGAGTATTTGTTTGGGGGAACCAGATGAGAGACAGCATTGATGGAGGTGTCTGAAGAAAGTAGACTTGCCTAAGTCACCATCAAAGGATGGTAGGGATTTAGGTAAGACAGTCATACATGTAGACTCTTGTTTTAAAATCCTTTTTTCCCTGAAAATTTTATTCCTACTGAAAAAATTACAATATTTTACTTCTAAGAAGGCTATCTGATCACGGGTAACAGATTCCTGAAGGGAAGAACCACAGGTGCACAAGCGCAGTCAAATATACCAGGTAAGACCTGTTGTAGCTCAGGGCCCCATATAAAAGTGGAATTCCACTCAAGGATAGGTAAATGCATGAGGACTAACATTGGAAAGGGTGCACTCAGAGGCATCAGAAAAGGTACAGAAGTGCAGTGAGCCTGGTAATCACGACACTAGGTATGCACATACCTACATACATTTAAATTAAAGCAAATCAAGTTAATCTAAGATAAATAATTTATTTCTACTGATGAGTCATATAGGGCTACAAAGAAATGTTAAGATTATGAAGTCTACCTATCTAGGTACTTTTCATACCTTGAAGATTGGGAAGGGAGGGCAACTCTGTCCCTCAGTCAGTGCACAAGATGGCTTGTACTCTGGGGATGAATCAGGGATATGTAACAAAATGATTCTACTGTCTGTAGAACCTCTTCTTGCTTTATTGCAGAATCTGGAATGTATGTAGTGAATGAAGCAGGGGAAAACAGAAAGAGAAATGTTAGTCTCATGGCAGTTTTAAAGGCAGTTAAATGTTGTCCTAGAGAATTAGATTCTATTCAATTTCATCCTCCTGCATTGTTTTTTCACAGGAAGCCTTGTCAAATGTTTTGAGACATATTATAAGCAGGGTTGGTAGCACTGCCAATTACTGTGTTCCCAACACTTCTTATTATAAGTCCCCGTTTTGAGTTGCTTATAACTTTGCCAGACTTTAACCATTTGAATTGAAATGGCTGAATGTTTTTGGAAAATTTCAGCTGGCATGGTTCAGCTGTTTCTGATAATGAATCTAGGGGAAAGTGTTGCTTTGCAATCTTTTTTTTACTTGGCAAACTTTCTATGACAAAGTCTAGCAAGCCTTTGCTCTGGAACAAGGATATGGATATTTATCTATGGGTGGCCTTTGCATCAAGGATATGCATTTTGCTGTTTCTGTGAAAATCCATCCAAATCTGGTCAACATAAACTGTGGAAAAATCTTTGTTACTACATGCTTACATAAACACTGATTTTTGCATCTAAAATTTCTGAAGATTCCAGACCTAATGAGCATGCTCAAAACTCTCACCACTCCTAATGCTAACCAAACTGCACATGCACCATCCTCCCAATGTGATTGAGCATTGTGACTCCATCCTCTCACAGTGCTGACATGGCAATACTGCACAAACACCTTTCCAACAGAATAACCGAGCATGGTTTCTTCTACTCAGAGCTACAAGGGCAAAGTTGGACTTTCCCTGTAATGACTTCTGCAGGCTAATTTGGGGCTGGACTCCAAAACTGAGAGCAGGGAACCTGTATTTTATGAGTGATCAAAGACACTGCCGATAGCACCCCACCAGCATGGAGGAGGAAGCTACCTGATTTAAATAAAGAGGGGACAAGACCTCGAACTTGGAGGTTTGGAGGGGAGAGCAACTCCATCCATCAGTCAGTGCACAGGATGGCTCTGGGAATGAATGAGGAATGTGTAATTGTCTGTAGAACTTCTGCTTCTTTTATTATAGAAACTAGAAGGTGTGTAGTGAACAAGACAGGGGACTGCAGAAAGAGAAACTAACATTTCATGCTTAAGGCATTTGAATGGTGTCCTGAAGAATTAGGTTCTATCCCTGCCTCTGCCATAGAGATCCTAAATGATTCTAGGTAAGCCACTTAAACCAAATTCTTCACATGTGGTAACTAATTGTTTTCTTTTCATTCTCTGGGTATCTGATTTGGGACCCTGCAATCTAATTTGAAGAAGTGCTGAGCACTCACAACTGCAATTGAAATAAACAGAAACTTAAATTTGAAAATAGCAAATGTTATCTAATACTAAGTATTCTGGAAAATCGGGTGTCTCGAAGTGGATGCCTGAAATCAGTAGATACTTTTGGCCTAAATCTCCCTGTGCCTCTGTTTCCCATCTCTAAAATGGGGTTATTATCACCCCTTCACCTCAGAAGAGTAGTGTGAAAATCAATATATTGATGTATTTGAAGCACTCAGATACCATAGTGAGGAGCACCCAGGGCCACCCAGAGGGGGAGGAGGGGCAAGTAGTGCAATTTGCCCCAAGCTCCCATGAGAGTTTTTCAGGGCCCCTGGAGTGGGGTCCTTCACTCCCTCTGGGGGCCCTGGAAAAGTCTCACGGGGCCTGGGCCCTGGAGCTTCTTCTGCTCCGGGTCTTTGGAGGCAATTCAGTGGCGGGAGCCCCCCGCTGAAGACCCCAGGCCCCCTGAATCCTCTGGGTGGCCCTGGGAGCACCATAAAAAAGCCCAATGGAAATTAACAATTCTGTCTTCAGCATTAGGTTTGAATAGTGTGCAGTAAATAAGGCATGGGTCTACCATTGAACAATGAGAGAAAATAAAATATTGACCAGCTGCTCACTAATAGAGCAGTTGCATTCTGTGTACTGAATAAGGCAGGGGTCCTGTGGAAAAAAATACAAACCATATGTGATCATGTTTTTAAATACTGTATTATGTTGCACATATACAGACCCCAGGGGACTGGATGGGCTTGACAGATTAAGCTGCCACCTGAGCCTCAACCTCCACACTTCTATAATTAGAACTCTAGCTCTTCTCAAGGTAGCACAGGGGTAGGCAACCTCTGGCATGTGGCTCATCAGAGTAAGTACCCTGGCGGGCCAGGCCAGTTTGTTTATGTGCGGTGTCGGCAGGTTCGGCTGACCGCAGCTCCCACTGGCTGTGATTCGCCATCCCAAGACAATGGGGTGGCGGGAAGTTGCGGCCAGCACAACCCTCAGCCCTCACCGCTTCCCGCAGCCCCCATTGGCCTGGGACAGTGTACCATGGCCAGTGGGAGCTGTGATCTGCCGAACCTGCCAAAGTGGCAGGTAAACAAACTGGCCCCGCCTGCCAGGGTGCTTAGGCGAGCCGCGTACCAGAGATTGCCGGCCCCTGAGCTAGCATAAGTCTGTCTGCCTGGACTGGGAAGCTTGCTCCCAGCTGCTGTGTAGACATAGTCAAAGGGACCAAATTAAGGTTGCAACATCAACCTTAATTCTGACTTTCCTAACTTTCAAGTACTTGACTTTGCAACATTAGTAATATTTTGAGTGTGTGTATGTATGTGTGTGTGTAACCCAAAGTTGTTAATTAATGCACATTGAAAAAGGAGGTTGAATATATCAGGCTTTTGGAACTCAGAGTTATGCATAGTATCCTAGGGAATGCTACACTCTATTCCCCTACATATATTATTTTAAAATGTTTAATGCATGACAATTCCTAAATTTCAGATTTCCCATTGGCACTAATGAACTGAAAGGCCTCTTTGAAAGTCCACACTTATAGTAGTATTATGTGTTCTTTAGTCAAGGTGTTCTAAAGACCTGCTACGAATCTAAAGCCCTCACTACTTTCCTCAGCTCCAATAGATGAGTTCCCTTTTATGCTTTCAGTGTCTTAAAGTTGCAGAAGATCATTTGCCAGTTCCTTTTTTTTCTTTGTACATCTGCCCTCATATCCCTCCTTTCCCTTGTGTTGACTCCCTAAAATTCTCTCAACCCTGTAGGCACATTTAAAAGTTTAATAAAAAACCCATATGTAAGTCTTTGAGTTAGCTATAAATGGAGTGAACTAGAGGTTTTCTGGTTCACTAAAAATCTTTGTCTGGGTTCACTAGCTCCTTTGTGCATTCTGATATAAAGTTGGTGTCCGGAGCCAGTCTGTCAAGGTTGCCTGCCAGCATCTGTTATGAGTGGCATAAAAACTGGAAGCATGTGATTCTTTTATCTCCAGGAGGACGTTTGAAAGTGCAGGTGAATCGTCTGTCAGGTAATTCATTGCCTTTATCCAGGAACACCACCTACAAAGACCCAGGAGAAATAGAATATAGCTCCTAATATAAATCTAATGCTTTTAAGAAGATAAATGATGATATGCTTTTACCTCCTCCGAAAGTTTAAGTGATAGATAAATCAGTCCCCGAATATTACATAAAAAGGTGTAGTGCTAAAAGAATAATTCAAAGCTGGAAAATGAGCACTTGTGGTACAATAGGTACATGACAATAACTGGTAAGAAGTGATAAAAAAATAGTTTCACTGTATTTTTATAATTAATATAATTACTCTGCACCTACAGTATGTCTATAGATCTTTAAAACGTCAGTTTTGAGGGCCATGTTTTTGTGATGGCCTATAAAACCATATTGTGTAAATGAAAGAAGTTTAATGGATTTTAGATGTCATTGTTTTTTGGTTGTTTACTTATCTGTATTTGAACAAGGAGAGAGGGCAAGTCAGAATTTTATATTCAGCAATCAGTACCGTCAAAATAAAGTCAGCTTCTAAAAGTTATCAGTATATTTCAGCAGATTAAAATATTATGACACCAAAGGAAAAAGAAAAAGGATATGTCTTAACGTCTGAAATCATACTTGTAGAACAAGCTTATGCTGCGTGTACTGCTCTTTCATTTCTATAAAAAATTAGACAGTAGAAAAAGACACAAATCCAAATCTTTTCATACTGTGCATATTCCTGAACTGTGCATATATTTATCTAACTAACATATTATTATTTATAGTAAATATTTATATTATGATAACACTGGAAAGTCCTAATGGCAAATTGGGACCCAGTGTGCTGAGTGCTGTACAAGTATAGGGAAAAAACAATTCCCTTCCAAAAAGTTTTTACAATCTGAAAGACACAAATAGATGAAGGGTAGGGAACGAGGATACACGTAGAAAAAAGTGAACAAGTTGGTGAATTGTCATAGCCTTGTTAGCTATATATGATAGTGATGTATTCGGTTATTTGTTTTTAAATGATGGGTAGAAGTAAGGAATAGGAGAAGAGAAATAGTTACGGGTTTGATCCAAAGCCCACTGAAGTCAATGGAAAGACTTTCATTGACTTCAATAGGTTTTGGAAGAGACCACCTGTCTAGACATGATCACTATGCAGGGTTTGGTAACCTATTGAAAACATTCTAGTAATTAAAATAGATTGCTAATATAACTGAAGTATTAGAGAAAGAGACACTGCTATCATTAAAATTACATAATGGTTTAATTCTATCCCTTGGATATAAGCATTACAATATAATCCTATTTAAATGATCAGACCTGTGGAAATGTGCTGCAGAATGGGTCTAAGTATTCCAGCCACCAGATCAGTATTCAACAAACTAGTTAAGTTCACTCCAGAGTCTATTTAGCATAAACATGTTCTTTCTTTAAAAGAACATATTATTACAATGGTATACACTTTAGGCAGTCTTAAGGAAAACATTAAGAGCAAAGTTGGTTTAAAAAAAAAATCCATATTTTTTTCCTTGTTAAAAAAATTGTTGGGAGTAGGGGAAGGGGAGTTAATCCACTGAAAATTGATTTTTTGATCAAGTATTGAAAACCCTAACTTTGGAAAATGTTAATCAAATTAAGAGCTTTTGAGTCAGTCACCATTCTTGTGTTTTAAGTAATATTCAACCATAATGTTAAAAGTAGTAATTTGAGGGTCATTTATTGCTATGATTTTAACCAGTGCATCATAACCATTGAAATGGCTGTAAAATGAATTAATGCTCCCATTTTTCATTTGTGATTGAATGTTTTTGTGATGGTATATAAAACCACTGTGTGAACCTAGGAATTACAATGACTTTTAAAAGATTTTTTTCTTTACTGATAATGACTGCATTTTGAAACTTTTCAGTCTTCTCAATTTATAATATTTAAAGCTGTCATCAATATATTTATAAGAAGACAAAGCAGCTATATAGACATGGGAGAACAATTCATATGAGAGAACAAAGATATAAGGCTGCCTTTGAATCTCTGAATCTCATATATTACAAAAAAGTGAACTAACTAGTTCAGTGCTAACTAGTTGAGTGCATTTTCTGCAGTGGTTACCCATAGACCATAGAATATCATGCCAGCCCTTTGTCCTGATATTCAGAAAACTCCTTAACTGGTAGAACATCTCTTCCTTTGAGACCCCAACCTCACACATCAGCCATGTTCCTCTTGAATAATGCAACTGTCCATGATAGGCAGAGGAACACTGGAAAAGGCAGACAGAACCAATCCTAGTTTAAGGAACTTGCTCCTTCAAGAAACAAGAATGGCCATAGAATGAACTGTTTTCACAACTATTTCATTTTATTTAGCTATCTCTCAATAATTTCTTCAAACAGAACCATAACAGACACATTCACATGTGCATGCATACACAAGAAAAAACACACTCACAAAAACATCCCCTGTAATCCATCAATTTCTCGTATAGACCAGGAAGAGTGAAAGATGTTTACTGACATTTCTGTTTTTAAATATATGGGAAGTGTTCAAATCCACAGAGATAGGAGCTATATGAATAACAGATATATAGTAATTGGCACAATATGGTATACACAATACAGTATTTCAGGAACAAGTAACAATCTGATAGTGAGGAGTTTAGTGACAGTTTTACATTCATAATACAGTCATCTGAAAAACCATTTCTTCATTTCTTAAACACAGAGTCTCAGCTTTCCAAACTTCATGTTAGCAAAATACTCTTTTAACCAAAGAACAACCACATCTCCTGACATAGATGTGCAGCATGGATCCATGCACTGATCCAACATCTATCTGAAATGTTGTTTTTTCCCCCCAAAGTTTCAGAAATCTCTCAAAACCTTTGGACCATATTGTGAAGCAAGGGAACAACACACTCTCCTCCCCACACCGTTAACCCTCTGACACATTGAAATTTCTGTATGCATTCACTCAATTAGATTCAGAAAGTGGCACTACCTGCTCTGTCAGTGACAAGTTGATGGTGTGTGACTATCTGCTTTCATGTAAAAATTACAAAAACTTATATAGAAATATGATTATATTTTGACAAATGAGGCAATTAGATACATGTGCAGCTAGCAGAAGCGCTGTTAAATATGCCATGAATGGCAGCAAATATTTTTACCGTTCTAGTTATCTAAAAATTTAAAGAGATACTCTAGAAAATTATAGAGAAGGTCTCTATAGTCTCCACGCTAATAAATTGAAGCTTCACCACTTTAGTCTGTGGTCTTGCATTTATCTACGTTTGTTAGTTTTTATATCACCCATCATTGCAGTGTCTGAGTGCTTTTCATGTAAAATCAATAGAAATAGTGAAGTCCTTAGTTAACAGCAGGGAGTCCGTGGTACTTTTTCCTTTTGTGGGCTCAACACTTTTCTTGAGATGTTGGCTAATTCCATATGTTGCTGAAGCTTGGTGATTACTACTTTCTCAATTGTTTTGTCCAAGAATGTAAGGTTATAGTCAGGATGCTAGTTGCAGAGATCTTCAGGGTCAAGTGTTGGCATCTTCAGAATTGGATGAATTATTGCATTTTTCAAGGACCTTAGATGTGTTTCTCTGATTAAACTCTTCTCTTTGCTAGGCATGTTTCTCAGATCTCCTCATCTAGGCAAGAGAGACCTGCCAAGATAGATCTTCACCAGGAAATTCCAGGGTGTTGAAAGAGGAGGAGTTTGTGATACATTGGACGGAACTCCTCTCTCTGCATTAGTGTTGAGCTAACATCCCATTATGGTGCTGAGAGGCACTGTTGTTGAACATGCCACATCGCAGATCAAATGTAAACCCGAGGCCTTTCAAATAGGAACATAGGAATTTTCACAACCAATCAGATTGCAGTCCATTTGGCCTCTATCTTGCCTTTGACTATGGTCAGTACCAGAGACAGATACAAGAATCTTCCTAATACAGTCAGCTAGTGGTTGAGTTATGCCTCAAACATTTGGGTTTACTTTTTCTCTATATATTTCATCCTATTTAAGATGACTGTTCATGTTACTAGGCCTGCACAGAAAGGCAATTTCTGTCCTGTATAATTGGGGTATGGTTGGGAAATCATGCCCTGGGGCTTGTATGCTGAGAAAGCATATATAGGACTGCTCAGCTCACATTCACCCCATTCAATATTTTATAAACCTGTATCCTCTCTGTCCATGATGTTCCTCTATCATGGCTTATGTCCTTCTTAAAGGAAACAGACTTACCTTTTCAATCTCTCCTATATAAAATATTTTCATACTTGTGTATCTAATCATTTTTGCTGCCCATCTTTGAGACACTTGGAAATTTATTGACATGGTGTTGTGAATTCCATGATCCTACATCAATTGAATTTGCCTTGCAAGTCATCCCTTGCTGCAAAATTGTGTCCCAGAATCTCAGCAACCATTTTTTAACTTTTATTTATTTATTTTTGCTTCTAATCATTTTATTTATACCATATTATTTATACCATCTTCTGATCCTGGAACTGAGACCCTGAAGTGGTCTCTGAATAGCTGGCTGTGGGCATATAATTTGAAGATTTTGAAGACATTCACATGAAGTTTATGTGGATGTCTCGTGAGATCTTAAGCCTTTGAATCTGTGAGGCAAATCACTCAAGAGTTTTCTCACTGATGAGATATCTACCTATTGAAGTTTCTAACTATCATACCTGTTGCCACCACAGACTTTCTATGTCTCCCAATCATTACCTCAGCTTCTGGAGCTGCCCTTAGTATATCAGCTGTCAGAAGGTGGATCCCAGCTGAGGCCACATCTAGAATGGAAAATAACATGAAATTGAAGAATGTATTAATTAACATGATGTAAAACAGGACTTTCCATTCTGTATAGTTCGGGACTTAAGTGTTTAACAACATTAGCTTGTTGTGATTAGCTCTAAGGTCCACTGCCCAAAGTTTAACCATGTCTCATAGACTCATAGACTCATAGACTCTAGGACTGGAAGGGACCTCGAGAGGTCATCGAGTCCAGTCCCCTGCCCTCATGGCAGGACCAAATACTGTCTAGACCATCCCTGATAGACATTTATCTAACCTACTCTTAAATATCTCCAGCGATGGAGATTCCACAACTTCCCTAGGCAATCTATTCCAGTGTTTAACTACCCTGACAGTTAGGAACTTTTTCCTAATGTCCAACCTAAATCTCCCTTGCTGCAGTTTAAGCCCATTGTTTCTTGTTCTATCATTAGAGGCTAACGTGAACAAGTTTTCTCCCTCCTCCTGATGACACCCTTTTAGATACCTGAAAACTGCTATCAGGTCCCCTCTCAGTCTTCTCTTTTCCAAACTAAACAAACCCAATTCCTTCAGCCTTCCTTCATAGGTCATGTTCTCAAGACCTTTAATCATTCTTGTTGCTCTTCTCTGGACCCTCTCCAATTTCTCCACATCTTTCTTGAAATGCGGTGCCCAGAACTGGACACAATACTCCAGTTGAGGCCTAACCAGCGCAGAGTAAAGCGGAAGAATGACTTCTCGTGTCTTGCTTACAACACACCTGTTTATGCATCCCAGAATCACGTTTGCTTTTTTTGCAACAGTATCACACTGTTGACTCATATTAAGCTTGTGGTCCACTATGACCCCTAGATCTCTTTCTGCCATACTTCTTCCTAGACAGTCTCTTCCCATTCTGTATGTGTGAAACTGATTGTTCCTTCCTAAGTGGAGCACTTTGCATTTATCTTTATTGAACTTCATCCTGTTTACCTCAGACCATTTCTCCAACTTGTCCAGATCATTTTGAATTTTGACCCTGTCCTCCAAAGCAGTTGCAATCCCTCCCAGTTTGGTATCATCCGCAAACTTAATAAGCGTACTTTCTATGCCAACATCTAAATCGTTGATGAAGATATTGAACAGAACCGGCCCCAAAACAGACCCCTGCGGAACCCCACTTGTTATACCTTTCCAGCAGGATTGGGAGCCATTAACAACTACTCTCTGAGTACGGTTATCCAGCCAGTTATGCACCCACCTTATAGTAGCCCCATCTAAGTTGTACTTTCCTAGCTTATCTATAAGAATATCATGCGAGACCGTATCAAATGCCTTACTAAAGTCTAGGTATATCACATCCACCGCTTCTCCCTTATCCACAAGGCTCGTTATCCTATCAAAGAATGCTATCAGATTGGTTTGACACGATTTGTTCTTTACAAATCCATGCTGGCTATTCCCTATTACCTTACCACCTTCCAAGTGTTTGCAGATGATGCCTTTGATTACCTGCTCCATTATCTTCCCTGGCACAGAAGTTAAACTAACAGGTCTGTAATTTCCTGGGTTGTTTTTATTTCCCTTTTTATAGATGGGCACTATATTTGCCCCCTTCCAGTCTTCTGGAATCTCCCCCGTCTCCCATGATTTCCCAAAGATAATAGCTAGAGGCTCAGATACCTCTTCTATTAACTCCTTGAGTATTCTAGGATGCATTTCATCAGGCCCTGGTGACTTGCAGGCATCTAACTTTTCTAAGTGATTTTTTACTTGCTCTTTCGTTATTTTCTCTTCTAAACCTACCCTCTTCTCGTAAGCATTCACTATACTAGACATTCCTTCAGACTTCTCAGTGAAGACCGAAACAAAGAAGTCATTAAGCATCTCTGCCATTTCCAAGTCTCCCGTTACTGTTCCCCCCTCCTCATTGAGCAGTGGGCCTACCCTGTACTTAGTCTTCCTCTTGCTTCTAATGTATTGATAAAAAGTCTTCTTGTTTCCCTTTATTCCCATAGCTAGTTTGAGCTCATTTTGTGCCTTTGCTTGTCTAATCTTGCCTCTGCATTCCTGGGTTATTTGCCTATATTCATCCTTCGTGATCTGACCTAGTTTCCATTTTTATATGACGCCTTTTTATTTTGTAGGTCCCGCAAGATCTCAAGGGTAAGCCAAGGTGGTCTTTTGCCACATTTTCTATCTTTCCTAACCATCGGAATAACTTGCTTTTGGGCCCTTAATAGCGTCCCTTTGAAAAACTGCCAACTTTCCTCAGTTGTTTTTCCCCTCAGTCTTAATTCCCATGGGACCTTGCCTATCAGCTCTCTGAGCTTACCAAAATCCGCCTTCCTGAAATCCATGGTCTCTATTCTGCTGTACTCCCTTCTACCTTTCCTTAGAATTGCAAATTCTATGAGTTCATGATCACTTTCACCCAAGCTTCCTTCTACTTTCAAATTCTCAACAAGTTCCTCCCTATTAGTTAAGATCAAGTCTAGAACAGCTTCCCCCCTAGTAGCTTTTTCAACTTTCTGAAATAAAAAGTTGTCTGCAATGCAGTCCAGGAACTTATTGGATAGTCTGTGCCCCGCGGTGTTATTTTCCCAACATATATCTGGGTAGTTGAAGTCCCCCATCACCACCAAATCTTGGGCTTTGGATGATTTTGTTAGTTGTTTGAAAAAAGCCTCATCCACCTCTTCCGCCTGATTAGGTGGCCTGTAGTAGACTCCCAGCACGACATCACCTGTGTTTTTTACCCCTTTTAGCCTAACCCAGAGACTCTCCACCCTTCCGTCTCCTATGTCCATCTCCACCTCAGACCAAGTGTGTACATTTTTAATATATAAGGCAACACCTCCTCCCTTTTTCCCCTGTCTATCCTTCCTGAGCAAACTATACCCATCCACACCAACATTCCAGTCGTGTGTATTATCCCACCAAGTTTCAGTAATGCCAATAATGTCATAGTTGCATTTATTTATTAGCACTTCCAGTTCTTCCTGCTTATTACCCATACTTCTTGCATTTGTATAAAGGCATCTAAGATACTGGTTTGATCTCGCCTCCCAGCTTTGCCCTGACCCTCCTTCCTCTCTGCCATTATAGCCCGTGCTCCCTCCTGTTTCCAACCCATCTCCCATCTAGCTGACATGATGTTAAACACCACACATCTCTGCCCTTGCATTGAGTATTTACCTTACATTCTAACATGATGTACTTTTGCAATATAGACATATCCTGTGGGAGTTTATCCCTCCACTGCATTTTGGTTTTCTCTCCTCATGAGATTGACTTAATCAACCAGAGCATTGGAGCAGTCATTTCTCAATTTTCCCATCTCTGTTCTAGTTCAGCAACTCTGTCCTGAGGATGCTGTACTGGGCCTCTGAGGGGAGAGAGCTGTTGCACCAGGTGAATACATACACCCAAAGGCAGGTAGAAATGTACTATATACTCAGTGTAGTAAATCGTGTAGTTCCCACCCTGGCTAAACTGTTCTTGGTCTTTGACCTCCACTGGTTATACAGTGAGTTTTAATCTCTTACTAGGTATTTATTCATTTAAAGTCATGGATTTTCTTCTTTACTCTTACTAAGTAACAAACAACGGAATTAGCCTAATACAGCCATCACCATAGTATCCATGTTCCATTCACACACACAACTGTGTTGTATAAACATTTTTTTCCTTTGTTTTGCAGTACAAACTGCAGAAAGCTTGGATATCATTAAATCTCTCTCTCTTTGGATTCAACTAGTTTTTATATGGCTACAGAATAAAATTAATCAAAGTGTTCTGAGCACTGACACAGAACTTGGGTATCATTAGTCATATGCCTATTCTTGGCTGGTAAAATTTGAAAAAAGAAAAAAAAATACAATTATATAGGCCCTTAAAGGCTAAAAAACAATCCTGGATTCTTCTAAAGGAATTTAAGATTGTAAATACATATAGATAACTTAAAGAAAATGAACTTTGAATGCTGAAGTTGTAAAAAAACACTAATGTCCAATAGGCAGAAAGTTGAAAATTGCAGATTTACGAAAATTATGTTGTATAAAGACATTGTGGAGCCCCATATTTAATTTCTCCCAAAGATTTTCAGAACAAATGTGCTCAATGTACGAGTAAATATTTTTTATTTCTAACTGAAGGCCTTTAAAAAAAAGTGCCTGTGTAACAAAGCAAGAGGTACATCTTGTTAATGGGTAATACTAATGAAAGAGGTAAATAAGACCCTTCGCCCTCAAGAATTTTCCTCATTTCAACTTTTCTCTTTAAGGGATTTTCCTTCTCCTCTTTCCTAAAATGTCAAATGTGGTACTCAAAAGCTGACATATTAGGAAGGGATAAATATATTTCATGTTCCAAGTTTAAAGAAAACACTTAAGGTTTCAACAACTAGGAAAAACTAATTACTCATTAATAAATGAATGTGTCACCAGGCCCAGTTAAAAGCCTACAGGGGGGTTTATTTAGCCTGTCTCATCTTTACACAATAATGTCCTAATAAAATAGTTTACAGTGATGTTAAAGGACACAAAATAAGGACACTTTAAAAGTAATAATTGTAGTTTCACTCATGCACAGCTGAAAACTGAACAGACTGACCGTAAACCTGAAAACCCTTTACATTGAAAACCCTGGAAACATTCAGACTCAGGACACTATGATAGGAACAAAAACTTTAATTTTATCATTATTACATTAAAAAGCAACTAAATTATTTGTGGTAAAAATAGTGTATACAAATATACATGTAAAACTATCTCAGGGGACAAACTCCCATTGGCTTCAATGAATATTGGGTCAGGCTCCTAATGAGCTTGTTTCAGTGTTAGAAACAAACAGTGCAAGACAAGTCTAGAGCTGGCAGTTTCATATCCCGAGGAGGCATATGAAATTTCAAAGTATCCATGCTTTATCATCAGGCAAAATCAGTCCCGCTTTTGGTTTCAGATTCTGAACTGCATTTTAAAAAAATATATATTACAGCAGTCACATGGATTTTTTATTTACATGTTACTAAAATATTCTTAGCTCTGTGAAAATTTCATAGGAACAGAGTTTTTGTCAAATGGAATCAGACTTTAGGTCCACTTAGTATTTCCTCCTGCTTTGGACAGTGAGCAGTACCTAATGTTTCAGCAAAAGAAGATTCCCACACCCATAACAGATTTGGATTAGCTAGTCTCTTTACAATCTAGCAACAGTGTTAGATGTATTGAATTCTGGGGGCAGTGAACTTCAAAGATTAAAGTTTGCAGTGCACAACATTCTGCATTTTAGTATTCTCTTTTCATTTTTTTCTAAATTTACTTACTTTTAATTTCATTAAGACTTTTGCTCTGTGCTGTAGACATGAATTAAAAGTGATCAGGTTTTTCTACTTATGCCCTTCAAAATTATGAATGTTCCCAAAAAGTTACCTCTAACTCTTCTCCCAAGCTCAATATTCTCATTTCTTTCTGATTAGTTTTAGAATGTCTTCCTATAAATCTGCTATAACTTTTTATATCGCTGCATAAATTACATTCATTTAATTTAATAGTTAACAATATAGTGTTGCTGATACCTAAAATGACAGCGTTATTGATGGATTAACTCAGTCATGTAAATGTTTTCCAGAGAGTTAACTCATCTGCAAGCTATGGTTTGCAGTGCAAGATTACATGAAAACATACTTGTGACCCTAGGAAGGGCAAAGACTCAAGCAAAAAAATATTTTTTATTTTAAACCAGGAGGCCAAAGCATTCTGATCCATCAACAGCACACAGAAAATGCTCTGGATCAGGTGAGCCTCAGAGCTTTCTCTTGCACATGTACTCTGTCCTCTTTACCAGTATTTTCTTTTGAAACAACTTTCTTAATTACTTCCAATATTTGCAGGGCCATTTTCATTTCTATCTCTAACTCATGCAGACAATAGGAACAGAGAGACATTGATAATATCATAGCTGCATTCTACTTCACCAGCTGTGCAGAGTCACCAAGATGAAAAATCCTATTGCAATAGCAAATATTATGCCAGGTTCTAGAAGTGCTGGAGAACCTAAAGTATGCATGAGGAAGTCAAGTAGTGATTTCAGTCTTATTATGGTCATAGCACTATCTTCCTTGGGTGGAGGTTAGAATTTGCCTTTGCTCTCGTGTATCAGAGGATTGATTTGACTGGTCCATCTTCAGAGACTGACGGTCTTTGTGAGTTTTTAGAATATCTGTGGGATAAGTTTGTTCATCTGTTGGACTTCTTTTCTGATGGTCAAGCTGAAAGTTGTGATGGCCTCTTTTTATTTTTAAGAATGACTCCTGGATTTATGCATCTTTCATTTTATCCCATTAGATCACCTTGATTGTGTGAAGGAAGTGGCACAGAGGATAGAATGGCAATTCTACTTATTGCACTCAAAGCATGATGGACCAGAAAAACTCTGGTATACTGCAGTCTATCTCAGTAGCTGTAGTCAAGGCTAAAAACATTTTCATCATGCAGTGACAGAATATACCCCTATGTTCACACTATTCACACTATTGCAAATAAAACCATTTAAAAACTCCTATTTTGCTGATTAATAATATCATGGCATAAGTAGCGGTATTATATGTTAAGTTATAAACATAAACAGAAATCATGATTAAAAGTTTGTTTTCTAGATAAGTACAGGGAATGACTAGTCTAGTTCCTCAGACACAAAGGGAAAACTGATGCATCAGCCAGGTTTAAACAAGAGTTATGGAGCATTGCCTGTTAAGTGGCCATTCTTTGGCAGGACAGGAGGCGGGGCAAAAAACTACAACTTAGCAAAGAAACGGCATGGAGTTTCCTTCCATACACAGTCTGCCTGTTGTCTTGCTCCCAGCTGGAAATGCTTCTCAAAGGGGGAATAGTGTCACATCTCAGTGGTCACCTCCCTGCCGTAGGTCCCCGGGGAGGGCAGATCAGCATTGTATGTGGCTAACACTGTTGCAAGCATCGCAAAGCATTCTGAGAAGGGTTAAAGGTGTGAGTGAGGAATGACAGTTCCTTTGTAGGTTACAAGAGGCCAAGAAGGGGGGAAGAAGAAGAAAAGAGCAGAGAACGATTTAACTCAACCCTGGAGCTAGCTCAGTGCAAAGATAGGACATTGGCCCCCATTCAAGGACACTGCTCACAGCCAAGACTTGGCTGACAGCCGAGAAAGATGGGGGCTTGAATGTGCCCGAGTGGCAGTGAAAAAGAAATAGAGCTGCACGGACCTGCAAAACAGCAAGACCAGCAGGAAGGAAAACAAAGTCCAGGGGCTCCAGAGATGGAAAACAGCAAAAGGGGGAGCCGAGCCTCGTGTCCCTGGAACTGGGGTGTTTTGGGAACATTGAAGAGACCACAGAAAGCCAGTTTGGATTGGCACAGAGGGCACCAGCAGCAGAGGTCCCTGAACGGAGCACCTCCTCCCCATCCCCCCAAGGATCCAAGACTTAAAACCCTCTTGAGAGCTGGAGCAATTTGGAGAGCAACAGCAGACCTGAACAACCTGGGCCAAAAATAGCACTCCCGTCCACCCTTCCCCCCATCTTCTTCTGATGTTATACCCAGACTTGGCCAGTCTGGATTGTGCATGTGTGAGTATGAAAGTGGGTTAGAACTTGGGGCATTAACTCTTTCTTTCTTCCCC
This sequence comes from Gopherus evgoodei, assembly GCF_007399415.2. Taxonomy (NCBI): domain Eukaryota; kingdom Metazoa; phylum Chordata; order Testudines; family Testudinidae; genus Gopherus; species Gopherus evgoodei. The sequence continues at coordinate 84,981,607 of NC_044322.1, read as the reverse complement.
TGACTGATATGGGAGCATTCCCAGCACTCTCTGATGTTATTTTATTATTTTGTCAATAAAGCTTTAAAATTTAGACACTTTGTGTGCCTCATCTCCTCCCCAAAAAGATCCTGTGGCCCCAGCCTGATCAACTTTGGCCCCAGACAGATTGGTAACAAATATCTGTCACAGTAGGACTACAAAAGAAAGGGCAAGCCCCAAGATACCCCTCTCTCCCTGTCCATCGCACCTGAAGACACAAAGGAAACAGCCATTGGACTTTGGGGGAGCGGGTCCTGACATAAAGAGTTTGGTCAGTAAGACTGCAGAAAGCACATGGTGAGAAAAATTGCTTTGAATTTAACATAGTTTAAGTTAGGTACTAGTAAGTGGTTTATCTTGTAACCATTTATGACTTTTATGATTCATTACTTGAACTCACTTACAGTTTCTCTCTATGTAGTTAATAAACTTCTTTTCTTGTTTTATCTAATCCAGTGTGTTCAATTTGAAGTGTGTGGGTTACTCCATTTGGCATAACAAGTGATGTGCATATTATTCTTTTAAGGGAATAATGGGCTCAATATATCTGAACTGTTCAAAAGAGGACTGGGCATTATAGGACATAGAATTCTGGGAGGAAATGTGGGATTGGGAGTGTGTTGGGGTCACCTGTGGTAATCTTTAAGGCTGGTAGGAGTCAGGGTGTGGCTGGCTGGCTGCAGCACAAGCATACATAGTTGGGAGTGGCTTACATACTGGAGGCTGCTTGTGAGCTGTCCAGATTGGAGTCTACAGCAACAAGACATGTAAAGGAAACCCCGGGTTACAGGGAAGGGATGCCAGAGCTACACATTGGTCTGTATTGTACCCTGGTATAACACACATGCTACATAAAGTCTAGAACAACTGAGGTGTTCCAAAGAATGGACATCCTGGTATATCTACATTCCAGAGAAGAGTCAACTATTATTTCTGTGCTGAAATTTCTTTGATGGATAAAGTACACTTTATTTGGATCAGGCAGCCTACTGCTGAGGGAGCAAATTCATATCTGGTTGTGATGTAAGGGGATAAATGCACTGATGTATTTGATTGATTGACTGTAGTATTTAAACATATCTGCTTTAGGATTATTCCATTTTTGCTCTTCAAATCTTACCAAAATTAAAGATTTTTATAATAAATATTTGTATAAACTTGGAAAGCTAACCCGTTTTACACACTCGCCAGACTCTCTTTCCTCTGTTTGTTAATTAGAGAAAAGCATGTGGCCAATGGTACAAAATGTGGAGCAAAAACAAGACCAAACTCAACTCCTTCTCATGTGTATTCATAGAATTGGGATTGGGCAGTGGGGGAAGTCCTTCACTGATTGGACCTGGTTTCTGAACCTTGCTGTGTGGGCATCATGCTAATCACTTTTTGGAGACCAGAAAGGAATTTTATGCTCACTGTGCTTGCTGCAAACTGGCTTGGGTGGAATGTTTCCCTCACCCCCTGCTTTGCACTCAGCAGCCAGTGGACACACTGGGTAGGGTGAGTTGTGTGGCGTTCACATTGTTGCAATTTTACAGGTTCCTATTCCAAGTATTTATTCAGGAAGGGAATTGGTTCCATGATAAACTGGAATTGGAAGCAGGATTAGAGAAGAACATCTCCTAAAGAATGTGGGGGATGGGGTTGTGGCTACTAATGCCTGGTACAGCAAAGAGGTAACCTTCTTTCCCTCATACCCTCAACCCTTGTCTGAAGAGAGGAACAATGGGTCCCATAAACAGGGCAGGGACCAAGTCAAATGCTTAGAGGGGGACTTATCAGCCCTCACTTCAATCGTACCGATTACAGAAGAAAGATTGACCTTCACTGGACAAGTTATTGATAGATATTTTCCCTTATGTTTTAAATGAATAAAGGTGCAGCCTAAATAAGCCACATTCTGTGAGTCTTATCTTTAGGGTTCAAGACAAAGCAAGGATTTCCATCAGGCAGTATTTAAATCCTGTATATAAGCATATGCTTTGCTAAACACTGCCATCTATGGTGAAGAACTGTTGTTTAATCCTGTGCAGCCATGAACTCATGCAGGTACAGTATTTTGAGAAATGCAGGGAAAAAAATGAACATAGGATTAATTAGAACGATTGAATGAGGCAATAAGGAAGAACTTTTGTGAAATAATTAACTTCAGCAATGGGTAATGTAGCACAATAGACAGCAGTATTTCTGCACCAATCATCATAAACTGTCACACTCTCCTATGTGGTGACTATCTAAAATAAATTCAGAGAGCTTTACATATTTCTCATGTTTTGCCACCTTAATATTAAGATTGTAGTCCGCAGAGAGCTTTACATTTTTGTAGGAAAAGTTTAATGTCAGTATAACACTTGATAGGTAGTCATGGAGATCAGACAAAACCATACCACTGAGATTTCATCTTGCTCTGATTTAATCTTGTACTAGTCTAATTTCAAGCAACAGAATTTTTGTGTTGCCTGAAATCTTGGAAGGGCTGATAAAAAAATAAAATAAAATAAAACAAAAAAATCTCGTTACAATAGTAAATACTTGATGCAATGAAGGTTTGAACCAAAGGTTCTGCATCTACATGAGAAGATAAGAATGACTTTTAATGTGTCAGATAATATGTAAGTCTACAAAAAAATTTATGGTCAATGATAAAACCCTTTCTCTTAAGTAAGCTAACCATCAAAAATATTGGAAAAAAAAAAAAAAGAAGAATGACCGAACTGGGACTCTTTTTGCTTTCTCTAGACTAGTTCATCAGATTTCATCTGTCTTAAAATATTTTTGAAGCCCCCAAAGAACAAAAGGGCTAAAAAAAAAGCACCATAAATCAACACTATCAAAAACTAATGCCATATCTGAGCTGATGACAATGTGCCACATAAATTTAAGTTAAAGTAAAGCAAAAGTTTAACTTAAGTGAATGTGCTTAATTAGTGCTATGCCTGGTTTTTGAAAATGTGGGATTTTTGTCATTTAAGATATTTTTAACAATCTTTAGAAAGAAGTTTGATCCATGTGAGGAAATTTTCAGAAGTGTGCATGCTGTTTTGTATGTTCTCAATTTGCTCAGTGAGTAAAGGCAACTATGGCTCTGAGCCCAGATACGACTGTAACCCCAACTTTTGCGCATACAATAAATGTTGCATGTACATGCATGCAAAAAGTACATGCATGCTTTAGCATATACATTTTTGACAAGTTACAGTCTTAATGTTGTTCAATGGAATTCATCTGTGTGATCGTCAGTGCAAAAGATCGGGTTTATTCTGTATCTGGTTCCAGTTGACTGTGCAAACAAGAGCTTCAGAGCCTTTCCCAGACTTTCTGTTTGGGGAAACTCAGCGCTCAAAGCACAGTCCCCAATACCACAGTCAAGGCAGGAAAGACCCTGCAGGACAAGGAGAATTTTAAGACTCAAGTATTATTGCTAAAGTCAGAATTATGGTGACTGGATGTCCTGATTTTATAGAGACAGTCCCAATATTTGGGGCTTTTTCTTATGTAGGCTCCTATTACCCCCCACCTTCTGTCTGGTCACCCTAGTCAGAATCAGAAGTAATGCTAAATTCTCAGATAACAGAAAAGATAGTTAAGTTTCGTGTGAGGAGTGAATGACAAAACACAAAAATAGTAGAGGACATTGAATTAAGATTAACCCCCCACCCCCAAAAAGAGATGCTATGCAATACTAGAGAGGGTGTAGTACCTCCTTAAAAATGGACTAGATGGAAGGATAAAAAAATATTGGCTTAAGAATGTTGACACATAATTACTCTAGGCTAGAACATGACCAGTCCTTCAAGCTGATGCAAAGGAGTAGAGACAAGGCCCTTACCTGGTGGTACTGCTGTATTTTACCACAGCTTCCTGTTCATGGTGAGAAGGGAAAGTAGAGTCCACAGAGCCCTTATGTCCTGACTTTCTGCAGGTGGCATGAAAAGAGGTAGGGATTTGATAGAGCCTTGCCTTTGCCCCACTCCCCAACATGCACGGCAATGCATATATACTGGCATATCATGGAGTGTATGCTGTGGCAGGTATATAGATCTTGCACAGTTTACACATCTCCCTTCTGGGCTATTCATGGAGCAGCAATGTGCTATCCGTTGTTATGGGCTAGATTGCATATTGATGATCTAGCCCTTTAGTGGTGGGTGCTGGTTAGTGGTGGGTTGAGGAAGGAAAACAAAGTCCCAGATTCTGTTTATATCAGCTGAGGATATAGTCCTTAAAATTTTAAATATTAGAAATTTCATGCTGTGTCACCAGCTACAACTATACTTCTTTTATTGATTTGCTCTTTACATATGGGAGTATCATGGAAATGGTTCACAAAGCAAACAATATTTCTATTGTAAATATCGCAAAGACCTAGGAAATGCAAAGTGTATTCAATATTGTTCAATAAAGATCACCAGTAAGGAATCCTCTCCTCTACACAAACTTGGAACTGTGAAAGGTAGGAACTTTTAATAATGCCCTCACCTAAGAGATAAAATGGATAAGATAATATCTTGTTTGGACTTTGTGGTAAAGATAAAAGCTTTTGAGCTACAGCAACAGAATTTGGTCCTATAAAAGATTCTACCTCAGCCACTTTGTCTCTCCAGTATCCTGGGGCCAAGCTGGCTACCACAACTCGTCAGAAAGGTCAGTTCTTTTCCTGCCTCCTGTACCTATAGTAAAGCAAAGGCTTCAAAATAAAACATTTTTCTTAGCTTCAAAGTCATGTCAAATATCAATATCACAAAATGCATGAAGATTTTCTGACTCAAACATAGCCCCTTCATCTCCAATTCTAATATAAATATTAACATAAAAAATAACAATTGATTTCTTAATTAATCAAAAGTTTTTCAGGTTCACTTGTAATTACTTTTTCCTGATTGGTTAATAATTGGTCAAATTCTATTAGTTTTTGTTACCCCATCTACTCCAAGCCTGACCACTATGAGAACCAAAGGATTCATTTAAAGGAAACTATTCAGGCTCCTAGGTGGAACAATAATCCACTCAGATTCTCAGTGGTTCTAACCCAGACTGCTTATTAAAAATGTGATTCATGTCCATTTTATAAATTTATTAAGGCCAACAATCAATAATAAAATTAAGAAAACATATCAATAAAACTATTCTAAATTCTACTAATCTAAGCATTAAGCAATACAATTGTCAAATTAATTTCAAATTAAAATAAAGTCACCAAAAAGTTAATATCATCGGATTAGAACGAAATCATTAGTTATTCAAATAATCAGATTAATACATATTCCATTCTTACAAATTCCAAAATAGGCAATCCAAAGAGGATGTTCTTCATTAGTTATAAATTCCAGTTACGAATTGCCCATAGCAGTGCAGTCAATTTAGCTGGTTGAATACCCAGAGATATGTCTATACTATGTAGACTATTCTAACATAGTTACATTACTGTAGCTATGCCAACATAATCCCATAGTGTAGACACAGGCTACACTGATGGGAGTGGATTTTCCATTGGAGTAGGAACAGCACATCTAAATGATGGTACCTACATTAACTGACACAGTCTTCTGTTGGCATAGCTGTGTCTACACTGGACATGAAGTTGTTTTAGCAACATTGACTGGTCATGTGTATGGATTTTTCACACCCCTGACCTATGTAGCTATGTCTTCCAATATTTTAAATGCAAACCAGCAAAATTATTTTGTCACCTTTAAGTCATACCATAAGGGTCAAACGAATTGCCCTCTATTGATTTCACTACTACATACAGTGACTGATTTGCTTCCTCACCTACCTACACAGACTTGAACGACACTCTTCTGATATGTAGGTTACAGCTGGCAGCTTTTGGATGTTTTCACCAGAACTAGGAACACAAACCGCCTCAAAGATTTTTATAAGACAGACTTTTAAAGTTAATTACACATTGGGATTAATTCTTTGGCACCTTCCCCATGTGGCCTCCTACAGGTATCAGTACTGATACACATGCACTCACTGTGCATTCACATTCTAAAATAAAATAATAATAAACAGGGACATCTTGCAGTTACCAAAAACAAAACACAAAAGCAGGAAAAGAATTAAGAGATACTTAAGATAAAAAGGCATTTGAACTTGCAGTCTTCAGACTCATGTTGTATAAAGAGCTGTAACTGCAGCTGAAGGACCAGGCAAGGATGGAGCTCGAAGGTACCTTTTACTAGTAATGTTTTTTGGATAGACTGGTTATGCTAGGATGGCCCAGAGCCATGGTATTCGCCTCCCCTTCCTCAAATGTCCATACTGGGAATGTAGGGATGTCAGGTCCATGTGGTGTGTTGTTGGTTTGGAAAGAATACCAGTCTTCTTCATTCACCTGGCATTTAGAGTTGTAATTCTAGCTTGCCCCCACCTCAGGGTACCTCCTGTGAGAAGTTTCTGAACAAATCAAACATGAAACTATGTAATCCAATCTCATGGAAGTGGCCAACCTCTTGATTGTGGTTATTTTGCAAAGTCTGCTTTTAGCCATCAGTATCCTTCAAATGTCCATTGCTGTAACCACAGCTGAGGTGGGCTCTGTCCCTGCCTGCAGGTATATGGGATCTTGGGGAGCAATTACCACACAGGTGGGGTGCAAAATAAACTTTATTAAGAAAATGCAAAAACAGAGAAAATTTAATAGTGAGGGGTATGGGGTTTGTTAAGGTAGGCAATTGGGGAGGGAGTTCTTTTAGTATAGTATAGGGGGTTTCAATAGTGGGGTACAATATAGTGGGGTACAATACAGTTGGTAACCAACTAACACTGAAGTATAAATGTAACAGGTAGCTAACAATTTCTAGGTAAAGGGTGTGTCACAGCAGCATATAACCAACTAACAGTTATGGGTAAAATGTGTTAAATAACCAACAACTCTAGGTAAAAATGTGTCACAGTGGTGTAAATATAAAATGTGAGGTGTGTGAGAGAGAAAAAGGGTAACCAATGGGGTTTTATGCTAGACTTCAGTAATACAATTGAGGTTTGGCAGCAGTAGGAGCGGGGTGAACACGTGGGGGAAGGGATTAAAAGAGAGAGAGAGAGAGAGAAAGGCAGTGGTAGAGGAATGAGGTTAGGGGATGGGGGAAGAGGAGCACGTGGTAGAGCAGAAACCAAAGATAGAGGCGCTACAGAGGGAGATTTAAACTCGTGGAGACACAGAGAGCAGACAGACTGCAAGTTTAAACAGCAGAGAGACTGCAATGAGTGACTGGGGAGCTCGGGGGGGCGGGAATTGGGGCAGTGGGAAGACAAATTCAAATAGTAAAAACCTTATCTATCCCCTAACTTAATCAAACTTATATAAAATGACAAGCAGCTACAGAATACAACCAGGCAATGATTTTCTAAACTTATCTTAACCAACAATTAGGCAACACAACAAATATCACAGAAACTTACAAGCTCTACAATCTTAACAAACTATGACTTATTAAATTAAAAAAAAACAAGACCTATGGTGCACCTTATGCTATGGGGAGGTTACAGAGGGCAGAGTGGTATGTATCCAGGACCCAGCTCCCAAGGAAGCCAAGGGATGGTGGCTACAGCGGTGGATACAGCTGAATGCAGAGAGCCCCAAGGCAAAGCCCACAGGAGCAGAGCTTAGCAGTGGCAAAGAGCCCTGTAGTTTAAGAGAGGTTTTAAGACACAGACCAAGGTTTAGCTTGAGTCTGTGTGCTGGGGAAACAGAGCCAGCAGCTAAAATAATAAAATAAAAGTATAGAAAGTTTTACAGAGGGATTCTTACCAGTCCCCAAGGCAGCAGCAAAGGCAGAAGCAGCAGCAACATCAGAAGAGGCAAGGAGGGTTCGGTACAGTCTCAATAATCAGGAGATCTCTCAGGTAGCAATTCGTTCTTCGTGGGGGGGGTTTTCAAAAACGGGGGTATGCTCAAAAATAAAACGAGAGTGGAGAAAGGACCCCCCAGAACCCCTGGCTGATCAGACCAGGCAGCAATGCAGGAACCTTTCTGAGGTGTGTTTCAAAAATGTCTGGTTTTAAAGGCAAACTTTGGCAGTTTCCCACCAGTAATCCTGATAGGCTCCCTCTATCACAGGGGAGGGGGCACAGGGGAAAAACTGAAGGTAAGCCCAGAGACATGCCTGGACATAGTCCTGTGCAATAGGTGACTCAAGAGCACATGAGACTATGACTCATGCCCAGGATCTTAAAACCACAATAGGCCTTGCAGCTCTGGACATTGCCTACCCTACACCAAGCCCAGGTTCAACGAGGTGATAACAGGACTAACCCTTTGAAAAGGGCAGTGGTCCCATTTAGCATGCAGCACAAGTGGCCATCCCTTTGAGAAGGGCAATGGCTCTTGTTAAACAACTTAAGGGGCCCTCCCTTTGAGAAGGGCAGTGGCCCTGGTAAACAACTTAACAGCCAGGGAAGGGCGGCCACAGGAGAACAGAAAACAAAATGGAGTCTGGGGAAACAAAATGGAATAGGGGAATAGCTGTAACGGACAGGCTCCAAAAGTATCAAAAGAAGGGAAGAAACTATGAGGCAAGACTAGGGTAGTTACCCCAGACTATGCCTCTAGAATTAATAGCCAGATTATACTACATGGTTTAAGGATCCACTGTAGGTTTCAACAAACCCATTAAAAAATTGCCTAACAATTCACCTACACTTCTCTCATACATCCTTATCTGGTTCTTAAAATAAATTGAAATGTGTCTCTATACAAATATATATATATATATGATTGCTATCTCACTTGTTCCTTCACACACACACACACACACACACACACACACACACACACACACACACACACACACACACACACACACACACAGAGAGAGTAAAATGTTCCTTGGTGAAGGTTAGTATGTAAGAGTTCACAACTTTTTTTCCATCTCAAAGCAAAAAATCTGCCTGAAAATGTCAATATAAATTCTTTTTTAAAATAGGACCTGTTAAAATCTATGCTAAGTCTGCTTTTAAATCTTACTCCCCAGCCTGTTTGTCTCATCCACTAGCCATGTCTTATCTTTTAGATTATGTCCACACTATGAGCTAGAGGAATGATTCCTTTGATTGTATCTTTTGATAACATGGAGTTCAGGTAATTGAAGTTCAGATAACCAATCATGGAATATATGAACAAAAGCTGGTCAAATGTTCTCAGAATTTAGACAAAAAAATTCCATGACAAATATTAGCCATTTCTGACCAATAATAATGTGAAATATGAGCCAGTGGAAATATTAATTTACCTAAGAAAGACAAGCAACACTGTCAAAGACAAATGGCCAAGGCCACTGCCATCACTGATTTTGAAACCAGTGAGAGTTAAGCCCCTAACTATCTTTGATTATCTAGGCCCAAATTACCATTTTATGATAATGTTGATGGTCATGACAGTAATGTGTATCGTGGTAGTGGAGTAATAAAGAATACAGGAGGGTTTGGGCAACTAGGAAGTGAGTCAAAGATGCTTGCCAGTGAAGGGGCACTGGGTTTTACCATTAGGACGGAACACTTGACACTGGAAGAGAAGAAGGGTTTGGGTAATTGGAAGGAGACAGAGGATCTGTGCTTTAGGACATAGGAAACTGAAGAGAGGTAACAATCTGAGGCTGTTTGCCGGGGGAGGGCAAAAGGATTTGGCCAGCTATCTCATAAACTGTTGATAATATTGTATGGATATTCTTCAAGTGACACATTCATTGGATGTGTTTCATCAGCCTGAATTCATTCATGCGTGAGCTGATGATCTGATTGGATCTGTTGCCATGGTGCTTCAGTCAACTGTAGGCACCTTACACTGAAAATAGTTTGCCTAGACTTCTTATCCCTATTGTCTGTGGCTCTGGGGGCCAAAGAACAGATTAAGCTCCCTCTACTCAATACATGGCTGAACTTCCTTTGCTGACCATGGGAAAAAAAATTCAAAAGTGCAAAACTGATGTAGGGGCAGATTTTCAAAAGTATTTAAGTACCTAAAGATGCTTAGTGGGATTTTTAAAATACCTTAGCAAGTTAGGTAGCTAACTCCCATTGATTTTCTGACATCAATCAGAGTTAGACTTCTACTGCAACTTTCAAATACACCTGAGCAGTTTAGGTGTCTTACTGCATCTTTAGGCAACTAAATATCTTTGAAAATCTGGCCCTTGAGTGCCAAAGTCTCATTGAAGTTAATAGGACTTATGAGCCTAACTCACTTTTGAAAATGGGGCAGAGGTTATTTTCAGCACCTTACCTATTATCATTAAGATAGATTAAACTTGTCCTCCTCAGATTTTGAATTGTTTCAGGGTTTGCAAAAATATAAAGGCTAGCCCCTCAGCTTCTGTTAACTGGAATAGTGTTGCTGAAAGCAATGGAATTAAGCTGATTTATAAAAGCTGTGGATCTGGCCCTAATTTTTGTATGCAGCATCATGGTCCACATACAAACTCTATGTGTTCATGAATGAGATACTGGAGGGATGCCGGGGTGGGGTGGGGGAATGGTGGCAGAACCTTAAAGTTGTATCACAGGAAGTTAAAAAAAAAGTTTTAAAAATACAGCTTGAATTTTCACATCTTCCAGATAATGTAAGTACTATAATATTGGATCCACTTGTTATTTTTCATATTCTCAACAGAATAACAAGACAATTAGTTTGCTTGTTCATATGCAGTGCACTGCACCTAATTGTGTAATATGATTTTCTTCAGTGATGGTGTTTAAAAGTTTTGTCTGAAGAGATAAGTGTTTCAATAACATTGATTCTAACAATATAGAGAACATGAGAACACCTTTTTCCAAAGGTATACTGTTATCAGACGAAAAAAGTGTGCTGAAATGCAAGGACAGAAATTGATTTGAAATGGAACAATTATAACCATGAGCCAGAAGTATGACAGTCATATTTTGTTTTTTAAGGAAAGGGAATAAAATAAACAAAATCTTCTTGTTGTAGCCTTGTCTACAGTCTGTTTCCCCCTTAAATAAATTAAATATGAGTTCAGTGGCTGCTTTAGAAGAGAAAAAATATTCAGGTAGCCTATTTGTACAGTAATTTGGAAACATTTTTGGCTTGACTGTTTTCACATCAATTTGTCACACAATGATATACAAATTAGAGCTAAGAAGTGCAATGTTCAATTGTGGTTCCAGTAAATATCCAAAAGTTTACACAAAGATTATATGAAATAGACAAATGTAAATACCATTGCTGGTTGGGGGCAAAATGACTTTAGCCCGACTTTGAAGCTCCTATTCCTGAGGCCTGTCAGGGCAGAGTTCAGCCCCTGGAACAAATTAGAGCAGTCTTAGGACTGCTCTAAGTTGCATCTGATTGCAAAGGCCTTCAAGGAATCATTTCTTGGAAAGATGGATGAATGGATAGAGAAAGAATGTTCCAGTGGTTAGGGTACTAGGCTGGGACTTGGATGTCATGGATTTTATTTCCTGCTCTGCTACTGACTTCCTGTGTAACCTTGGATGAGTCATGCAGGCTCTCTGTGCCTCAGTTCCCCGTCTATAAAATGGGGAACATAGCATTTCCCTATCTCCAGGGTGTGTTGCATGGATAAATATATTAAAGATTGTGAGAAACTCAGATTTTATAGTAACTGGGGCTCTGTAAGTTCCACAGATAGAGCCCATCCTCTAGAACACAGTTCCGTCCATACCCTTATTTAACCTGCTGTGCCACCAACACAGTGTTTGCAAGGGGTGTCAGAGCAGTTATGCTGGCTCTAAAATTTACCTGACAAACAGGGAATCCCCAGAGAGCCAGTTATTACAACTTTCTTTCTTCTTTGTACCACTGGTGCAGCACAGAACACAGAGAAGGCAAACTGGGATGTAAAGTTTGCAAGAACAGATGGTCTTTATTGCAATTCCTAGCAATTCTGTTTCATGTCTTGCTCAAAACCCCAGAAAAAATGCCCTTATATGGTATTTTGTCACTTCCTCTTCTAAAAATAGAAAGACTTGGGGGAAAAAATAAAAGATATCCAAATATTTCAGAACCTTTATTAAGCTTTGAGGATTGGTTTAGGTTTAAGATCAATTTAAGACGTGAACAATGGCTCCAGGTGGCAGGGACTCATTTTTCTAGAATCATCTTTTCCAAGTCCTAATAGGGCAGAAAAAATAATCAATTTCCAGGCAACTGAAAAAGACATCAGCCACACTAATCTGGTTCCCAGTATAAAGGCCTGGCAAATGATCAGAAATTAAGTTGTTTGTCTGTCTTTAAGAAAACACACACACACACACACACACACACACACACACACACACACACAAAGACATACAAAGTTAACAGTAAATGACTTGAACAACTTCAAAAATATATCACAAACATCAAAAGATCAGTCTCTAACTGTGACAAACACCAAGGATGAGTATGTGGGAAGTGAAACAATAACAAGGTCAGAGGAAAAGAATATGAAACCCAACTAATTAGCCACAATAGAAAGAAATATATTGGAGAAAAATATTTTAGGACCCTTTAAGGCAATACCAGGAATAAAACAACATAACTTAATACTTAGAATGCAGTAGGTAAGTGCACAGGTTCCCAGTAAATAGCACTGCAGATGAGTGAACTATAACAATAAATTATCCCAGCCAAGTATCCCTAACAGAATCTCCAAACTGTCAACCCCTTCCCCACCCTCAGTGCTTTTTCAAGCAGGCAACTCTGTTGCAAGCCTTCTTAAATCTGCCTCTATTGATGCTTCTTACAAAACAATGCATCCTACACTATCAGTGGCCGCTTTTGAATTTGGTGGTTTGGGGCTTTCTGAAGTGATGATGGTGATAGATAAGCAGTAATGTCTCTCTCATGAAAATTACTAAGGTTTCTGAAAAGACTTTCCAAAAGATTGCTGCTGCTGCTACCAGGGAAAAAAAATAGAGAGAGAGGAAACAAGGAGAAAGGGTAAAGGGACTACTTTTCTGATCCAGTATCACATTTTCTGTCTAGTACAATATCTTGTATCTGAAAATGGCCAGTGCCAGATACTTACAAAGAAGGTTCAGGAAATTCTTCAGTAGGCAGTTACAGAATAATGTCTAAAGGGATTTATAGAAGATTTGACTAAATCGAAGTTTTTGAAGTAAGACACTGCATCAAAATAAAACACTTCTCTGGATTAAACCCCAGTTCAGCACGTCTAAGTGAACAACTCACCCACATTTAAACTTACAAAAAGAAATCAATATTGTGTACAAGACTGTCATCTTACAACTAAGAAGTTCTGCGTCATTCAATTCTCTGCCTTTCAATAAATTTAACTCCAACTGTCAATATATGCAATTCATTGTCTGTCATTGCAATTGTAGAAGAATAGCAGAGAGAAAGCTCAGTTTCTTTAGCAATTTTAAGGAATATGAACTTGTCAATATTATTTGCATTCAGATTTTTTTCTGCAGCTAGTCCTAGGGCTAAACATATGTTCTTCTTTCACTTTTAATGAAAATAAGCAATGGCTATTAGTTACCAAAAGTCATATTTTGTTGTATGACACCCAATATAAAGGATTTTTTTCTGTGTATGGATTTATACTAAACACTTGGACATCTATCGCCTTAGACTCTACTAAATTTGCTGCTGATCTCTGATTTCACAATAATAGTTCCCAAACCTTGTTGTCACTTTCCAGTCCCTTTGCTGTCCTACCTTACATGTCCCTTCTCATTTTCATCTTCTTTTCCTTTTCACCTCCATATTCTTTCTTTCCCTCCTCTCTATCTCTGTCACCATTTGTCCTGACATTTTTTCCACTAAAATTCCTATATTTAATCTTTCTCACCTTGTCCTCCTCATCACCAAGCCTGTCAAGGTTCCTTCCCCACTCTGAACTTTAGGGTATAGATGTGGGGACCTGCATGGACACTTCTAAGCTTAATTACCAGCTTAGATCTGGTATTGCTGCCACCACCCAGATCCTCCATCTGGAACACCCCCTTTACTCCCAAAACCTTCCCTTCCCAGGGTAGCCTTGAGAGACTCTTTCACCAAGTTTCTGGTGAACACCGATCCGACCTCTTGGATCTTAACATAAGGAGAATTTAACCATCCCCCCTTCTTTCCCCCACCAATTCCTGGTGAGTCTAGATCCAATCCCCTTGGATCTAAAAACAAGGAAAAATCAATCAGGTATTAAGAAAAAGGCTTTCAATTAAAGAAAAGAAAGGTAAAAGAAAACCCTCTGGGAAAGATTAGCATACCAGCTACTCTCACAGACAACAGATTCAAAACACAGAGGAGGTTCCGCTGGCCACAACTTTAGTTACACAAAAAATACCCAAATACCCAATTTTGATAATTCCCTTAATGGTACGAAGACAAGTTACAAAGAAAATGAACATAAACCTATTTATCCCTTTCTAAAACTTAGTACTCTGATAAGAGGCTAGTTCCTTGATCTCTTTCACTCTGGCTGAACTGAAACTCTAAACAAAGGAAAAATTCCCTCCTTCCTTTTGAAACATCTTGTTCCCCCATTGTTTCCTCTGGTCAGGTGTCAGCTAGGCTAGGTGAACTTCTTAACCCTTTACAGGTAGAAGAGGCATTAACCCTTAACTATCTGTTTATGACAAAGCCCATCAAGAAAGAGACCATCTATAATATAAGTGGAGTAGCCCTGTCTGGGAAGTGGGTATGGACAGATGGCTAGAAAATGTACTGATTAGGCAATCAACAGACCTGATTTTGGTTTTTCAAAATTCAGTTTTGCATAGAAACTAAAGATTTTAAAACTTTAAAAATTTTGAATTTGTTTTTTAAAAACTTTTCTTCTCTTTGTTTCCTTTTTAGCCTTCAATGAAACAGGATGAAGAATGTCTAAGTTTGGGGGTTGTTTCTCCCACACACAATTTTTTGTTTTCTTCTGTTTTCATTTTTTCCACTCTTGTTTCCAAACCTTACTCAACTTTGGAAAAATTACAGAGTAGTGAAAGGAAATAAATAAATTGTGTGTGAGGAAGAATGGAGGCATGGAGAGATGCTCCTAAACAACATCCATTTTGTTGCCTTCAGTGTCAAAAAAAGAAAGGGGGGGAATTTCAAAAAAAAAAGTTTTAATGAAAAAAAATTGAAAGATTTTTCCATTCATTGAATTCTCTTTCCATTTTTTTAATAGCTCTGCAGAGATTTCTCTACAGGTCAGGCTCTTTGGAGACTCTGGGTAGAAACTAAAACATCTCTCCCCTGGCTAAAGCCTCAAAATGAGTGACATTAGATGTTTTTTTCCTAGGGATTAAATTTTACATGGACTCAGTGGTCCAACAAACTCAGCATAGCATAAATTTTACCTCCCCTGCATCAGCATTAATTAATTTGGTCAACAGAATTCAACTTCTTCATTGCTTCTTAAATGAATACGATATATTGGGAGAAAAGAAAAGCATCTCATAGCCCCAGTTTTTGGAGTATTTAATAGATACATACTGTTTAACATTCCAAGTAACTATTTAAATAGGATTCCGTACAGAAAGTACTGTACTTTAGACAAATATATGAAACTAAACAATCTGGTAGTCACAAAGCATATCCTGTTACAAAGTGCTTTCTCAGCCTGCTTCTGTGAGAAATAAAAGGGAAAATATTCAGTTCATATTTAAATAGTGGAGAAATAAAACTGATTTGAAGAAAAGTGCAAGAGCAACTAGCTTTTTAGCCCTTATGATATTGCTACATGAGAAAAAATCTGGAGTTTGACCCCGAAGAGTCAGTATTAGAGCGAGAGACTGGGACCCTTGGTTGTATTACTGACTTATACAAGTTTCTTAAATCATCTGTGCCTCACCTATTATTTTAGCAACTACTTTATAATCATCTTCTGTACTTTGCAAATGTTAATTCTGACTATGAAAAACACTTTGAGATCCTCAGAAAAAAATGCTACACGTACAGATTATTTTCAAAGTTTTTTTCTGTGTCCCATTCCAATTAGTGATGAATATCTCATGGTTGATCATCTTCCCAAAACATCCAGTTCCTAAGACATTGCAATAAAAAGCTCAGTTTGGCTGATACCATAGGTTATTAACAAATATATATTGGGTTATTGGGGATAATTATTTTTATCAAGACAACAATTAAGATAAAAATATTTTCAGTTACATTAAATAGTTGTGACTAATATACAAAATTGTTAAAAAATAGTCTACTGTTTTTCATATCTATTAGCAGACCATGGTGTCCTTCCTCTATTTACCATTTGATTTCTTTGTTTCATAGAATCATAGAAGATTAGGGTTGGAAGAGACCTCAGGAAATCATCTAGTCCAATCCTCTGCTCAAAGGAGGACCAACACAAACTAAATCATCCCAGCCAGGACTTTGTCAAGCTGGCCCTTAAAAACCTCTAAGAATGGAGATCCAATCACCTCCCCAGGTAACCCATTTCAGTGCTTCACCACCCTCCTAGTGAAATAGTATTTCCTAATATCCAACCTAGACCTCCCTCACTGCAACTTAAGACCATTGCTTCTTGTTCTGTCATCTGCCACCATTGAAAACAGCCGAGCTCCATCCTCTTTGGAACATCGCTTCAGGCAGGGCCAGCACTTCCATTAGGTGACCCTAGATGGTCGCCAAGGGTGCCAGGATTCAGGAGGCGGCATTTTGTGCTCTCCCCATGGGCTCAGGGGAGCTTCTGGTTCTGCTGCCGTCGAGCTGCTGAAGAAGGACATTCTGCCAAAGTGCCATGGAAAACAGTGGCAGGCAATTGAGCAGCTCAATAACTGCCGCTGTTGCCTGTGGCATTTCGGTGGAGGGTACTTCTTCAGCAGCGCGACGGGAGTGGAAGCGAAAGCTCCCACGCGCCCTGTGAGGAGCGTACAAAATGCCACCCCCCGAATTCTGCCTAGGGTGCCAGAAACTCTGGCATCACTCCTGCCTTCAGGTAGTTGAAGATTGCTATTAAATCCTCCCTCACTCTTTTCCTCTACAGACTAAATAACCCCAATTCCCTCAGCCTCTCCTCGTAAGTCATGTGCCCCAGCTCCCTAATCATTTTTGTTGCCCTCTGCTGCACTGTCCCCAATTTGTCCACATCCCTTCTGTAGTGGGTGGGGGACAGGGGAGGGCAAAACTAGATGCAATACTCCAGATGTGGAACATAGGTTTCCCTCACAGAAAAAGTGCCAACTAATGCTTGATTTTTTCTTCTTCCTTTAAAAGTTGAATCATCTAAATATTTGGCTAGACTGTACATGCCTTATGTGAGAATGACTCTAGCATTTTTTTTCTCCCTAGCATTTTGCTTTTAAAGTTATGTACCGATTTCCCACCAGATCAATTTACTGCTTCAGGTGAATGCAAGATTTCCTTCATTATGTCTCCCTGGATGACATTGATCTTCAGAGAGCAAGTAAAGTGATGAAAAGTTTCCTGAGCTTCAGTATTATTTCTCTATTTATTCCCTCCCACTAACTCTCACTTTCATATGTAGACACACACACACGCACACACACTATATAATAATATAAAACAATACATTTTTTTCTCATGAAAATCCTATCTGAATATCCAACTATTTGTTTCCAGAAGTATCCTTCCAGAGGATATATTGTCCCAATAGGCATTGCTTTGATACTTTTTTCTGTAGCTTAAAGATTTTTATTCCCTTTTGTTCTGTAAGAAGTGCTGAACTCATGCACAATCTCCTCTTTTTATATTGCCTTAAGCAAGCAGAGACTTTTTAAGGAAACTCAATAGCTGAGAAAATGTAATGTACAATTCAACAGCAATCCTATTTCTGTAAAAGAGAAAGAGGAAAACACAGACGCCATAAAGAGCAACAATGATAATGGATGAGCAGTTCCAACAGATATTGGAAGACTCCACAGAAGCATGTAGACATCCAGCTAAAGTTTAATTTGAAAAGCTAGATGTAGATAGATTGATAAAGATGAAAAAAGGCAAAAGCAATTCTTTGTGCACAAAAGGAATGATCAATTGTCTACATAAAGACAGAAAAAAGAGGAAGGGAGCACTACAAAGGAGTTACACAGATACAAATAAAAGCACAAACTAAAGAAATAGGGAATTAAAAATAATAATCGTGCCACATAAAAGCAATTTGTCTGTCTCTAAAAGCTAGTGAGAAGTGACAGATTTTTTTAAAGGTAATCATCTCAAAATAATTAACAGGTTCTTGAAGGATGATATAGAATGATGCAGCAATTTGTAACTTAAGAGACAGGAACTAAATGAGGGAAGAGCAGAAATTGCTGATTTTTAGACCACCTGGTGACAAATTTACAAAGTGATTCCAATTCATGCACATAGTAAATTTGAGACCAATCCTTAGCCTTGTTGTATTGTAGTTGAATGCTTTGCTTCTTCATTTCATTCAACTAGCGTAAAGTAGAGGATGGTTAGCATATCACTGGAGTGGCTCAGCATCTTATAGATTGGGACCTTTTGTGCAGAAACAATACAAAAACCACATGTGAACTCAAAGCTGGTCATTAAGAACACACATCTAGTTCTACTGAATGGGTCAATTCACTGAAGTTTTATCATTGACTTCAGTGGGAGCAGATTCTCAGCACACCTGACTTCCAGATATGTAATTCCATACTCAACTTGTCTATACAGTTGTTGGGTTCTTGCATGTTATCAGGCAGGCATGAATAATTTGTAACACACACATTCATAGAATCATGGAATCATAGACTTTAAGGTTAAAAGGGGCCATTATTATCATCTAGTCTGACCTCCTGCACAACGCAGGCCATGGAATCTCACCCACCCACTCCCGTATGAACCCCCTAACCTATGTCTGAGTTACTGAAGTCCTCAAATTGTGGTTTAAGGACTTCAAGGTGCAGAGAATCCTCCAGCATGTGACCCTTGCCCCACGCTGCAGAGGAAGGCAAAAAAACCCCAGGGCCTCTGCCAGTTTGCTTCACTGGAGGAAAATTCCTTCCCGACCCCAAATATGGCAATCAGCTAAACTCTGAGCATGTGGGCAAGACTCATTCAAGACTCTTTGAAAATCTGGCAAGAAAGAAAGAAAGAAACCGAAGTGGTGAATCAAAAGCATAACTTGAATGACTTTATGCTACTGGATAATACCATATTAAGACATTACACTTCTCAATCAGTTCTGTAGGTGAACACCTGAAATCAGAAAAGCAAGCCTTTCAAAAAAGACACAAAGTATGGTCTCATAGCTTGAAAGGAAAACAAGATTTAATTCTGTAATGTTAAGTACAAGGTAACTGAAGTATACACACACACACACTATAGAATTTGTTTTGGCCAAGGTTTTTGGTAAGGTAAGCAAAATCTATCAGAAATGCTATTCAATGGTTCAAATAGATAATTTTTGGAATAAGAATTCAATAATTACAATCCATCTATGAACATAAGTAAGTTTGAATAAACCAGGGTTTACATTATTATTAATGTGCTAATGAGAAATATTTAATGTTCTTCCCTGGCCTTAATTATAGGCTAATAATTATAAAGTTAAGTTGACATTATAGAGCACAAGAAATGTTTTGCTGTTAGTTACAGAACAGTAACTTCAGCATCAGCATCGTCCGTTACATCAAAAACTAGAAATGAAGACATTCCCTACACTGAGATGAAAGAGGGAGACCAAGAATTTAAATGATAACAAGCACCATCTCAGTAAAACAGAACTGCCATAGATCTCAGAAATGGTGAGAAGTTTAGTAACAGTTGAACAAGCAAAACAATTCACATCTTGCAATGCACAGAGAAGAGTACCCCAGAGAATTGAAACAATGTGCTTAGCATTCAGTTACACCACAGAGCACATATGCAAGACTTGAGAATGTTCAGATCTTGACATCCTCCTGTCTGTGGACTACAGACTTTTCACCTACATACTGTAATATTAATGGACTGGAGTGATAAGCTTCAGCTAAGTAGGAGAATGCTCAGGCTTTCAAGTAGACATCTCCACAGCCTTTAACCTCCACAGAATATGTGAGCATGAACATGAAATAGAGAAAGATGGCATCAGTAACTAAGGACACCTGAAATTAAAGTGTTCTCATATTAAGTAATGTTGGCTGACAACCAGGGGTGAAAGTAAGTTAAAGGACTTACCAGTACACCGGATGGCTGGGATCCTGGGCAAGTGGTAGTGGGGTGGCTCTGGGCCCCCGGAAGGGGCGGGACCTCAGGCAGAAGGGATGGGGTGGGGGCTAGATTCCCTCAGCCAGCCCTTCAGCGCTGCCTGACCCATGCTGCCCGGGGCTCCAGTGGTGATTTAAAGGGTCTAGGGCACTGGCCGCTGCCGGGAGCCCTGGGCCCTTTTAAGCCACAGGGCCACAGGGCAGCTGCTCCTTTTGCACCGTCAGTGGCCTTGCCTGTATGGTGCTTAAAATGCTGCCATGGCAGTGCTTTAATGTCGGCTGTGTAACGGCAGCCACTTTCTTACCAGTACACCGTACCGGCCTGCACCAGCTTACTTTCATCTCTGCAGACAAGATAATATGAAAACATCAGTCTCCTCTCTTCTGAATATTTCCATAGTTTTATTAAAGTAAATTAAAATGAAAGTAAATGTGATTTATTAGTATTAAGCTTCCTTTCAACAGATAGTATATTGTGAGGCTACTTTCTCTTATCCCATCGTTATTTCTATACATATACTAATCAGTAAAATTTACCGGAGCATGTTATTTCCCTGAAATACTCTGTACTAATTTGGTTAGAAACATTCTTAGATTATTTCTCATGTTTTAACTCCCATAATAGCATGTTACTGAACCATATGTGCAGACAATGAGTATATTCCAACTATATTTCTTGATGCCAGTATTTTTTTGTCTTTGCTGGAAATAGTTAATGCGTTGATCAGTTCACAGTATATGTACTGAAACATGGATATTGGCAATCGCAGAAAAGTGGCTGTAGTGAGGAAAGAATTTAAAAAGATGCTTATAAAAACTTTATATACCCGGATACATAATTAATACTACAACAAAACCCAGCAGCATTAAAACAATTACTCAGAAAAAAGCTTTCCCACCCAGCCGCTTTACTTAGCAAAGAGTTCCTTTCCATCCCTTCCTCACTGGGGAAAGCATACTGTCAACTCACTCTAGAATCCCTGTTAAACTGGTGTCTACTGAGGCATGCCTGGGAAGGTCACCAAATTCAAGCTCTTTTGAACAAATGATAGAAAGTTAGTTCCAGAGTCATGGAGCCCTCATAGATAAAGCATTGTCATCTGCCCCGTCTCTTTTGTAATTAGGGAGATCCAGCTTGAGTACCTCTGCTGACCATAGCTGTGACAGTATATGGAGAGAGAAGCATTCTCTCATCCAGGAAAAGGTTTGTTAATGCTCAACCTTTGTTCTCCACTTATTAGCTCTACTCCTATTCCTATTCCAACAAGCCCTTCTGGAGGAAGTCTGACTTACTTACCTGTACTATTTATACTTTCCTACATATGCTGACTTCCCTATAAATAACTCCCCCTCTTTTTTTCCACTGAAGCCTTCTAGTTTAACTTGGCCTCATATCCACCATACTCCTTTTTTGGGAGGAGCAGGGATGCAGTGCAAGGGGTTTCAGCAGAAATACTATGGAGGGAAAGAGCCTCAAATTGGTTAGCTTGTTGATTGATTTTATATGGAGAATCACAAATACAATTTTCTGAATGAGTGTGTGGAGAGGGTGTGGGGGTCAGAAATATCTTTTTTTTTAAAGGGCAGGAAAGGGAGTATATAATTTCTAGTCCCAACCTTACTGTTGATGTTGAGCCCTGATCACCTTTGCTTGCTTCCAACCTCCATAGTCGGCTGAAATTGCCCTCATTTAAATCCCTAACCATGTCATTGTAATTAAGTCAAAAGGGACTTTTGTCCCATTTCTTAGTCTCCTTACTCTTTCTCTGCTACTTAGCAGGGGGGTGGGAAGCGGAGGAGGGGAAGGGGGGACAAGGGAGATACACCTCATTTTCCTGAATACCCTTTCCAGCCTGGGCATTCAGGAATTTCCATTCGTGCCTGTCTTGACTGTTCATCTGGTTTGGTTTTCAGTGATTTCTCTTCTTCTTTTCTCCCCATTTCTGCAGGGACTAGTTGAATAATCTTCATAAATAATTCACTCAGTGAATTTTTTCCATCACTTTTTGAATATTTGCTCTGTCCCTATTTAATTAGTTCCACAGATGGCTGAATACACTATTCATCAAAAATAATTTACCATTTTTTTTGCAATGAGCAAATGATGTATTCCCAAATACAATTTTCTATCATTCAACCTGCACTAAATGTTTCCAGCTTTATTTACAAATATGACAGTAAACAGCTTACTCAAAGAGACTCCGCATTCACTAGTAAGACTTCACACAGAAACTGACCATTTAAACCAGAATTAACTGACTTCTCAGTTAATACCTAAAATAAACGGTATAGATATAGAGAAAGGATTTGCACAAAGATCTCACTTCTCAGGAGAGAGATCTAACCAGTGCCCTATAGGTTCTTTCTTACTTATGGTCTTGCCCAATGGCTAGTTAATTATGTATACGCAGAGAGAAAACTTCAACACAAGAAACTGGGAGAGCTTCCTGACTCAAGAATATTCCATAATCCATTGGTTTGGGCACTTCCCTGGGAGGTGGCCAGGGGCGGCTCTAGGCATTTCGCCACCCCAAGCATGGCAGGCAGGCTGCATTCGGCGGCTTGCCTGCGGGAGGTCCGCTGGTCCCATGGCTTCAGCGGACCTCCCGCAGCCATGCCTGCGGGAGGTCCATAAGCCGTGGGACCAGCGGACCTCCCGCAGGCAAGCCACCGAAGGCACCCTGCTTGCCACCCCTGTGGCGCCGGCACAGCGGCCGCTGTAGCATGCCGCCCCAAGCACGCGCTTGGTGTGCTGGGGGCCTGGAGCCACCCCTGGAGGTGGCATACCCATGCCTAATTCTTTCTTCTTTAGAGGGAAGGATTGAACTGGGCTTTCCCACACTCTAGGTGAGTACCCTAACCACTTGGCTAAAGGTTATAAGAAGCGTGCTGCCACCTCCGTCCCATCCATAGCTGTTTTGTGTGGCATGTCTCCTAGATTGGTCCCCACAGGCAAGATAGGTGGGGTGATGATTCTTTGTGACTCCTGGTGGGACTTAGGTGCTGTCACAACCTAGACTGCAATATGCATGCTCATCTGCTGAAATTTAGGCACCTTGGGGCCTTTAACTGCAGAAATGTAGGTATCTCCAGGGTTAGGTAATATCTGAGTGGGGTTTTCTCAGTGCCGATAGTGCCAAAATGTTGGACTTAAGTGCTTCAAGTGCCAGTTAGGTGCCTATGTCTTTGTGAATCTAGCCATGTTTTTCTCTTCAATCTTAAACTTTTTGACTGTCACTTTTAAAGATACTTTCAAGCCTGGTTGGCAATTAACCAAATTGCTTCATATATGATTTTTGCCTGAGAAAACTTAAGACATCTGAACTGATATTTTCCCTGAGTCATTTGTAACAGAAATCATTTAGGCGAAGTCCTATTTTCACCCTCACAATCTACTGCACTCCAAGGCATGATCTGGTTAATTTTGGTACCCTCGCCCTTTCCCTACTGAGGTCTTAGGGTGTAAAGCACCTACCCATGGGGCTCTGGGAGAAATCTGGTCAATTTAAGTACTTGGCCTTACCCACAGGGCTCATTGCTCACGGCGGGATATTTTCACAGTGAAAGAGCTTTACACAGCTGTGCTCTAACCATCTATTTCTTTGCAACACATAGAGAATGCATATGCCAAGCAAATATCTTATGCTCATCACTCTCAATATACAGACAAATTTCACCCTATGATCAGTCAGGATTCACTCGCCTATGGGTTTCCGTTTATGCTGCTGCACATCATGGTCATGCAGAGGGATAAGAGTTCTAGCAGCTTAATGATGAACTGCAGTCTGGAGATGGTCCCCAAAGAGCTTTGTTTTTCCATTTACATTATATAGACAAAACTAGCTACCCCCTTTAGCTCTGCTAATCCTATCACATTATTCAGGACCAGCACAGGAGCTGGTCCAAGAGGTAACTATAGCAAGACCACTTGGAAATAGTGACCATAATACAATAGCATTCAACATCCCTGTGGTGGGAAGAACATCTCAACAGCCCAACACTGTGGCATTTAATTTCAAAAGGGGGAACTATACAAAATGAGGGGGTTAGTTAAACAAAAGTTAAAAGGTACAGTGACTAAAGTGAAATCCTTGCAAGCTGCATGGGCGCTTTTTAAAGACACCATAATAGAGGCCCAACTTCAATGTATACACCAAATTAAGAAACACAGTAAAAGAACTAAAAAAGAGCCACTGTGGCTTAACAACCATGTAAAAGAAGCAGTGAGAGATAAAAAGACTTCCTTTAGAAAGTGGAAGTCAAATCCTAGTGAGGCAAATAGAAAGGAGCATAAACACTGCTAACTTAAGTGCAAGAGTGTAATAAGAAAAGCCAAAGAGGAGTTTGAAGAACAGCTAGCCAAAATTCCAAAGGTAATAACAAAATGTTTTTTAAGTACATCAGAAGAAGGAAGCCTGCTAAACAGTCAGTGGGGCCCCTTGATGACTGAAATAGAAAAGGAGCACTTAAAGACGATAAAGTCATTGCGGAGAAACTAAATGGATTCTTTGCTTCAGTCTTCATGACTGAGGATGTTAGGGAGATTCCCAAACCTGAGCTGGCTTTTGTAGGTGACAAATCTGAGGAACTGTCACAGATTGAAGTGTCACTAGAGGAGCTTTTGGAATTAATTGACAAACTCAACATTAACAAGTCACTGGGACCCAATGGCATTCACCCAAGAGTTCTGAAAGAACTCAAATGTGAAGTTGCAGAACTATTAACTAAGGTCTGTAACCGGTCCTTTAAATCGGCTTTGGTTCCCAATGACTGGAAGTTAGCTAATGTAACGCCAATATTTAAAAAGAGCTCTAGAGGTGATCCCAGCAATTACAAACCAGTTAGTCTAACATCAGTACCAAGCAAATTAGTCGAAACAATAGTTAAGAATAAAATTGTGAGACACATAGAAAAACATAAACTGTTGAGCAATAGTCAACATGGTTTCTGTAAAGGGAAATTGTGTCTTACTAATCTATTAGAGTTCTTTGAAAGGGTCAACAAACATGTGGACAATGGGGAATCTAGTGGACATAGTGTACTTAGATTTCCAGAATGCCTTTGACAAGGTCCCTCACCAAAGGCTCTTATGTAAATTAAGCTGTCATGGGATAAAAGGGAAGGTCCTTTCATGGACTGAGAACTGGTTAAAAGACAGGGAACAAAGGGTAGGAATTAATTGTAAATTCTCAGAATGGAGAAGGGTAACTAGTGGTGTTCCCCAAAGGTCAGTCCTAGGACCAATCCTATTCAATTTATTCATAAATGATCTGGGGAAAGGGATAAACAGTGAGGTGGCAAAGTTTGCAGATGATACTAAACTGCTCAAGATAGTTAAGACCAAAGCAGATTGTGAAGAACTTCAAAAAGATCTCACAAAACTAAGTGATTGGGCAACAAAAAGGCAAATGGAATTTAATGTGGATAAATGTAAAATAATGCACATTGGAAAAAATAACCCCAACTATACATACAATATGATGGGGACTAATTTAGCTACAACGAGTCAGGAAAAAGATCTTGGAGTCATCATGGACAGTTCTCTGAAGATGTCCACGCAGTGTGCAGAGGCAGTCAAAAAAGCAAACAGGATGTTAGGAATCATTAAAAAGGGGATAGAGAATAAGACTGAGAATATATTATTGCCCTTATATAAATCCATGGTACGCCTACATCTCGAATACTGTGTAGATATGTGGTCTCCTCGCCTCAAAAAAGAGATTCTAGCAATAGAAAAGGTTCAGAAAAGGGCAACTAAACTGGTTAGGGGTTTGGAGAGGGTCCCATATGAAGAAAGATTAAAGAGGCTAGGACTCTTCAGCTTGGAAAAGAGGAGACTAAAAGGGGATATGACAGAGGTATATAAAATCATGAGTGATGTAGAGAAAGTGGATAAGGAAAAGTTATTTACTTATTCCCATAATACAAGAACTAGGAGTCACCAAATGAAATTAATAGGCAGCAGGTTTAAAACAAATAAAAGGAAGTTCTTCTTCACGCAGCGCACAGTCAACTTGTGGAACTCCTTACCTAAGGAGATTGTGAAGTTCTAGGACTATAACAGTGTTTAAAAGAGAACTGGATAAATTCATGGTGTTGAAGTCCATAAATGGCTATTAGCCAGGATGGGTAAAAAATGGCGTCCCTAGCCTCTGTTCATCAGAGGATGGAGCGGGATGGCAGGAGAGAGATCACTTGATCATTGCCTGTTAGGTTCGCTCCCTCTGGGGCATCTGGTATTGGCCACTGTCAGTAGACAGATACTGGACTAGATGAACCTTTGGTCTAACCTGGTACGGCCGTTCTTATGGTCTTATCCTCTTATAGATAACAAAATTTAATCAATCATACCTTGGCACCTATGTTTCCTCCTCCCTGCTAAAGTCTTTTTTTTTTACATTTTATCTTTCATGCTCAAATTGTTACTTATTTATGTCTGTTTATGTTTGTGCAGATTGTCAGCATAAAAGTTCACTGGTCAGAGCTTATCTATTTTACCATTTTTGGGTTCTCTCTGTATCCTCCCTAAAACTTTCCAGTGCCTGAGTATCTCTATTTTACCACCCTGGGTATTATAATTTTTGTTAGGGGCATTCCTGAGATATGTGTGGGGTGTCTTAGCAGCAGCAGTGCATTTTTTCTTAATTTCAGTGGTGAAATCTCTGAGTTTCAACCAAGGCTGGTCACAGTTAGTTTAGTATGGGCGTGAGTTAAGTCCCAGGCCTACAATTACCATTGAGACTCCATTCACCTGACTTGTAGATATGAGAATTTTTGGACAGGATGCTACACCTTCATAAGTTTTTCAAGACCAAAGAGCCACTGTTCAGCCTGAAAGACTTGTCAATTTGAACCTACATTAGCAATTAACGGGTGACTTTTTCAAATGACATTTTGTAGCAATCTGTCTTAACAACAGGAGCAAATGAGGCTTCTGAGAGCTTTTAAAATACTCTGCAAATGTTCACAGTGGATCTGCATAAAAATATTTACTACAGGTATTCAAACTCTGTGATGATTCATTGAGTTATATAACACAACCCTGTAAGAAAAAAAAAAAAAAACCTAGCTACATTTATTTAGCAGTGCCAAAAGTTTCTTTATTTATCATGGAGCATTTCTTTATTTGTGGTGAGTCCCAGGTTATACCACAAACATTCCTGTCCTAGAACACAGGTTTGTGGAATATCTAAATTAGAATTTTAAAATGTGTTAATTATTTTGAGTTCTAAAAACTTTTGTCTGGACCAGGGGTCGGCAACCTTCAGCACATGGCTTGCCAGGGTAAGGACCCTGGTGGGCTGGGCCAGTTTGTTTACCTGAAACATAAGCAGGTTTGGCTGATCGCGGCTCCCACTGGCCATGATTTGCCGTCCCAGGCCAATGGGGGCAGCGGGAAGTGGTGCAGGCGAGGGATGTGCTGGCCGCGGCTTCCCACCACCCCCATTGGCCTGGGATGGCAAACCGCGGCCAGTAGGAGCCATGATCAGACGAACCTGCTGACGTGGCAGGTAAACAAACTGGCCAGGCCCACCAGGGTGCTTACCCTGGTGAGCCACGTGCCAAAGGTTGCCGACCCCGGGTCTAGACAAAGCTATGTCTATAATAGTTTGAAAGGTGTTCTTTTAAAAGTGTTAGTTAACACATGTTTACTGACTATTGTTGACATTAATATAATCTTGTTTAAAGAGGACTATATGAACATGGACTAGGAACCTTTCAGTTTGTGCCCTCAGTGTCCACAAAGGAGACGTTACAGTGCAGTACTTTGGTGCACACTTAAGGCTTGTCTACACTGGCACTTTATAGTGCTGCAACATTCTCAGTCAAGGGTGCAAAAAACCACCCTCCTGAGTGCAGTAAATTTCAGCGCTGTAAAGTGCTATTGTAGACAGTGCACCAGCACTGGGAGTCATGCTCCTAGTGCTGGGAGCTATTCCCCTCGTGGAGATGGATTTTTTAGAGTGCTGGGAGAGCTCTCTCCCGATCCTTTACTGGGACAGCACAAGCTATGGCAGCACTTTAATGTTGCCAGTGTAGACTAGTCCTAAGTCTGAGCTACAGGCCATTGTAGACAGGCCCTAGGAGTTTAACTAACATGTGCTAACTAAGTTTTGAATGGTCTAGTGTGGGCAAGGCATACTGTCTTTAACACCATCCTACTTGACCAGTTTCTCACATATTTAAGCACTGTTCTTTATTTACACTAGACTGTTAGAACATGCACAAGCAAACACATGCTAATATAACACCTTAAATCCTAGTATGGACAAGGACACCAGGATTTTAACATGTGTTAGCTAACAAGGTTTAAAAATGAACCTTTTATACTAGTGTAAAGAGGCTTGTTTGCATCTTGATAATTGCACCTAAACCCAAGCCTCTTCACACATGTTCATGAGTTGGCTTCACCACACACCTTTTTATCCTTAGTTATTGAGAGCAAAGGAGAAACCGTATAAGGGGCTTCAGACTAGAGCTGGATGAATGTTTTTGCATAAATAATTATTTGCCAAAAATGCAGTTTCAGTCAGTTCAAAACTATTTGTGAATTTGGTCTGATCATGTTTTTACTGGGAAAAATATCTCATGGTCAGCTTCAGAAAAGAGAGTGTATGCCCTCTGCTTACAACATTATGCCCAGTGCTTAGGGAACCTGCCTGGGAGGTAGGAAACAGGTTTTAATCCCACACTGGAGCAGTGATATAAACTCAGATCTTCATCTGCCCTAGAGGAGCATTCTAATCATCTAGCGATTGGCTATTCCAGGGTGGGTTGCTGTTAGTTTCTCCTGCTGAACCTCTTCTGCTTTGTATAAATATTTAACTATGCATTGAAGCAGGGACTTGAACTCAAATCACTTTTTGGCATGTGAGATCCCTAACCACCATGCTACTGTTGAAATATTCTACTTTGTATAAATACATAAATATTCAGTGGACCAAAGAGAGAGAATGACTCTCTAGCAAGGTGATTAATGCAGTCAGCTGGGACCTAAGATGTGGATTCAAATTCCCTCTTTCTGTTTCAGAAGCTGGCTGGAATGAAACATCAAAACATACTTTTCCTGTTTGCTGACAAAATTCTGAACATTTTCAGAACCAAAACTGAATGTTTTTTCCGATTCTTCAGTTTTCTGGCCAAACCTAAAAATTGAGTTATATGTCCTGCTGTACTTGAGACTTACTGCTGGTCATACAACTGCTTTCCTTAGTCTTACTTGCATCCACACATGGCTTCTGCACCATTTATGCCTGAGCAGAACAACTTGGTAATCACTGCTGTGTGCCATGTAAGGACTTGCCGTATCTAAGCTTTCTTAATGTTACTCCAAAAAAGACTTCTTCCCTTGAATTCCAAAGCTGAACAACCCTCCAAACGTGGAGAAATTTCTAACTTGGATTAGCATCCAAACTCTGTGACTCAGGCTCATTTCTGCTAGTAAATGTGCACCACCTCTGCAATCTACAGTCTGAACCTCCCAGTTTGTATCATTTTAAAATTCATTTTACAATTTATAGTAGTCAATTTATTACCTATTATTTGTATTACAATAGCATTTCAGGGACCATTTAGAAACCAGGATCCTCTTATGCTAGATGTTGTACATACACATTAGAAAAAGTTTCTATTCTAGAAGCTTACACACTACTATGTGTGCACATCTAACACCTGATACATTTTTGATCAAAAATAATAAGACTAATATACCAGTTATATTACATAAAATATCTTCTAAACATATTTTATTTTACCATAATATGTCTTAGTCATATAATGTCTGACTTTTCATTTCAAGCCGTCTTTGTCTTTTATATTATACTTGCTATTGGTTTTCACTATATTCCTGACTCTTATGTCCAATCCTGTTTCAGAATTAGACAAGTGATTTGATTTTTCTTGTAGATAATAGTTCAGGTATGATCCAAAGACATCATGTAGCTGTGATGCATTTGGACCAAGAGAAGGAAAGTGTACAACTGGAAGGAGTAATGCTGCAGAAGTAATGCCAGATATTGTATAATGTAACTGAGTAATCATCCACGATCAGATACAGTGATTCAAACTGTCTATTTGTTGTGTAACCATTCTGTCAGGCAGGTGGAAAACAAAAAGGACCAAGTTCAATAGCTAGGGGTTACTCTTAAATTACAAAACAAGACTGGCTTAAGCCCCCATTCAGAAATATGGGAAAACTACATGCCTCCTTTGGGTATCTCTAAAAGACAATACCACTCCATTAGCAAGCACTAAGTTTGTGAATAACAAAAATTAAAAAAAAAAATTAAACACTCCAAACCTCCAATTTATTAAGGGGAGAGTAAACTCGGCATTAATTTCAGAAAACACTGCAACAATGACTCAAAAGTATGTAAACAATAAGCAAAACACCCATTCCACGGTATCTTGGGCAGTAGTCCTTTGCCTCAGTTTTCTGCCTTGTGGGGTGAAAGCCCAATGGAATTTAACACGCCATTTCCCCTTTCCCTCTGCTACACCCAGCTCATAGTTTGTTGTCCAAGTCCCACAGTCCAGGGTTACAATCAGGTGAATTCACCTCTAGAACCGGGGAGGGGGAAAAGGGGTGGTTGACATGAGTGGTTCTTTGCCACGTCGGCTGCCTCTTGCCACTATCATTGCTATCACTGCTCTTCTGTGTCTTTTCTCTAGTCCAATCCAGACCAGTCCAACAGTGCCACAACCACCTTGTCCAGCTATTAGTAATTACAGTTCTAGGATTTCCTGGGTAGGGTGTGCCTTTGATGCTCCATCTCTCACTATGCTGTCTTTCACTACCATGCCATGTTCGGAGGTTCCCCCTGCCTAGCCTAGTTCTTAGTGATTTCAGCTCTAGTTATATCACACACTGGGTAGTGGACAACCACATTGCCACTGCTTTCTCTGAGCTTTCATCGCAGCATGATCTCTGAACCAGATCTAAAGCTCAGCCCCTAGAACAATTTATCAGTGAATTCAACTCTACCTGTCACTGAGAAGAGACAAGGATTCTGAATTGAGTCTATTAAGCTCTTTCTTTAAACGCTGGAATGGGAGAGTTAAATAACATCTAGGGATCTGAAACAGAATTCTCACCACCAAGTTGGAACACCTATTCCCTCTCTCTCTCTCTCTCTCTCTCTCTCTCTCTCTCTTTCTTTTACTTGGATTTGGCTCACTACTCCACACTTAGTGAGTTAGCTGTACATTTTGCTCACCTCTCAATGAGGTCTTATTAGTATTGTCCAGCTGCCCCTTAGTCATACAACACAGACAAAAACATTTCATTATCCCTACTTAAGTTTAATTTAAACACAAAACAACCTAAGTTGGTCACCTTGGAAAAGTAGGTATGTCTATGCAAATAAAGTGTGCTCACAAGCTCTTTTCCTCCAGTTCATCAATAGATCACTGGCTTACAGTTATTTATAGTTTATTTATTAGGAAGGAGGTAGCTAGTGGTGTGGAAGTTGAACCTGTTCTGAAGCTACCATTAGCAGTAGATATGTATGTGGAGAATTGTCAAGATTGTTCAAGCAACATCTTTTGAGATAAATTTTTCTCATTAACTTTAACTACTCGTGCTGAAAAGAATCATACACTGTCAGCTTTGAGCTACACCTTTACAAACATAGTGATGATCTATCTGAACCACAACAGAAGATAAACATAAATTTAATCTACAGACATTCTGCACATGAAGTCTAACAAATTAAATAAGAAGTGACCCAGAAGGAAACAGGAGTAACATCAAAATATTGCATTGGAGAAAACAGCTTCCAAAACATCCAGTAAAGAAATTTCCACAAGACAAATGTTAGCTCTCCTGTTTCCAGTCTGTGTTGTTCGGTCACAAAACACCTAATCTAGAAGAGGAAGAAAGTGCTTACCCATCATTGTTGTGCTTCTGTCATGTAAAACTGATTGATCAATTGTATCTTGTCAAAAAGAGATAAGAGTAAGAAAGATAGCAATGGGAACATTGTGAAGAGACATCTCTCTAGTAGATGATAGACTCAAGATTATTCAGGAACCAACAGAGCCAATTAATTTATGACATACAGTTTTCCTATCGAATACATAACCATTATTCTACACATTGCTACAGAAATTGAACAGCAGTTTGGTTAATCATGTATTTCATTATCCTGTTCAAAGAGAAATGGGAACAGTTATTTCCATGCAGTTCAGCTGAGTATACAAATGAGGTAGGTGTGCAATCATTTAACAAGACCACATTTTAAGATCTACAGTATATTCCAACTGTTTCATACTAGGCATCTTTATACACAGTTAATGAGGTCTAGATCATGAGATAATTATCTATTCACTAATGATTTCCTTATATTTATATATAATGATTTCCTTATAACATTTATCTAATGTTCAAGTCCAGCAAACACTTAAAGTAAACAAAATCAAAATCTCCACATCTAAGCTCTTTAAATAAAGCAAAATTAGTCTTTTTTGATTATTAGTTGTATAATTATGTAACCTTTCTGACAGTTGCAAATGGCAATAAAGTAGCTGGTTTCAAAATGTTCTGGGGTCCTTCCTGAAAAATAAATAGAACAGTGCCTCAAACCCCTGACTAGGGTCTTACTCTGATTTCTAGGTCTGGGAAATAAAAATCCAACTTCCCTGGTCACCTTTGCATGTGTTTTTTGCCTCATTCTCAAGCTCTCAGGACCTTTGGAAACATGAAACTCAGGAAGCTGGGGAAAAACAGGAACACAGTTGAAAGAAATGTGTGGAAAAACTATTTAAATATATATTAATGTAAGAAATAGACCAACCTAATGGAATGAGGCTTGCCTGGACTGGAGGCATTAGTGCAAGAGCACAGTTGAAAACACAGTGAAGTCAGATCAATCTGGCAGCACCAATACTGAACTGACTTTGAAGCATCTGGGCTCACCCCGCTGGTGGAAGTGAGCTGAAATCACTGAACTGCATCAAGTAGCCGCACTTTGGAAGAGGATTTGGTGAAACAATTCTATCAAGACAGGAGCAGATCAGCAGCGGAGAGCTGCCCCAGGATTCTCCAGGGCTGCTTCTGAGACTGACTTCACCTGTGAGTGGAGTTTCTGGTGGGTTGGGTTTGTAGAGAGATATTGGCTTTCCATCAATTACAGTTGCAGTATTGCCACCCTTACTTCTGCACTGCCTTCAGAACTGGGTGGCTGGAGAGTGGAGGCTGTTGGGCAAGCACTCGGCTCTGAAGGCAGCACCCTGCCAGCATCAGTGCAGAAGTGGCAATAAAGCAACCCCCCTTTCAATAATTTTACAAACCCCCCCCACAACCCGCTTTTGGGTTAGGACCCCTACAGTTACAACATCATGAAATTTCAGATTTAAATATCTGAAATCATGAAATTTATGATTTTTAAACTTCTATGACCTTGAAATAGACCACAATGGACTGGGAATTTGGTAGGGCCCTAATCACAGAATCTCTAGGGATAGAAATTCCATGTTGAACATAAAAGTACAGCAGCAGGAATATACTACTGACCACTTGACCAGGATGATGTCATTGATTGTGAAATGCACAGGACTATGAAAGAAGCTATAAAGCCAGAAAATGCAATAATAATGGGGGGGTTCAACTATCTTCATATTGACTAGATATATGTCAGCTCAGTAAGGGATACAAAGATAAAATTACTAGATATCACAAATGACAGCTTTTTGAAGCAGCTAGTCCAGGATCCCACAAAAGGAAATGCAATATCCTAAGTGTTGAACATATAGCTGAAGCTCTCAGTAATAGAGACCATAAAGTAATTACATTTGACATCCTTGTAAGGGGAAAATGCCAAAGAAAGCCAACACAGTGGCATTTAACTTCAAAAGGGAAGTACACAAAAATTAGGAAGCTAGTTAAATAATTTAAAAGGAATAGTCACAAGGGTGAAATGCCTGCAAACTGCGTGGAGACTGTTTAAAACACCACAATAAAAACTCAAACTAAATGTATACCACGATTAAATAATAATAAAAAAGAAAAAAGAGGACAAAAAACTACCACCATGTCTAAAAATCAGAGTAAAAGAGTGTTTAGAGGCAAAAAGACACCCCTTAAAAATTGAAAGTCAAGTCCTACTGAGGAAAATAGAAAGGAGCATAAACTCTAGCAAGTCAATTGTAAAAGTATAATTAGGCAGGCCAAAAGAGAATTTGCAGAACAACTAGCGAAGACACAAAAACTAACAACAACAAAAAAATGTTTAAGTACATCACAAACAGGAAGCATGCCAGACAATCGTTTGGGTCACTGGACTATCAAGATGCTAAAGGAACACTCAAGGAGGACAAGGCCATTGCAGAGAATCTAAATAAATTCTTTGCATTAGTCTTCCTTGCACTGATGATGTGGGGGAGATTGCCACAGCAAAGCTATTCTTTTTAGATAACAAAGCTGAGGAACTGTCCCAGACTGAGGTGGCAGTAGAGGAGATTTTGGAACAAATTGATAAATTAAACAGTAATAAGTCATTAGGGACTTATGGGACCAGATGGTATCCACCCAAGAGCTCTGAAAGAACTCAGATATGAAATAGCAAAACTACTGATGGTGGTATGTAACCTATCACTTAAATCAACCTCTGTGCCAGATCACTGGAGCATAGTTAATGTAATGCCTATTTTTAAAAATGGCTGCAGAGGAAATCCTGGCAATTACAGGCTGATAAGGTACAGCTAAAGAAAAAAAAATGATTAGGGATATGGAACAGCTTCCTTATGAGGAGATTACAGGCTAAGACTGTTCATTTTAGAAAACAGACAACAAATGGGAGGTAATGACACGGTCTATAACATCACATATGGTATGGAAAAAGTGAATAGGGAATTCTTATTTCCCCTTCACATAACAGAAGAACTAGTGGTCACCTGATTAAATTAATAGTGAGTAAGTTTAAAACAAACATAAATAAATTCTTTGTCACACTATACAGTCAACCATTGCCATGGGATGTTGTGAAAACCTAAAGCTAATTTCCCCAATCCTAATTTCTCCCTACACCTTCTTGTCAACTGTCTGAAATGGGCCATTCTCATTACCACTTCAAAAGTTATTTTTTCTCCCTTGTATCCTGCTGTCAATTGAATTGTCTCATTAGACTGACCTCACACTTGGTAAGGAAACTCACATCTGTTCATATATTTATACTTGCTCCTGTATTTTCCTTGCCATGCATCTGATGAAGTAGGTTTTAGCCCATTAAAGCTTATGCCCAAATACATTTGTTAGTCTCTAAGGTGCCACAAGGACTTCTCATTGTTTTTGCTGATACAGACTAATGCAGCTACCACTCTGAAACTAAATCATAAGTAACTGTGGTGTCTGTATCGACTAATTATTGTTGGAAGCTGAACTCATTGAGATTGAATGGGTCAGGTTAAATTCAACTGAAATGACTGGAGTTTTATATGTTGAAGTGAAGCCCTTCTCTTTAGTTGTCATTTTGTTCTCTCTAGAATAGACCTCTTTATTATGGCTTCCTATTTTTTTCTAAGACAATACAGACATGTCTGTCATGACAAGGGCTTTTGTTAAGCATTTAGTATGCAGACACGTGAAAACAAACACTAAGAATAAGAGATTGGGAAATAATTTTACTTCCTGTATTCATTCTGCAACATTTTGAACAAACAAAAAAAATCAATACTAGGTCCTAAATGTTTTCCAGGATGCACTTTTGTAACTAGGTGAAGATCGACAGGAATTCTTTCCATGCCACTAAACACAGAACTTGGCCCTAAAGAAGAAGAGGAAGGAAAGAACCATATTCTCTCTTCTTAATTTGCAGTTGTGTGTGGTGTTTGTAGTGCTCACTAATGCTAACCAGAGTTACACACATTATTCCCAATATCTATACAGAATATACCTTTACATTATCAGCAGGCAAACTTTATTAGGACGGAGCCATTTTCCTGCTCTATTCTGCTTACTAGCATGAGTGGCTGGTATTTTTCACCATTAGCTAGATGCATTTTATGTGTTTATTCTGGTGATGTTATGTCATCAGAAATCGTTATTTTCCTTCAGTTACTGAGGTGGTAAAGTAAAGCTTGAATAAATTAAAAAAAATCCATTGCTCTATCTTTGCATTTTCAAAATGTAAGTTGCTTTGGTAATATAATTTTCATTTCCATGACTCGGCATTTTAGTTTACTTTTTATGGGCACATCAAAAACTGCTTTTGTATCTCAACACAGGAGGTTTGGGCCTGCCACTCAAATGTCCAATATAATTTCCCATCATGGCTGTAAAGGCACAGAAGGAGCACATTAATCAATATAATTTTTAATTTT
Source organism: Gopherus evgoodei (assembly GCF_007399415.2). Classification (NCBI taxonomy): domain Eukaryota; kingdom Metazoa; phylum Chordata; order Testudines; family Testudinidae; genus Gopherus; species Gopherus evgoodei. Next base: position 84,945,181 of record NC_044322.1, on the reverse strand, counting down.
GGAAATGACAAATTCCGGTTACATTTCTTATTATCTCTCTTTTTTCATTTCTGAAAATAGTAGATAGTTTCCCTGTCTTACTCTTGGAAGTATCCTAATAATCTAATATATTTATGTGGGAGAAGTAAAATTTACAAAGCTTGAATTAGAGAGCATGCTTGAAATTAAAAAAAAGTAACTGAAACAGAATATTCAGTTAAGTATGAAAATTAATATATGATTCATTGTAATTCTTATGGATACTATCTCTGATAGTAACACTTTCCACTTCCTTTTCTGCACCTCCTTTCCTTTGTGGATATGTACTGTTCTATTATGGACTGATGCCAGTGAACAACTTCTGGAATTGCAACAAAGTGAAATAAGCAACTGTTCTAAAGAGTCTGCACATTGCGTTTCAATCTTTACAATGAGTTTTAAATTCCATGAGGCAGTGATGAGAAACACAGCCCTAAATCTATTGCTTAATTTTCTTCAGTACATAGTACTTCATGTTTAAGCTACCAGGCTATTTTTATAATAACCTTTTAAAGAGATTTCTTTCATTAAAAAATAATGGATCTGATTATAATCTCATTTACCTCAGCTTTATACTGATGTTCGTTCACTGACTTCAGCGAAGGTGCATCTAATTTACACTGGTGTGCAAGCAGAATCTGCCCCAACATCTTTAGTTTCCCTAACCCTACATGATCAGGATTCTCATGCACCTCACAGCATGCTTGTTTGTTATTTATGGAATATACATTTATTCTTGCCTAACATTTTACAGGTGTCCAAAAACAAGGCACACAGCTTGATATAGTTAACACTATATACAAAATGCTGTGAGATGAAAATGAAACAAGGAAAAAATGCAGTTTACCATGAAAGAAGGCAATTTCAAATAGTCTACCTAACAACAAGTGTCATGAAAAGTGGTCATTTGGAAAAATACACTGTGCAAACACATTCCTAGGTTGTAAAACACTGCTGAACAGATGTACCATAAGCTTTTCAGTTCTGGCTACATTTTAGTACTTTATTCCTAAAAGCAAAGTTAGTAATAACAAATAAATAAAGTCCATTCCAAAAACAAATGACAGGATATTTGTCATGTGTACATATTGGGACTTTTAAGAATACATGATTGTGTAAAAATTTATAGTAGTTCTTCAGCACAGGGCTTTTATATGATCCAAGGCAGAACTCCTTGCTCAAACAAAACTACCATTAAAGCTAATGGGAGTTTTGCCTGAGTAAGTTGTTCAGGACTATGCTGATAGAGCTGTTGTGCCTGAGATTTTAAATTGGGTAAACAACAGTAGATTGCCAAAATATTAGCTATGTCATAGTAGAATAAGTATGAGGATACGCAAAGAAAGACTGTTTCCTTTAGTTTGCATCCAAGATAAAACTTCAAACATTGGAGAAAGGCACAAACTCAGAGGCTATAGTGAGACTTAAGCAACATGGCTGATACTGAAAAAACTGTTTGTTCCCAGCCTCTTCACTTGTGACTATTTCAGAATCTATTTTTCCATGGTTGTAATGTGATCCTTAGCTAGCCAGCAATCTGTGTGTAAATTCTGCCACAACTATGCCACTCTCACAGTCTTAGAGGTACTCAGGGTTGTGAGGCACCTCAGCACTTCTTGTCGGTAGTGTGACCCCATCTTGTCTATTCCTGCTGTGGCTCAACTCCCTGGAACCAGCAGCCTCTTACCACAAGGACTGACTTCCAGGTGTAGCCTTATTGATGTATTGGTGAATTGATTAATAAATAATGATTATTGATTAATCTCTTAGACCACAGAGGTCAATAAAAAGTTTGATTTTATGAGGGCTACAGTACCAGAATATTATCAGCATCATTAGAATGAAAGACCCTGGAAGCACGTAAGAAACAATTGCAGTTTATCACAAATCCCTTTATTAACAAATCTACTAAGCAGCTGTGAAAGTGAAATGAATCATATTAAAGAAATAGAATGAATTAAAGAATGCTGTATGTGCCTTTAAGTAGAAATAAGAAATGCTGCTATCCAGGTGTCAGGAAGGCAGACATTAAGGTAGAAAAATTGTTCCACTTAAGGATGATTGGTGAAGTATTAGCCTTAGATCGATAAGAGTTAGTAAGGAAGTAGGATATGCATGCTGTGCCCCAGGTAAATTTTACAATTTTGCTCTCTTTCTCCCTTTGTTTAGTTCACACCCTTTTATCATTATAAATAAGACTGTTTGGGTCTTGCATGGGGATCATATTATCTGAATGTATTAGCAGAGCGCTGTGCTAATAAATAGAGTGGTCTTGACAAATTGTGAGTCCTGATTCTAACTTTGACACAGCTAAATAATCACAGAAACACTAAATTACAATAGCGGATAGAGGGATGTGTAAAGTGTTTACCTCTATGACTGCTATCACTCACACCTCACATCTCCAGCTGGGGGACCCTGATGTGTCAGTCACAATCTTGGTTCATGTGTTGATTAAGCACTGTAAGCCAACACAATCAAATCCTCATTTTGCATATGGAATAAACAGAGAATGGGAAGGCACTAGAAATAACGCCACAAAGGGCTGTCTTGTCTCTGCCGGGGAGGGGAACAAATTTTGAAAAATAGAAATAGAATGTAAGAAGACATTTTGTTATCCATTCACTGATGAAACCTCTTGAAGAGTGGGAGGTGGGGAGGAAGAAATGAATATTTAGATCCTGATTTTGACTGAAAACTAGCAGCTCTGTAAAAGATTGAGTCCTCGGCGAACATCTACTCTATTCTATAGGAAAGGTAACCATTGATAAGTGTATATCCAAGTTTGTGTTTTATGTTTTATATTATGTGTAACCATTTCTGTTTCCATCATTACTCACTTATCTCATAAACCTTATTCTTGGATAAAAAAATCATGATTGCTTTCACTATAATTTTATCTCAGTGCTGTGAATGTATATTGAAGCTGAACTCAGACAGGTGAATTTGCATCCTTTTGTCTGGAAAATCCTGTTTGTCATACCTGCCTGGGACACAGATTTCAAAATGTAATTTCAGTACATATATTCAACTCCTTAAATATAATCTGTACATACAAGACACAGTGATTAGATGGATCTGTATGTCAGACTTTTTACTAGATATCTCATTTAACCATCTTTGGATAATTAGTATGCAAGCATTATGTTGGGTATAGTGAGTCTGTCAGGTCTTTTAGGAATTGCTGACACTGAGTAGTGAACCTTTTGCCAGCTGGGCCAAAGGGCCTCTATGTCTCATATACAGTTATTGAAATACAAATGTTTTAAAGATATTGCATTATTGCCATGGAAAGGCAGGAACATATCTGAACAAAACTGAGGTAAGCCTGAATCTAACAGAATGTAATGGTGATGAAAGTCACTTCAGTGAAGATATGGAGAAAGTTATAGCATGGAAATAAAAGAAAAGAAAAGAAAAGAAAAGAAAAACCAACCCAAACAAACTAACTCAGGTTATGGGCCCTAGCTCTGCAAAAATGAAACATGTGCATAACTTCACTTACTTTAATAGACTCATGGACTTTAGTGGGAGAATTCACATAAGCATGTGAACAATTTTGCCCAAATGTCTGCAACACTGGACCTAAAATAATAAGGGATGAAATCCTCACCGCACTGTAGTCAATAGGACTTTTGATATTGATGTTAACAGGGCCAGGATTTTACATGTTTTTTCCCCCCGACACTAGACAATTACAGAATCAGAGCTTTAATTTGCAAACAGTTCAAATATGGGATCACAGTGTACCTTTGTGTCACAGGGTCTATACACCCGAAGTTGGTGTGGAAAACAAAAGGCTAACACAGAAACGGCCTGCCTGCTCAGGCAGAGCTGATTGGCAGCCCCACAGTAGCTAGGAGGATTAAAGGGCTGTAAAGCAGGTGCCTGGGGTGGCTCCTCGAGAGGCAGAACGACTGTGAAGAGAAGCTCCTGTCAACAAGTTTGTGAGAAGCCAATACTCTAGGGAAAGAGAAACCAAACAAGATGCTGGAAAGCACATGGAGGTAGTAAGCAGCTCATGGACCAGCAAGGGAGAAGGGTCAATTCTGGCTGTTCTGAACAAGGGCTATCTTTTTCCCAGACTAAGAAGGAAGAAGAAAAATGGTCAAGGACTAAGAGTGTTAGACAGAGGCTGAAGGAGAGACTCAAAGACAGTTGGACTTTGAGTTCCTTATTTCTGGACACATCCATTAACCACAAAAGGGACTAGACTGGGCAGTGCTTTAGCCAAGAGCTAGATCACATAAGACTAAAGACTGGCTAGGTTCCAGAAGGGCTGGAGGGAGTGTGAGATTGAAAGGACTCCTGCAGTGTTGCATCTGGACACAGAGGGGCACTTTAGAGATGAGGGTCTTCTCCTACACTTAGCAATCAAGTGCACTAATGCACACTGACTAGTCAACCATTATATTTGACACTTTAAAACACAAAGCCCCTTGTAACAAAGCATGAACTGCTGGAGCTTAACTGGCATCATTATTTCCATTTCTCTAAAGGACTGAAATTGGTTTCTGTGGATAATTTTTGTATCTTATTCTAACAAATTTCGTTGATATTGTTTATATCATTATGTTAGTTTATATTCTCCCCAGACTCCTTATTACCATCAGTGCAATTTTGGTTAACAATGGTAATGTTTTTTCTCCATTGTACATAGTTGATCCAAGAGGGTGCACCTCATGACAGGTAGCCAGTGTTTTTATTCAGCTCAAATTTTAAGAATTAATCCAAAAAAAAATCCCAGTAAGAACTTATTGAAATTCCTAATATTGTTCACTATTTTATGGCAGTTAGCATTTCAGCATCTTAATACATTAGTAAGAGTTTCAAAAAGGTTCTTGAGGAATATAACGTATTTTAACTAAATACAGCTGAAGTTTGTTTCACATTTACCTTTTAAAATAAAATGTTTGTCATCAGAACATATATCTTCAATATAAAGCTCATTAAAATCATTGATGCATAGTTAACATATTCTGGCTTCCACTATGGTAACTGTAAAATATATTTTATAATATGCTTCACTGTAGGAGGTACAGTAGCTGTCAGTCCTCTGCATTTTTAGAAGCAATAGTCTATCATCATAAAATATCTATTAAAAGAACGCCAGGGTCAAGCTTTCAACCATCCCTCTCCAACTCATCCCCCCACCCCCCAACACATAATTCAGGATACAGATTTTTATGCAGTGCTCATAGATAATGCCAGCCTTGCAAAACCCAGGGAAGACATAGGCACACGCACAATTAAACAAGAAAATCAAATATGCTTTATAAAATAACTCTTTTGCTAGAAAATGATCAACAATTCAAGAATTTACATATCTTCTTGTAACCCGGCATCACTTCTTATACTCTCAATAGTAATAAAATGGTGGCACAGATTGTTGCAATCAGGATAGACTCTCTGTGTTGCATAGCTGTCATTGCCTTCTATCACAGATGCCCAAACTTCACAACACCCACACCCTCTTAGCACCTTGTCAGGCTGGCTGATGTCTGTATCTAATTTGTATATTTATATAGGAACATAAGAACTGCCAGACTGGATCCAACCCAATGTCCATTTAGTACAGTTTTGTGTCTCTAACAATGGCTAGTTCTGGATGCTTCAGAGGAGTATGGAAGAACTCCGCAGTAGGCAGAATCTGCCCTGCTCCACACTCTCTTATTCTGGTTTCTAATGGTGAAAAATTGGCTCAAACCTGGAAGCATGAAGTTTAATATTCATTCTGAAATTGTTATAATTAATTATGGTAATTCAGTATATTCTTGATATCCATATAAATATCCAGTTCTTCTTTGAATATTGCTAAGTTCTTGGCCACAACAGCTACTTGTCACAATTTAGCTTTAGGTCTCAAAATAAACAGTCACAATATTTACTTTTATGTACAATATACATTCCTTGTACAATGAAAAGAAATTATTTCTTGGTTGATTTTACCAGCAAACTAACAAAACCACAAAGGCATTCAAGAGCCCGTAGAAAGCTAGAGATGGTTCAGTGCCAAATTCTGCTTGAAAAAATACACACACAACTTATTGGTTTCTATGGAAGTTGTACGTGTCATTGGGCAGAGTTTAACTTTAGGTGCTGACTTATTAGAATAAGTAATGTCCAAGGAGTGCATCTACATAGCTAAAATATTCATTAGGGATATATGATAAGTGTGAAAGGCCTCTTCAGAATGTATTTTTGGACTCTAGGTGCTACATTTGAACTTCCTACTATATTTTGTGTACACCTCATTTTTTATGATGTATCAACATCATCATTCTGAAACAAAACAGTAAGGCCTTGTTAATATTTGTATCATTGTGTAGGGTAGGTGTAGGTACATGCCAAGGTGAAAAGCAGGCCATGTCCACACTGCAGTATTTAGCTATCAGTGGCAGTGAAAGGATCTGACAAGGTTGAGGCAGCAGGCCACTAACCTGTTAAAAACAGCAGTGTAGACAGGGATACACTGCTTCACCGTGCACAGAGCTTTGTAGGGTATATATCCTAAGGTTCAGGTATGTCTGCTTGCCTATGTACCACCTAATCAGCTATGCTGATATTTATACCTGTATTAGGGGACTTACTGCGTCTATACATGCCACAATAAGTGTAGACATAGCCTTGGACAACAGATATTGGGATCTACAGGCTTCTATGTTATAGGGAAAAAAATGCTTTAAAAAAAATAAAAACTAAGGACTTAGGAAATATGCAATATGCTGTGGCAAGCTGACTTCTCTTAACATTTATGGCTGGATACAAGTGGGTATGTGTGGATGTGCGCATCCACACACAGATGTCATTACATCCTGTTATGTGGTGAGTGTAAAAGGTAAATATGGGAGTGACCATACTATTGCCTGTATCAAGCCTCTTAAAAGAATTGGTTGGATAATGAAAAATTTGTTTGCAAACATTATGAAGCATGATTCAGTTTAACCTGTTTGTACTCTTCACATGGACAATAGATTAGGTAAGAAAGTACATATAGTGGATATACCTCATTGGGAAGTATACATTATAGGCTAGTAAACTGTTAAAAGTCTTCTGAAAGTGATGTGAATGAGTAAGAAAATCATGTAGTGAGGCATGTGTCTATTACTATTTCTAAATTTACTATTTCTAAAGAAGCACTTACTTCACAGGGATAATCTTGAATAAATTGATATCAATGATTTTACAAGGAAGTTCTAAAGAAACAGAGCTCAATGCCAAACTAAGATTTTATTGACTATTTAGAGAAGTTTGTGAGAAAGTGTCCTTTTTTCTAAAAGGAGAAAGAGGTTATCCTGGCAGAAAAGAAATTCTTCCAAAAGTACATAGCAGGTGTCTAAGTATTGAGAAATGTAAGCAAAAATAGTTTTTTTTCTGACCTGGATATCTAGATTACATGTCATAGTTCAATATAGTGCTTGTAATGGCTTCTGCAGAACACCAATAGTCACCAAAGGATCATGATATTCAAGAGAAGATATAGCAAACAATTGGAGATGGATAATTTGACTGAAGCACAGAAATATATTTACTGCTAATTGAATACTGTTCTAAATTCATTATATATCAAAACTAACAAAAACTATGAAGTGACAATCACATATAACATCAGAGTTTGTAAGTCATGAAATGCCAGGAATGTTAATTAGAGATCCCATTTCTGAAGTGCAAAATTTCAGGAGTTGACTAAAACATGCTAGTGTGAGCACACAACTTCCCTGCCAAATATATCTAAGGTTACTGAATTGTCAAGACAGCTGCTGAGATAGTAAGACAGTTCTTAAGAAATTTATTTTTAATGTGATGAAGATCTATGTTTAGCCCTGTTATGTCTTACAAATAAACCAAAAGAAGGGTTGTTACTCAAAGCTAAGTAAATACAACATCTACAAATACAACTGGAAGAAAATAAAATGAAAAAATATTTGTCTATGGTAGACAAGAAAAATAATTGTCCGAATAGACATCTAGGCTACAAGTCCTCCTGAGAACAGTTAAAAATAGCTAATATTACTATGGAAATAGGCAATCTGAGCTACCGGAAAAACTGACAAGATGTACCTGATGGATCTGAAATATAACATTCTGTTGGTACAGTAAAGTTGAAAACTGGGTTCCTTACATGGCAGATGAAAAAAAAATCAAATCTGTATCAATGGCACAGAAACGTTAGACATCGGACTCACCAAATCCAAGTAGTTACTAGCAGAAGTCACAATATAATTAGCCTGGACTGAGGTGTGTTCTCAACCATGTCCAGGGGCAGGGGGTGGGAGGGGAAGTCTATATACATACAGAATTGAAATACATCTAATTAGGAAACTTTGAAAATTATTTCAAAATCTACTGGCTAGTTATGCTATGCTACTTCAAAGTCAAAAGTTTTGACTTAGCAGAATTAAAGTACTTAATAGGGAGAATGTAAATACCATGTTATTCATATGGGAGTGACTATGCTAATGTCTCTGGTAATAAGAGAAGACTTCCATTGACTTCAACGGTCTTTGCATTAGGCCATCTATGAATACAATGGACATTTCTCTAAGTAGTTGCTAAAAATATGCCAGCTGTCAGAGTTCTTCTTGTGCTTCTTATGAGACTAGACGAATCATTATAGTTTTAAAGTTGCAGTGCAATATTAATCAAAATTACTTTAAAAAGCAGTGCAGAGATACATTTAATAGAAGTAACAAATGAATAATTGATCTAGTGATTTATTCCAGCTCAAAGTACTACCCAACGTAAGATGATTTGCTGCAGAAACACCTTTCCCAATGTTAGTAAACATTCCTTTCTTTTTCATTTGGACAGTTGTGATGATTCTTTTTCACATGCATAAAAATGTGATAAAGAGATAGGCCATCTTTTTTGGCTCAATACCAAGTATTTAAGCTTTATGTCAAACAGCTTTTAATAGAAGCTGGAGCTAATCCAAGTCAACAAATGGAGAAATAGAAAGCCTTAAGTGCATTTAGCAGTTTCAAAAGATCCTGGGTTGAAGTAATTGGATAATGAATTTGTCTCTTTATCCACAAAATAAGAATCAGAAGTTCAAGCTTCCCCACTTGGACCAGACTAGATGTGGCTATAAAATAGATTTTGTTTTCAGAAAAAAAACACCAAGATTTGAAGACTTTTTTGTCCTAAATCATGATGAATACTCAAACCCTTTTTTTTTCCCCCACAGGAAGGAAGACACATAAAATTTCATTTCAGAAGAACCAAAAAGTAAAAACATTCTGACCAGCTGACTGACAACCAGTTGGGTGGGCAGGTGGGTTGCCTGGTTCCATGGATCTGGTCAGTCTGGGAGTCAGGCAGCCTAGGGCATCCTAGGAGCTAGCTAGCCAAAGAGCAGGCTGCTGGGAATACTGGGGAGCAGGCCAGCATGGGGAATTACCACCCAAGATGCCAGGAAGTCTGGGAACCAGGAGAGATGTGGCTCTACAGCAGACCACTAAATGGGTCACCAGGAGTCTAGCAGCCTCACCAAAAGTTTCATTAGAATCAGCATACTCCTGCAGAATGTTCTGGTTCCATCAAATCATCTATTTCCATTGCAATACTGTTCTGTCAGAAAAAGCTAGCCCAGCCTGAGATCAAACCCTGATTTTGAGGAAATATTTGTAGGGAGAAGAGGGTGGTTCAGTCCCAATGGCACTCAATCCATGGCCTCCATTATAAAACTGCCAACAAAATTTCTAATTAATGGGGTGATCATTAACAACTTGAAAAAGTTCCAAAGTGTGATAGCTCCACCAAAAACGTTTTGTTGGCAGCTCCCCAAATATTTTAATCTAAAAATGTTCATTGGGGTGTCTCAGCTGCCCTCTATTGCTATGGCAGCTCGCATGAGGGGGTAGAGGTCTTTTGGGAAGCAAAAGCTAGTGCAGTCACCAGAGAACAGAAATAATATACGCTCCACAACTGATGCTGCTAAACAAGCCAGCCACACCATATTTTGATAAGCAAAACTTCCATTTTATCCTTGTATTGCATTGCATTAATCCAGATGAGAGGGGAAAATGCTCTTTGGGTCACTGATATCACAGGGGATTCCAAGAATAGTCAAGGAACAAAGGAAGCATAGAGAAGACTCCATCTGTGTGCAGTCAAAACAATGTAGTTGTAGTGTTGCATATGGCTTAGAAGCTCAGAATATCTCAGTTACCAATAGTGGCCTCACATGAATAAAACACCGTCCAACCTCATGAGAGTCCTTAAGTCAATGAGTTTAACACTACGCTTTTAGATCTTTCTGAGGAGAAAAGCAGAACCACATAAAAGCAATCCAGAACCTTCAAACCATGCAAAAACACCTGCTGCTTTATTATCATCATCAACCACTTCTCCTTTCATGAGAGACCAAACAATTTTAAAAATAATATTAAATTAAATTCTGAAGGACTTTCTACTCCTTACTCCCCTTCCCTTAACAGGTGCAAAGGGTGAGGGGGAAGTTATAGAGGCAGAGAATGGGATCAGGGAGGGAGAGGGCAGAGGATGTATGGGGAGATTTTGGTAAAGCAGTAAAGTGCCTGAAACCACTATGGCTTATTGCTAAAAGCATCCAAGTCAGCAGGCTGTAAAGTGGCCATGAAGCTTGACCCAGGCAAGAGGGGAGGGGGTTTTGGGTGCCACCGAAAGGGCAGCTTGACCCCACGTCCTTCCTGATAAGAATTGTGTTGAAGTTGATAATACATGCATTTTAGAAGAGCAGGATGTGCCCCAGGATGGTTTATTGGGGCCTCAAGGCTGCAAAATCTGGAAAAACCCACACCTGTTTAATCAATAATCAGAGGGAACCTCTTGCTTTACTATTGAAACTCCTTACTTAATAAGTTTTCTTTAAGGGATATGTCATTTTATTACTAATGTTTAAATAAGGGGAAAAAGTTTGAGGTAGTTGGACTCTTTTGGACTCTCCCTCTGGATGCATCTTGCGGTCCACACTGGCAGATGTAAGATTTGGCCACTGGAAGCCTGCTCCTGTTTCACTAAAGAGCCACAATCAGCTTTGGTAATTATCAAGGGTTCGGGGTGTTTTACACTGTTGCAGATGTGTAAGCGCTTGAGACTAAGTAAAGTTTAGCTTTAAGTGAAAGCACTTTTGTGTTGTCCTGTTTGTGCCAGTCATCTATCGATCAGACAGACGTATCTCCCCTGATTTATTTCCTGACACACCTCGCACAGAGTAAAAGTTACCAAGAGTTTTGGGTTGAAAAAACCCCGGATAACAAGGACACCAGTGAACCCATGGCTATGAATATCCACAGTTTATTCCTCCTGAAGAGAGAGGCCACAGGCTCTGTAAGGAGGCAATTATAGCCATGCAACTGGAGTAGTAGGTCCCAGAGCAGAACCACTGCTTCTCTACAACCTATGGGCTCCTCCTCCCACAGCTCTAGTTCCCAAAGAACTCATCAATCCCAAATCCAGCTTCTTGGGCTCTGTCCTGGGGAGAGAATTTATGGCTTCATTTTTAATAGGCATTGCAATAATTTTAACAGTTAAAAATGGAATATTTTTGCTATACATTTTTGGTTTAACATAAGAACATAAGAATAGTCATACTGGGTCAGACCAAAGGTCCACCCAGCCCACCATCCGCCAGGTGTCCCAGAGGGAATAAGCAGAAGAGGCAATCATCATGTGATCCATTCCCTTTCACTCATTCCCAGGCTCTGGCAAACAGAAGCTAGGGACACCATCCCTGCCCTGCCCTGCCATTGATGGACCTATCCTCATGAATTTATCTAGTTCTTTTTTGAACCCTGTTATATTCTTGGCCTTCACAAGATCCTCTGGAAAGAGTTCCACAGGTTGACTGTGTGGTCTATGAAGAAATACTTTATTTTGTCTGTTTTAAACCACCTACCTATTAATTTCATTTGGTGACTTCTAGTTCTTGTGCTATGAGATCAAGTAAATTATACTTCCTTCTTTACTTTCTCAACACCAGTCATTATTTTATAGACCTCAGTCAGATCCCCCCCTTAATCAGCTCTTTTCTGAGATGAAAAGTCCCAGTCTTATTAATCTCTCCTCATACAGATACCGCTAATCATGGTTGTTGCCCTTTTCCAGTTCCAATATATCTTTTTTGAGATGGGGTGACCACATCTGCACACAGTATTCAACATGTGGGCATGCCATGCATTTATATAGAGGCAATATGATATTTTCTGTATTATTGTCTATCCCTTTATTAATGATGCCCAATATTCTGTTTGCTTTTTTGACTGCCGCTGTACATTGAGTGGATGTTTTCAGATAACTATCCACAATGACTCCAAGATCTCTTTCTTGTGTGGTTATAGCTAATTTATACCCCATCATTTTATATGTATATTTGGAATTATACTTTCGAATGTGCATTATTGTGCATTTATGAACATTGAATTTCATCTGCCATTTTGTTGACCAGTTACCCAGTTTTGAGAGATACTTTTGTAGCTCTTTGCAGTCTGCCTTGGACTTAACTATCTTGAGCAGTTTTATCTCATCTGCAAATTTGGCCACTTCACTGTTTCCCCCTTTTTCCAGACCATTTATGAATATATTGAATAGGACTGGTCCCAGTATAGACTCCTGGGGGACACCACTATTTAACTCTCTGCATTCTGAAAACTGACCATTTATTTCTACCCTTTGTTTGCTATCTTTTAAACAGCTACCAATCCATGAGATGATCTTCCCTGTTATCCCATGATAGCTTATTTTGCTTAAGAGCCTTTGGTGAGGGACTATGTCAAAGGCTTTTTGAAAATCTAAGTACACTGTATTCATTGGTTATCCCTTGGCCACATGCTTGTTGACCCCCTCAAACAATTATAGTAGATTGGTGAGACACGATTTCCCTTTACAAAAACCATGTTGACTCTTTCCAACAAATTAGGTTCATCTATGTGTCTGACAATTTTGTTCTTTACTATAGTTTCAATCAGTTTCCTGGTATTGAAGTCAGCCTTACTGGCCTGTAATTGCTGAGATCACCTTTGGAGCCCTTTTTAAAAACTGGTGTCACATTAGCTATCCTCCAGTCATTTGGTACAGAAGTTGATTTAAATGATAGGTTACATACCACAGTCAGTAGTTCTGCAATTTCACATCTGAGTTCCTTCATAACTCTTGGGTGAATACCATCTGGTCCTGGTGACTTATTATTGTGTAGTTTATCAATTTGTTCCAAAACCTCCTCTAATGACACCTCACATCCTCAGCCGTGAAGACCGATGCAAATAATTTATTAAATTTCTATGCAATGGCCTTATCATCTTTGAGTGCTCCTTTAACATCCCAATCGTCCACTGGTTGTTTTGCAGGCTTCCTGCTTCTCATGCACTTAATTTTTTTTTAGCTATTACTTTTTGAGTCTTTGGCTATCTGTTCTTCAGATTCTATTTTGGCCTTCCTAATTATATTTTTACACTTAATTTGCCAGAGTTTATGCTCCTATTTTCCTCACTAGGATGCAACTCACACTTTTTAAAGGATGCCTTTTTGCTTCTCACTTCTTCTTTTACTTTGTTGTTTAGCCATTGTGGCACCTTTTCAGTTATCTTACTATGTGTTTTAACTTGGGGTATACATTCAAGTTGAGCCTCTACTATGGTGTCTTTAAAAAGTTTCCATGCAGCTTGTAGGGATTTCACTTTTTGCACTGTAACTTTTATTTCTGTTTAACTAATTTCTTCATTTTTGTGTAGTCCCCCTTTCTGAAATTAAAGGCTACATGACTGGGCTGCTGTGGTGTTTCCCCTGCTACTGGGATGTATGTTAAATTTAATTATATTATCGTCACTATTACCAAGCAGTCCAGCTATATTCATCTCTTGGATCAGATACTATGTTCTACTTAGGACTAAATCAAGAATTGCCTCTTCTCTAGTGGGTTCCAGGACTAGTTGCTCCAAGAAGCACTCATTTAAGGTGTCAAGAAACTTTATCTCTGCATCCAGTCCTGAGGTGATATGTATCCAGTCAATATGGGGATTGTTGAAATTCCCATTAGTACTGAGGTGTTTTTTTGTATTTTAATAGCTTCTTTAATCTCCCTGAGCATTTCACAGTCACTATCACCATCCTGGTCAGATGGTCAGTAATATATCCCTACTGCTATAGTTTTATTATTAGAACATGGGATTACTACCCATGAAGATTCTGGTACAGTTTGGTTCATTTAAGATTTTTACTTCATTTGATTCTATGCTTTCTTTCACATATAGTTCCAATCCCCCACCAGCGTGACCTGTTCTGTACTGCCAATATATTTTGTACCCCGGTATTACTGTGTCCCATTTATTATCCTCATTCTATCAAGTTTCTGTGATGCCTATTATATCAATATCCTAATTTAATATGAGGCACTCTAGTTCATGGATCTTATTATTTAGATGTCTAGCATTTGCATATAAGCACTTCAAAAACTTGTCACTTTTTAGCTGTCTGCCTTTACAGGATGTAATTGAATGGAACTTTTTTTCATTTGACTGTTTCTCATCAGATCCTACCTGTATTTTATCATCTTCCATCCTCTCCTCCTTACTAGGACATAGAGAATCTCCATTAATAGATCCTCCCCTAAGAGATGCCTCTGTCCGAACCACATTCTCCTCCACTTCTGTTGGCTTTCCCCCAGCCCCCAGTAAAAAACTGCTCTACCACCTTTTTAATTTTAAGCACAAGCAATCTGGTTCCATTTTGGCTTAGGTGGAGCCCATCCTTCCTGAATAGGCTCCCCCTTTCTGAAAAGTTTCCCCAGTTCCTAATAAATCTAAACCCCTCCTCCCTACACCATCGTCTCATCCATGCATTGAGACCCTGCAGTTCTTCCTATCTACCTGGCCCTGCGTGTGGAACTGGAAGCATTTCAGAGAATGCTACCATGGAGGTCCTGGACTTTAATCTCTTACTTAGCAGCCTAAATTTGGCCTCCAGGACCTCTCTCCTGTCCTTTCCTATGTCATTGGTACCTACATGTACCATGACAACCAGTTTTTCCCCAGCACTACCCGTAAGTCTATCTAGATGTCTTGAGAGATCCGGAACCTTTGCACCAGGCAGTCAAGTCATCATGCTGTTCTGCCGGTCATCGCAAACCCAGCTATGTTTCTAATGATCAACTTGTCCATTACTAATATCAGTCTCTTCCTAAAAACTGAAGTTCCCTAGCCTGGAGACGAATCCTCAATGCAAGAGGATATCATAACTTTATCTGGAAGGAGGATCCCAACTAAGGGATCATTTCCCTCTGCTTCAGTTGGATGTTCTTCTTCCATGAGACTTTTATCCTTCTCAACAGTACAGAGGCTGTCAGAACAAGGCTGGGAGCCATTTTAGTGTCCTGGAAAGTCTCATCTATGTACCTGTCTGTGCTCCTCCAGTCACTCTTGTCTTCAAAGCCCGTATACAGTCTTTGAGTGCCAGGAGCTGCTTACACGTAATGCACACATGTGCCACCTCCCAGTAGGGCAGGTAATCATACATGCTGCATTGGGTGCAATAAACTGGATAATCCTCAGTCTATGGACTTCTGCCTGCATTCTCTTTTTACTCCTGAAGCTTGTTCCTGTGTTGTTGTTTTGTTTTTATCAGCAGGTGTTTTAGGCTTTAAGTTTAAAGACGTTTAAAGAATGTTAAGTGTATCTAGCCGCCCACACATGCACTCCCCCTCTCATCTCCCTTACAAAACTCCCTTTAGCTGTTCCTGTTCGCTAGCTCCTCTAGTTGCTTAGGAGTGGGCTTTTTAAAGCTCTGGTCTTCCTGAGTAACCCTACCCCCTGGTTAAGGGTTGATGGATGCTAAAAGTTTTAGGGATAAAAGCCTCATTAAGAAGCTCTCAGCCTTGCCTAGCAGGCTGCTAGACTTAGCACACACATGGTCAGCAAACAGTCCCCCAAACAAACAGACCACATGGTATGTTTCAGTCAAGCAGCAAGCACATCACAAACAAACACACACACTTTAGAGAACAAATTTACCCCATGGATCACATAATCATTCCTCCTTCACCTGGAGAACTCCCTGCCAAACCTTGTTTTTGATTATACACTGATTGTGTTAAACACCATCCAATCACAACCTGCTAACAACATAATTTCAGCTACTGCTGTTTAAGAGATTTTTTCCTGTTATTGAAATGAATGACAAATCAAATTACAATGCAATGCAATTATACAATTGTGTATAATCAACAGCAACATATCTAAGAGTAAAAGTTCAGATATTTTTAAAATTTTTAAATTATGAAAGATTCCAGTGGATTTTGGAGATTATTATTTTAAGGGTATCATAATTTTTATAAACAGAGACATATTCTATATGAGTGTTCAAAGAGCTGGACTATTCAGACAAATCAGGACGTGAAGAAAAAACAGGGATGGAACTAATTCTTCCTCCCCAGGTACAGCGGAGATTACCCTAGCACAAGGAGCAGCCAGAGAGAGAGAGAGGTCCAGTCAGGTCACTTTTCCATAGACTCTAGTTGGGTGGACTTCTCCTGTGGGGTCACCAGGCCTCAGCAGTCCTCCTTTACATGGACAGGGGGAAGCAGAGAAGGGTTGGAGCTTGCCCTGTGTAGCAGAAAGAACTTTCTCAACATGTAATAAACAGTCGGGCTGGCCAAGATCTAGCCAGAGACCCTCAATCCCATTCTTATCTTCACAGGCTCTGGATGCCGTTGATAAGAGCAGTCTCTTCTTTTACAGTTTAACCTCTGCTTTCTATGTGTTCATTGGATGTTTTCCCTAACCTACTTATTTAGCTCTCCATCAGTCCAGGTACTTATATGGTCCTCACCACTATAATGACTTGGAAGATGTTCAAATACTAACTATAAAAAAAGCATTCTCTCACCCTTCTCTCTTACCATCCCTCTGATGTCAGCTTTACTCTCATGCCCTCTGTGCTCCCATTCATCCTTCATTCTTTCCTCTTCACCTTTTCACTTCTCTCCTGCTCCTATTACTCAACTGTCCTGCCACTCTCCCTCACCCAGCCTTGCTACATGCTTTGGCAATGGAGATGACTCTCCAGGAGAGAGACTGTAAAAGATTCAAGGTCTGTGGAGCCTAGTTTGATTTTGCTATGAGAAGAACTGGTCTTTTGTTTATATTCATACATTTTGAGATTGTTTGACAGCATTTTACATTTTTTTTTAATGAAGATTGTTTGGATTAAAAGCCTGCTGGAAAATTCTGAAAGGAGTATGGAAAGCTGAGAAATTTTCCACAGACTAAGACATTACAGAAACACTAGAATCTTGCAAGGGAGTGCTGGCTTTTGTTTATATGATCTGTTGGTGTTTTGGTCTCTCTCTCTCTTCCTTCGTTTTTTTCTTATTTTCTGCTGTAAATTACAGATTAATGTGTGTCAATCCTACTGAACCTAAGGCCATGGTATTTCTTGTACTTTAACAATATATCCTACTAGGTATATTGGATTTGCTTTTTTCTGTTCATCTAACCTTGGCTCCACTGCTTCTTGCCATGAGGAAAGAGAAGGAAACTGCATCCAATAGCTGGACCTAATCTTAGCATCAGATTTCCAGCCACACTTGAGCAGCGGTCCACTGCTCCCAGATTCCAGAATGAGGGGACAGTGCTTTGGCCCAAAGTAGCAACATCACAACAGTACACTGTAACAGCTGCTTCCCTGCATCTTTTCCTGTTCTCCTTCATTCTCTAGTTTTGTGTTTACCTGTCTGTTTGGTCAGAGAAACTAACTTAACAAATCAACAGCTGTTTCAATAAGCTGAGAATGTTCTTGGCAGCCATGTTAACATTTCCATAATTTAAGGACAAAAATCAATTCCTTGTACAATTAGGTTAACAAAGCAGGTTTACATCATGATGCTGAGAAATTCATCCTTAGACTATGTTTAAAATATCCCACCTTCATGCCCCCTTCCCCTCGCAAATTCAGCACTGTCATAGATGGCAGAAAATAGCATCCAAATAACGCATAAAACAGTAATGGTCTTTTTTCTGTATTTGTACAGCACCTAATATAATGAGGCTGCTAGGCACTACTACAATACACATAACAATAACGGCATATGTAAAATGAATAAGCAGAGAATCGCCCTGATCACTTTACTTATGCTGTACTTCTTTCTCACACCAGTTTTATGTCTTCTTATATTTATTTTTAATTGTAGGCTCTTTAAGGAAGGACTGCATTTGTGCAGTGCCTAGCACAAAAGGGCCTTTGTCTGGACTGGTGTTTTTGGGAATCACAACAGGATGAATAATAAAATCACCACCACCAGCACTTCCTTCTCCCCAGTGTCACCCCAGAGAATATTTGTTCTCAGCTGTAAATACAATGGGAAAGACTAATATAAAATATCCAGTCTATCACTCATTACAGAAGACAAATATTGGTAAAAGAGAATTGACCCATAATTAATGTTATAAAGCGGGGTTAATGCATAGTAGCCACTCTATTTATGTAGCAGTGGCCTTCTTCAAGACCTTAAAGCATTAATTTCTTTGTAATTAGACAGACAGAGAGTCTTTAATTTGTACGCACTAATTGCTACTTTTTGCATTGTTTATTATAATTTGTTTATAAAGCTGCTACCATTTGTTGCTAACTGAGAAACAGGATGTTCTTGGTCAAGAGAGGGCTTTGCTGATAATGTATTGAGTTTGAAATGGTAATTTTAGGTTCTCCACTTCCCAAGTCCTTCAACAATATGATAGATAACAGAAGGTCATACTCAGCAGGTTTAGTTTGCATTTTTGATTTAGCACTTTAAGAACTGTGTGAATGACTGGACTATGGCTCACTGCAAGACTCTCTAATTTGTTCCAAATTATCACAATTAAGGAAAGAGCTTTAAAGCTTACATCATTACACAAAGGGCTGCATTTAGATTCATAGTCCTCTGCCTTGGCATTTTTAAATTAGATAGTTTTAGGGTATTTTTTCTAAAGAAGAGAAATTGTATAGTAATTGATCAATGTTTGTGCTGCTGTCCTTAGAGACACTGCTCCTTTTATAAACCCAGTTTTTCAGGGCTGTATAATTTATCCATAAAATTTTGCTCTGGACTCAACCTTGGCATGCTAATCATATGTGTCTATTTTTTAAGTTATGAGTTTAGGGGAAAAAAGCTTACTGGCTTTAAATGGCTTTTTGTACTAATCTTTGATAATTAAAAGAAAACAAGCTGTAATTTAAAAATCGACATGCATTGATTCTGACACTTCTGCCAGGGTAAACTCTCAGTACGATACAATTTATCATCTTGAAAAAAGATCAGTTTTCCATTTTTTTTTAAATTCCATATTTATGATCTTCTTTTCTCCTTATAGCTGAAGCAAAATTCCTGACACATTTAAGAGAGCCTATGTCTCAGCAGAGAGACACTTTGGCAGCATTGGTTAGTATACCGGAAACATGACTTTCCTTGATCAAGACTGCTAGTAGGCCTAGTTTATTACAGGCATAACATCTATTATGTGATTGAGGCCTGATTTACAAATAAGAACAATGGAAGGTTAGGGCATTGTCTTGTATAATTCTCTCCCAACCCGCCCCTTTTACAACACAGACAGGGATCTATCTACAGTTTATTGTCTTTTTTATTTCCCTTGATGAATTGATTCCATTATCCTTTGCCTGACCCTTCTTATTTCTTCACCAGACAACAGTATTTAAAGGACAAAAACCCTGCACTAAACTGGAGTTTAAGCTGAAACAATACATGCACTTTTTATATGGAAAAACCACTGCCTTTGTCATTGTGCATCCTGTAATACGTGCCTTAAATGCCTTGCGCAAATGTGTGTGTGAAAATGGCTTTGTTGCAAAAAAGTCTGGATCAGCTAAATTAGTCAGAAGGATCAGGGGCATTGAATGCACCAGAAAGAGGGAGTGTGAATCTTTTACAACTCTCTTCATAAACCTTTTTGCCACATTTGCATAGCATTGCTTACTAGATTGATTTCTACAAAACATTGATGGGTACAGCATATACCATTACGGCCTGCCTGGCACTCCTTGAGTTATCTGTTGGCTTCCATCTATCATCTTGCAATGAATCATCTCCTTGACTGCATTTGAAGTCATTTAATTTAATGTTTATTCAGATCTGAACACCTACAAATTTCCAAACCGAAGAAATACATTTAAAAATAAATAAATACATAAAAAGAAGTGCTCCAGTAACTCTAAATTCCTCTTTGCAATACATGGCAATTTAGGGTTATCGAAACACTTTATAAAAATGTTATTTTTGAAATGATCAAGTTTAGGGAATACACAGTGTGATTTAACTTTATTGTACTGTTTTAAATTTATAGGCATCATCACAAAATAATAAATATTGTAGGATTATACAAATTCAACTCCAAATAATATACTTCACTAATCTTAAGAAGAAAAAAAATATATCACAAGACCCACTCTGAATTTTAGCCTTAACTCGCTGATATTATGATTATTATTATGATTATTATTATTATAGTAGTATCTAAGGCCCTGGTCAGGAATCAGGCTTTTTTCGTGCTAGTCACTGTACATAAATGTTACAACCCAGATGCTGCATGTTTAAATCAGGGCCTTTGTTACCTACTGGAAATTTATATATATATAAAATGTCCTTTATTGAGAAAAAAAGGATATAATAAATGTCTCACCGTTACCCCAGAAAAGGAAGATATGTAAGAGGTCATAACTTATAATGCAGATTACCCTGCAATATCTTCACATCTAGACAGCAGCAGGGCAATCACTAGCCAAGAAAGTTTCACCCTTTTCCTTTTTGTGAACTGGTAAAAGCTGAGAACAAATGTAATTTGAGGACCCAGTTACTATACTGAGCATCCAGAATTACATGCACTTCCATTAAAGATATATGTACGCCACAGTATATTGCATTTCCTTACAATAATTTTAATTTATTTTCAAATCCATAGGTATTTTAAGACCATAATGTTAAGTATTTGGCAAATAGTTCATGATGACGCATTATCAACAAAATATATATATAATCAAGATATATTTGAAATCTTTTTACAGTATGGCAATCATAATTAGAAAGCTATTAATTTTAGCAGGATAGAGCCATTAAAGATCCTTATACTAAGACTTAGAGACCTTCTATTTTACCTATGAATGACCAGATGAACTCCTTCAAAATTATTTTGCATTAAAGTATCGATACATAAATGTGATGAGTCATCCTGATAAAGGCTTTATACATTACAATCAGCATTTGTTGATTGTAGTGACAACTGCATATGCACAGTAATACATCTTAAACTGAGATGCGTCTCACCTGTCCCTTTGCTACATTATAAGATATTAGGTTCCATATAAGGCCAGACTATGCCTGGTCTTTGCATTGGTGGGCAAGGTTAGGAAGGGTACAACTCCCCAAACTTGAGCCCTCCTGGAAAGGGTCCAGGTAAAACTACAATCCCTGAACACTCCTCAGTGTAGAGACTGATTCCTTCTAGTTCCTTGTTGAAGCAGATAGGCCAGGGTTTCTCAAACAGGGGTTGCTGCTTCTGTAGGGAAAGCCCCCGGTGGTTCACTTCAAATTGATGCATGACTGACCGGTAGCTGTCTGGCATTGCAAACTTCTACAGGGCTATCGCCACTCGCTTGTGAACTGTGAAGGCTTGGTATGGTTGAGCTTCAGGGCAGGGGAAAGCAAGTCACAAAGTTCCATTAAAGTGCCCTTATGCCTTATGCAAAAGTTTTGCAGCCACTGGGAATTGTCCCAGACATGCAACACTATGCCGTCCCACCAGTCTGTGCTTATTTCCCAGGCCCAGAATCAGTGTTCCACGGCATTAACCTGCCCCATTAACACCATGATGTCCACATTGCTGGGCCCTGTACTTTGAGAGAAGTCTGTGTCCATGTCCTCATCACTCTTGTCACTGCGCTGCCATCGCCTCCTCGCCTGGTTTTGCTTTTGCAGTTCTGGTTCTGCATATACTGCAGGATAATTTGTGTGGTGTTTAAAATGCTCATAATTGCCATGGTGATTTGAATAGGTTCCATGCTTGCCGTGCTCTGGCGTTTGCGCTGAAAAAAGGCATGAAACGATTGCCTGCTGTTGCTCTGACGGAGGGAGGGGCAACTGATGACATGGCAAAGGGGGTGTGTTTTCATCAAGGAGAAGCACACACAACTGTCACAGAGAATGGCCTCCTCAAGGATTGAGCTCAAAACCCTGGGTTTAGCAGGCCAATGGTTAAACCACTGAGCTATCCTTCCCCTCACTATTCATGAGGGGAGGGAGGGGGAAGCAAATGAATACAAAACAAATCTGGTCTCTTTCTTGTTTTGATCCTCTCCATCTCTTTTATACATCTTAGACTGCCAGTAAACAGTGCAGTACTACTGCTAGCCATTGTTGTTTCCTGGCTGCTCGCCAGAAGACGGTGCAGTACAACTGCAGGCAGGACTGAATCTCCAGGACACAAAACTTAAAAAGAGAATGACCTGGAGTCACTCCCATTTATGTCCAGGCGCCCCGATAGACCTCATTGAGTTTTGCCAGGAGCACCCATGTCTGCCCAGGCACCCCTGACTGACCTAAAAGAGCACCCAGGAGACGACGACGATGACTACCAATTGTAATGCACTATCTGTTGCCAAAAGGCAATGAACTGCTGCTGTGTAGCAAAGCAGTACCACCTCTGCCAGCACCCAGGAGATGTACGGTGACGGTGAGCTGAGCAGTCTCCATGTTTGCCATGGTATGGCGTCTGCATGGGGAACCCAGGAGAAAAGGCACAAAATGATTGTCTGCCATTGCTTTCATGGAGGGAGGGAGAGGAGGTCTGATGACATGTACCCAGAGCCACTCACAACAATGTTTTTGACTGATCAGGCATTGGGATCTTAATCCAGAATTCCAATGGGATGCAGAGACTGTGGGAACTGTGGGGTAGCTACCACAGTGCAACACTCCAGAAGTCAACGCTAGCATCAGTACTGTGGACGCACACCAATGAATTAATGGTCTTAACGATCTTAAGTGGGGACACACACAATTGAGTGTATAATATTGATTTCTAAAAAGATGACTTCTATAAATTCAACCTAACTTCATAGTGTAGACATACTCTAAGGCCTGGTCTACACTGGGGGGGAGGGAGTGTCGATGTAAGATACGCAACTTCAGCTATGGGAATACCGTAGCTGAAGTCAAAGTATCCTATTCCAACTTACCTCCCATCCTCATGGCGCGGGATCAATGTCCGCGGCTCCCCCGTCGACTCTGCTACCGCCGCTCACTCAAGTGGAGTTCCGAAGTCGACGGGGAGTGTGTTCGGGGATCGATATATCATGTCTAGATGAGATGTGATATATCGATCCCCAATAAATCTATCGCTACCTGCTGATACGGCGGGTAGTCTGGACGTACCCTAAGGGAACATGTGGTCCTGCCGTTGAATGCGCACACATGCACCCTATGCTCACAGGAGTCCCATGGATATTAACAGCACCCCTACTCTTATACACAGTAAATTGTAGGACTAGGGCCTTAATTGACAACATTCAAACAAAAGAGTAGAGTTAGGGACATGTTATGCTTTTCTCCCTTCTATTGTTTTAGCTCTTTGTATACAATATTTCTAACTAGCCCTCAAATTTAGTCTTTTCTTATTTCCAGCATTTCTTTGTCATTATTACTAACTTTATGACCCTATGTATCCCAACTCTTATCCATTTGCCCTTCATGTTTAACCCATTGTTAGTTTCAGAAGTGATTTTTAACCCAATGTATCATCTTACTAGTCAAAATGCCCACAGCCTCCAGTCATCTTCATCCTTCTTCAGTTGTACTATTTTATTCTACATTTCAATTTTGGATCAAATATTTATGGCAGTTAGCTCTCCCTGAACATTATTTTAAATAGAACAGGATTAACGGAATTGCTGTAATGCAAAATGACCAGACTTTGCTTATAATAAATTTGAGATGACATATTATGAATAAAAAGATGAATGTAAGTACATGTAGTAATTTCAGCAAGACATTACCTTTCTTTAAAGTCATTCACACATATTAAGAAAATTAAGATATTATTGGCAAATTAAATTTGTAATATGCACTGAAGACTTTTAGCACATTTATATCTTTGAGATACTTTTAGTTCATGGAAGATTCATCCCCTAATTTCTTGTTACTGAAATACAAGACACATTGAAAAGCCTGAGATTTGCAATTCCAAAATGCTATTTTTCACAGATAAAGATCAATCCTGCTTGGCTCTTGAAGTGGCCGGACCTCTCTTTAAAAAAGGGAGGGCCTGAACCAAATTCCATTGAAATCAACTCTCATTGACTTCAAAGGGCTTTGGAGCAGGTCCACATTTCAGGTGAGGAGGCAGAGCCAAGATCACTTTCATAGCTAAGAGTGATGATTAATATGCACAAGGGGATGTTGCATTAGCTTTCAAAAGAGTGGCCTCAATGTAAAAGAAAGCAAAAAAAATGACCAAAAAAGATGAGAGAATACAAAATGTGTTCAATAAAAAGAAAGAAGACGTCAGAGAAAAGAAAAGAGAAAATTCTATAAGGAAGGAACAGCAACTATTTTTATACCAAACTTGCTGAAGTAGAAATGTGCATCCAGGAAAAATGAAGGTAAAAATGAAGAAAAAGGTATGAAAGAGAATATTGTTGGTAAAAGATAAAATGCAGAGAAGGAATAAAAATCACATATTTGAAAATGGTAAGAATAATGAATATTCTTTAGTATGTGGTGAAACAGAGCAGGTTTTTAACAGCTCATAGCACCACTACTCCAAATCTTGGACAGGAAGTGAGGAATCTCTCATCCACTTTAAACCTCTGAGAGAATTTAGACAGGCAAAATGAATGTACACATGTTGTAATATGATCAAGACACTGAGGCTAGCACCCTATTCTTTAAAAAACCATGAGCAGCTCTATACTTACCACAAGAAGTCTGACTCACAGTTTTATAGCTAATCTGAAATGTGGCACCTCTCCCAACACACACACACACACACACTTTTCAACCAAAAGCATATCAGTCAAGTGTTCCACTGACTACGATGACTCCACACACCAATACTGGTTGCTTACCTTGTACAGTAATTGGAGTTCTTTGAGATGTGCAGTTCTGATAGGTATTCCACCCAAGGTGTTCATGTGCTCCAGGGGCCTGACACCAGAAGATTTTTTGTTAGCAATGTCCTATGGTCAGTGTCAGCAACCTTCTGCTCTGAACCAAGGAAATAAGAGGTGATGTAGATTTAAAGCCTTTCCAGTCCTTCTCTATGGCAAATAACTTAGGATCCAAAGCAGAGATGAAGGAACGCAAGGAGTAGAATACAGATAAGGACTATGTCTCAAAGACATCCAGTTACTGTATTAGAATGTAGTCTTTCTTTGAGTGATGGTCCCTGTGTGTATTTAACTTAAGGTGAACCAGCTAGAGCGAATGGCCCAGGATAGAGAACTCTGGAGATCTGTGGTTGGCGGCCCATACCCCGATTAGGGTGACGGGCATGAGTGAGTGAGTGACTCAAGCAATACTTGTTGAGTAGGACAGTATGAGGATCACCGCTGTATCACTGATTGGAGGACTGCTCTGTTAAAGGAGGAAGATGTTCTAGAAATTTGTACCAGGGTGTAATGTCTCTTCAAGGCATGCACAGAGCCCCATGTTGCCATACAACAGATCTCCAGAAAAGGGACTTCTTAAAGTGAGGCTATGAAGGCAGCCTGGACTTTAGTTGAATAATTTCTCACATCTTATGGGGTAAGGGTTGCCATCAATTCATAGAAAAACAGGATGAACCCAGAATCCATGTAGAAAGTCTGTGAGGAGTTTGCTTCTCCTTTCATATATTCAACAAAGACAAATAGTTTAATGGATTTTCCAAAAGTTTTTGCCTTCAATAGGTAGAAGGCCAACATTCTTTGGATATTCGAAGGGTGGAGCTTCCTGTCCTCCCTGGTGGCATGGATAGGACTTTGGGTTGAAGAGAGGTAAGTGGATGACCTGGTTCTGAGATCACCTTCAGAATGAACTTAGGATGCAACATTATCAAAACTTTATTTCTCTATATATGAACTGTAGGTCAAAGAGGCTCCTAAGGTTTCCTACCCTTCTTGCTGAAGTGATTACAGTCAGAAAGGCAACTTTCATGGAGAGATGAGTTAAGGTTCTGACAAAGCTCTTCAGAAAACTTAACGTAAGTAGATGGGTGGAGGATATGTAATAAACCATTGGTAGGGGTGAATGGCTATCTTAGCTGTCAAAAATACTCTGAAGGATCTGGAAGACAACACTGACATTTTTAGACAGAGGAGATAGTCCACTATGATTGGAATCTCAAAAACTGGTGGGAGTAGCTGATGATATTGACAACAAGAGACTCTCTTTCATTTTGCTGCATGCCATTTCCTTGTGGAGTCTTTTCTGCTGTTCCTAAGGATGGATTATACATCCACCACACATGATCTCTCTAAGTTTGTTGGCTATTTAAATACTAAGCTCCCAGATGGAGAGATACTAGGTTGGGATGAAGGACCTTGCCTGGGTCCTGGATCAAGAGGCATGGGGGGAGCTGAAAGCAGACGCAGGGATACAAGACCATCTGGAGAATGTTAATGAACCAGAACTATCTTGTCCACATGGGAGCCATGAGGATAAGCATTGCTTCATCTTCTGTGATTTTCCTCAGGACCTGTGATAAGATATAGATGGGCAGAAACACATACATTAGCAATTCTGACCAATGGACTAGAATTGTATCCTCTCTGGAGTTGTGGCCTCAGGCTGGGCATTTCTTCTTCTTGTGAGGTGCAAAGAGATCCCACAATGAGATCCCCCATTGGTGAAAGATGCTGCATTTGACCAAGTCATGTAGTTCCCACATGTGGTATTTGGCGAAATGTCTGCTAAGGCTGTCAGAAAGTGTGTTCTGCACCCCTGAAAGGTGCACTGCGAAGAGGGTGACATTGTGGGAGATGCATCAATTTTAAAAATTGACAACTTCTGTGCACGAAGGGAGGCATTGTGATCGTCCTTGCTTGTAGATATAAACCAGGGGTCGGCAACCTCTGGCATGCAGATCGCCAGGGTAAGCACTCTGGCGGGTTGGGCCAGTTTGTTTACCTGCCGCGTCAGCAGGTTCGGCCGACTGCAGCTCCCACTGACTGCGATTCGCCGTCCCAGGCCAATGGGGGTGGTGGGAAGTGGCGCAGGTGAGGGATATGCTGGCCATGGCTTCCCACCTCCCACATTGGCCTGGGACAGTGAACTGCAGTCAGTAGGAGCCACGATTGGCCAAACCTGCCGACGCGGCAGGTAAACAAACTGGCCCAGCCTATGTGCCAGAGGTTGCTGACCCCGATATAAACTGTTGTCATGTTGTCTGACATGACTTGAATATGGGTAAATGGCAGGATCCATCTGAAAGTCTCTTGTACTGCATGCAACTCCAATCATCTTATGTGTAAGCAGGTCTCCCGCAGGGTCAAAGTATCTTGTGCTATGTGTTCATTGGGAGTGCTCCCAAACATATCAGGGAGGGATCTGTAATCATTCCTTTTGAACAGAGGGAACCCCTATGTACCCTAAAAAAGGTAGAGTATTAAATAAACCTTCATTAAGCAACTGCTTAAGTTATCAGCCATATCACCTTTTTTAAGGTTCTTTTAATTCAGTTGCTTAACTAAAGATAAAGGACTCTAGAGTCACTTATAGTTGACTTACCTTTTTACACACATTTTATTGTAATACTGGATCTCATTTAGGGTCTCTATTTTACTACTGTATCTGGCACATCATATAATATCAAAGTTTGATATTAATTTTTTAATTAATTCACAGGTAAGGAAAAAGAGGAAGTCTTTTTAACGGTACCAGCAGCACACTCTTGCCCAAAACTGAGTTTCCTCACTTTGTTGAAGAAATCTAGTTGTTAGACCTTGGGTTTTTATTCCCTTAGCCCTCTGTTCTATCTTTTCTAAGAGGCTTTTCTTAAATTGTCAAAACTCAATTTTGGGGCCTTATTTACTACAGCCTTCTATCTCCCTGTTCCCCGACCAAGTGGCTGAGGTCCAGACTCTGCGAGGGAGCAAGATGAATTTATCCAGACTGTGCTTGCTTGGTGTATAAACTGTCTGCAACCATGCCTGTAGATATTGCAGATGAAGACTCACAAAGAGCATCAGATATGTACATGAGGCCACGTGGCCTAGAAGGATGATACAGGACTGAACTGTTGTCTGTGGGCTCACTTGAAGCTGAGATGAGTTCTGCCATGAGAGGGATCTCTGAGATGGATGAGGAAAGGGGTTTGGAGGGGGATTGACAGGAACTCCACTGTGTAGGTAGTGATGGTAATTTCCAATACCCACCTGTCTGATGTTATCTGGTGCCATACTGAATACAATTAAGTGAAGTGGCCACCAAAAAGAGCTGGGAAATCTGAGTGAGGTAGACTTGATGGGGGGTTTGAACTCTTTGGACTGATGGATTTAGTGAGGGAACGACAAGCAGATACTATACCTGGAAGGGATATGAGCTTCTTCAAGGCAATACGGACAAGTGTCATAGCTATTTCTGACTGTAAAGCCTGGGGCCAAAGACCATAGATCTTGTCCACTTTTCCTACATCCTGTCCAGCAACTACATATGTACAGTGAGTTGGTCACAAAAACCCAATTCAGATGTATTCATAGATTTAATTTTTATTTTGTCCTGTTAAATGGCTGTAAGAAAATATCAGCTAGAGACTCCTCCACAACTTTAGAAAAAAATGCCTGTTCCTTCATCAATCATTATCAATGAATCATAATTCCATCAAAAGCAGAGCCATATGGAAATTACAATGTACATACTGAAATAAACACATTAGAAATAGAGCATAGCTCAGAAATTACCAGGCAACAGAAGCTGGGCAGGAAAAATATCCCAGTTGTGGCTTTGAGAGCAAAGCAAAAAAAAAAAAAAAATTCCTGTAATGTTACCCAAGGAGAGAGCAGCAGTGATGCCAAGAACTTGTCTGACAGCAGCACAAACATGTGAACCACTCCATGATTATTAAACATTTATATGGTTCTCCAAAGCAAACAGCTAGTTATTAGAACTTCAGAAAATCTTGATTTAAATGCTTAATCCCTCCCCTACACCCATCAATGCCAGAGAAAGGTGAACATAATGAAACTGTGTGGAATCTGCTCACCTCCATGAATGAGTCTTACATGTTTTTAGATACGAAAATCCACGAATAATCAAAGGAGAATGTATCCTGTGGAGTTTAGCTCTGCAAATATTGCTAACCTTGCCATAACACAGAAGTTTAAGGTAGATTTCAAGAGAAGAAATATGTCCATGTTTTGACTCCATGAAAAACGGTCATTTTTAGTTCATCATTCCCAACACAAGAAAAAAAAACACATTTGACAAAATTGCTAGCCATCTCCTGATTTTTGTATTAAATCTGAAAACTAACACTGCATGAAAGACTCCTGAGAAACTTATCATATAAGGCAAGATAGAATCACTCATTAGATGGAAAGAAAGGAGAATTGCACATCTGACCTACCCAGGAGGAGCTCCAGGCAAAATGCCACCTGTGCTCTCTTTTACTCTCTAAGTTGAGTAAATTATTTCTCCCTTCTCAGAGGAGTATTTTATGCCCCTCCACTCCCCACATCTCTATTTAACTTTGCTGACTCTAGCGTCAGAGGCCTCCTACCTCTTTACTCATGGAGGAGATATCAGTGACAGTCTGCTCTTCCCTATAGCCTGAAGCCACAGACCTGGTAGAGTGAATGTTGCTGCAGAATGGAGCAAGATAGGCTTTACCAGCCCTTATTACCCTCATGTAGCTGATGGCTCAAGGGCACAATCTGGCTCTTAACCTAGTTGTATTTGTCAAGGAAGATTATTACAGATCTAGAATTGCCAGCCAATGCTTCTAAATACCGGCAGGCACAGAAAGGAATTAATTGTGTCAATGAGCTAAATGCCATGCTGATTGAACAGCACTGCCTTTTCTTTATTCTTAAATACAGAATGATCCAATACAGTGCAAATTCTCTGGAATATCTTCTAATTGTAGCCATTGAAAAATACCTTATTAAACTGCCAGAAACAACATACCTTTTTATCAATTAGTACAGTAAACAGCCCTTTTGGTACACACCTTCTAGAAGACTTAGTGGTATGTATAGTGGCCGTGTGGTTCTAGTACTTCTTGATATAGGTTTAAAATGTCTTCAAAGAGCAAATCTTGCACCCTATGAGTACAGAAATGTTGCCTGCTACAGAACTAGTACTGTTTTGGAGCAGGGTTTGGAGGGAATATTCAGGAGATGCTAATCTCCAACCCCACAGTTTTTTGGGAGAGAAGGAAAGAATCTTTTCACTCCATTCCCAAGGAACTTCCCGGTGTATTGTCTGGCTTGCTGGAACTGTGAAATGGAGATGGAATTTTTTCCTATGAGAGCTAATAAGGACAATAATGAAACTTTGATGACACCATCAGAGAAACAACGATTATATTGGTCTAATCATCTAGCCCACAAAAGAAGTGGTCAAGAAAATTATCACGGTGAAGTTAGAAATTGGCAACACAAACACAGATGCTAAAAGAATATTAAAGTTGCAAAATCAAGCACTCAAAAATTAGGAAATTTCAGAATTAAGATTGCCTTGTGAGTATGCACTATGGTTCAATTTTTAATTATGTGATCAAATGCTATTTTTTCCTCAAAGGATTCCTTCCTCTTTCCATGAATTATTAGGTATTCAATATTTATTTTTATCCTCCTCTTTGAATGTCAACAATATATTCCATTTAAAATATATTTTCATTTTTTACTTCATTTTTCTCTTGAAGGATATGGTTGCTTAGTTATAGAAAAGATGTCTGATGATTAATAAAAAATAATCTGGAGTACTTCAGGTATATTGTTAAACACTACTTGCAGATTGCTTTGCAGGTTTGCTGAACTGAAATTAAATAGCACTGAACACATTGGCTACCTGCTCAGAGTAAAATATTAGATGTTACAGCCTATAGAAACTTCATGTTTTAGGCAGATAAAAAGAAGTAGCTTGCCCTATAACCACCTTAATTCAGGAACTATGGTGTAAGTATAGTTTAGAATTGTTACAGAACTGTGCCAAGTATCAGAGGGGTAGCTGTGTTAGTCTGTAGCCACAAAAACAATGGGGAGTCTGTTGACTCCTTAAAGACTAAAAGATTTATTTGGGCATAAGCTTTAGTGGGTAAAAAAAACCACTTCTTCAGATGCATGGAGTGAAAAATACAGTGAACTGTGGAATGACCATTTCTGTAAGTTCCACCATCCACTAAATTGAATACCCTGGACTATTACAAAAGTACCAGCACACACCAATCACCAAGCTGGATGTTTTCCAACAATGGGTTGGTCTTAATCAAACTGCCTGAGGGAAAACAGGTCAAAGGTGAGTTTTCTGCTTATTGAATCCGTAAATAACTAGATGCTCAGTTCCCCAAACGTATAACACAAGAACAAATCTGGATACAATATGATGTATTAAATGCAATAAGATATGTTAATACAACAGTATGGTTGCACAGTCATGTGCATGGAAGTTAGACTGAGCATGCATCCTTAATGCTGCCTCCTCAGAGGGCATCGGTTATAAAACAGTCTTCAATTATATGTCCCCACACAATTTCGAAAATAATACAGCATAATATAATATTGTCTAACACTGCAGATACATATGTGCAACATCTCACAATATATTTGTATTATTCTTGTACACAGTTCACTATCAGACTCGATCAGTGTTTCCTCATGGCTAGATAGTCACAACCCTTACTCATACCTTATTTAAGGTAGTGTTTCTCCTGTACTCTGCTTCTCTGCTCTGATCAGATTGTGGCACTGGTTGCACTGAAGAGAGCAGGAGCCATTTGCCTGATAATCCCTGCTGCACACAGGTGGATAGGAAGGAGACAGAAAATCGGGAGTGAGAAGATCCCTACTTACCCCCCATTCACCTGCCACAATAGCCGGAAAGAAACAAGAAGGATAAGCTGCTACAGAAAAAGCTTTTTAATTCAGAAAGAGAGTTTTGCTTAATGGTTAAGGCAATGGCTAGGATTGCTCTGAGACCCCAGAGTGACGTCCCTACTCTGCCTGATTCACAACAGAGTTTTTCATCCTAGGTCACTCTGATTCAGACAGAACAGGCTTTGAATGCGAGTTTCCCCATGATATCCAGTCCCAGTGATCTAACCTCTAGGCTATAGAGCATAAGAGAAACTCTTTCTCTGATGACATTTTAGTTGAAAATGTTCAGACCAGTTCTAGAAATCACAGTTTGTTTCCTCATCTGCTCCTGAGGAAGTAGATCAACATGCCACCTTTTACGTTTAAGTACCTTGCTGAATCAGAGCTGTAGACAACATATCATAAACTCTATTTTCTCTTAAGCATTGCAATTTTAAATCATGAAAGGAAAGCAGTATGGTTAAGGCACTGGACTGAGAAGCAAGAGGAACTGCAATGGTCTCATTGTAATTCGACTTCAATGGCACTATCTACAGGCTAAAAGCTAAGCTTGTGATTAAGTACTTTCCTGCTCAGGACATAGGGTCCCTGTCACAGGAAACATTAGAAAAATATTACATATTTTCTGTATATATATTTACCACAACATATCATTTTTAAATCAAGTTTAGTGAATTATAGAAGATTGTAAATCACTTTGTTTATTAAATGTAATAGACAATACACAAAACTGATACATTTTGTAAATGAAAAATATTCACAAACATTTAATCTCAACATTAGCTTTCTAAGCAGCTTCAGTGACAGGTATGGGATGGAGTCACAGGTGTCTGCCCATTTAATGAATTCATTTGGAATGTCCTTTGAAAGGCACTCCAGCATGACAATACACATCACATTTCCCAAATTTTGTTCCATTTTCTGTTAACTGTTTTGTGCTTGTTCATTTGTTTTTAACGTGATTTTGGATTGACATCTTATGTGCCAACTTTCAGCATGCTGAATCATGAAATACTGGTGATATTAGCTGCTATCCTTTAAATACCTCATAACAAACCCTATGCCACTGTCCTTTTGATATAAATAGCAATATAAAATTAATAAACCTAAATATGCCTTGTAGATTTTTCCACTATTCTATTAAAGAGCATAGCAATATTTTTTCTTGTTGTGTGTCTGACTCCACATGATCTTCTCTCAAACAAGTGATAGTTACTACAGCTAAATGGGGTAACTATCATGTGACTCACAATAGCATTTTCCTTTTTTGCAATTTAAATAATTTAGAAAATACTAATTTTGTTACTATAAGAAACCATCTGCATGACAACTGCTGACATGGTAAATGATCAATCTTTTATGAGATAAAAAGAGCTTCATGTACACAGGGAATGAAATGAGAGGGAAAAAAAGCTACTTCTGTCTATGGAGGATGTAAAGGTCCTTAGCGTCCAAGCCATGGTCATAAAAGAGATGAATTTATTACAGAAGAAGGTTCTGAACCTTTCTCAGAGAAAATATCCAACTTTTTTACAAAGACTCTTGAAATTCTCAGATGGCTGAATGCTCACAATCATATTTCCAGACATAGCATTATCAGAGGAAAAGCTCCTCTTTTGCATTACATCAACACATTCAAAGTAAAACTGAAAAAAAAAATTTTTTTGGACATCTTGTCTTTATCAGAAAAATTTAGGGGACGAAGGGACAGTTTCTATAGAAAAAGGCCATTCTGTACTATAGCTGAATGGAAGCATATGTTAGACATAAAAAGGCCCCAGTCCTGATCTGTTAGCACAGACCACCAGCAACTAAGGGATCCTATACACATATGTATTCCACTTTTTCTATGAGCGTCCTGGAATGTTTTCCACCCTTCTAATTTTAAATCATTGATTTGTAGTAGAAAAAGTCCTAGTGGAAAATTGAAGTCTCTTTACATATGCAATGTACATAGAATTGAATAGTTAAAAGTCTATCATACGACTACAATTATTTCTTAAGACTCAGTTGTCACTGAAACTCAGTTGGATATGCAGGGAAGCAGGAGACATAAGGCCCCTGTATACTCCCATGTGCAACCTGCCCATATTGTGGGTAGGTTGTAATAAACAAGTAATTTGGATAATCTTCCAGGCAGAGCGGTGAAAGACAGGTCCCACAGTGTCACCATGAGCAAGTGGGCAGGGAGTGAACAGAGTGTTAGCTCCACTCCCCAGCAAAGCACCAGGCAGCAGACCTGAACCAGCCTGAAGAAGGAAGTACACAATGTGAAGGGCTGCAGTAGCCTAGTTCCCCCTTGAGTAAGATGAAATGAGGAAAGTAAGTGTAATTCTCCAAGGCACACTTCCTTTCCAGGGCTCTTCCTTAGCAAGTACAGTTATGTGTAGCCATTAAACGGGTCTACAATTTTTGAGAAGTCGTCTGCTTCAGAGATAAAATGTGATATTTATTATGTATTTTGATGTGCTGAATACAAATATGACAATTAAAACAACTGATTGGCTACTGTTTCTAAGATATTTAAGTTTTTACATTTTATGTCTATGTATATTGTGTAGATAGTAGAGTTTTAATCATAAATTGTAAACCTAGGTCTTTTCATGTGCTTATGGTTGCTTTACATGATAATATTTCACCTGTCCTGTTTATGTAACACTTTAAAAATCAGCAAAAGGGTTATAGAAATAACATTTATTATGAAACAAAAGGCAAAAAACTATTATGTACATAGTTTAGTCCTATTCAGTGTCTACTCGGCACTTCTTGGCTTGTCTCTTGTATTCATTAAATGGAGCATCTCTTGTCACTGTCCAGCAATAGTTTGCAAGCATTGATGGGCTCCATTTGCCCTGATAGCCTGCCAGGAGATTCCACTGCTGTAATCTGGAGCCTAACAGCTCTGCCTTACTCTTGGGTAGTTCCAAATCCCTGACAAGGTCATTCAGTTCACCTTGTGCTATGAGGTGTGGTTCAGAGGAGGAGGATGGGAGAAAATGTGGGTCCTGTGACATTGATGGTTCAGGACCAGAAGTTTCATCCTCTTCTTCTTCCTCGCCTGACTCAAGTGAGAAGGATTCTGGTGCATCAGGAACCGGCAGTCCTTCTCCGTGGGGTACTGGGCGTATAGCTGATGGAATGTTTGGATAATGCACAGTCCACTTTTTCTTCTTTGACACACCTTTCCCAACTGGAGGCACCATGCTGAAGTAACAATTGCTGGTATGATCTGTTGGCTCTCTCCAAATCATTGGCACTGCAAAAGGCATAGATTTCCTTTTCCTGTTCAACCACTGGCGAAGATTTGTTGCACAAGTCTTGCAGCATATGTGTGGGGCCCACCTCTTGTCTTGATCTCCAATTTTGCAGCCAAAATAAAGGTGATAGGCTTTCTTAACCACAGTGGTTATACTGCGCTTTTGTGATGCAAAAGTCAGTTCACCACAAACATAGCAGAAGTTATCTGCACTGTTCACACAAGTACGAGGCATCGCTGCTCACTTTGGCTAAACAGAAATGTGTCCCTTTGCAAAATCAAACACTGACAAATAAGACAGCACTACACTGTATGATTTCTAGAGCTGATATAGGGCAATTTGTTCATCAGAGTGACGTAAGCTTCGTTATGATTGCATCATCCATGACTTCTAGGAATAACATGATGCAATTCATATTATGTATGATGCAATACCAGCTTCAGATTGCATCATTCATTGTTTTGCCTAAAAAGCAAGTACGGTCCAAACCCAGTCATAGATTTATTCATAGATCCAGTCAAAGATGTATTTTAGTCATTTCTGGTTTAAATTGAGATCCCTTCCCTTTATAACTCACTTATCCTCCACCATTCCCAAGTCAAGGGTCGTATATACTGACCCAATAGCATATCTTGAAAACTAGAGCCAATCAACAATTTTAAGCATCATTTTTGTTCTCAGTGACCCAGAATTAGTAAAGTTGGACTACATTTATTTCAGAAGCATTTTGGCTGTAGAGCACTGTTATTCAAGGCTAGACTTTGCGTGTCAGGGAACTGTAACAAATAGTAGATAGAGGCTGAGGTGATGAAGGACAAGGATTATAGTAATAAGAACATAGCGTTTCAGTTAAGATTACGCACATCTGGATAGCTCAATTTTAGAAGTTTCTAAACTAAAAATCATTTAATAAAAAAAACCATTCAATATCTCCATTCCTCATCCAATCAGCATTACTAGAAGAAGATATATACTATTTTTTAAAAGAAACTTCCAGTGGTCTTGCTATGACCTCTAAGAATTTAAGATAGTCTAGTCAACATGAATGGGATCTCCAGTCCTTCCTTCAAATCCTTTTCACATTATGAAAGAAAGCCTGGAAAACACACAAAAGTTCAGATAATGAATGTATGC
Organism: Gopherus evgoodei; assembly: GCF_007399415.2. Taxonomy (NCBI): domain Eukaryota; kingdom Metazoa; phylum Chordata; order Testudines; family Testudinidae; genus Gopherus; species Gopherus evgoodei. The sequence goes on along the minus strand of NC_044322.1, from coordinate 84,908,738 downwards.
TTAAAGCACTATTGCAAGAAATGTTAATCCATTTTTAGTTGAAATTCATGGGATTATTTGTGAGGTGAGGTACTTTTCAGCAAGAGTAAGGATATCAGAGCCCAGAACACAAGCAGCAAACACCTGAGTTCTGACAATTATAATTAGCAATCAGTATTTTTTTAAAATGTAATAAATAAGTAATTTGGCTATATATAGTCTGTATTTCTACCTTTTTGTCTTCCCAGTTCATGTCTGATTTTTTGGAAGGGATAGGGATACTGCAGACATAGATTTCCTTTTCGGCTTTGATGTATCTCTCTTGCCAATCCTTCCACTAACTTCTTCCATCTCACCAATGAAGGAGGAGAGGTGGCAGGGCCAAACCTGAGGGGCACTGCAATCTCATGTCACAGGAAACACCACCTGGAGTGGGGATTTAGGCCAAGCCCCATGAAACAGGAGACACTATTGCGGTGTGAGCTTTCCATGGTAATTTTTTTTGGCAGGATGGTGGGTCCTCAGTTTTAGATTTTGTCCTGAGCCCTGAGAAAACTTCTGTGCAGCTCTGATTCTGAGTTCTACAATCTTAAGTTGGCTCCCTGTAGGGGTGTATTATCCCATAAAATTTACTATATTTTCCTCATTACTCCATTTAACATTCAGCACAGAATGTGTTTAGGGAATTAATCATTGCTGTGTAGTCAATGATGCTATTGTCTTTAGATTTTCCTGACTCATTTGTTGTATAAATTGGAAGGTGGAGGGAAGAAATTGCAGAGAGAGAAAGGAACAGTCTCTTGGTTAACTGGATTCTATCCCTGCCTCTGCTACAGAATTCCCATGAGATTCTTGGCAAGTTACTTACATCAAAATGTTCACAGGTGGCCACTAATTTTGTGTTCTTTTTATTTTGGGTGCACAGCTTGAGACAGCTGGAGTCTGATTTGCAGAAGTGCTGAGCATTCACTGCTGCAACTGAAATCTATGGCGGCTGTACTTTGAATACATAAAGGGAACCGGGCTTGTTTAATCTGCAGATGAGAAGAGTGAGGGGGGATTTGATAGCTGCTTTCAACTACCTAAAGCTCCATCCAAAGAAGATGGAGCTTGACTGTTTGCAGTGGTAACAGATGACAGAACAAGGAGCAATGGTCTCAAGTTGCAGTGGGAGAGATCTAAGTTGGATATTAGGAAACACTATTTTACTAGGAGGGTGGTGAAGCAATGGAATGGGTTACTTGAGAGGTGGTGAAATCTCCATCCTTAATGGTTTTTAAGGCCCAGCTTGACAAAGCCTTGGCTGGGATGATTTAGTTGGTGTTGGTCCTGCTTTGAGCAGGGGCTTGGACAAGATAACCTTCTGAGGTCTCTTCCAACTCTAATCTTCTATGATTCTGTGACATCAAAAAAGAGCTCTCCAACCTGGAGACTCTCATAAATAACCAAACTTCCATACAAACGGACTTCATTAAAATAAGACAGGAGATCTACATTACTCACTTCATCTCTCTAAAAAAGAAAAAGGACTGTAAGCTGTCTAAACTCCTACCTGCCACATGGGGCTACACCCGTGGTACCCCAACCCACCCAGCAATATCATCAATCTATCCAACCACACACTCAGCCCAGAAGAAAAGTCTGTCTATCCTATCTCGGGGACTCTCTTTCTGCCCTGCCCCCACTAACATGATACAGTTCTGCGGTGATCTCGAAGCCTACTTTCACTGTCTCCGACTCAAAGAATACTTTCAGGATAACACTGAACAGCCCACTGATACACAGTTACCCTCCCACCAACAGCACAAGAAGAAAAACTCCACATGGACTCCTCCTGAGGGTCGAAATGACAGTCTGGACCTCTACATTGAATGCTTCCGCCGACGTGCACAGGCAGAAATTGTGGAAAAACAACATTGCTTGCCTCATAACCTAAGTCGTGCAGAACGCAATGCCATCCACAGCCTCAGAAACCACCCTGACATTATAATCAAGGAGGCTGATAAAGGAGGTGCTGTTGTCATCACGAACAAGTCTGACTACCAAAAGGAGGCCGCCAGACAACTTTCCAATACCAAATTCTACAGGCCACTTCCCTCAGATCCCACTGAGGAATACACTAAGAAACTGCACCATCTATTCAGGACACTCCCTACACTAACACCAGAACAAATCAACATACCCTTAGAGCCCCAACCAGAGTTACTCTATCTACTACTCAAGATCCACAAACCCCGAAATCCTGGACGCCCCATCATCTCGGGCATTGGCAGTCTCACTGAAGGACTGTCTGGATATGTGGACTCTCTACTCAGACCTTCCCACCAGCACTCCCAGCTATCTCCGTGACACCACCGATTTCCTGAGGAAACTACAATGCATTGGTGACCTTCCAGAAAACACCATCCTAGCCACTATGGATATAGAGGCTCTCTACACAAACATCCCACACACAGATGGAATACAAGCTGCCAAGAACAGTATCCCTGATGATGCTACAGCACAACTGATTGCTGAGCTCCGTGCCTCTGTCCTCTCACACAACTATTTCAAATTTGATGACAATATATACCTCCAGATCAGTGGCACTGCTATGGGCACCCGCATGGCCCCACAATATGCCAACACTTTTATGACTGACCTGGAACAATGCTTCCTCAGCTCTCGTCCACTCACGCCCCTTCTCTACCTATGCTAAATTGATGACATCTTCATCATCTGGACCCATGGGAAGGAGACTCTGGAAAAATTCCACCACGATTTCAACAGCTTCCACCCCACCATCAACCTCAGCTTGGACCAATTTACACAGGAGGTCCACTTCCTAGACACCATGGTGCAAATAAGTGATGGTCACATTAACACCACCCGATACCGAAAACCTACTGACCGCTATGCCTATCTTCATGCCTCCAGCTTCCATCCTGGGCACAACACACGATCCATTGTCTACAGCCAAGCACTGAGGTACAACTGCATCTGCTCTAACCCCTCAGACACCAACACCTACAAAATTTCCACCAAGCATTCTCAAAACTACAATACCCCCATGAGGAAATAAGGAAACAGATCAACAGGGCCAGACGCATACCCAGAAGCCTCCTACTGCAAGACAAACCCAAGAAAGAAACCAACAGGACTCCACTGGCCATCACATACAGTCCCCAGCTAAAACCCCTCCAACACATCATCAAGGATCTACAGCCCATCCTGGACAATGATCCCTCACTTTCACAGGCCTTGGGTGGCAGGCCAGTCCTCATCCACAGACAACTTGGCAACCTGAAGCATATTCCCACCAGAAACTGCACACAGCACCATAGTAACTCTAACTCAGGAAGCAATCCATGCAACAAACCTCGATGCCAACTCTGCCCACATATCTACACCAGCGACACCATCACAGGACCTAACCAGATCAGCCACCGCATCAGCGGTTCTTTCACCTGCACGTCCACGAATGTAATATACGCCATCATATGCCAGCAATGCCCCTCTGCTATGTACATTGGCCAAACTGAACAGTCTCTACGGAAAAGGATAAATGGACACAAATCAGATATTAGGAATGGCAATATACAAAAACCTGTAGGCGAACACTTCAACCTCCCTGGCCACACAATAGCAGATATTAAGGTGGCCATCCTGCAGCAAAAAAACTTCAGGACCAGACTTCAAAGAGAAACTGTTGAGCTTCTGTTCATCTGCAAATTTGACACCATCAGCTCAGGATTAAACAAAAACTGTGAATGGCTTCCCAACTACAAAACCAGTTTCTCCTCCCTTGGTTTTCGCACCTCAGCTGCTAGAAGAGGGCCTCACCCTCCCTGATTGAACTAACCTAGTTATCTCTAGCCTGCTTCTTGCTTGCATATATATACTTGCCCCTGGAAATTTCCACTACATGCATCCAACAAAGTGGGTATTCACCCACGAAAGCTCATGCTCTGAAACGCCTGTTAGTCTATAGGGTGCCACAGGACTCTTTGCTGCTTTTACAGATCCAGACTAACATAGCTGCCCCTCTGATATGTGATATCTGAGCAGCTGCAGGGCTATATCAGGAAAGCAGGGCTGGCTCTAGGCACCAGCCCTCCCGGCAACTGGCAGAGTGCCCCCTGCAGCATGCCGCCCCAAGCACACGCTTGGCGTGCTCTGGCCTGGAGCCGGCCCTGCCTCCAAGCATGTGCTTGGGGCAGCCCCTTCTAAAGGGCGGCACTCCGTCTCCTCTCCCTTTTTTTTTATTTTTTATTTTTTTGCTTGGGCCCTCATTGCTGGGAGCCGGCCCTGGCAGCCACTCGCCCGCGCCGGCATCCGCGCCCACGGCCCAGCCCGGCGGCGCCTGCACAGCCCACTCGGAAACTCGGCGCCGCCGGGAGTGGCAGCGGCAGCAGGACCCCTCCTCCCTCAGTCCCCAGCTCCTCACACATTCCGCGAGCCCCTCTCACCGCCGCCGCAGCCCGGGCTTGGCTCCCCCTCCGTCCCCGGCTCCTCACACAGCCAAGCCCGGGCTGGGGGGCCGTGAGAGAGGCTCCCGCAGTGTGTAAGAAGCCGGGAGGAGAGAGAGGGAGGCGGGGTCCCCTGGAGCTGAGCCCGGGCTGCGGCAGTGGTGAGAAGGGCTCCCAGAGTCAGGGCTGCCGAGGTGGGGGATGGAGGGGAGTGGGAAGTGAGCCAATTTTCCCCAGGCTACGGGCTCCGCAGGGTATGTCGGAGACTCCCGCTGCCTCCGTCTGCCCCCATCCCCCCGGTGTCTCAGCTGGTAAGGGGGCGGGGCTGCGAGTGGGAACTCAGGGCCAGCTGGAGCCATCACGCCACTGCAGTGCTGTCAGGGAGAGGGGGTAAGCAGCATGGTAAGGGGCTGGGCCGGAGCCGGGCACCCCATCATCCCCACCCAGCTACTGCTACTGTGTGATTGCTTGCATATTTCATTGTTTGTGTGTGGCTTTTCCTTTAGAGATTCTGGAGAATCCAATGTTTTGGAAATGTATTAACTTGCATTCTCCTGTCCACACACATACACCTTCTAAACCCATAAAATTATTTTTAAAAATCCTGCTCTTTTGATCAGATCTTTTTCTTCAGATTTTAGAGTGATAGTAATTGAATGTTTTTGGTCAAGTTACTACCGCAGTCAACTTTAGGTTTAAAAGAAATTCTGACAGCATCTTAGCATCAGTAGTATTAATAGGTATTCCTGAAATAATGAGATCAGGTAGGTTAAAAGGACCATAAGAAATGGTAACCACTAAAACCTATTTTCACATTTTTCTTTAGCAAGTATAGGAAATATTAAAGAGTCTGTGACATTCCCGTATGTGACTTCATGAGTAATGAGCACAGATCCTATGCCTATGCGAGAATGATTAGAATGTCTAAGCTATGCTGTACTCATGAAAGAGTAGTTTCAATAACAAAAGCCAAATTGAAATATTCACTATATTCTTGTTTATAAACCAGTAACTTTTTACAACACCATTCTCTGCAATACAAAAAGGAGAACAGAAAGGATGTACCATCCATGATTTCAAACACTGAAATGAAAACCTTTGGGCAGATAAATATTATTAAGCAAACAATGAACAATGGAGAGGAAGTTACAAACTAGGGATCAATACTCAAAAGAATAATAAAAAAAAGTTTCATGCTCATTTTTTTCCCTGTAATAGACCAAGGAAAAACTCTGGAATAACTGAAGGCAGAATTAGTTACATCAAGAAATTGATCTTGCCTATGAAAAGTAAGAAAAATGAAGGAGGGTTAGTCCCCAAGAATCTTGTAATAATTTACATGATATGGACCTAAAAAAAAAAAAAAAAAGACACATGCTATTTGTTTAGCACAAGAAAAAAAAGGGAAAGAATATAACAAAAGAAGGAAACAATGGAGTGTAGAAAAAAGAGGCCTTAAAATGGTTGGAATGTTAATCATGGGATTTTCAATTGCCCAGAAAATGACCTGGATAACAACCATGTAATCACTAAGCTTAGATGCATAATCCAAGATTCAAAACAAGACTATTTTTTCTGATCTTCTATTAAGCGACCAAAAGAACAAACTATTCCGTACTTTGTACTAGCAAGAGAAACAGGCCTGATAGATAAGACAAAAGCTGATCTAGTTATCATGACAAGCTCATACTTAAAATTGTCCTAAGAATGTGTGCCAACGTCATACAATGAACATACTGTCCTTTAAATAAAATTTTAAATAAAATAAATAAAATTTTGAGAATGTGGAATGAAGTGAATAAAGCTGGTTGGGAACAATGACACATTTCCCATCTTTCTAACTTTCTAATTCAGAAGTAATCATTTTGGTGTTAGTATATGAAGGCATAGCAGCACCTTTGTGCTGAAGCAATTAAGGTTGATTGTTTTAACATTTTCATTTTAAATCCCATTTAGCATAGAAGCGTTACTTGGGTCAGAAAAAAATTATTTGGTCTGAAATTTTGCCAACAAAAGATCAGTTTTGTCTAAGAGATGCATTATTTTACTTCCCTATTTTAAATAAATACCTAACAAAACAAGTAATACTCAACTTTCTTACATGACTTTCCCATTTCTTTTAATTTATTTTATTTATTTGCAGGCTTGTCTATGTCATTTATTAACATGGTATGGAGCACACCAAAATATTTTTGAAGTAAGTCTTACACCACTCCAGTGAGGTAGAAAAGCATTAGATCTTGGGGAAACTTAAAATGATACAGAAAGGGTTAGTGTATCACACCAAGTCACACAAGAAACCTGTGGCAAAGAACCAGGGAATAAAACTCTTATTGTCTAACCCCTTTCCAGTTCCCTAATTGCAAAGCTTTCTATGTGTTTTTATAAGTCAGGTAAGCGAGATCTGACTCATATTTATGGTGTGTAGTTTTTCGCATATTATTTATCCTAAAGATTTGTTTTCTTGATTTCTTCCCATTACTCCTAGTTATATTCCTGATTATTTCCTTAATTACATTCCCAAATATACCATCTCCACTATGTTAAGCGATATAAGTAGGATGGGCCTGTGAGATGCCAGGGCCATGCACACAGAGGCCTTGTGCCTCTGCCCTAGCTCTGGCTCCTGGGGGTCATCCCTTGAGTCCCAAATGGCATTGCAATACTACAATGGACTCCCTCTAGGCATGACTGCATGCAGGATCCTCAGTGAAAGGGTTCAAAAGAAGCAATTTGGAGAGGGTTATATCACTTACTAGGATTGTCTCCTACGTTAAAAGGGTGGGATGCCTCCCCAAGCTCCGCAGGAAGGAAATGGCAGGGTGGAATTAAAGAATAGTGGCACTGAGGCAGTTAAGCTCTACCTTCCCTGTGGGAGGTGGGAGATCCAGGAGTGGAAGCTTTACTCTGTGCTTCGATCTAGCCTGCAAGATCTGATTTCAAATATATTTGGAAAAAGGACACAGTAAGCTCTAGTTTATAATATTTATTGCCTTTGAGAGTAAGATTTTCATTAACTGCCTGTAAGGTATTAATTTAATACATGAAATATAGTGATAACCCAGGGTCCGCCATTCCAGGGAGCTGGAGGGTTGCTTCAAGTACAAATAGTAAATCACTCCTGTTAGAGGCAACAGTTTCTTTTATTCCAATTGTTGAAACCTTATTAAAACCTAAATATCTAAGTTGAACACTTTGTGCCTTTAGGGCCAAACTCTAGCTCATAAATCAAAAAGAACCCCCAAACTAAGCACACCAGAAATCTCAAAAACAAACTGCAAAAGCCAAGATGACATCAGGCTCAATAACATTTATTTTAGCCCTAAGAATGTTCTCATCAGTGTCCTTACTGTGACTGCCAAGCTGTATATTTTCCAGTAAGATAGATGGCAACAAATGATTCCATCATACTGAGTTAAACCCCAGAATTTCACATTCTTTACCCAGGCAAGTTTTCAGGTCCTGACTGTCGTACATGGAAATTTCTTGTAAAACATCCTACACCCTTTACAAATTGTGACAGATTAAGCACACACCCCACAAATCTGTGGATTAAGTCTTCTCTGGTAGGGGTCCTCATGACCCAATGGAATTTTTATTCAAGTTCAGGAGGGACACAGGAAGAGAAATATGAGGCCAGCAGGTACAGGGCTTGGAAACTTTGGTTTGGGCAAGGCCTATTCTTTCCAACTCTCCCTATTTTGTGAATCTCATGAAAATTGATGTCAAGTATCAGAGAGGTAGCCGTAAAGTCAGATCATGGAGTAATGTCATTATATATTTCCTGCTTTCATTTAAAAAGAAATAAAAAGACAGTTGCAGAGAAAACCTTGAATGTGAAACCTAAAGGCTCCAGTGCCAGAAACAAATAAGAAAGGAATCCTTTACTTTAAAAGTCATAGTTTTTAAGCCAATCTCAGGATTCTGGGGGCCCTGTGACTACCTGGGAACTAAATATGATCCCTCCCCCTGTTTGAATATGGTATGCCATATAGGATAATCTGAGACACCTATTGTGTATAGTGTGGTAGCACGCTAAGTTGAAACACAAGAGGAAGCATTTGGCAGATAGGCAGAGAATGAAATAGACCATGTGCAGAAACAGCTGGGGCACCAGAGAATTATGACTTGAAGCTATACTAACAGCCCCCTTACCTGATGGAAGAAAAGATTATTCCTTATCCCTGTGCAGCTAATGATGGTTTCAGTTAGACATGGCACAGCCATCACTGTGCTGACCATCCTTGCTAACCCCTCATCTCCTTTATGTTTTCATTCTATTGAAGTTTTTAATCTGTTCAGCAGTGCTTCTGGGAAGAGTTTAAACCTTGATGATCTCAGCTTTCACTCTGGCATCATTCTTCTCCATCTGAATTATCCTCAGATACATCCATTTACCTTTGTGTTTGTAGGGCAGAAAGAGTAAATCATAGGGCATCTATTTTAAGGGTCATCTATCTCAAAATTCTCTCAACTGAGTCTCCTACAGTCCATTTAGCAGAAAGCATAACCCATGTACAGAGATTTAGCACAGAGTACATTAAACTCTGTGTGTTTTTTTTGTTATTAATAATTTATTAATCATCTTAATCAGTGATGAGTTCAGTCTCTTCCAGGAATCTTGCCCAAGTGTGTATTCTGCAATTTTACACACAAAACATCATACTTAGGCATAAGCTATGTTTGTTCCCTCAAAGCACAATTCTGCATTGCCTTGCACCTTTATGAGGTCGGTGTGAAGTGAGTATAAAATGACAGTACTTTATATCTCCTCCCACAGCTGAAGATGATTACACAGGATGAAAGAAAGTAGAGAATTGGGCCCACCATGTTGTGCCACCTTCTTTTTTGTTTCCTGGCTGGGAATAGAGTTTTTCTCTTAAGTCTGAATTATTTGATATCTTGTAGTTAGATCACTAAGAAGAGGATCATCTCCTCCCCTCAAAAAATCCCATGATCCGTCAAAGAACATGGCTTGCCCTGCATGGAAAAGGTCAAGGGCCTGTCTGTCAACTTAGAAAAAACCATGGGACATTTTCACCAGAGTTCCTTCCTCTAGGATCTGTGGAAGACACCAGCACACTAAGGCTACTGCTCTGTGATGTTCTGGTGACGTTTTTCCCCACTCCCATTCTAGTCCTAAAAGGCTTAGCTCTAGGGCTGGGTCGCAGATAATCTGTGCCTTCCAGAATTGTCAATAAACAGAACAAAGAGGAATTAACATGACTCATTACTAAGCTTGGTCAAACTCTCTTCCTTCAGTGTGCTCATCAAGCTATGGTCCTAAACTGAGTTCAAAAGCAAATAGAGAGGATTAGTCCCTTCTGAAGGTAAATCAGCATCAGGCCTTCCTGCCCTGCCCTCATCCAGCCCTCCCTCCTGGAGTGGAAGATTGGATATGCTCACCTCATTAGCCTGTCATAAACTGAGCTAGACTTGTCTCTTCATTGTATCCTGAGAACTCTTACAGGTCTGTTGCCCCATGTTGCATAATGTGAGGTTAGTGTACCTCATCACAGATCTGCACTACTGCAAGCCATCTGTGTGGGGACCTTTGGCCTTCGCACTGGCTCCTGCATACTCCATGCCTCCAGCTCTTTGACATGGCTCCATGGGTCTTAGTCTGTCCATGGCTGACTCCAGACATGCCTCCAGAGTTCAAAGAAGAGACAATATGGCTCTGATTCGCAAAAGTTCTTAACTTCCATTGAAAGCAGTGGAAGTTATGAGCCTAAATATCTTTGAGGATCTGTGCCTACATCTCTAGTCGGCATTCTGTTTAACATCCATATGACCAAAAGTAGGGAGGACATATATCCCACTCCTGTCCCCAGCCCTCCCACTCTCCATCTCCTTCCCTGGCCTCAACCACAGAAGCCTGGGGGTGGCTGTGGTGGAATAGGGAAGAAAAAGTGTTGTTGATCCCAAAGGTGGGGAGTGAGAGAGGTTATGCACAAAAGGGTCCCTTCTGTGCATGTGTGTGTGTGAGAGAGAGAGAGAAACACACACAGTGTTGGGAGTACTCCCACCAAGAGTTACTTATCTGTTGGTTTTCTATTTAGTCTCATTTACACTTCAGGAGACAGGCTTAAAAGAAAGAGGCTTTATTTAGGCCAGAGTTCAATGAATCCTCATTAAAACAATATAAAGAACAGTGCCAGTGTTTAAAACAAACAAAGAAACAAAAAACTTAAAGTGCATAGTAACAAGGCACTATGCAGTATTTTATGTATTTCAACATTAGATCAGTGATATATGTACTTTAAGGATAACAGGAAGAAAACTGTTATGGGTTGCTGAAAGATGCATTCCGAGTTGTGGATCGGGCTGTCCTATGCTACTGTATCAGTAGCAATCGGGTCGATTAATCCTGATGTCAGAACCGTCGCCCTAGCTACCTTCGTCACCATCTTATCTTTTTCCTGTTGAGACTCCTTACCAATCACACATGCCTGCAGCTGTGCCTGCAGCCTTTCAATCTCTCCCTTTAAGTTTAAGTTCTCCTGTTTTAGAACACCGGGAGGTACCCATACGTTCTCTCTATCACCTGTATTTAATCCACGACCTCTCCAACCCCGGCCACGACCACGGGGAGAGTATCCAGGACCCTCTGTCTTCCACTGTTCTAACTGAGTACGCAACTCATTAACAGGAGTTCCTTCCTGCTGCTTGACTGCCATCTCTACCTTTGCAATCCATTCGTCCCACGGCATCTCTTTGCCTCCATTCTCACACCAAGCATTCATCCATTCTGACACACCAGGAGGCAGCGCCTCCAAAACAATTTGCTTTAAATCTTCCAAGTTAGTAGACCCTCCTGACAACCTAACATAGGTCTGAACTCTGTCTGCCAGCTTAGCTGGAGCTTTCCCTGACAACCTTGCAATTCCTTTAAGGGTTGCTAACTCATTAGACAACTTAAAGTATTTTTGAACCACGCGTTTAAGCATCTGTCCAACATCATCATCAAAACCAAGGGTATGACAGTTCAGAGGCCCCAAAAGAGTTTGCACCAAAATTGGTTCCTGCAACATATCAATTCCTACGGCTTTAAGTAACTGTGAAACTTTATGGAGCCAGGCCATAAACTCATTAAAATTTTCAGAGGGGGGAGGCCCAACAGCTCCGACTAACGCAGTGAGTTCATTAATTTTTAAAGCGTCGAGCCTGGCTGTTAAGCCGCTCACGCGTGGTGGATGAGGGGAATATGCTGTTTTGTGTTCCTGATTTCTTTCCCTGTCTGCATAGTTACGGCGGGGCCACGATCTCTTTAAACAGTCAGTTAAATTTTTTGTTACGGTGTCCACTTCATCCCATGCTTTTCAGTAAGGGGGATTATCGGTACGTGGGGTAGCGTCAAGGGTTAGGTGGGGAATAGGATTTTCAGTGGAGCTTTCCCTTTCCATTTCACTCGTTTCTCCTATTTTTACTGGAATTGATCTAGGTTTTGGGGATGGTTTACCCAGAACCTGGCTTGCATCATAAGGTGGTGGTTGCGGTGCGGTAGCCCTTGCCCATGGGTCACGACATGATGTTTCAACAGAGTCATTCCACATGTCTCCATTGCAACGTCCATCCCAACTGTCCCATGTTCCATCTTTTAATTTGGCAAGAGCCACCTGTTTCCATTTCTGTCCCCATTCCTCAGGTACCATAACAGCACCTGTAGTACATTGGTTACCAGGGGACGGCACTTTTTGTTTTTGCAGGTTTTCCACAGCTGTCTCCAATTTTTTATTTTTGTGGGGTGGCTGAGAACAATGGGGCAAAGCTAGTGCACAGCTTCTTGATCTGTTGCCACTGCAGATGTTCCAAGGTTGTGGAGAGGCTCACCTCTTTTACGCCAGCGTCAATTTTTCCTTTGTAGCAGACACCTTCAGGCCACTCAGTGTCATCTTCTCCCTGGGCTGTAAACTGATAAACCTTTAAGTCTCTGGAATAAAAGGGCTTGAGACAATTAACATGGTACACTTTAGACTTTAGGGTGGAGATGGGAAATGCTATGAGATAGTTAACAGCTCCCAGGCTCTCTTGGACCGTGAATGGCCCTTCCCATGATGCTCCCATCTTATGGGCCTGTTGCGCCTTCAAGACCATAACCTGGTCTCCTACTTTGAAGGAATGTTCTCTGGCATGTTTATCATACCAGGCCTTTTGCTCTTCCTGAGTATCCTTTAGGTTTTCTTTAGCAAGGGCTAAAGAGTGTCGGAGGGTGCTTTGTAGGTTGCTTACAAAGTCCAGAATGTTAGTTCCTGGAGAAGGTGTAAACCCCACCCATTGCTATTTCACCAACTGTAATGGTCCCTTAACCTCATGGCCATATGCAAGTTTGAATGGTGAAAACCCTAAACTAGGATGTGGTACAGCCCTGTAGACAAAAAGCAACTGCTGCAACACTAGGTCCCAATCATTGGAGTGTTCATTTACAAATTCATGAATCATGGCCCCCAAAGTTCCATTAAACCTCTCCACCAGGCCGTTGGTTTGATGCTGGTAAGAGGTGGCAACCAAGTGATTCACCCCTTGAGCTTCCCACAGATTTTTCAGGGTCCCTGCCAGGAAATTAGTTCCTGAATCTGTAAGGATGTCGGAAGGCCAACCTACGCTGGCAAAAATGTCTGTTAGGGCCTGGCACACAGTTTTAGCCCAGGTGTTGCTTAGAGCTACTGCTTCCGACCTTCGGGTAGCAAAGTCCACGAAAGTCAGTATGTACTGTTTTCCTCTGGGGGTCTTTTTTTGGAAAGGACCCAGACTATCCACAGCTACTTGCTGAAATGGGACCTCAATTATGGGGAGTGGCTGGAGAGGGGCTTTGACCTGGTTTTGGGGCTTTCCCATTCTTTGGCAAACCTCACAAGACCGGTCATAATTAGCAACGTCCTTGCCCATCCCCTCCCAGTGGAAGGATTTCCCCAACCTGTCTTTGGTTCTGTTCACCCCAGAATGGCCACTGGGATGATCATGGGCTAAGCTTAAGAGCTTTCCCCAGTACTTAGTTGGAACTACCAACTGTTTTTGGGGATGCCAGTCTTCCTGGTGTCCACCAGAAAGAGTCTCCTTGTATAAAAGTTCTTGTTCTACAACAAACCGGGATTGGTTGGAAGAGCTGAGAGGCGGTAGGGTGCTCTGTGCCGCCGCCCAAGCTTTCTGAAGGCTGTCATCTGCTTCCTGCTCAGTCTAGAACTGTTCCCTTGAGGCTAGAGACACCAGTTCCTCCTCAGACTGTGGACTTGGGCTTGGTCCCTCTCAAAGGGATGTAGGTGATGGGGTTGTTTTCGTTGATGGTGAACCGCTTGCCGCTGGTGCACTATGCATTATTTCAGGCTCTGGCTGAGCCTCCTGGATAGGGGTGTGTCAGGGTCTCCTTTCCCACTTTGAACTTTAGAGTCCAGAAAGTGGAGACCCGCCTGTTCCCTTCTAAGCTGAATTCCTAGCTTAGATCTTATCACACTGCCACCAACCCAAAATATAGTGTTTGGGTACACTCTCTGTCCCCCAAAACCTTCCCTGGGGGACCCAAGACCCAAACCCCCTGGGTCTTAAAAGAAAGGGAAATAAACCATTCCCCTCCTCCTTTCTTCCTCCAAGATTTTCCCCTCCCTGGGTTACACTGGGAGATCACTGTGATTCAACCTCCTTGAATCTTAAAACAGAGAAGAAATTCACCTTCCTCCTCCTTCTCTCCCCCTCTCAGACTCTCCCTGAGAGAGAGACACTGATCCCACTCCTTGGATGCTAACACAGAGAGAAATTAACCTTTCCCTCCCTCTTCCCCCACCAATCCTTGGTGAGTTCAGACCCAAGAATAAAAAAATCAATCAGGTTCTTAAAAGAAAAAAAAATTAATTAAAAAAAAAGTTAAAATTACCTCTGTAAAATCAAGATGGAATATGTTACACGGTCTTTCAGCTTCACCTAGCCCAGAGGGACTCCCCCTCCCAGTCTAAGTATACAAGTTACAGCAAACAGAGTTAAAATCCTTCCAGCAAAATACACATTTTCAATAAAGAAAACAAAGGCCTAATCTGCCTGCCATCTAGTACTTACAGTATTGAATAGAAGAGACTTTTTCAGAAAGATTGGAGAGTCTGTATACATGTCTGGTCCTTCTTAGACCCCAGAGAGAAAAGAGGACAAAGAAAACAGCACAAAACAAAGACTTCCCTCCACCCAGATTTGAAAGTATCTTGTCTCCCGATTGGTTCTTTGGTCAGGTGTCAGCCAGGTTCACTGAGCTTGTTAACCCTTTACAGGTAAAAGAGACATTAACCCTTAACTATCTGTTTATGACAGGGTGTCTGCCGCTTCTGCCAGTTCAGGCCAGCTGGTGCCCTCTGGCGTTGGGGTTGGAGATGGGTTTGCAAGCGCTGGTGTCAGTGCTGGCAACGGTTCGGGTGCTGGTTGCTTTTCCAGTTCTGGTTCGGGGACTGGATGCACTATGGCTGTTGCAGTCATTGGCAGGAGATCCGGGTCCACCACCTGTCTGGGTCTCTGGTAACACAGACGGGGCCCTTGTGGATGGCTCAGGAACAGGGATGGGTCTGGAAGCTTGCCTGGCTTGGCTGCATGTAACTATTCCCACCCTCTTGGCCCGCCTCACCTGGTTGGCCAAGTCTTCCCCCAGTAGCATGGGGATGTGATAATTGTTATAGACTGCAAAAGTCCACATTCCTGACCAACCCTTGTACTGGGCAGGCAGTTCAGCTGTAGGCAAGTTTACAGATTTTGACATGAATGGGGAAATTGTCACTTGGGCCCCTGGGTTGATGAATTTGGGGTCCAATAAGGATTAGTGGATAGCTGACACTTGTGCCCCCGTGTCTCTCCATGCGATAACCTTCTTTCTGCCCACTCTTAAGGTTTCCCTTCGCTCTGAGGGTATTTGAGAGGCATCTGGGCCCGGGGTTTTTGGTGTGATGGTGGTGCACTCAGTTGGGGTTTTTGGGGTAGTTAGCCTTTATATGTCCTAGTTCATTACATTTAAAACATCGCCCAGCTGACTGGTCACTGGGTCGAGGTGGGTTGCTGGAGACTGGTGAGGTGAGACAGTAGGGTGTCTGGGGCTTTCCTTTGGTTGTAGGTGGGGTCTTGGGTTTATTTTCTGTTTTCCCCCTGTGATATTCGCTCCCCTTGCTAGTAGCTTTCTTCTTTTCTGCCACTTCCACCCATCTGGCTCCAATCTCCCCTGCCTCGGTTACAGTTTTGGGCTTCCCATCTAGGATGTACCTTTCTATTTCCTCAGGAACACCCTCTAAGAACTGCTCCATTTGCTTCCAGAGATTTAACATTTGCTCCTAATATCCAGGCATTCCAATTCTTTCCAATCTGGTAGGCATGTCAGGTAAAGGACACATCTGGTTTCCACCTTAGGGCTCTGAACCGCCGACGGGCATGCTCAGGTGTTAGCCCCATTCTGATTCTGGCCTTGGTTTGAAACAGTTTATAATCATTCATGTGTTCCTTAGGCATTTCAGCTAAGGGTCCACTGAGCTGTGGCCTCAGCTCTATCATGTACTGGTCTGTAGAGATGTTGTACCCATGGCAGGTCCTTTCAAAGTTTTCTAAGAAGGCCTCAGTGTCATCACCTGCCTTGTAGGTGGGAACTTTTCTGGGATGGGAAACAGTACTTGGAGAAGAGTTGTTAGGGTTGGCTGTTCCATCCAGCTTAACCTTTGCTAATTCCAGAGCCTGCTGGTGGGCCTCCCTCTGGAGCTCCAAAGCCCTCCGGTGGGCAGCCTATTTGGCTTGTTCTTCTATTTCTTTCATCTCCAGCTTCCTCTTGCGGTCAGTCTCTTTGGCCTTCTCTTCTGCGTCCAGCCTAACCATTTCCTGTTTAACTGCTTTTTTGGCACTCATTTTTTCTGCTTTCTTGTGCTGGCCACACTACCTCTGCAGCTCAGGCTGCTTGGTTAACAGAGATTTTCTAACTAGCTATACCTGAGAATTCGAAAGAAAAAAAAGACAATTTAACTTGTAAATGCCTTTTGCTGGCTGTCTACTGGCTCACAGCTTCAAGCCTCCTCTTAACAAAGACCCTTGTTAAAAAAACTTAACACCTCTGCCCTCAGGCTGCTTTCCAAGCAGCTAGAAAGGAGAGAAAAAAAAATCCTACTGGCTTTTGGTTCCTAGAAATCCCAACACTGCTTACCATGTCAAGGTTTTTTCCCCCGCTTTGAACTTTCGAGTAAAAATGTGGGGGACCTGTATGGACCCTTCTAAGCTTAATTCCTAGCTTAGATCTGGTAACGCTGCCACCAGCCAGAAGTCTGTGTCTGGCACACTTCTGTTCTCCCAAAACCTTCCCTGGGGAACCCAAGACCCAAACCCCTTGGGTCTTAGAACAAGAAGAAATTAACCATTCCCCACTTTTTCCCCCCAGAATCTCCCCTCCCTGGGTTGCCTTGAGAGGCTACATAGAGCCAAACTCCTTGGATCTTAAAACAAAGAGGAATTAACCATCCCCCCTCTTTCCCCCCCGCAATCCCTGGTGAGTTTAGACTCAATCCCTTGGAATGTAAAACTAGGAAAAATCAATCAGGTTCTTAAAAAGAAAGCTTTTAATTAAAGAAAGAAAAGGTAAAAATTATCTCTGTAAAATCAGGATGGAAAATGCTTTACAGGGTACTCAGATTCATATAGACTAGAGGGACTCCCCCCCGCCCCAGCCTGAGATTCAAAGTTACAGCAAGCGGAGGTAAAAATCCTTCCAGCAAAAAGACACATTTACAAATTAAGAAAACAAACATAAGACTAATCTGCATTTCCTGGCTATTACTTACTATTTTGAAACATGAAAGACTGATTCAGAAAGATTGGGAAGCCTGGGTGTACGTCTTGTTCTTCTCAGTCCCGAGAGCAAACAACGAACAACACAAAAAGCACAAATAAAGACTCCCCTCCATCAAGATTTGAGAGTATCTTGTCTCCCTATTAGTCGTCTGGTCAGGTGTCAGCCAGGTTTACTGAGCTTCTTAGTCCTTTACAGGTAAAAGAGACATTAACCCTTAACCATCTGTTTATGACACAGTGTTTCACTGGATTCACAGTGACCTGCTCTTGGATATGTTTTGTCCCTTTCTCAGGCTGAGTCTCCAGGCCAAACAACTGGAAAAAAATGCAGATGCTTAGTAGAAAAAGAACATGTCTTTCCTAAAGCTGACAGCACTTTTTTCAGGGAAGGCAGAGAGACCTCATCTCTTTCTCCTAAGCATTTGGGTTTTCTTTTCCTTCTTCTCTCCCCCCACCTCTCAATGGTATAGAGTTTATGGCAAATTCCCTTTTTCAGATCCCACTAAACTATTTGGGGAAGAGAGAGAGAAAAAACATTCAAGAACTGAGCAGAAAGACTTGAAAAAGTAAACCTCCAAAAATACAAGAAGTTAGTGGAAATGGATTCTTTTTTTCAGACAGAAAGTGAAACATTTCAGGCGTTTTCTAAAATATATGTATCACAAGGCCAACTCTGTTTGCTTTGTTAATGCATCCCTTGAATATCTCCTCTGTAGCCAGTGCGGTCACACTGTGGATGAATTTGACCATTGACACTACTTGAAGGAACAAAACACATGAGCATCTGGAGCAGCTGTAATTTTTTATAATGGAATGTTTTTCTGTCACAAAAGGCTTATTTGGCTAATTTGAAACATTCCTCAGGTATTTATTAATTACTAGGGCTGTCAAGCAATTAAAAAAATATTTGTGATTAATTGTGCTGTTAAACAACAATAGAAACCATTTATTTTAAATATTTGTGGATGTTTCCTACATTTTCAAATATATTAATTTCAATTACAGCACAGAATACAAAGTGTACAGTGCTTACTTTGTATTCATTTTTATTACAAATATTTGCACTCTAAAAACAAATGTTATTTTTCAGTTCACCTCATATAAGTACTTTTTTATCACAGAAGTTGTACTTACAAACGTAGAGTTATGTACAAAAAAAAAGCTGCATTCAAAAATAAAACAGTGTAAAACTTTAGAGTCTACAAGTCCACTCAGTCCTAATTCTTGGTCAGCCAATCACTCAGACAAACAAGGTTGGTTACAGTTTGCAGGAGATAATGCTGCCTACTTCTTGTTTAGAGTATCACCTGAAAGCAAGAACAGGCATTTGCAAGGCACTGTTGTAGCTGGCATTGCAAAATATTTACGTGCCAGATGTGCTAAAGATTCATATGTCCCTTCATGCTTCAACCACTATTCCAAAGGACATGTTTTCATGCTGATGATGGTTCTGCTTAATAATGATCCAAAGCAGTGTGGACTGACACGTTCATTTTTATCATCTGAGTCAGATGCCATGATCAGAAGGTTGATTTTCTTTTTTGGTGGTTTAGCTTGGGGGGTTTTCACATCAAGTGTTGCTCTTTTCAGACAGCTGAAAGCATGCTTCACACCTCATCCCTCTCAGATTTTGGACAGCACTTCAAATTCTTAAATCTTGTGTCGAGTGTTGTTAGCTATTTTTAGAAATCTCAGGCAACCTTCTTGTGTTTTGTCAAATCTGCTGTGAAAATGTTTTTAAAAAGAACCATCTGAGACTGCTAAACATGAAATATATGCAGAGTGTGGGTAAAACAGAGCAAGAGACATTCAATTTTCCCCCAAGGTATACAGTCACACATTTAATTGCTGCATTATTTTTTTTAATGAACATCATTATGGGATGTCCTCTCGAATGGTGGAATGAAGAGGCACTTGAATGTTTAGCATATCCGGCATGTAAATACCTTACAACGCCATCTACAAAAGTGACATTCAAACACCTGTTCCCACTTTCAGGTAACATTGTAAATAAGAAGCAGGCAGCAGTATCTCCCGTCAGTAAACAAACTTGTTTGTCTTAGCGATTGGAAGAATAAGAAGTACTACTGAGTTGACTTCTAGGCTGTAAAGCAGGGATCAGCAACCTTTGGCACATGGCTCACCAGGGTAAGCACCTTGGCGGGCCAGGCCAGTTTGGTTACCTGCCTCATCCAAAGGCTCAGCCAATCACGGCTCCCACTGTCTGCAGTTCGCTGCTCCCGGCCAATGAGGGCGGCGGGAAGCAGAGGCCAGCACATCTCTTAGCCCCATCCCTGGCAGGCTGCATGCTAAAGGTTGCCGATCCCTGCTCTAAAGTTTGACACAGTTTTGTTTTTGAGTGCAGTTATATAACCAAAGGAAAAAAACCAACAACCTGCATTTGTGAGTTACATTTTCACAATAAGGAGATTGCTCTTCAGTACTTGTATGAGGTGAATTAGACTCATAGACTTTAAGGTCAGAAGGAACCATTATGATCATCTAGTCTGACCTCCTGCACAATGCAGGCCACAGAATGTCACCCACCCACTCCCGTATCAAACCCGTGTCTGAGCCATTGAAGTCCTCAAATCATGTTTTAAAGACTTCAAGGTACAGAGACTCTTCCAGCAAGTGACCCGTGCCCCACGCTGTAGAGGAAGGCAGAAAAGCCCCAGGGCCTCTGCCAATCTGCCCTGGAGGAAAATTCCTTCCCAACCCCAAGTATGGCGATCAGCTAAACTCTGAGCATGTGGACAAGACTCACCAGCCAGACACCCAGGAAAGAATTCTCTGTAGTAACTCAGATCCCACCCCGTCTAACATCCCATCACAAGCCATTGAACATATTTACCACCAGTAGTCAAAGATGAATTAATTGCAAAAATTAGGCAATCCCATTATACCATCCCATCCATAAACTTATCAAGCTTAGTCTCAAAGCCAGATATTTCTTTTGCCCCCACTACTCCCCTTGGAAAGCTGTTCCAGAACTTCACTCCTCTGATGGTTAAAAACCTTTGTCTAATTTCAAGTCTAAACTTCCTGATAGCCAGTTTATATCCATTTGTTCTTGTGTTCACATTGGTACTGAGCTTAAATAATTGACTACATCTTCATTGTGTCTTCCACTGCTTGTGTCACTATGAATGCTGCTTCTGTATCTTTCATAGGCTTCCCTCCTAAATCCTGTAAATCTGGGAAACACAAGCCAACCCAAAACACCACTACCCACAGCAAAACAAACCCCCAACAGGCACCAAGACACTGCTAGAACACTGCACACTCCCTTCAGTGTTCCTCTGCCTGCCTCTCTTAGTCTTCCCCAAAACTTCCCTTGCAAACTCCCACTCAAACTCCCCTGTTTACAGCTCTGTTTGCTAGCTCCTATGGCACTGCAGCTGTCTATTTTGTTTGTTTATCATTTTTACAGTGCATATATTGCTAATAAAAATAATAATATAAAGTGAGCACTGTTCACTTTATATTCTGTGTTGTAATTAAAATCAATATTGAAAATGTAGAAAAACATACAAAACTATTGAATAAATTTCAATTGGCATTCTATTGTTATAAGTGCAATTAATCACAATTAATTTTTTAATCACAATTTTTTGAGTTAATTGTGTGTGTTAACTGTGATTAATTGATAGCCTTATTGATTTCATTTGAAAATTTCTATGAAAAATTATTGGAACATTTAGATAAAATCAGAATGTTTCATTTCTACTTTATTGGTTTGACTTAATTCATATATTATAATTTAAGGCCAAAACACTTCAACTGTTGTATCCTCTCATTTCGTAATATATGTCAGATCACATTGTGTTATATTAAGGCATGCTATGATCAGTATTTTATTATTATCTAATTATATATATATATATATGTGTAGATATATATATATATATACACACACTATATCAATTACAAGGTAAAACAATGTAGGTGAAAACATAAAATACTCTCTCAGCCCTGGTCTACACTATGAGTTTAGGTCGAATTTAGCAGCATTACATCGATTCAATGTATCCGTCCACACAACAAAGCAGTTTTTTTTCAACTTAAAGGGCTCTTAAAATCTATATCTGTACTACTCCCCCAGCGAGAGGATTAGCCCTGAAATTGACCTTGCCTGGTCGAATTTGGGGTAGTGTGGTCACAATTCAATGGTATTGGCCTCCAGGAGCTATCCCAGAGTGCTCCATTGTGACTGCTCTGGACAACACTCTCAACTCAGATGCACTGGCCAAGTAGACAGGAAAAGGCC
The DNA here is from genome assembly GCF_007399415.2 of Gopherus evgoodei. Classification (NCBI taxonomy): domain Eukaryota; kingdom Metazoa; phylum Chordata; order Testudines; family Testudinidae; genus Gopherus; species Gopherus evgoodei. Next base: position 84,887,252 of record NC_044322.1, on the reverse strand, counting down.
TGCAAACTTTTGAATCTCATTTCCTGTTTGGCCAGCTTGGCAGTCTGCAGGTGAGTGAAGATGATGGTGTCCCAGAATCACAAAAGAGCTCCAGCGTGGACAGAACAGGAGGTACAGGATCTTATCGCTGTATGGGGAGACAAATCTGTATTATCAGAACTCCGCTCCAAAAGATGAAATCCCCAAACATTTGAAAAAATCTCCAAGGGCATGAAGGACAGAGGCTATAACAGGGACCTGCAGCAGTGCCACATGAAACTTAAGGAGTTGAGGAAAGCCTACCAAAGAACCAGAGAGGCAAACGGCTGCTCCGGGTCTGAGCCCCAGACATGCCACTTCTATGATGAGCTGCATGCCATTATAGGAGGTGCAGCCACCACTACTCTAACTCTGTGCTTTGACTCCATCAATGGAGTAGCACGCAACAGGAATGAGGGTTTTTGGGACGAGGAAGATGATGATGAGGAGGTTGAAGATAGCTGACAGCAACCAAGACAAGAAACCATTTTCCCCGACAGCCAGGAACTGTTTCTCACCCTGGACTTGGAGCCAGTACCCACCGAAACCACCCAAGGCTGCCTCTTGGATCCGCCAGGCAGAAGAGGGACCTCTGGTGAGTGTACCTTTGTAAATATTAGACATGGTTTAAAAGCAAGAACGTTTAATGATTAATTTGCCCTGGCATTCGCGGTTAGTACAGCTACTAGAAAAGTTTGTTAACGTGTCTGGGAATGGAGCATAAATACTCCAGGGGCATCTCCATAAAGCGGTCCTGGATGTACTACCAAAGTTTTGCAAAAGGTTTCTGGGAGGGCAGCCTTATTCCATCCTCCATAGTAGGACACTTTACCACACCAGGCCAGTAGCACATACTCTGGAACCATTGCTTAACATATCGTATGGTCCTGGTGTTTATGGCATTCAAACAACATTCATTCTTTACCTCTCTCTGTTATCCTCAGGATAGTAATATCATTCATGGTCACCTGGTTGAAAAAGGTTGATTTTATTAAGGGGACATTCAGAGCTGCTTGTTCCTGCTGGACTGTTTGCCTGTGGCTGAACAGAAATGTGGGGGGAGGGGTGAAGCGATCATCCCAGATAATTGCATGGGGGGGGACAGGGGGGGAGGTTAGTTGGGTTTGTGCTGCACGTTAACCTGAAAACCACAGGCCCTCCTTTTAAATTGACAACTCATTTTAAATGGCCACCCCAATGGCTGCTTGGTGTGGGAAATGAGGGCGCTGCTGTTTAAAATCATTCCCACATGTTATGAAGGTTAAAGAAGCCAAAAGACTGTGTCTTACCATTGCTGCCTGCAAGCCAAATTCTGTTGCCCAGCCCTGCATGAAAGATCTCTCACACCAAACTGGCATAACTTCAATAAGAGGCAAAACACAACCTTATATCAAAAGCACATGTGCTATGTAATGTTAACAGCAAGGTTTACGTGAAAGAATGTACCCATTGTTCTCTAAAATGTGTGTTTTTAACTACCACTCTCCTTTTTTTTCCTCCACCAGCTGCAAATGTTTCAGTGCTCACACTATCTTCTCCTTCCCAGAGACTAGCGAAGATTAGAAGGCAAAAAAATGCACTTGTGATGAAATGTTCTCTGAGCTCATGCAGTCCTCCCACACTGAAAGAGTACAGAAGAATGCATGGAGCCAGACAATGTCAAAGTCCAGGAAAGCACAATATGAACGCGAGGACAGGTAGCGGGCTGAAGATGATAGTTGGCATCCGCTTGCTGACAGAAGGCAAGAGGCAATGATGAGGCGACTAGAGGAACAAACTGATATTCTCCAGTGTATGGCTGCGGTTCAGGAAAGGCAGCATGAGCACGGACCGCCACTACAGCCCCTGTGTAACCAACCACCCTCCTCCCCAAGTTCCATAGCCTCCTCACTAAGATGCCCAAGAACGTGGGGGGAAGGCCGTCCGGGCACTCAACCACTCCACCGCAGAGGACTGCCAAAGGAACAGAAAGCTGGCATTCAATAAGTTTTAAAGTGCAATGTGGCCATGTCCTTCCCTCCTCCCCCATCTCACCTGGTGCTTCCCTCCTCCCCAACCCCTCCTGGGGTACCTTGGCAGTTATCCCTCTGTTTGTGTGATGAATTAATAAAGAATGCATGAATGTGATGCAACAATGAATTTATTGCCTCTGCAAGCAGTGATGGAAGGTGGGAGGGGAGGGTGCTTAGCTTACAGGAAAGTAGAGTGAACCAAGGAGGGGGATGTTCATCAAGGAGAAACAAACAGAACTTTCACACTGTAGTCTGGCCAGTCATGAAACTGGTTTTCAAAGCTTCTCTGATGTGTACCGTACCCTCCTGTACTCTGCCAACCTCTCTGGTGTCTGGCTGCGCATAATCAGTGGCCAGCTGTTTTACCTCAACCTTTCAGCCCACCATAAATATCTCTCCCTTACTCTCACAGATATTGTGGAGCACACAGCAAGCAGTAATAACAATGAGAATATTGGTTTCGCTGAGGTCTATCCGAGTCAGTAAACTGTACCAGCATGCTTTTATATGTCCAAATGCACATTCTACTGCCATTCTGCACTTTCTCAAACTATAATTGAACAGCTCCTGACTACTGTCCAGAGTGCCTGTGTACAGCTTCATGAGCCATGGCATTAAGGTGTAGGCTGGGTCTCCAAGGATAACTATAGTCATTTCAACATCCCCAATGGTTATTTTCTGGTCTGGGAAGAAAGTCCCTTCCTGCAGCTTTTGAAACAGACCAGAGTTCCTGAAGATGCGAGCATCATGTACATCTCCCAGCCATCCCATACTGATGTGGGTGAAACGTTCCTTGTGATCCACTAGTGATTGCAGCACCATTGAAAAGTACCCCTTGCAGTTTATGTACTCGCTGCCTTGGTGCTCTGGTACCAAGATAGAAATATGGGTTCCGTCTATCGCCCCACCACAGTTAGGGAATCCCATTGCAGCAAAGCCATCCACTATGACTTGCACATTTTCCAGAGTCACTACCCTGGATATCAGCAGCTCTTGGATTGCAGTGCCTACTTGGATCACAGCAGCCCCCACAGTAGATTTGCCCACTCCAAATTGATGCCTGACTGACCAGTAGCTGTCTGGTGTTGCAAGCTTCCACAGGGCTATTGCCATTCGCTTCTCAACTGTGAGAGCTGCTCTCATCTTGGTATTCTGAGGCTTCATGGCAGGGGAAAGCAAGACACAAAGTTCCATGAAAGTGTCCTTATGAATGTGAAAGTTTCGCAGCCACTGGGAATCATCCAGTGCATGCAACACTATGTTGTCCCACCAGGCTGTGCTTGTTTTCCAGGCCCAGAATTGGCGTTCCATGGCGTGAACCTGCCCCATTAACTCCATGATGTCCACATTGTTGGACCCTGTACTTTGAGAGAAGTCTGTGCCCATGTCCTCATCACTCTCGTCACTACCCTGCCATTGCCTCCTCGCCTGGTTTTGCTTTTGCAGGTTCTGGTTCTGCATATACCGCAGGATAACACGCGTGGTGTTTACAATGTTCATAATTTCCATGGTGATCTGTGCGGGTTGGCTTACAGGGAATTAAAATCAACAAAAGGGGTGTGTTTGCATCAAGGAGAAGCACACACATCTGTGACACAAAATGGCCCCCTCAGGGACTGAGCTCAAAACCCTGGGTTTAGTAGACTAATGCTTAAACCACTGAGCTATCCCTCCCCCCACTATTCATGGAGGTAGGGAGAGGAGGAGCAAATGAATACAAATTAATACAAAACAAATACAAAACAAATCTGGTCTCTCTCTTGTTTTGATCCACTCCATCTATCTTATACATCTTAGGCTGGCAGCAGACCGTGCAGTACGACTGCTAGCCGTCGTTGTCTCCTGGGTTCTCCCTGGCTGCTCACCAGAAGACAGTGCAGTACGACTGCAGACAGGACTGAATGTCTATGAGATGAAACTTAAAAAGAGAATGACCTGGAGTCACTCCCATTTATGTCCAGGTGCCCCCCACAGACCTCTCCAAGGTCTGCCAGGAGCACCCATGTCTGCCCAGGCACCCCGACTGACCTCACCGAGGTCGGCTAAAAAAGCACCCAGGAGATGATGATGATGGTTACCAGTCGTAATGTACCATCTCCTGCGAAAAGGCAATGAGCTGCTGCTGTGTAGCAATGCTGTACTACATCTGCCAGCATCCAGGAGACGTACAGTGACGGTGAGCTGAACGGGCTCCATGCTTGCCGTGGTATGTCATCTGCATGGGTAACCCAGGAAAAAAAGGCTCGAAATAATTGTTTGCCATTGCTTTCATGGAGGGAGGGAGGGGCTGACGACATGTACCCAGAACCACCCACGACAATGTTTTTGACCCATCAGGCATTGGGATCTCAACCCAGAATTCCAATGGGCGGCAGAGACTGTGGGAACTGTGGGATAGCTATCCACAGTGCAACGCTCTGGAAGTCGATGCTAGCCTCGGTACTGTGGACACACTCCGCTGAGTTAATGGTCTTAATGGTCTTAAGTGGGGACACAAACAATCAACTGTATAAAATCGATTTCTAAAATATTAACTTCTATAAATTCGACCTAATTTTGTGATATAGACATACCCTCAGAAAAGCTGAAAAGTAACACTATTTTATTTCTTAAAATCCAGAACCCTAACACACAAGAACCAAAAACAGAGCAGAGAAAGCAGGCTGCTCCTAAGGCATAAAGGCACAACTCCCTCCATCTTGCTGCAGGATAGCTTGTCGCAGAACTGCCTCTGCATAGTACAGATTGCATATGTCTCTGCAGAGTCCCACAGTCCACATACAGGACCAGGAAGAGCCTCTGAGCATTTAAAGTGATATCTTACAAATTTGTAATACAGTTTTCAATACACAATACAAATGTGTTACCAATTAAAATACTGCAATTAACAGTGAACAAACCAAGTATCTATTTCCAAACAAATTACTATAGTAAATACAAATTATTAGCAATGCCAATATTTTTTTTAAAAAGTATATAAAATTAACTCTAATTTTCAACAAGCTATACAAGAGATTATGAATGTGAACTATATTTATGTAGTTTATTTTAAAACTATAAATGTAGATTGTTAAATATATCAACCACTAACCTATCAATATAATAAAAGTAAAGCTGATAAAGTCTAAATGAAAATTTTGATTTAATCAAAGCTACTTTTTAATAAGATCAAAGCTAAAGTGTTGTGTTGATTTTTCTGAAATGGAATGTTGGAGTTTCAGTCTATGGAAAATTTTGATTTTTCCTGCCACTACCGAACATCAAAATAAAGGGCAAAATCCATGTTCTGACCCAGGGCTGGAAGAGTGGCTAGGAAAGAGTTCAGAACGTACCCTATCATCCAACACAGTTCCCTTCAAAATACATTTAGTCTGGCTTTATAAATGCTCATGGATGTAAGTGACTGTGAAGGGAATGTTCTTTACCTTATGCAAGTAAATGCAAAACAAAAGTTAATATGTAAATAAAGGGTCAAAAGGGAAAATTATTTACTGAAGTTATAGCATACAGGAAAACAAATCTTTAGTGGAAGTGGACAGGGTTTAGATTGAGATGAAAAGATAGAAAGTAGTATTTCTATGCTGGGCAACTTTTCATGCACAGTAACTCCTCACTTAATGTTGTAGTATTTATTGTTCCTGAAAAATGTGACTTTAAGTGAAACTATGTTAAGTGAATCCAATTTCCCCATAAGAATTAATGTAAATGAGGGGGTTAGGTTCCAGGGAATTTTATATATATATACACACATACACACACACATACACACACAGTATAAGTTTTAAACAAACAATTTAATACTGGTACACAGTGCTGATGATTGTCAAGCTTGGTTGAGGTGGAGAAGTCAGAGGGTGGGATATTTTCCAGGGAATGCCTTACTGCTAAATGGTGAACTAGCAGTTGGCTGAGCCCTAAAGGGTTAACTCTCACAGTCTACAAAGCAGCAGGAATGGAGGGAGGGGAAAGAGCATCAGAGACAGAGATATAGACACACACTGTGTGTATGTGAGAGAGATGCACATTTCCCCTTTAAGTACACTGCTTTGTTAATTAGATCAGCGTGTTGAAATAGCAGCTGCTGCTGTCAGCAAGCTCCCTCTGTCTTGAGCCCGGTTTTGTGTCCCCCTGCTGTGTGGAAGATGGGGTAAGCGGGGGCAGGAGCAGGGGGGAGGGGGACACCCTGACATTAGCCCCTCTTTCCTCCCCTCTTCCCCCTGCACAGTAAGCAGGAGTCTCGGGGAGCAGCTCCAAGGCAAAGGGCAGGAGCAGCACATGGCAGTGGGGGGAGGGATAGCTGCAATTGCTAGCCTGCTGGGCAGTTCCTGCACAGAGAACTTAGGGGAGTGGGGAGCTGATAAGCGGGCTGCTGGTCCACCCTGGTTCCAAGTCCCCACCAGCTATCTCCAATGGGCTGCTCTTCCTGCAAGCAGTGGACAAAGCAGATGCCTGCTAAACAACGTTAGAAGGGAGCATTGCACAACTTTAAATGATCATGTTCCCTAACTGATCATCAATGTAACAACGTAACAACATTAAGTGGGACAACTTTAAGTGAGGAGTTACTGCAGTAGGATCAGTCATCTGGAAATAATTTTAAAGAAAATGCCCTGAAATTACCAGTTTAACCCTATCAGATAGCCAGCAATATTCAAGTAATCAGTTAAAGACCAGAAGAAAGGATGTGTGTCAGCTGTCTAAGCCTTTTTTTTTTCCTTAATCAGGTATAGTGTTTCAAGCCTGTAGACTTACACAAGCAGGATTTGGCCCTGCAATGAAAATGTTGGACAGTACAGTTTGAAACATAGGAACTTGCCATACTGGATGAGCCTCAGGGTCAATTTAACTTGGTGCCCTGTCTCCAACAGAATCAGTATTAGATGCCTCAGAGGAAAATGCAAGATATGCATTAAATGACAAATATCTCAGATCACAAGGCTTTGTGATAATTGTTTCTTTACTTTTCTTTTGTGTTTTCTGGACGTTCAGAGTCTAACAATCTCCTAATTCAAACTGAAATTGAATCAAAACTCTTAAGTTTTACCCAGCACAATGAAAACAAGCCACACTCAGCATGTCACAGTTTTGCTGTAAAATAATAAATCAGTTTGCTGAAAATATTTGCAAACATAAGCGGAGTTTTCATTAATGCTGGGCTAAGTTACAAAACCTGAAATCAGGTTAATTTCACAAGGTTTTGGGTTTCCTAACAAAAGAATCATACAACTCTGTCTATGTGGCATGATGATCAGTTCTGCCACCCACCTTGAAAAATATAATAAATGAATAATAAAAATAAATAAGGATAAAGATAATAAAAGAGAGCTTGTGAGAACTCAGAAGCAGTAGCAATATGTCCATAACAGAGGGACCTTTCAGAACAGTCCAGCTATTGAGGCACCTGGAGTTACAGAAATGAGGGATGGAAGACCAATTTCTTCTATCCACCTTATATCCAAGACAGTGTTCTCTTCATGGCTCATCAGATTCAGGGTCATGGTCTCATACTTTTTGCAGTATTTTAGAAATGGTGGGCCTGATTCATCACTGAGTCCAGTTTTACACCAGTGCAATTGCATTAAAATCGTAACAGCATGAAACTGGAGCAACCAGTTAAATTTCTTACAATCATCTTGCAATAGAAAGAAAATTCTGAAATTAGAAGTGTGCAAAATATTTCATGAGAAAAGCAGGACAAACATATTTGACATTTTAGAGCTCTACCATCCCTTTTTAGGCACTGATTTTTCCAAATTGCACTCAGAGCTTAGGGACTGCAGTTCTGACATGCCTTTGAAAAGTGTGCACAAATGGAACCCTTATGTATTCAACTTATCTTTCACACTTTCACAAAAGCTGGTCCAAACCTCATCTTTGTGTAAAGGTGAGAAAAAATAACGATTTTTCACCACTGTTCTAGCTCAGGCCTGCACAACATATGCGGCCCGCAGAGGCTCACTGTGCGGCCTGCGGCGGGGAATCAAAGGGCTCTGGGCTGCCCGCAGCCGCGGGGAGCCCAGAACCCTTTAAATCCCAGCCACGGCCGGGATTCAAAAGGCTCTGAGCTGTCTGCAGTGACGGGGAGCCCAGAGCCCTTTAAATCTCAGCCTAGGCCGGGAATCAAAGGGCTCTGGGCTGCCCACAGCCACGGGGAGCCCAGAGCACTTTAAATCCCAGCCGCGGCCGGGATTCAAAGGGCTCTGGACTGCCCGCAGAGAATCCCAGCCGCAGCTAAGATTTAAATGGCTTAGGGCTCCCCTCCACCACGAGCAGCCCAGAGCCCTTTGAATCCCAACGGCGGCTGAGATTTAAAAGGGCTCAGGGCTCTCCGCGGCTGCAGGCAGCCCAGAGCCCTTTGAATCCCGGCCGCAGCTCCAGTGGATGGGCTGGGGCTGGGATTTAAAGGGCTCGGGCTCCCCTCAGTGGCAGGAGCTCTGGACCCTTTAAATCCCTGCCCCAGCCTGGCAAAGATTTGGGTTCCCCCAGCTGCCGGAGCCCCGGGCCCTTTAATTTGCCCCTGACAGCTCCCAACCACCTCTTCAACTGTGAACCCCAGTTGATTTAAAATCAAGTATCACCTCCCCAACCTTCCTTTTTGGCCCACAGCTGTTTTGATGGGGCGGCGCTGGGGAAGGAGGGTTTGTTTCTGCAGGGCTGGGCGTGTTGGGGCAGGGTGTTTCCACCTGGCTGGGAGGTCCTAGAGGGGTGTTTCTACGGGGCCAGGGGGGTTTGGCCCTCAGCTGTTTTCTTTGGAATAATGTGGCTCTTGCCGCTTTACGAGTCGTGCAGGCCTGCTCTAACTATAGCTCCATTTGTAGAGCTAAAAGCAGTTGAAGTCAGCACAAGTGAACTGTGCCTTTCACAGGATGGAGTGGAACAAACAGTCAGAAAGTTAATTCTGCTTACTCTGACATGTTTCCAGCATGAATTTTAACATATAACTAGTCCATTATAGAACCCTTTGGGCAGCACTAAAATAAGAATGTTACTTCAGTCTCAGAACTTTTCTATTTACAGCCAGTTCTTACATTAAAACCCATTTTCTTTCTTGATAGTTACATTAACATTTTTGCAGATTTGATGAAGAAACCCACCCTATGTGAGCAGAACTCAAAATGGTGCCAGAGGTACTAGCCATATTTTATTCCAGATGAAATTACTTTTTTAAGCAGAGTTTTTTTATATGGTGGGTTTATATGGTGGGTTTTTAAATGGAGGAGAATAGGAGAAGAAAAAAAAGCTGGGATAAACCTATAATTGACAACACACTGCATGCAATAAAAAATGACACACACACACTTTTCCTTATCTACAAGGTTTCTGGGGGAAGGTTTCTGGGTATATGATTGTATTCATAATACGTAAGTCTCCCCTTTGACTGTGGGAATTTTTAGCTTGCCCTTCAAACTCTAGACATCTAAAAATAGGCAGACTTTGACACTATGTAATAACATTGTTTTAATGAAGAGTTAGATCCTCATTTGAACAGATACAAAAAATAAAATAAATAAAATACCTATGTGTTTGGACACCTGAGGATGAGATACATTAGTGTACTTTTACAATTTCCAGGTTTCTTAGATCTAAAATGGAATTATAATCATAATAACTGTTCTCATATTAATGTATAGCACAGCTAAGTGCTTTATGGCTTTCACAGTCTCGCATGCATATCTTTCAGTATGGAGAAATTGAGAAAGCTCTAGCTAGAACTAAAAATTACTTTCACAATGAAATATAGAATTTCACATTATTCACCCCATTGAATTGCAGAAAAGATTAGACTGGATATTTCATCTTTCTGTCAAAGGTATAAAACTGGGGTAGATTCTGTTAGACAAATGAAGTAGGAATATATTAAAATAAAGTTATATTGGTTTAGCAAATCCAGAGATATTTCTTAAACTGTAAAAAAAATATTGAACCTGATTCTGAGATAGCCTCACTTAGTCTTAATCCCTAAGAAGAATGGGAGAGCAGCACACAACATTCAGTATTACTGGGATATGTAGTGGTGTGCAGCTGTGTTGGTCCCAGTACATTAGAGAAGCAAGAAAGGTGAGGCAATCTTTTTTATTGGATCAACTTCTGTTGGAGAGAGAGATAAGCTTTGGAGTTCACATAGAGCTCTTCTTATCACTAGGATAAAGTCTTGCTCTTCCCAAAGCACAGGAATGTTTTTCAATGTGAAGAGTTGAGCTTAACACAGCAGGCTGAATAGTGAGAGTTCCCTGGAGTGCAGGAACAGCATTGCCACTACACCACCATTGAAGAGGACTGACATCCCCTCAACTGTATGCCCAGCCAACTCTATCGCCAATGCAAAATGGGACATGGAACATGGCCTCTAGTCTTCTTGCCTTCCTGTAGTGCCTTTGCCCCACTGATGACGCTAAAGCTAATGGTGTAACTAGCCCTGCAGTGCAGTTTGCCTTATGTTCTGATCCAGGACCTATTGAAGTCAATGAGAATCTTTCTATTGACCTCAATGGGCTTTGGATCAAGCAATAAGTACAAAGACTCCTATTTGCCCATCCATGTAGTGAGATGCAAGTATGAAATTTTCCCTTGTGCACTCACTGAAGGACCAGCCATAATCTATCCTCAGAAGGAGTATTGTGCACATTTCATAATGGAGATAAAATAGTAGCTAAATCCTTGAATGTATGAATCACTTGTACTAGGAAAATTATACATGATGAAAATAAACAAGTACAGAACATTCTGGGTATTGTACTTCATTCATTTTATTATTAAAGACATATCCATTTGAAACCAAGGCATTATTAGAAATATAGGCACCCTGGGAGAAAACCTTTCAGGAACACTTTGAAGTTTCATCCCACTCATGTCAAAGGGACACTGTCAAATAACTTGGCTTAAAACTTTAAGTACTTTTAAAAGTTTTACAACTCTGATTAGTATTATTGTCAGGATTTTTTTTTTAAACTAAACTTTTTTTTTAATTTAAACATCCTTTTGCAGTGTGGTAAAAAAAACCAAGATAATGTATTTTGATTCAGCATAGGCACTCAATGAGATTCAAGTAAACTCATATACATACTACTCAAGCTTCCACTACCTTCTCTTCTCCTTCAGACTGTCTCTAGGTTCCTTCTAGTATTCTCCTCATTCCTGCACTGAATGTACCCACTCAGCTATTCAGTTACCTTTATATGCAATACAAAGCAAACCTAGACGTACTATTGGCAGTGAAGGAGTCAAAAGTAAAAGCTACCTACATACAAAATATGACACTGGACAATTTAATTTCACATCCCTTCAGAGTGAAATGCAACAATTAAACAGCACAAATAGGGTAAATTAAAATATTATTTAAATCTGACAATTTTAATCAATGGTTATTATGTTAGTACCCCACATTTCTGCAGCGCTTAAAATATGATTCTATAATATTGATAGTATGCTTTTAAGTTACATTCTTGGTTTTGTTTAAAATCCTAGCAATACCATAACAAGAGTACTGGAATAGTCACCATAAGTGGTGCAGTAATGCTTGGGATGAAATACCATTATGTCTTTACTCTAAACTTAGCATCCCTGCTTTTTTACAGAGCCAGTAGAGTGATTATCACTGCAAAGGACAGAGCTAGCATTCAAAGAAGAAAAGCCAAGGTAATACATTAATGTTTTTAAACCCATTTAATAGTATGAAAATACACAGAAGTGATATTTTTAAAAGTAAAGCTTTAATCAACAAGTGGGTATTTATATTGTACTCTCATTTGATTATTTTTAAAATGATTCCATGTAGGAAGGATCTGTGACATGGAATAATGCTGGATGATACAGATATTGGATATTTTCCCCTCAGTTTATCTCTACTGGTGCCCAAGGGAACTTTTAAAATATACAGATGCCAAATTGTTGTGCTTTGATATCATTCCCAGATATCTGGGGACATGCCAAACTACTGTGCTACAATACCTTTTCCAAATACCTAAAGGCATGCCAAAGTGTTGTACTTTGATAACATTCCCAGATAGCAAAACTAAATGTAAATCCCATAACTATGATGAACTCTGTTTATAAGAAGTTATTCTCTTCACCATTTCAGAACACTGAGAATGTATTATTTAAAAAAGCACACAATTTTAAATGCTGTTCCAATATGTTTATATTACTGTAATGTACTGTATATATTTGCATGTATTAATTATATAATTCAGTTAAAGCTACACAGATGTTGCACAATTTTCTTGTTACTTTCCTACAAGAAGCACCTAAACAACTGTATCATCTTGGCAAACCAACTTAATCTTCTTCCAGATCGTAGCTGTTATTTGCAGCAAGGCGATTCGGCATCTCTATTTGCATATTTTATGAATTTAAAACTTAGTTATGTGCTCCGAAGTATCATACATCTTAACCCCAAAATGAGGGGCACTTAATAGGATGGGAAGAGCAAGAGTCCCTTCATTGTAAATCTGCAAGTTGTGCTACCAGATGAGAGACCATCATGCACAACCTCTTACCAGAAATGCAGGAATTTGGTCTCCTCAAGTGTGTTTAGATACCCTATGTAAAACTTATATTCTTCCTCTAACACTGACTACTATTAAAAGGAAACATGAAGACCTTTATCTTGACTCTTGTAAGCTGAGCTGCCACTGCCTTTGATTAATGTCAGCGTCCATACAAATTAATATCTCATTTTTAAACTGGTAGAGTGGATATTTGTAGGATACTTATCTGTTTGACATAAGGTTACATTGTGAGATTTAAAATAACCACTATCAGTGTTCAGCTCCCTGTATGTCAGAGTGCTAAATGAAGCAGCACATATCTTTCTGGTTTCAAAAAGAGATGTTTAACTTAAGAGATGAAAAAGGAGAAAAGCAAGCATCACTTTATGAAACATACAGCTAATCTCTACTCCCCTTAATATGATAAGGATGTAAATACAAGACTTGTTTCATTGCTATATTTACTTCAGTTCCAGGCCAGTGTAACTCCATGGAAGTCAATAGAGTGGCATCAGGAATAAACTAGTTGCCATGGTGAATCAGGCTTATACAGTTTTAAAGCCAGTGTCTCAAATCAGATTCTCTAGCATTCTCTGGTTGTCTTGCGCTACTGACTATGGTGGCAAAGCAACTGTAAATCAGACTGGATTGGCCAGTTATGTTGGGTTTACAGCTGCTTTGTGATGTTGGAGCAGCACAAAGCAGCTAAATCGTGCCAGCAAGTCTAGTCCCCTCAACTGTGCTGAGATACTGTAATAAACCAAAAACTCTGCCTGAGCTGATTGAACTCTCTCGTGGCTAGTGTTGTGCTCAATAAGGTAACAAGACATTGATCTAGAAGAGTTCAATATTGACACAGATTGTTTTTTGGCCTGAGGTTTCATGACAAGTGTTGGATTCCTTCTTGTGGTTTCTGGTCCAACACATGTACAATATTATTCTCTGCATCTGTTATCATGGAATTAAGTAGAGGAGATAAACGGATCACACGTTTGTCAGTCAGGTCACCTCCCCACTTTAGGCTGAGGTCAGGACCTTCAGAGTGATGGATTGGTTTCAAACGTCTATTCTCAGAGACTGACGGACACTCCTGAACTCGATATTTTAAGGTTGATGTTGTCCAACCACAAGATTATTATAATCATCTTTTGTTCACCACAAACAATGCTAATATATGCAGGGTGCTGAAGAATTCACATCCCCACATCCCCAGCCCCCCCACATTCCATGCACCCCGCACATCCCCATCCCCACCCTGAGCATCAAACGGCAACTCCTTCACCCCCCATCACATTCCCACCTGCACCCCTCACACCAAATGGGAGCTGCCCAGGTAAGTGCCCCCCCACACAAAAATCCTGCCCCAATCCTGAGCCTCCTCCCTCATTCTAGCTCCTGGCCAGACACTTCACCCTCAGCCCTGTTCTCAGTGCACTCTCACCCTCAGGTCAGTACAGAGAGAGGAAGAGAATGGGCCAGAACCAGGGAGAAGGTAGGAACCCACTGTATGTGGGCAGGGCCAGGATCCCAGACTGGCAGTGTGGTGAGTGTGTCCAGCAGCCGGGATCCCAGCTGGCAGGAGCTGGTGGATGGAACTCCTGAGCAGCAGTGGGCTGAGCTGCTCAGCCCACTGCCAGTCTGGGGTCCAGGCCACTGGCCCCGCACAGCCCGCTGCTGGTCTGGGTTTCTGGCTGCTGGACCCTTCCCAGCTGGGGTCCCAGCTGCAGGCCCCTCTCAGCCCGCTGCCAGCCTAGGTGTACAGAACCCCAGACCAGTAGCGGGCTGAGCAGACTGGTGGCGTAAGATCAACATTTTAATTTAATTTTAAATGAAGCTTCTCAAACATTTTGAAAACCTTGTTTATTTTATAATTCAACACTAGTTTAGTTATATTATATATAGACTTGTAGAGAGAGACCTTCTAAAAAACATTAAAATGTATAACTGGCACACGAAACCTTAAATTAGAGTGAATAAATGAAGACTCAGCACACCACTTCCGAAAGGTTGCCAACCCCTGTTTTAGTCCAATGTCCAATATCACCTTCAGGGAGTATGAGCATAACTGTGATCTCAATTTGGCGACACAAACTTCTCCTGATGAAGCTTAAGCAAACCTGAGATAAAAAGGATTGGGAACCCAGGATCTTTTATACAATTTCAGGCCTTCTTTTACAAGTTGGAGTCCCTCAGGAAACAATAGGTAATTAGAGTGACTTTCAAGTTGATCCATCACCAGTACTTAAGCCACATTGATGACATCATCATCATCTGGACTCTTGGAAAAGAAGCCCTTGAGGAATTCCAGATTTAACAGCTATATGAATTAACATAAGGCAATGACCTATTTCTCCACCATTCAAAGATGATCTCAAATAGAAATTAATACAGCAATATCCTGTGTTTACATTTCATTTAAAGGCTAGAATGTTTTTCTGACCTCTGATTTAACAGAATACATCATAGACAGGGACTGCTGACCACTACCCATATATATGTAAATACACAAAACCACAAACATTATCTCCCCATATGTCTTTAAAGGTTACATTTGAGTCATTAATCCTGCAGGATGTTTAACCCTTTCTTTCCATACATCACAACTTGTATTTCCACTAGTTAACTGTAATATGGTTGTTGATGGATTTCATCTGAGTTAAGCTACATTAAGATGACAGGTGATGTTGGTTAGAAGACAGCTCATAAAGAATTGGGTGGGATTCTGATTTCTCCATCCATTGAGAGGCAATGCCTATGTTATATTTCACTGTCACAATGCCAAGACCTTGCATGAAACTTTGCTGTTCTTGGGTTCTTATGTGATTGAATTTTTGGCTGGCCCACAGACTGCAAATTATCCTGACTGATAGTGATTCTTTATTACCTCCAGGTTGGATTATTGCAGGGTTCTATTTAAGTTTACCCTTGAAGGCCTGAGGAAGGTATAGCAAGGGGACATTTTAAGTGCAGAAAGCTGAAATAATGCTCTGGACTGGCTTTTCATGCAAAATGGTGATCATCATCTATAAGGCCTTGAATTCTCTGGAAGTCACTTTACTCTTGGATTGATTGTTCACCTTCCAGTCCATTGAGCGGTTGAGAACTGCTCACTTGAACTATTGGTGCATGATAGCTCATGTAACCCCACTTGATATTTCTAAAAAACAAGCTGTTGTTCTATCATGGAATAAACAAGCACCACATTTGTTTGAACTAAAAAAAGAAGGGTGTTTTTTCCCAATGAACAGCCATTCTTCGAACATTCCTGTAAACAAAATCCCATCCATATGAATATTCATGAATAGCAAACAAAGTAATTGCAGTATGGACATGGTTGAACTAAACAGCCATTGGGCATTTGCATAAATGTTTGTAAATATTTATTTTGCAATACTTTAGTGGTGACAAGGGTTGGAGTGCATACACTGATGACTGTTGCTTATGGAAAGTTTTCAAAAAAATGTTTAATTCATGATGGTTTGGGTTTATCATGGATTAGTCACACATGACTTTACTTCTGCTTTGATACAATTCTCAGTATTATAGTAGAAAAATGTAGTATAACTATTTGTATATAGTGCACTCCTTAGGGTCTATATTGGTAATGCTCATGTGTTAAAGAATGATACCTTCGTCTGACTATTCATAAATAGATTTAGAATGTAATATTGTAATATATTCCTTTAAAAAACAGAAGTAATGGGCACCAAAATCTTGTTAATGCTGACATATGTAGGTGTGAATAAGATTTAGTATTTGTATCAAAGTTTAGTACTATGTTTTGAATTCTGGTCCAATGTTTTTAAATTGACAGTCTTATGCAGAGTTGTTATACCCACAATTAAGGCACTATGCTATCCTGTCATTACACTAGCTCAGAGATGAATTAATGTTGTAAACTCAGGAACAGCTTTCACAGCCATGCAAAGTGACTTTTTGGCTTCAATGAATGGGGAATAGCTTTCCAAAGGGGAGTGGAGAGATATATTAACAACACATCTCATCTCCTTTTGGCTTCCTGTAGGAGCTGCTTTTAGAAACCTGTGGAATTTAGAAAACAAGGTTTCCTATGGACC
Organism: Gopherus evgoodei; assembly: GCF_007399415.2. Lineage (NCBI taxonomy): Eukaryota > Metazoa > Chordata > Testudines > Testudinidae > Gopherus > Gopherus evgoodei. The sequence goes on along the minus strand of NC_044322.1, from coordinate 84,870,659 downwards.
AGACTAGTTTCTACTGAACAGCTCAGCCTGAGGCAGATGGCAATTCTCAACCCTTCTCAACTTCCTCAGGCTTTTGTGCCACTGCAGATAGTGTGACATTTCTCTTTCAGAGACTTCTTAAATATATAGTGTTTCTGTAATGCATTAGAACTGAATTATGATAGTATAGGGTATTAATTATAGAGAAAGTCATAATGGTCTCTCTTGCAAAAATAAAAACAATTCAACATGGCCTCAGAGGATGTTGTCTCACAGCAATTTAAACTTTGTTTTCATCCAAAGGATCACATTCATCTTAAACATTTGATTACTTTCCCTGCTCTTCAGGCTCAATATACTGCAGCAAAATGAAGTTGTTAATGCTTTGTTGTGAGATTATCCACAGAGACAGATTTTTAATACAGGCGCTTTTGGTGTATAATGGTAAAACATTTTTTTTCTTTCTTTTCTCTATTCCCCTGAAAAAAAATCACCTTGCAGGATCCCAAGTTTCCTAGCCAGCAAAGTCTATTAACTTTCCTGAAAAGAGAAGCATTTCATTGGTGCCTCAGGAATCAATTTTTAAACATGTATCTTTAGTGATTGTGTATGATTCAAACTTTTTTTGTTCCCATGACCCACATTAAGTGGTAAGAATTTTGATTCACATTATTATACATGCAATTGTCTAGAAATGCTGAAATAATTGTATTAGTTTCAGATGTTTCCTTTTGCTGATCTTTCTTCTTTATTTTAAAAGAAGATGGGAGGGCAAGTGGTGGTCTGACCAAAAAAAAATATATATATATATATATATATAAACCATTTACTCTGTTATATATAAGTTTGCCTACCCAACTACGATAGACCAACTTGTTATTTCTGTGTTACAAAAAGTATAAAAACTTATCTCAGACTATTTTTGGCTCAATATTTGGAGGTGCTTATGTGCAGGATAGGTGTTTAACTACCCATGGTGCTTATTTCCTATACATGGGCAGATGGTAGACACCATGCCCAGAAATCACAAGAACCAGACAGAAACCAATGGTGCTGGGAGAACGGCACCAATGGATTTAATACAAATGTCTTAGTATTTAAAGGGATATGTTTTCATAACAGCAGCTTGTGTTTGATTTTTTTTCCTTGTTGGTAACAGTAAAAAATATTAGCACTGAAAATATACCAAGATGATTTTGTAATGCTGTCAAAAAATTTCCTTCTATTACCAAACTCATGTTTAAGAAGATTCTCCATATCATTTGTCTCCTGCACTCTGCCACCTCAATATCACTGTGTCTCAGAATACAGAAAAAAATATATATCAGGTCAGAAAAATAAGAAGGGAATCTATCAAAAAATGGGTGATGGTTAGCTTCAGCACCTTAGGGGCTGAGATATTAGGCTGAGAGGCATGCAGTTATTGCTGATGGTTTTTCCTAGTATATACAGTGTATATATAAATTTCATACACACGGGTGAAAAAACCCCAACAATGTTAAAAGATTATCAATAATGTTTCAAAATCAAGCACTCAACAGTTAGGAAGTGACAGAATGAATCCTACCTGTTTAAGCTTTTCTCCCTAATCTTGAAGACTAGAAACATATCTCTGCCTTAATGGAAGCTCAGATTCTCACAAAGTCCCTTGCCTACAGGAGCTGGGGCTTTATATTGAATATCAGATATAATGAGATTTATAATAACTAAACATGGGTTGCCCACACTACATTTCCAGTAGAACTTTACCAACTAACATTTAAACCTACTAACAGAGAAGAACTTTTTCGCTTTACAGAAATGTTCATACATATAGGGGTGGCTGCCTTGAGAGGCATTGTTACAGTTAGAATTAGAGATGGGGGGAACCCTCATTTAAGAAATAAAACAAACAAAGACCTGATTTGGTTCTCATGGTTATCTAATGGTGGGTGCTTCCAGAAGTATTTAGTCTTCCTGGCTCTTTCCAGTGTACCAAAGATATGTGTAGAGTAGATACAATATGCTACTTAACATGAATAACCACATTGTTAAAAACATCAGAGTGCACCTATAAATTCTTTAATACTAGCTGTCACACCAAGTCAAGTACATGTACTATTCTACTGGTACGTCTCTGGGTTCATTGTTACCATCACAGCAGTGTGTGTGTGTATATATATGGTACTGTTACTTTCACCATCATTTGTGACACATTATAGACTTCTTCTGAAGATGCCTCTGCTGTTGTCTTTCAGCCTACCCTTAAAATCACAGTTATGGAGAACAAATAAGAATTTACAGTAAAAAAACCCAGCTTTTTTCAGGCTTGTTCAACACTGTTTGGAGACAAGATAAAATGCACTTTTGTAAAAAATAAAAAGTACAACTTTTTTAATGTTTAAAAGAGTTAAACATCCTACTCTCCAACCCCAGCCACTGCTGCAGACCTTACAGCTGCTTTTGTTCTTTCTTTTATTATCACCCACTGCTGTTTTCCCCTTAAGAAGAGCCTCTAAAAAGATGGAACTGTTAACAGAATGATAGAGTCACAGAAAGACACAAAAAAACAAAAGGCCTGCTTCTGGGGATCTGTTTCCCATTGCAATGAAGATAACAGAGAATACCGACGTCTGTGATAAAAATCACTGAAGACACTTGCAGGTTTGATTTATGAAGTTTCAAACTCTAACAGTATCTGTGTCTGTTCAGGCACTACTGCAGAAAGCCTGGTGCAAAAGCTTCTGGAGAAGGTTGCAAAAAGTAAGCTAATCTAAAACAGAACCATACATTTCTCTAGCCATACACATGCAGATCACATTCAAGTCTTTCCACTCCTTCCTTCCATCATTTTCAGCATCCAGCCTTTTGTTTCAGTTCACAGCATTACAGTTTTGCTCAAGTCCTTTACTAATCAGGTCCTTTCAAAATACTGCTGCTAAAACTACCATTTTACCCTTCTCCCCAACCCCCTGCCTTTTGGATCCCTCCACTCTTGTGCTCATCTTGAAGACCCATAAACCTCTCTGCTTTTGTACCTTATCAAATTGCCCCATCACATCTTCTCCATTCTCCACCAACATCTGATGTTACTCCCAGTTGCCTATTTGTCCACTCCTACAAGTGCCTTCATTCATTTGTCCAGGACATCTTTTCTGAATAGAACACCACCGAATCCATGAAATCACTACCCTATTCTCAAAAAAATTTCTCCTCAATGTTTGCTCTTGCTTTGACGCATTCAAGAAACTACCAGCTGATAACAACTAGGCGGGTGGTGAGTAGGGGTTTAATTTATTTTATTCTTAGTTCTTACAAAAAAAATGAGGAATGGTTTTCCTTTCCAATCAACATTTTCAAGATTTCAGAAACTAAAAGTGTAGGAAATAGAGACATGGTATCAATAGCCTGGTAGTTATGGCATTCATCTGGGTTATAGTAGATCCAGGCCCAAGTCCCTTCCCTGACTGATTCAAATCAAGAACTTCAGCTTTGATCTCCAACATTCTACATGAATGCTCCACACCACCAGGCCATTTAGCCCCCTGCCAGTGCCACCCCTTATACCGCACTTGCACAGAGCTCTGCATGGGCACAGCAGCCTGTCTACATGCTACATATTGCAGGAATAGAATTTTTGAATGTAAAGTCCTTACAGCAGGGACTGTCTCTTACTCTGTACTTTGCTTAGCAAAATGAGACCCTGATCCTGAGGGCCAGGGAGTCCCTAGATCTGAGTGAAGGTCACTAGTTTGAGCCACTGCCCAGGCGGCACTGTCTATACTATATTTAGTGCACTAGCTTGAACCAAACAGAGCTAGTGCAAGTCCATCTATCCAGTCTGGGAATCACATCTTCCAGGTGCAGTGCAGACATATCCATAGTGACTCCACTATTGATGCCAGGCAACGTGGAGGAAAAGTCACGTCTGAAAACCTTCTGAGCAAAAACGTCACTGGCTAGACAACATAATGGAGAGGAAAACCTTTTTATGGGGTACGCATCATCCAGCTTGTTGAGAGTTAAACATCACATAGCCATCAACCACCATTGCCTCCAGCAAAAGTTTCAGAGTTGCTGGAATCCTCCCCTTCTCCCTAGGCATCTTTTACTAACTTCCACCAGGATGCTACACCCCAGTAGCCTCACTGTGGCTACTAGTTCCACCCAGAAGGAGAGAAGGCCTTTAATGTCAAAGACTTCTCCTCACAGTCTTACTCCACATACAGCCATCTCCTCTCTCTAGCAAGTGGTAAAGGACAAACCACATTCTTCCAAGAATATTAACACAAACTGGGCAAATAAGTGATTTTTTTCCCATTTAGTGGCAATTTTGGTGGGATGGGAGAAAAAAAATCAAGAAAAGATTTCAGTTTGGCTAAAACCAGATATGTTTTTTTTTTCAGAATATTGAGTGAATTGAAAAAGTACATTTCAGATTGCTTTTAGAGAGAGGATTTGAACTGGGGACTGCTACGTCCCAGGTGAGTACCCTAAGGACTGAAGTAAAGGGAATAAGGTGGTGCGCACCACCTCCTCTTCTGGCCATTTTGTGAATGTATGAAACTGTTAGTGTCAAACTAGAGAATTGTTTCAGGTTGGCCAAAACTGCTGCACTTTTAATCGAATAAAATCATTTTTTAGTACATTAAAATGACTTCTCCATAACCCCAGCTTTTTCCTCTGCTTCTTTCCTTATCTTGTCCTGCTTTTCTCCTAAATTCTACTGTTCTCCTATAGCTTCTTTACTGTAAATCCCTTTGTATCCTTCACCCACCACTGCCTTTTCACTTCCTATTAGCCTTTCCTCTACACACGCTACAGCCTCAGTTAGTGCAGGCCAGGTCCCTGCCTTCTCCTCCATAGAAAAAAAAAAGTCACGTGTTCAAAGACACATTCTGTGTTCCAACTGATCCAAAGCATATTTGAAATTGATAGAAAGATCAGATTGATTTCAATGGACTTTGAATCATGCCCAAGAGCTTGCACCATTACTATATATGTTGTGAATGCTTTATAGATTGTTGTTCTGGGTCCAGACAGTTGATTGCTTCATTGCCCTCCAGGGCTCATTATCTTTGTGGCAGAGCTTACCTACTGTACAGAACCATGTTTACTTACAGTGCTCTATTAACAATGATAATTAAATACTAGTGTAGCATCGTCAACTATGCAAACCTACATTTTAGCCACAGGGCTTAACATATCTCTCTATATATAGCCGCTGTGCTTCTGTACCCTTAAATAAATCTGACATGAATTGAATAGCATTAGGAGAGTTAGACTATGTTTAATAACCTGAAAGAGTCCACTCTGTTTACACTGTACATTCAGAATCAGTCTGGCACCTGCCATCCATCCTCCATAAAGAGTCTGGTCCACACACACTCAAAACTCCATGTAAGTAGACAAAACAAGGCTCTGGCATTACAACTATAATCAATGCTTGCAAAATGGCAATTTTTCAACATAAAAACCCTTTACATGTGCTGTAGAGCTGTACAAGGCACATAAATGCCATTTGTAATGTTCAGATATATATGTCGTGAAAGGAGGCAAGGTAGGCATCTGAGGAGAGCAATGTTGAAATTAAACACTGAAAAAATAGTGGATAAATTGCACAAAGGACAAATTGCTAAAGTTGAAGGAAAGTGACCATGAAGCTGAGAAAGAGAGGGAAGTCAAAAGCACAAATACTTGCTTTTAAATCAGTGGGAGAATATGCCACACAGATTCTACCACCAATGTATTGGCTGAAGACTTTACTTGTTTTACAGGTTTCAGAGTGGTAGCTGGGTTAGTCTGTATCAGCAAAAACAACGAGGAGTCCTTGTGGTACCATAGAGATTAACAAATTTATTTGGGCATCAGCATTCGTTTGGTATCCTGCTGTTAATTGAATTGTCTCGTTAGACTGACCTCACACTTGGTAAGGAAACTCCCACGTTTTCATACATTTATACCTACTCATGTATTTTCCACTCCATTCATCTGATGAAGTGGATTCTAGCCCATGAAAGCTTATGCCCAAATACATTTGTTAGTCTCTAAGGTGCCACAAGGACTTCTGTTTTTTTTTTACTTATTTTACAGTTTATTTCACATAGGATACAACAGAGCTCCTTACACCGTAATGTGAGTAAAGGATGAGGGTATGCTTATGTTCATTTTGGATAAAATATGGATTGCAAGGTGCTAATGCATAGAGAAGCATGCTGTGGCTCACCACCCTAGAAACATTCTAGAGAAAGCCAGGGAGAGGGGAGTGAGCTCAGCATGTGGAATGGAGAACTATGAGCATGTGATAAAGAAATCCATATATGGAAAGATTAACTCTTATTGATTAGAGATTCATGTTATGTAAGTTGTTATGTAACTTGTTATGTAAGTGCCATGAGCTATAAAATAGCAAGGGGAGGGGCTTCTTGCAAGAGGGACTCTGCCTGCTTTTTGTACCAGGGGCTCTCCTTTTGTATATATTGAATAAAGCATTCTTGAATTTAATCGAATCATATTGAATTGAATTGCATCGCATCGAATCAAAGTCCCTTGATTTCTACCCAGCATCAGACTCACTGGGAACCACCAAAATCCCAACAAGGATAAAAAGATTATTACAGCACAGGGCCATGATATGAAATCTATAAGAACTAGAAGTGACAGCTAAAAGGTTAGTTTTCCATCTGGATTTATAAAAACAAAATATAGAATGAGCTCTTCACACTCGATGCAGTTTCAACTTTCACAGATTCAACACCTAAGCAAACCTTGCATAGCCAATAACTTTTCATTTCTGCCCATCTCCAAGGGGTTATGAGGTGTATGAATATCAATAAAATGTGGTAGACTAAAATTCTCCAGTGCCTTAAAATACTGCCTTAAAATCATGGTAGGTACGAGTAGCTTCACCGAGACACCAGAAGGCAATTCTATCAAATAGAATGCATTTACTCTTGTGTTATTTTTCAGAAGAAGTCCTACCACTCTATTTTGTAATAAATGGAGTACAGTTAATTTAATAGTTAAGACATCTATAGGATGCCTATCAATAAATAGCTATGTGCTATAAAATAAACACAGTGCAGCCACATGCACATTCATATAAAAGAAAATCACCCAAAGGTTGGTAGTGTGGTCAATGTCTGGGCTGGAACCCTGAGAGGATGTAGAGTCAGTTCCTGACTCTGTCTCAGATTTTCATGCAAGTTATCCTAGTTTTGGGGTACCTGCACCTTTAACGCTCCTCCCTCCAATCCCCCAGTCTGCTCAAGGAGTGCCCTCTCAGGCCTCTAGCTGTTACTGCTCTCTCATGACTGAAGTTTTAGGCTGCAGCTGCCTGCAGTTGCACTACAATAATTTTAAGCACGTTTTGACTAACGTTCAGCCTTTGTACTCTGCTTTCTCTCCAAAGGCCATGAAAGGTATGCCAGTGATTACAAGTAGCCAAACAGTTCTTTTAGAGCAGAATACATTTATTTAAGGACAAACAGAGAGAGCACATACAAAATAATAAATATATTCTTAACATACAAGCAGTTGCCTATGTACCAAATAGGGGAATTTTGCAGGTCAAAGTCCTTCCAACCCCAACAAAGAGCAAAGTCCATTTGTTGAATTGAAATGAAGGCCTCCTCTGTCAGGCTAAAGTGAGCTTTTTATATCAACATCCTTTTCTTTGTTTCCTTGGGATAATGGGACCTGTCTGAACTAGTACATGCGAACCGCCCAAGGTATGGTACTTCTTTGGAGCTGTTTATAGTCCTAGGGATTGTAGTAAACACACACACACACACACACACACACACACACACACACACACACACACTTTTTTTCCTGGCAATGCTGCAGTAACCATCCCACAATGATTCATAGAGTTAATACAAGAGTTCCCAAAAGAGGCTGCATATGTTGAAATAACTGCCACACAAGTCACTTCTCTCTCTGTGCCTTAGCTCCTCATCTGAAAACAGGGATCAAAATACTTTTTTTCTCCCAAACTTAGTTTGTCTTGTCTCTTTAGACTGTAAACTATTAGGGCAGGGAGCTGTTCCCTACTAAGTCTCTGCAAAATACCTAGAACTATAGGTCTCTACTGTTAGTTGAGCCCTGTTAGTGACACTAATACAAATATATAATAAAGGTTCTCCAGAGAGCAATTTTTAAGTCCAGTTGAAATTAAATTAAAACAAATGAGTAATACACCCAAAGTGATAAAAGACACACATTTACAATGGCAGTTTAATCACAAGAAAGCTTCGTAAGATTTCAGTATTCATGTTCTCTACCTGAAATGAAGTTACTTATGCTGCAGAAACAATGTATTGCATTGGGGATTGCAGTTTCTTCTTCTTCAGCAAAGACTGCACACCATCTAATTTGAACATCTATGATGATACCTCTAATATGTTAATAATTTAAGATGAGATGATATCTTTACTCACTATGAATAGTATCTTCTTGCAATGGTACTACTTAAGGAGGAAAATCATACTCACAGTGAGTTAAGGCATCATAAGGTGTCCCTCAACTGTACTCAAAAGAGATGGATGATAGTGAAAAGAACCATGAAAATGTCCAGGACCAAGATTTCTGTTATGTCACAGTTGTATTTCAGGAAAAATTCACTCAATTTCTACATCAGACTTTTGTCAAGTATAGATAGCACTGGCAACTCAGGCTGCTGTACTAATAGAAACAGAAAGAACTCTTTAGTCCCAGATCCTCAGGTCTTGTAATACCAGTTTACACCAACTGAGGATTTTATGTGGATGTCTGAGATATCTCAGATTACAAAGCCAAATAACATCATGTTATATATGTTAAAGTGCATAGGGACCATATCTTTCTATACTGTGTGTCACACCAAACAGTGCATAAACTGCTTCAGTGTAGAAAAAAAGGATCAGAAGCAATTGTTTTCCAACACAAATAACTGTAACTAATGAGAAAGATAATAGTTTTGCAGATGTCTTCCCTTTTATTAGATATTCTAATGGGATTTATGTTCAGTTCTTGTATAATATATTTTTGGTGATTTGATATACAAAGGTACATTGAATGGGAAAATGCAACCAAATATGCATGCATTATATATATAAAAGAGAGAGAGAAATAGAAAAAAAGAAGATGAGAAACAAGCCATGTGGTTTTAGAACTGTAGAAGAGCACAATGATTAACTAGGAAAAAGTTATTTACATTGTAGCTGATAGGAAATGATCATATTTATAAGATGATTTCTCAGAACATTTCTGATAGGTTTGATAGTGTCACAGGGTTTACAATTCACTGCTGGGGCACCTCCTTGGGGCTGATCTGAGGATTAGCTCTCAACAGGTCTCATACCCTCTCATTTGGTTGTTCACCCCATGGTTGGTCTGCCTGTGTGTCTCTCTCTCTGGACTCAGGTTACTCTCTCTTTGTGACTTGGCCCTCTGGCCAGGTCACTATAATCTTGTCTTTCTGGGCTATCAAAGTCCCACTGGACAGGCTGTCTCAAGCAGTCTGCTGATCCACTGCCCAGTCTATGCTACTTTCCCTATGGCCCGTAGGGAAACCCGTGCCCTCATGCTACTCCAGGTTGCAGCTCAGGGGCCCTATATCCAGCAACCATGGCCTATTCAAGATCAGACCTTATTTCCCTGGGCTCTTTCTTACCTTTCTTCCCTGTCTTCTACACTCTCCCACTAGGTTACCAGTAGAAATATTTCCACCCTGAATGTAAGCAAGAAATGCTAGAACTCTCCCGAGATAGCCTATCACTACAAGGTTTCCAGCCAGAGGCTAGATAAATTCAGAGATATCTGGTGTACCAATGGAACTTCCTCTTTTTTCCTGTTGCAACTTCAGCCCCCGCCCCAAGATTCTTGCCAGAGTTTGTATCCCAAGGCAGGATCCAAGGGCTTATTTTCTCCCAGACCTTCTCTTCCTTCTCTCTTCCCAACCCCTTCCTTTCTAAGAGACAACTACAGAATTCTTGCAGCCCTTCTACCACCAACTTCCTCTCTTTATAAACTTATCCTCCTCCACCACCACTGACCTTCATTAGGCTTATTAGTAACTGTCTCTCCTCCAGGTACAGCCCATAAGGTTAATTAGCCCTTTTTAACCTGGTCAAAGCTTAAATAAGGTGGACACCCCATCACAGATAGGTTTGTTTGGGGATTTTTTTGTAACTACCTTTTCAAATGTAAAGAATTGTTTCACCATGTATTAAAGCAGAAGTGATTGCTCTCTCCAATTCTACAGTATAATCTCTGGAGCAATTGATAGATGACTGTCAACAAATCTCCTGAGTCACATTTATAAGAAGGATAGATGATTTACGAAGCTTTTGAACAAATCACAATAAATTGACCATACCAAATAAACATGACTAGAATTTGGGGGAACATACAGATAATATAGCTGAGTGCTGCAAAGCATAAATATATAATAAATATTATGATCAGCCCTGCATAATTGGAGCCAGATTCTGCCATCCTTACTCATTCCGAACAGTATCTGTCTGCACAAATGTTCCCACTTAAGTCAATGAGAACACTCATGGAGTAAGGAGCTTCTGCAAGGGAGTACGGGTATCAAAATCTGGCCCTATAATAGGACCTGCAATCACAACACCAGCAATCCTTTTCAAAATGAATTTGTCCTTTTGTCACCTAACCTTGGACCTTTAATCCCCGCATTTGGCACTTTGGCGAAGTCAGAATTTTGTGAAGTGCATACTTACGTTACATTAAGCTTTCCTTTTCCTACAAAGGCTAGACTGTGACATCAGGCACAACCGTGAACAAGGGGATGGTGCAGAAGCTGCAGCAACCCAGGAATAGCATCAGGAGTTTCTCTAACTCAGACGGAGCCCTCTGAAGTCCAATTCCTTCTCTTCTTCTGCTTTCTCCTGGCTCCTGGTGTATAACTGGTATGGGCCAGCAGTAGATTACTATCCACCCTTCACTGCTCAGGTAATCAAACTAGTGAGTAGTGAAAGGGAATGGAGCCAAAGCTGCACCCATTCCCTATCCATTTACTTTGGAGAGGGAGTAAGGCAGTGCATTGTCTCACTTTCTTCCCTGGACCTGAACCAACAGTATGTGAATCCAGGTATCCTTTATGCAGGAATTTTAGTCCCTTGCATTCATGTTTTATTTTGGTGTAAATCAGATGCAGTAAGATGCAAGTGATGTACTTAACCACACAGTGCAACACTTAAGATATTTAAGTTATATTCTTGTACACATTCCTAGCTTCATCCAAAGTTCACTGAAGTCATTAAGACCCAAAGGCCATTGATTTCAGTGTGCTTTATATCAGGTCTTTATAAAGCTTAATCTATTTTTCCTTCATTTTATGGTGATGATGTGCCTCATCCTGAGCCTGTTAGTGTGACTTGAATAATACTTGGAGTGGATAAAAGGTTTTTCACTTTGCATACTGACTCACTATACTGAGCTTTTCTTTTCTTACAGAATAAAGAAATGTACAGCTGCAATTCAGTCTCAGCTTGGTAGAATACTAGGGCTCATTTTACACAAATTATATTCATCTAGCTTGGCCTGCAGTAGTTTAAAAAGCTGCATATAATACAAAGGAGGATGGAATGAATTACAGGATTTGCTAATTGGGCCAGATTCTCAGTTGATGTAAATTGGCAAAGTTCCACTGATTTGAGGGGAGCTATACTGATTTATACCCACTGAAGATCAGGCCCAAAGTATCACGGTTGTGTCCCTTTTTCTTGGGAAATATAAAATTTAAGATCCATTTCTGAAGCTTTCAGTGTTCTGACATAATGACATCTGAAAAGCCTGCAGAAGGGTATGGAACTTAGTTTATATGAGCTATCACATGATGTGTCACTATCCTTTTAACAGTAATAAATGATAGTTCGTGTTAATGGCTCCTTGTTAAAGCAGTTCAGAAGACAGATGGTGTGCTATTAGTATACCTTTCCCTCACTTTTGAATGTCCCTTTCTCAATACTGTGCATTACCCCTGCCTGTGGTAACAAACAGCTAAAGATGGACTGTCACTTTCAGACTGAGAAGGGAGTAGATGAGGGGGCAGTCATTAAAAGAGTCAAAAGACAAAGAGATTCTTAATATATATATAATATATATAATTTTGTTATTTCCACTGTGTTCCTCCAATGATTCCTTGGTATCTCCAATTCTCCCTGCAAGAGGCTTGATTGTGATTAGTCCTTGTATGGACATGCTAGCAAGGAGCTTTCCCTCTCTAGTATTGCTGTGCAAGTGTCCCTGAGTGAGGACTGCTTGTTTAACTTTTGTTCCCTCTCCAGGGAAAGAGTTAGGGAGAAGGTAGGTCCATTGATCCATTCCCTGTTCTGTACCTGCCTGAAGTGACCATGTTCGGGGGGAGCAACCTGTGCCATAGTAACTGTTAGCTCAGAGTGAGCAGCCCTTAGGAGTTTGTGCAACCTTAGACAAATACCACTCCTGATGTGAGGGTGATATATTTCCTCAGGACCCCTACACAGGTCTGTGCATGTGTAAAGCAAAAATGTAGCCAGAGGTATTGAAGTGTGGGATTTCTTATACTGTGTTAGATACTCATCTGGCGGCAAGTAGAGAAAAGATCTTCAGGATTCTCCTCTGACTCTTCATCCTTCAGTTGCTGTGTTTTTTCCCTTTTAGTCTTTAATCCTCTTCTATCTTCTAACTGGATTACATAGCCGTCACTGCAGTTCTCTGTCACCATTTGATTAACATCAGGAAATGTGAGTGGAAGAGAGGGTAATTCCCAGCCCCTCTCACAGTCCAAGCATGCCCGTGCCAGACTGGCTATCTTGTTGTGCTTTTGCCAAGTCAGTAGGCTAGCCGGTAGCACCTCTCTCAATTCCAATGATCTTGCTGCAGCAGTTTTACTGAAGTATGTTCAGTCTTTTAAGTAAGCCACAAACAGCAGATTCATATACCATTAGCAAAAATAAACACAAACTCCCAGACTTGACAATAATTGCATTTTCTGAAACAGTCGTTGGTCTCCTGTATACATATACACATTCCTAATGGATATGTCTAATAAATGATTACAAAAGAAGAACTCCGTGTACACTTGAAATCTTGTCTCTCTCACCAACAGACGTTTGTCCAATAAAAGATATTATCTTACCAGCCTTATCTCTACAAAAATTTAGTCTGATTCTCTCTCCTAATCATTATAGCCTCTTGCTGTCAGCATTAGGTAATATACATACTCTCACATTATCTCCCAAAGAAACAAAGAACATTGGAACACTGAGAACATGCAAATGGAAGATGATTTCTCACTTTAATGTTCAACAGTCAGAATGCAATACAGTATCTGATTAACACATTAACAGTGTGGAACATGAGAAGGCACCATACATTTTATTAAAGAATAAAAAGAAATAATGTGATAGTGCAGAGATCAATAAAGGTGTCAGACAAAAGTAATACAAATATTAGAAAACCTGCTGATGTTGAATACAGCAACAATTCGTGAAGAAATGTTTGAATCAGCCAGCCGTTAAGAAAACTTACATAAAACATTCCTTTTTTGTACAGAACTTCTATTGGTATCCATTAACATTCACTAAAAGAGGCTTATCTTTGGCCAATTACCTGACAGACTTCTTCACCTCCACCACTCATGCATACCCCCAAACATGCTCATGAAAAAATAAATTATCTCCTTGTTTTCCTAGAATCAGTGACCATGACTGTTTTAGTAGACACTTTGCTACACATGTTGATGGTACCGTTATTGAGCCATTTACTGACCTATAATGTTCCTTTCCTAGAAGCAATATTAATACTGTTTCTAATGAAGTACACAATACTTCTGCATGTATTGGATGAAATTCTCTCTCACATATATACACTGCCCCTTTACACTGGATATGGGGGCAGGAATACTGTAAAGCAGAGGAGATGCATGTGGAAGGCCCAAGGGGTTATGCCCCCACCCAATTTCTGATAGGGTGCATATGCCACTCCTCTGCATACTACCAGAACTTTTAAATTGTGTCACCCCCTTTCTCCCCCCACTATCAACAGTTATGTGCTGACTCTGGTATAAGGTTTGTAAAACCCCCAAATCAGGCTGAAAGAGAATTCCTGAACAGAATGAGGAAGACAGCTGAATGCTAACTTCTGAGGACTCCCTCCAAAGCCCTGGCACAGGGGACAGAGCTAGGGACGAGAGGGACATGGTGGGCTGCAGCACATAGAACTGTGTACATTCTAGGCAGTGCTTCTGCCCATAAGACAGCTTGGGGAGGTTGCTGTAACTTTGACAGCCCCTCAGGGATGCCAGGAACTGCTCCAGTCCTGGAACAGCTCAGAACTGTAAGGCACAAGGGTGGTTTAAAGCCCCTTTACCCCCTCCCCCCAACAGCAAATTCTGTCCTGTACTTCTAACAGTTTAGCTACATTAAAAAGTTTTGCACTTTAACTATGCCAGTGGCAAAAGCCAAAAACAAACAAGCAAAAAACACCCAGCATGATGGTGAGTAAGCTATATTGGTTCAAGAAGGGCTGATGTTAGGGAAAATGGTACCCTGGGCAAACTTGTATTTTGGCACTTGCTGACTTCCCCACTCCGCTCTCCTCTGGCCCCCACAGCGTCCCTGGGCTCTCCACACCCCCATCACTCTCTGGCCCAGCTGTCTCTCTGGGCTCCTCACCCATCTCCTCATTTCCCACAAACCCTACTGCCTCCTGATCCATCTGCCTTCCCCCCGGGCCCTGCTGCTTCCCCAGTACCCCTAGACCATGCTGCCTCCCTCCCACGTCATTGCCCTGAGCTATCTTCCATGGCTTTGCACCCCAGGCCTGCCCTACTCCTTGCTTCTTGACAACAGCCCCCTGAGCAGTCGCCCATGTCACCCACCCATAAGGCCGGTCCTGGATTCAGTATACCAGTATAACTTTATACCAGTATAATTATATCTGCACTAGGAGTTTTACCAATATCACAATGATGGCAAAAGAACTCATATTCCAGAAACCTTTTTAAGTGTAGACCGTCCTTAAGAAGTGCAGAAAGAGAATTTCATCCATTATTTAAAAAACAGAGCTGATCAGAAAATCTCCACAAAAATGAAATTGTGATAGAAAATGGAAACAATGTTTAGAAAAAAAATCACTAAATGTTGTTTTTGTATTTCCATCTGTTCTGCTAAAGAGCAACAAACTGCTATATTCTGAACAAAAAAAGTAAAAAAAAGAAAAAAAAAAGGATGAAAGTGTGTTTTGGTGGAGCCTAGCTAATACTCAGAAGCAACCTTCTTTCTTAACAGAAATTCTAATGTTTTAAGAAACTTTGACCGAAAGCACCCCTGTACTCAGCACTATACCAGGGGTCAGCAGCCTCTGGCACATGGCTCACCAGGGTAAGCACCCTGGGGGCTGGGCCATCCCAGGCCAATGGGGGTGGTGGGAAGTCGCAGCCAGCACATCCCTGGTCTGCGCCACTTCCTGCAGACCACATTGGCCTGGGACGGCGAACCGCAGCCAGTGGGAGCTGCCATCGGCCGAACCTGCTGATGTGGCAGGTAAACAAACTGCCTCGGCCCGCCAGGGTGCTTACCCTGCCGAGCAACATGCCAGAGGTTGCCGATCCCTGGTCTACACACTATTGTAATCATATTGTGCAAATTATGCTTTTTGAGATATCATTTAAAAACTAATAACCCACTGGTCATCAGTATTATTGTGTAATGTATGTATAAAATGTGTATTAAGAGTTATGAACATAAGCTGTAATTATGACTACAATGTGTTTACCAGACAAATCTGGGGAATGGGTAAAGTTCTTTCTCAAAGACAAAGGATTAGCTGATTCCTCTAGCCAGGTATTGTCAAAGTTGATTGGCAATCACCTGTCAAGTGGCAACAAAGTGGGGCAGGAACAGATCAATCTGCAGTTTAGCAAACAACAACGTGGAATGTTTTTTACCACAGGACTTCATATCTCTTTCCTCACAGCTGGAATGACCTTTATCTAGGGACAATCCTCAGGAAAATGCATTTCAAAGGGGTGAAAAGTGAGGGATAAAAACACCCCATGATCTCTCTCTCTCTCTTTCACCTAAGAAGAAAAAGGAACCAGCCTTTTGAATTTGTGGGATGATCCTGACCTAAGAATTTGGTCAGGCCTGTTGCTGGGAGCATATGGTAAGGATTTTACCTTTTATCTTGTTAAGTTTTACCTACTAGAAAGCATTTTATCTTTATTTCTTTTGTAACCATTTCTGATTTTAATACTTTATTCTTGTACTAACTTAAAATCTCTAATTTTGTAATTAAATAAACTTATTTTATTTTTAGTCTAAACTAATCCAGTGTCATGTTTAAACTGAATGATTTGGTAACTCAGTTAACTCAGTTAAAATAGTAAATTGTTGAATAATCAGCCTTTACAGTAACAACAGAACTTTAATATCTGAACTGTTCAGGAGAGGGACTGGACAGTTCAGAACACGTTTTTGGTAAAATTCGGGACTCGGAGTGTGTTGAGGTCACCCTGCAAATAGTGACTTTGTCCCCAGCTGACAGACTGCTGGGAACAAAGCTGCCCCCAGCATGTGACTGGCAAGATGTGATGTGCTTGTGAGCAGCCCAGGTTAGGAGCTACAACAGCAGAGCATTGATAAGCCCTCAAGATTGTGGGGCAGGCTGTGACACAAGCCCTCACTGGTCTGGATTTCATCTCAGAACATCACATAAACACAATTATACACTATCTGAAAATGGGATTTAGTCAATTTCCCATTACCACACAATCCTTTGCTTACTAATATATTACACAATTTAAACAACCTACTCAACATTAAGGTTGCCTCATAAAATTTCAGAATATATGCACAGATCAAAATTAAAAGTCACTAGGAGGCTTGTTAATGTAAGAAAAAAGGACATCGAGTATAGTTAAACCCTGTCTCCAAATTACGTTAGCTACACTAGCAAAAGGACCCTTCTCTTTTCCTGGTGTAAGCTGCCTCTATGCAGGGGTCGTAGGTGGTGAGGGAGATGGAAAGAGCACTGCTGGCATAGCTACGTGGTTTATGGGTGTGATTTTTTTCAGGATAGTTATGCAGGCTTTTTTTTTTTTTTTTTTTTTTTTTTGGTAGTGTAGACCTGGTCTATGTAACAGTTTACTAGAGTTCTGCTGATGGGAGTTGAATGCTTTATTTACATCAGGGGTCAGCAACCTCTGGCACGCGGCTCACCAGGGTAAGCATCTGGTGGTCTAGACCAGTATGTTTTCCTGCTGCGTCAGCAGGTTCGGCGGACTGCGGCTCCCACTGACCACGGTTTGCTGTCCCAGGCCAATGGGGGTGGTGGGAAGAGGAGCGGGCAAGGGATATGCTGGCTGCGGCTTTCTGCCACCCTCATTGGCCTGGAACAGTGAACCACAGCCAGTGGGAGCCATGATCAGCCTAACCTGCCAACGAAGCAGGTAAACAAACTGTTCTGGCTCGCCAGGGTGCTTACCCTGGCGAGCCGCATGCCTGATTTACGTTATTGCAATATAGGAAGAAGAGACAAGTTATCTGTCTATATTAATGTATTATGGTCCTAGGAATCTCCAATCTTTGCTTTGACCATTGGATCTGTGACAGCATTCATGAATATGCTTGAATTGTTAATCTCAAGACTTCAAATACTGTTGTTAAATTCATATTGATTCCAGGGCAAAGCTGTTGAGATTGTAAAGATACTTAAGGAAATGCATACTAGCCCTAGCTTGTTGCAGCATCTAAGTATCTTGTTGCCTGCGTTAGTGTAATGGTTATACTATCTTCAAAGTCAAGGACTGTGTGTTTGGCACTTGTCTCTAACGGGGACCTTGGAAATAACCTCCCAGACCACTACAAAGCCATTGAGATGAGCCTCATAAGAAAACAGAGGAAGTTGAGGTGGTGTTTGGACAAAATGGTGGATTTAAAAGACAACCAGTTTGGGTCTTACTGCAAGGGGGGGCTATACCCTTTGTACTAAGTATAGTCTCTAATCTGCCAAACCACAGATTCCTGAAGTGAAAGAATGTCTCACTGTGAGATAATGATGTAATAGAACATATTACTGAACCAACAAATTAGTGTGTCCTATGGCCTTGGTTCTGAAAGAAAACAGTTACCTCTATATCTGCTTAGACCAAAAGGGTATGTCTACACTGCAGATGGGAGCAAGTCTCCTGGTACAGGTAGGCAGACTTGTGTGAGCACACTAAAAAGAGCAGTGTGGATGGTGAGGCATGGGCTGGAGCTTCGGCTCTCAAGCCCATCAGACTCTCTAGGTTTCAGAGCTTAAGCCAGAATGTCCACACTGCTAATTTTTGCATTCCAGCTTGAGTTCCACCAATGAAAATCTGTCTACCCACTTCCAGCTGCAATGTAGACAAACTGGAAGAGACTTGATGAATCAGTAAAGAAGGAAAGGTACATTTTTTTTCTTACTATGGGAGATATTATCTCCAAGCTAACAACTGCTACAATAATAGTCTCCTCTCTGAATACAGCTAGTGGATTCTGGCAATTTCTGCTCCCCTGTGAAAGTGTCAACCTGAAAACTTTTATAAAGCTATTTGTAAGATATTGTTTTATTGCCTTTTGTTTAACGTCACAAGCACCCCAGCAAAAGCAGGAGGGTTTCATCTAGGATTCAGTGTATTTGCTTTATAGGAACTGTCTAATGAAGCTTCCTTGGTGCTTCCACTTTAGCAATTATTAGTGCTCTGAACCAGAAGTTATTGGCTTGATGCATGAATTACTGGGTGAAATTGTGTGACCTCAGTTATGTGGGACAATACAGCACATGATCAAAGTGGTTTCTTCTGGTTCTATCATATATTAAACTAGTCCTTCACCCTCATGAGTACAAAACACACATGCTTTTTTATGTTTTTAAACAAAATCTCTTTTTATAGCATTACTATTAAGGAGTGGCATTTTTGTTTATGATATTTTAGGATTAATAAGGATTTTAATACACAAAGCATTTATTAAATAAAGCAAGTTTTTCTGGGTGGATTTTTAAAATAAATAACGGATGGTTTTCATTACATAATACTGCATGACTGATGTAATTAGGGATGAGTAGTCATGGAGCCACTTTATCAGCACATAAAATGTAGAAGTGCTTTAATGGTGGGAATGAAAAAGAAGATGTTGTCTACTTGCTACTGGAATTGAGGGTGGATACACAGTGAAATCTTTGATTTATGGAATCTTTATCGATTGTGAATCTGATCTACCAGTGAGAAGCCATAAAATGAGAACTGGTAATATTGACATGCCCAAAACCTACAGTTGCCAATATTGCACCCACAACACATTTTTCATCATTGCAAGACCACAGAAACTTGTTGTTATTACTTTCATTTGTATTTCTCAGTCCTGAATATAAAATTTTTCTTTAGACTGTTTTATTCTCCCCTTACACAAACGTCTGAACTCCACACTCCGCATTTCCCTCCTGTGAGCACACTTATGTCCTGAGATCACCAAGAAATATAGTAGATTTTCAATCTTGTAAACATTTGTTTTTCTACTCTATCTTAGATGGCTCCACCAGGGGCTGTCATTCAACATCAGAAACAAATCCACTCCCTAAAAGCTGTGCCCTCTGTACTCATAAATGCCACACTCAGAACACACTCTTCACCATTACTTACAAGAAATATACACTGCTGGTGTTCTTGTTCCATTATTTTCCTTTCATACACTCAGTGACTTCTAACAAGCATATAAATGGCTGTTTTTAGGGACTAACGTTTATTTTCATTGTTCCATTTTTTGACACTTGTAGAAAGAAAGGGTTTTTTTTTCATCCCCACAATAGATACATTTTAACTTGTATCCTATTAATGTCACTAATCTGGCTCCAGTCTTGTCACAACACTCCTTTAAACAAATAGGCTTGTTTAATGACATAATGAAAGGCTCCACTGTTGAATAGGCTAGATCTTCAGCTGATGTAAATAGATGTAGTATCAATGGTTCTATCATAGAATCATAGACTATCAGGGTTGGAAGGGACCTCAGAAGGTCATCTACTCCAACGCCATGCTCAAAGCAGGACCAATCCCCAACTAAATCATCTCAGCCAGGGCTTTGTCAAAACTGACCTTAAAAACCTCTAAGGAAGGAGATTCCACCACCTCCCTAGGTAACCCATTCCAGTGCTTCACCACCCTCCTAGTGGAAAAAGTTTTTCCTGATATCCAACCTAAACCGCCCCCACAGCAACTTGAGACCATTACTTCTAGTTCTGTCATCTGCTACCACTGAGAAAAGTCTAGATCCATTCTCTTTGGAATCTCCTTTCAGATAGTTGAAAGCAGTTCTCAAATCCTCCCTCATTCTTCTCTTCTGCAGACTAAACAATCCCACTTCCCTCAGCCTCTCCTCATAAGTCATGTGCTCCACATCCCTAATCATTTTTGTTGCCCTCCACTGGACTCTTTCCAATTTTTCCACATCCTTCTTGTAATGTGAGGCCCAAAACTGGACACAGTACTCCAGATGAGGCCTCACCAATGCCGAATAGAGGGCAATGATCATGTCCCTCCATCTGCTGGCAATGTTCCTACTTATACAGCTCAAAATGCCACTAGCCTTCTTGGCAACAAGGGCACACTGTTGACCCATAGCTAGCTTCTCGTCCACTGTAACCCCTAGGTCCTTTTCTGCAGAGCTGCTGCCTAGCCACTTGTTCCCTAGTCTGTAGCAGTGCATGAGATTCTTCCGCCCTAAGTGCAGGACTCTGCACTTGTCCTTGTTGAACCTCATCAGATTTCTTTTGGCCCAATCTTCTAAATTGTCTAGGCCCCTCTGTATCCTATCTTTACCCTCCAGCATATCTATGACTCCTCCCAGTTTAGTGTCATCTGCAAACTTTCTGAGGGTGCAATCCACGCCATCCTCCAGATCATTAATGAAGATATTGAACAAAACCAGCCTCAGGACCAATCCTTGGGGCACTCCGCTTGAAACCGGCTGCCAACTAGACATGGAGCCATTGGTCACTACCCATTGAGCCCAACGATCTAGCCAGCTTTCTATCCACCTTATAGTCCATTCAGCCAGCCCATACTTCTTTAACTTGCTGGGAAGAATACTGTCGCAGACCATATCAAAAGCTTTGCTAATGTCAAGGAATAACACATCCACTACTTTCCCCTCATCCACAGAGCCAGTTATCTCATCATAGAAGGAAAGTAGGTTACTCAGGTATGACTAACCCTTGGTAAATCCATGGTGACTGTTCCTGATCACTTTCTTCTCCTGTAACTGCTTCTAAACTGATTCCCTGAGGACCCGCTCCATGATTTTTCCAGGGACTGAGGTGAGGCTGACGGGCCTGTAGTTTCCCAGATCTTCCTTTTTTCCCTTTTAAAAGATGGACACTACATTAGCCTTTTTCCAGTCATCTGGGACATCCCTCAATCACCATGAATCTTCAAAGATAATGGCCAGTGGCTCTGCAATCACATCCGCCAACTCCTTTAGCACCCTCGGATGCTGTGCTTCTGGCCCCATGGACTTGTGCTCATCCAGCTTTTCTAAATAGTCCTGAACCACTTCTTTCTCCACAGAGGGCTGGTCACCTCATCCCTGTGGTGCCCAGTGCAATAGTCTGGGAGTTGACCTTCTTTGTGAAGACAGAGGCAAATAAATAATTGAGTAAATTAGCTTTTTCCAAATCCTGTGTCACTAAGTTGCCTCCCCCATTCAGTAAGGGGCCCACACTTTCTCTGACCTTCTTCTTGTTGCTAACATACCTGTAGAAACCCTTCTTGTTACTCTTAATATCTCTTGCTAGCTGCAACTCAAAGTGTGATTTGGCCTTCCTGATTTCACTCCTGCATACCTCAGCAATATTTTTATACTCCTTCCTGGTAATTTGTCCAATCTTTGACTTCTTGTAAGCTTCTTTTTTTTGTGTTTAAGATCAGCAAGGATTTCATTGTTAAGCCAAGCTGGTTGCTTGCCGTATTTACTATTATTTCTACACATTGGGATGGTTTATTTCTGCAACTTAAATAAGGATTCTTTAAAATACAGCCAGATATCCTGGATTCCTTTCCCCCTCATGTTTTTCTCCCAGGGGATCCTGACCATCAGTTCCCTGAGGGAGTCAAAGTCTGCTTCAATGCTTATAGGCACCATGTGAGGATCTGAATGAAGGTGGCTGGAAAATGGAAATCCTTTCCAGTGAAAAGTTTCAGTTTTCACAAAAAAAATTATCCTAAATCAACATAAAAATGTATATGTTTTTGTTTGTTTGTTTTTTTCAGAGCTGAGTGAAAAGCAGGGAGATAGAGCATCTGAGCATGCTGCCTCACTGGCCCTGGAGCTGTGAGGATGACTTACAGGCAGGGTACTCAACCTGGCAACCCTTCAAAAAACTTTTATTCATTTCACTGGTGAAATTGCTAAGCACATTCCAAGAATGTGAACTGAAATCTTATGGAACTGTGTTGGTTTGTGAAACATCTGAGCTGGTATTTCATTTTAGCAGCTGTTAGGCATGCAAAACTTCAAGTTTGCTTGGAGATTTAAAAGGCTGACACAGTATTCAGGTTCATTCTATTATAGATGTACCTATATCTTCATGAGGAGTGGAGCATAACAGACAACGGCAGAAATGTCTTACATTACACTATAAAGATATCTAGGGATCAGTCCATTTTACCTGAGTGGCTTGAATAATTTGCTGCAGCTCTATAAAGAATAGGTTCATTTTCACTGAGAAAAATAAAATGAATGGATTGGTCAAATAATGATAAAAAATATTACTTTGAGCCAGGGTTCCAAATCTATCTATGTTAGGCTTTCGCACTGCTGGCAATCACCAAGCACCTTCCATGTAAAATCAATAGACATAGTGAAATCCCTTGTGGAATTCATTGGTCCCTGCCATTTCTCCTTTTTAGGGTGAAAATTCTGCATAGATGGGATTTTGTTTTAATTTTATCTTGTTCTTGGTAGAGTTTTAGAGGTAAAGGATGGGAGATCAGTGTTGTGATTGTCATTCTTATGGAAGAAACTTTTTTTTTTAGAGCAGAAAAACAATTAGAAGGGGTTTGTCAAAAAGGGCTGGATAACTTTGTAGTTCTGAAAACTATGATACGGGTAATCGGTCTGCTTGAGACATAACCTGATTAGATATAACCTAAATATCACAGAGATAAAGGATTTTTCTTCTCCTGTGAACATAGTACATATTGAAGTTTCTCTTTTCTTTTGTAATGTCAGATATTGACCACAGCAGGAAGAAGGATACCACATTTGGGGGGCTGAATTGTTGTGGTAAATATTATATTCCTTTATTGTATGTTATTTATTATTAGATTCCCAGTGACGACCCAAGAAATACTAAGATTTACTATTACAGTCACATCTAGAGGACCCAAGCAACATTAGTACATTATTATGGATGAAAACAGAGAAGCCTATAATAAAAGATAGTTGCTGCCCAGAAAGGTTCACAGTCCAAGTAAACCAGAATAACATAGGGTAGGGGAAAGGGTTAGAAAATATGAGCAGAACATTGAGCACTAAAGCACAGAGAAATTAGGTGACTTGAATGTCACATAGGAAGTCTGCGGTAAAGGACTGAACACAGGTCATCTGACTGCCAGCCACATACAGTAACAATAAGACAACATTTGCTTCTTTCTAACAGTGCTTTTTGTTGATGGAAATGCCTGGAAAACTAGTATTGGATCACATTGTGCTATATGTTGTACAAACACAAATTATAGGATTATTTTATGGTTTACAAGGTGGAGCTTCAAGTTCTATTTCTCTTCTCCTATTTACATAGATGCTGGGACACCTTGGCACCCCAATATTCACCACTGTCATGTAATTAGGATATGTTTTATACAAAGTATGCCTTTTGAGGGATCATTCTAAAAGTCTGCTAGACATTAATATATCATTGAATTGTATGTGCTATTGTCGTATGTGAAGTTATGAAGTTTGGCTATCTATGTGTCACTGAAATATGTTGTGAGGTTGAAAACACCCACAAGCAGCCTTTCAAGTACAACAATAAAAAAGCCAAACAATGTTAATGGCTTATTGAGGAAATGCACACAAGCACAAGGATTACCCCAGGAACAGTGTACAATAGAAACCTCTCAGAGATAGCACTACACAATGGAAACTGTTTGATCCAGATCATAGCAAAAGAGATTTCCAGCAAGTGGGAATAAGATATAAAAGGGGGAACTATGGGACCTCACTTGCCCTACAACAACACACCTGGAAACATCTGACGAATAAAGACTGAACTGGGGGAAGTGATGGTACCAGGCTAAAGGGATTTCTAGCTTGTGTATGAAAACCAGGGAAACCCAAGCTGCAAAGCACAGGCAGCTTGTGCCTTATGAATCTGTCAGCCTGTTTATCACTCAGGGTAAGAATTTGCTAATTCTTATCCTACCTATCTAGTATGTTAAGCTCAGTTTGTGGTTTTGTTTATTTATTGGTAATCTGCTTTGATCTATTTGCTATAATTTATAATCACATAAAATCTATCATTTATAGTATAGTATAGTTAATAGTCTTATTTTATGCTTTAATCCAAACAAGTGTGCATTTGACTAAGGTATCTAAGGAAAATCTCATCTTGGTTACCACAAGTGTGCATGATCCTCTTCACATTAAGAGAGAGGTGGACTGGGTGTTAAACCAATATACTGGCCATATTTGACCAGGGCAGGATGGTACTGCTATGGGGTCTTATGTTGGGAGGCTGGTGGTTAGAGACCCTGCATATAACTGCATCTGGGTGTGTCCCTACCTGTGTGAATGCTGGTGAAAGTGCAAGCTTGGAGGGTTTTTCAACTTGTCACAGCAGCACAGTGTGAGAGGGAGCCATGCTCGTGGGTCACAGGGCTCAGTGGCACCTCAGTTCCAAATGGCACCCCATGGGGAACCTATCACAGCTCCACAGACTTCAACATTTGTCACCAGGTGCTAACTGGATCTGTGAATCTTCATCTCTGTTTTCTTTGTGATGCTGACGGGATATAAACATTCACATCAAAGTTCTATGCATATCTGATTGATCTGGTATATTCATAATATCTAAGCAGCTAATTTCAGTCTTTTTATATACTGCCTGGAAATGAATGGCATGAAAGCTTTTGTAGGAGAGTCATTTTGGTACATAAATTCCTCGGTTAATTTTCTATTACTGTTTTAAGAAAAAATAAGAACATATTTGCCCCCCTGCGCCTTTATTAGGTATGGACACGTATGAAAGAAGACAGAAAGCTATTCATAGATTCCTAGATTCTAGGACTGGAAGGGACCTCGAGAGGTCATTGAGTCCAGTTCCCTGCTCTCATGGCAGGACCAAATACTGTCTAGACCATCCCTGATAGACATTTATCTAACCTACTCTTAAATATCTCCAGAGATGGAGATTCCACAACCTCCCTAGGCAATTTATTCCACTGTTTAACTACCCTGACAGTTAGGAACTTTTTCCTAACGTCCAACCTAAATCTCCCTTGCTGCAGTTTAAGCCCATTGCTTCTTGTTCTATCATTAGAAGCTAAGGTGAACCAGTTTTCTCTCTCCTCCTGATGACACCTTTTAGATACCTGAAAACTGCTATCATGTTCCCTCTCAGTCTTCTCTTTTCCAAACTAAACAAACCCAGTTCTTTCAGCCTTCCTTCGTAGGTTATGTTCTCAAGACCTTTAATCATTCTTGTTGTTCTTCTCTTGACCCTCTCCAATTTCTCCACATCTTTCTTGAAATGTGGTGCCCAGAACTGGACACAATACTCCAGTTGAGGCGTAACCAGCACAGAGTAGGATGGAAGAACGACTTCTCATGTCTTGCTCACAACACACCTGTTAATGCATCCCAGAATCACTTTTGCTTTTTTTGCAACAGCATCATGCTGTTGACTCATATTTAGCTTGTGGTTCACTATAACCCCTAGATCACTTTCTGCTGTACTCCTTCCTAGACAGTCTCCTCCCATTCTGTATGTGTGAAACTGATTGTTCCTTTCTAAGTGGAGCACTTTGCATTTATCTTTATTAAACTTCATCCTGTTTACCTCAGACCATTTCTCCAATTTGTCCAGATCATTTTGAATTATGACCCTGTCTTCCAAAGCAGTTGCAATCCTTCCTAGTTTGGTATCATCTGCAAACTTAATAAGCGTACTTTCTATGCCAACATCTAAGTCGTTGATGAAGATATTGAACAGAGCTGGTCCCAATACAGACCCTTGCGGAATCCCACTTGTTATACCTTTCCAGCAGGATTGGGAACCATTAATAACTACTCTCTGAGTACGGTTATCCAGCCAGTTATACACCCAGCTTGTAGTAGCCCCATCTAATTTGTATTTGCCTAGTTTATCATTAAGAATATCATCCGAGACTGTATCAGATGCCTTACTAAAGCCTAGGTATACTACAGCTACCGTTTCTTCTTTATCCACAAGACTCGTTATCCTATCAAGGAAAGCTATCAGATTCTTTTGGCATGATTTGTTCTTTACAAATCCATGCTGGCTATTCCCTGTCACCTTACCACCTTCTAAGTGTTTGCAGATGATTTCCGTAATTACTTGCTCCATTATCTTCCCTGACATAGAAGTTAAACTAATTGGTCTGTAGTTTCTTGGGTTGTTTTTATTTCCCTTTTTATAGATGAGCACTATATTTGCCCTTTTCCAGTCTTCTGGAATCTCTCCCGTCTCCCATGATTTTCCAAAGATAATAGCTAGAGGCTCTGATACCTCCTCTATTAGCTCCTTGAGTATTCTAGGATGCATTTCATCAGGCCCTGGTGACTTGCAGGTATCTAACTTTTCTAAGTGATTTTTAACTTGTTCTTTTTTTATTTTATCTTCTAAACCTACCCCCTTCTCATAGCATTCACTATGTTAGGCGTTCCTTCAGACTTCTCAGTGAAGACCGAAACAAAGAAGTCATTAAGCATCTCTGCCATTTCCAAGTTTCCTGTTACTGTTTCTCCCTCCTCCCTCCTCCTTCTATTGCTTGAAGATACATTTATTTGTATATTCTTTATTTTATTCAGCAGCTATTTCATGAACTATTCTCAGGCTGCATTGTTCCTGGCCTTGACTGTGTATTACCCAGCACAGACAGGGTGCCCAAGAATACCTGCTTACTTTCTCTTCAGAGGCTGATAAGAAAGTGATTGTTAACAGTTGGAAGTATCACATAATTCTTCATATGCAAACCTACTTTATTTTTAAGGTAAATATAATTACAGAGACACATAATAAAAACAATAAAGAATGTGCACACATGCTAATACGCTTACCAGAGTCCATCCCACCTGTAATTTGGGATCCAGTAGAGCAGTCCTTCAAATCTCCACTTAAGGATGTTCCTTGTGGTTGTAAATTCATCACAGCTTCAATTCCAGAAGAGGCATACTCATGACAAGTTTAGTCCACCTTTTTATACAGATATGGGGTCTTTGATCTGGAGCTCCAAGAATCATATAATTAGTATAGCGTGGGTATCTCTGCCCAGGGCATATCTTCAAAAGGTTGGCTTTGATGTGGGGAGAATTTGCATTCCCCTCATCTCAAGGTATTTCCTAGGAAATCCACTTCACACATATTGTTCCAAAAAGACCTCTGAAATTCTTCATGCCTTCCAGAGATTTAATTAATAATGTCTTCCTTTTAAAGAAGTTCCATCTTACAATAGTACATACATATTTGCATTTCTAATACAATGAACCCCAAAGATATTATCCCACATTCAATAAAGTTTAAATTATTCAATAAAGTTCATTCAGGATACTGTCAATCTGTAACATTAACCATATTTTTTCTAACTAAAACAAAGAGAACCCAATGAAAAGCACATTTGTGTAAAAGTGAACTTTGCCCAAGCTCAAAGGAGCAGGTAGATTGTGTTTCTCTCTTTACATCACAAAATTTCTACATTGACTCTCCCTATGATGCATGCATGTGTTTGAAAGAACCACACCGGAACCCTTTGCACCTACTGAAAAATACAGATCAGGGCTTCATTACAGCCCCAAAGAGTAATGCTTGTCAGAAAATGTTAGACAAAGCATTTTCTTTGGATATAGTTTTCAGGACCAGAATAGAATTTATTATCCAAATGAGATACAGTCACAAAATACTCAATAGCCTGGTAGTTAAGAAATTCAGCTAGAATCTGGGAGACCCAAGTTCAGACTTATTCTGCCTCAGTCAAATGAGGGATTTGAAGCATGACCTTTTACATCCCAGTCGAGTGTCCTAACCCCACCCATGATTTCATTTCCCAAGGAAAGCAACTATTGATTTTATTTTGCAAAACAGAAATTTTTTTGGGATATTGAGGCTTAGGTCATGGCAGGGATATTAACTGCAAGCTTATCAGATGCAGTTGTCTTAAAACTGCTACATAGGACATAGCAGAACAGATGCACTATTCCAACAAATAGGCTGACTCTTCCAGGAAAGGCAAATATCCAGCATTACAAGGAGGGTGAGGGATGATGGCAGATTCCATCCCACTGTGTCTCCAGAGAGGGCTCCATACAAAGTCCAATTAGTTTTGTGGAGAATGTTTTGAGGTTGAATTTTACCCTGAATAATTTTAGTGATGGATGCACTTGTGCTCTCACTTTCCAAAGGTGGGCTTGAAGAAATAATTTTGTTGACTGGATGCCTGCACGTTTTCTTTTAATCATAGCAATAGTATGTTGCCAGGTTGAAAAAATTGAATGTGACTCACCAGGCTGTGACAGTGATCTTTACTGCCATAAATGTACATGAAAAATAACTTGTGTGGAGACATTTCACAAATATTTGTACCAACATGAACAGACAAAGGCAGGCAAAATAATGTAACATTTCATTGTTCCCAGAGGGCACAGTGCTACTGTGCATCTTTCTCTGACTGTCCATGGGCTTTAGAAATTTTGATTGAAAATACAGTACTGCAGGTCAAGTGGTGTAAATATAAGACATCAAGGATGAGGTGACTGCATATACTGAAATGTGCCAGCTGCTTTAGATTTCTGTAGAGGATTTGCATTTTTATTAGCATCGGTGTGCCAAATTGCACAATAATTTTGGCAAGTATATTAATTTTTGATGGACAGCCTGTGACTCAGGAGAACAGAAGGCACTGCTCCAGCGCTCAAATATTTGATCTATTTGCTTCTTTTCTGCAATGTACTGATGTGGTATGTGCTATTGTATATAGAGATACAGGGTCAAAAACTTATTACTACAGCCAGAACCCTATGTATGAAAGTTGCCTCTGTGGGCTAGTAGTATTATCTGGCCTAAAGGTTACAGAAGAAGTTGCATTTTGAGTATCTTCACTTACAATTAGGAAATAGAATACAATAAGCCAATCCTTTATTGCTTTTGAGACTGTTTTTCAGAAAAAAAAGTCTTTGTATAAATTAAAGCATTTTTGCAGAAATGGTAGAGATAGTGCTTTTATTATTTAATTCTGTTTTATTTGTAGTACTGAGTTTATCATAGTAAAGTATGATAGCTTAAAAGGCTTTTAAATCTGCTTGGATGAGCAATATATATTAATGTTTCAGAGAGACAGAATTTGTGCTAATATAGTGTCATTAGACTGTTTATGGACCAAATCTACTCACCCTACTAGCATAAGTTCCCAATTGAAGACAAGAGGATAACTTTTCTATCTCGCCACCCATCAGCATAGTATATGAGTACCTTCTATGTAAAATCACTAGCAATAGCAAAGTCCCTTGGCACTTCTCTCTTTTTGGGGTAGGGTATAGTTATGGGGATGGGAGTCAGGAGGTGTTTGGGAATAAAAGAGGAATTTGAATTATGAGAGTCACTTATGGTGACAAGGCTTTCTCAAAGAGAGTATTGGTGAGCATTCAGTCAGAATGAACAAGGAATGAGTATTGTGCAGCTAGCTTTAAAAACCGATGGCTGGAATCAAAAGTATCAAAGTCTATTTAGGGCCTGCCATGGGTCTCTTATTGACCAGAATGTTCCCTCACAGCCAGATGTGGCAATGCAGAAACTCCACCTTAATTTTCCATGCCAGACAGCTGTTTGGCCCTGTGAGTGTTGTCCTCTTCTCAACACTCAATCTCTCCAGCCAGGTCATTTATAATTTCGCCCTTTCTGGAGTAACAAAGAGATCCATGGGCCAAAAGTCCATCATCCTGTACAGGGTTATCAACTCCCAGCCTGAGTTCTACAGTTCTTGTATCCTCTTTCTCAAGGAGGCTTTTCTATCTCTTTTCCTATCCATCTTACTTTGTCATTCACCATACAGCCAGATATCCCTTTCCAAAATCTTTAGTCACTCTCAGGGGGTCTTTCTGTTAACAGCTTGCTTTTCAGTAGGCTAGAAAATACCTGTGTCTCACAGATCCCTACCATGTGCTATGCTCATCTGCAAGGATGCTGACAGACCAATGTACTGGTAGAGGAAGATTATTTATACTAAATCTGGCTTGATAATGAACATGAAGAAATGCAATCTTCATCGCAATGGGGCCATTGATTAATTCAGGGCTAATGTGACTATATATCCCAGAAAATTCTTGATGCATCTGAAGAAGTGGGTATTCACCCACGAAAGTTCATGCTCCAAAATGTCTGTTAGTCTATAAGGTGCCACAGGATTCTTTGCTGCTTTTACAGATCCAGACTAACACTGCTACCCCTCTGATTCTTGATCGTCTGTTTCAGTTGCCCATCATGATCTCCCAGTCAGCTTTAAAAATGTTTGCTTCTGATTTCTGGAAACTAGGCCAGGTTCTGGATCTGTGCCACTGCAGAGCTGCTAGCCAGCTCAACTAATAGCTTTTACAAGAGACAGGCCCCTCTTTACCTATCTGACTGGTGGCTCTATAATGCATCATGAGTCTAATATGCTAGTGTACCTCAGGACTCCTACAACAAGAAGAACCCTTCAAAGAGTTCTGATGTACCCATGAAGGCATATTAACTCTTGGTTGGTTATATTGGGTTATAGGATGGAGAAGAATCATGGAAGATGGTAGGAGATATTTTTCCCCACAGTGAAAACATGAAATCATTACAATTTGCATACAGAATATTTTAAGTATCTAAAGTTTCTAACTCCATCTTTCACTGTCCTGCTCTATGTGTCTCCTGTTCCCTGTGCTGCTCCTTTATATCTCCCCAGCCATCTTTTCACATCTGTCTTGGTCTGCACTCTCCTTCTGTTTGTCCTATCACCATTCGCCCCCCATCTTCCCAAGAACCTTTCCCTTCTATAGTACTGCTGTCTTCTACTTTTTCCCTTGGCCACACACTTCCCAAAGGGACTTGATGTGAAATTCCATAGAGTTTAAGGCCAGGTGGGACCATTAGACCATATTTTCTGACCTTGCCTATATCACAGGCCTTTTCAGAGGAGTAGGAGTGATTTTTTTGTTTTGAATGATGTTAGGGAGGTGTTGAAAATTTAGCTTTCTTCAACTTTAACTATGAAGCTGCTCCATGATACATGCTCTTAAACAAGTGTCATATATAAATTCTGTAAACAGGAAATTATTCTTCACTCATATTATCAATAAAACAATATATGTAGCTATAACAGCCTTTGCATTGTGCTCATTTACCTGTAAGGGATTCACAGATTGTGGTAATCTCTATTTCCTTATGACACCTGAAGGACAAAATCCTAATCAATAGAGTGTATCCTTGGGTTTTAATCATAAAGGACATATTGAGGAATAAGTAAAGGAAATCCACAGCTTAAAGACATAAAAAATGAAACAGTTAATCATTATTTTTTTTGTCCACCCACTCAACAACTAAAGACAGCTGAGAAATTCAGTTAACATATCAAATGCCCATGAGCTTCTCAGAATGAGTTGGAAAAAAAACCCTGGTTTCACTTGGAAGGTTTTCTGTAGGATTTCCATATAGCTTTCATACTCTAATTCTATTTGTCACATATTCACTTAACTGAGTTTACTTGTATTCATACTTACAGAGGAAAAAATAACCCCCAAATCATTCATTGTTGTGTGAGTTCTTTCCCTTTAGTTTCTCTAAGTGATAGCAATCTGTAAGTTTCTTACCATCATGGAAAGCCGTGACATTTTTCTAGAAATTAATAGTCAATAATACATTCTTTCAGGTTTGCATTCTTAATACAGGAAAACCAATTAACTTATTTAAGCATAGTGTCAAAGTTTGCCAATCATATTTGGTACTATGAACTCTAATTCAATAAATCCAAACTGGACTCCTTTTCCACATACAAAAGACTGTATGGGAATTCAGTTACTATATTTTCCTGAAGATCTGAGATAAGACTCATTTAGAATGGCTGAGATTTTACAATTCACTGTTGTCTGTTTGAACAAGAAATCATTTGTATAATAATAATGAAAATTATCAATGCTTTTTTCTTTGCTATATAAAATGCCATCAGTACAATGCAGTGTATATTAGTATACTATAAAAATACAGAACACTTTTCCTGATCATTCTTATATACGTTAACACAGCTTGCAAACTGATCAGCATGAGTGGATCCTTATGCCCACATAGAACTTAAGTGAAATTAGTGGACTCTGTATAGGCACCTGTGTCTTGTAGAGTTAGGTGGGAAATTTTCCCAGCCTAGGAGAAACTTTGAGGTTTGAAAACATTTCCTTCTAGATTAAAGACAAAAAATTAAATTGTCATGGATTTATAGATGCATACATATATGCCAAGGCCAGAAAGGACCAATGTGATCATCTGCTCTGACCTCCTGTATAATACATGCTGTAGAATGTGCCTGAAATAATTCTGTTTTGAACTGGAGCATAGCTTTAAAAATACAAAAATTTAATCTTGATTTTAAAATTGCCAATGATGCAGAATCCATCATGTCAAACAAAACTAGTAAATTTATTATTATTTAATAATATTTATTATTGTTATAATTATATAATTTAAGTTAAATTTCAAAACAAAAAGTTATTTCCAAATGAAAAACAAAACTTTTTATTTTGAAAATGTCAAAATGGGACACTGACAATTTCAAAACTTTTTTTTTTAAATGTATACATGGAAAATTTGTTGAAACCAACCCCTTTGCACAAATGGTTTCTATTTTGATGCATCAGCATTTTGGGGGAGGCGTGGAGGAAACATTTAGTAATAATATAATAATAATTGGAGATATACCTATTTCCTAGAACTGGAAGGGACCTTGAAAGGTCATTAAGTCCAGCCCCCTGCCTTCACTAGCAGGACCAAGTCAAATATTAGTCAAATATTTCTGGACCATTTCTTGTGTTTGTCCACAAGTATCAGATAGGAGGAATAGCCCTTAGTTGCTTCTTCGAAATTCTGAAAATAATAAAAAAAACTTGGAGCTCATCCGGTGTGTTAGTAAATGTGCACCCTTTGAAAATCCAGTTTTAGACGTTACAGGTCTGAAAGAAGAGGAATAGTTTAACAGAGCATAATTAAACTGTACATACATCTGTGTACTCAATCAAAGTATAGCTACGTATTCCATGAAGATGTTTTAAATAATGGAATATGTGTCTGAACCTGACTTTAGACTATTTGACTGCCAAGTAAAGGTTTTATCACAAATTCAAAGCCTTTAATCATTTTTTGTTGCTCTTCTCTGGACTTTCTTCAATTTGTTCACATTTATCCTAAAATGTGGTGCCCAGAACTGGACACAATACTCCAGTTGAGGCCATATCTCTGTGGAGAAGAGTGGAAGACTTACTTCTGGGTCTTGCTTACAACACTATTGCTAATACATTCAAGAATGATGTTCACTTTTTTTGAAACAGTTTTACACTGTTGACTCATATTAAGCTTGTGATCCACTATGACCCCCAGATCCCTTTCCTCAGTACTCCTTCCTAGGCAGTCACTTCCCATTTTGTATGCATAGAATTGATTGCTCCTTCCTAAGTGGAGTACCTTGCATTTGTCCTCATTGAATTTCATCCTATTTACTTCAGACCATTTCTCTAGTTTTTCCAGATCATTTAGAATTTTAATCCTGTCCTTCAAAGTGCTTGCAATACCTCACAGGTTGTAAGTGTACTCTCTGTGCAAACTCCGGCCCACAGGCCAGATCCGGCCTCTCAGGGCTTTGGATCTGGCCTGCGGGATTGCCCCCTGTTGCATCGCGGGCCCCACACCGCTCTCAGAAGCTGACAGCACCATGTCCCTGCAGTCCCTGGGCTTGGGGGGCAGAGGGCTCCGTGCTTTGCTCTTGCCTCCAGGCACTGCCCCCTTCAACTACCATTGGCTGGGAACGGGGAACCGTAACCAATGGGAGCTTTGGGAGAGGTACCTGGGGGCATGGCAAGGGCAGCGCATGAGGATCCCTCCGCCCCCACTCCTCCAGGGGCCACAGCGCTTCCTGGAGTAGCGCAGGGTGCATGCAGCTGGCACCCTAGAGCCGCTTTAGGTAAGCCACTTCCTGCACTCTGCAGCCGTCCTGCATCCAACCCACTTTCCTGAGCCCCTTCATACACCCCGCACACCTCCGCTGCCCCAATCCCTTGCCTTGAGCCCCTTCCTACACACTGCACCTCCTCCCACACCCCACACTCCCTCCCACACTCCAACCCCCTGCCCCACATACAATTTCCCCACCAGATGTGGCACTCAGCCCAAAAAGTTTGCCCACCCCTGCTCTATGCCATTATCTAAATTGTTTACGAAAATATAGAACAGGACCAGACTCAGGACTGATTCCTGCTGGACCCCACTTGATACTGCCCTTCCAGCTTGACTGTGAACCAGATAACTACTCTCTGGGAATGTTTTTCCAACCAATTATGCACCCACCTTTAGGCTATAGTTCCCTAGTTTATTTTTAAGAAGATCATGCAAGACAGTATCAAAAGCCTAATTAAAGTCAAAATATACTATATCTACCCACATATCCATAAGGCTTATTACCCTGTTAAAAAAACCTACTAGGTTGATTTGACATGACTTGTTCTTGACAAATCCATGTTGACTGTTACTTATCATGTAGGTGTTTGCAAATTGATTGCTTGATTGTTTGCTCCATTATCTTTGCAGGTACTGAAGTTAAACTGGCTGCTCTATAATTCCCGTGTTCTCCTTATTCCACTTATTTACACTATATTTGCCCTCTTCTGTGCCTCTGGAATCTCTTCCATCTTTCATGAGTTTTCATCAATAATTACTAATGTCTCAGAGACCTCCTCTCTCAGATGCTTGAATATTCTAGGATGTATTTCATAATGCTATGCTGACTTGTAGACAATATAATTTGTCAAAGTAATTTTAAACTTGTTCGTTCCTTCTTCCATATGTTAGCCTCAGATCCTATTTCATTTTCAGTGATGTTCACTGTTAGGTTTTCAATCGCTACTAACTTTTTTGGTGAAAACCGAAACAAAAAAGTCCTTTAGCACTTGTATGTCATTTCCACATTTTCTGATGTGACATTTCACTGTCATTTCCACATTTTCTGTTACACATAACTGCAGACCTCTCTAACTGGATAGCTTCCTCAGCCTTGGAGATCTCCTTATGAATATTCTTGATAAATTCCTCATGTTCACTGAGATGCTCCCCAGCCTACCCACCTTCTCCTGAAGCTCTCCCACCTGCTTCCTGAGATATTACACCAGCAGATACCTTTCACATTGGACAGTCTCCCCGGCCTAGCTATCTATAAAGGGAAATGCAGGCCCCAGTGTCCTGAAATCCACACCAGGATCTGAGCAGAGGCACCTATGGTCAGGTTCTCTGTCTGGACACAGGTGCAGGTAGAGGAGACAGGAGCAGAGTAACCTTCCTTAATCATAGTGATTATATTACATCTCCTTCTTAAAATTCCTCTCAAACTCCCCAGTTTCCTTTCCCCTGATATCTCATCCAGAAGACTCCTGCCATTTTTATCTTTTCCATTTACAGTACTTGGGTTGCAAAGTGGACACTGCAGGCAAGGGGAGATCCAGGTAAGACCTCATATTCCTAGGACATGTTGTGTTCCTGATTATAGGAGACTTGCTATAGAACATTTTTTTTTCAGTGTACAAGGAAAATAGAAGATGGAAGAGGTAATTTAAAATACACAACCACAATATTATCTGTTTTATATTTAAACATTGGTTTGCAAGTAACATTGCAGATATCAAGATGGCGTAATGGAGGACAACTCTCATGGGGCATGTGACTTAAATAAATACACCTACAGCGTAGTGACATCTCAAAAAAGGTTAATATGGAAATGGCTTCATTCAGGAGCTTCTAGGAGGCATAAAATTGTTCCAGTACATAATTATTCAGTTAAGATGCCACATTTTTTTCAATGTCTACAAATGTGCTAATTGCCTTAATTTAATTGGCAATTAATCTGAGGTTAAAAAAATTCTAGTGTAGAGAACCTCATAGAGCAAGTTGTAGAACATGATTGTGACAGAATGCACCCCTGTATTCACACCCTACAGACTACTGTAATAATCTTTGTACAAAATATGCGTTGTGAGTTAATATTTAAAAACTAATAATATTGTGGCGAAATGTGTGTAGCAACATTATATGTAAAGTTATGAACATAAACTGAAATTATAACCAAAAACATGTCTACCAGAAAGTGAGAGTGGTAGACCTGTTTCTCAAAGCTAAAGGACCAGCAGGCACCTCCACCCAGGTATTATCAAAGTTGATGAGCAATCACCTGTCACGTGGCCATTTTTGGCAAAGAAGTGGGGCAGTAATGAATCGATTTACATTTTAGCAAATAACAGCATGGAACCCCTTTCATCATGAGACTCCATGTCTCCAATCTCTCAGAGGGAATGTACTTTATCTAGGGGTAACACTCGTTGCAAAATGTGACTAGACTATAAAAGTGAAGGGCAAAAGCACCACAAGGTTTCTCTCCCCCCACCTCACTCTCTCTCTCTGTTTCTCTCTCCCTCTCATTCTTTTTTCACATAAGAAGACAAGGAAACAGATACTTTACTTTGGGAGAGATCTTGACCTGCAATTTGGTCAGCCCTCTTGTGGGGAGCATGGGATAGCAATTTTATCTTGAACCAAGTCTAGCTGGTAAAATTTTAGCACTAGAAAGTGTATCTATTTTATTTCTTCTGTAACCACTTCTGACTTTAATGCCTTTTAAATTTACTCACTTAAAATCTCTTTATTTTTATTCTTTAATCAAACTAATCCTATGTTGCATTTAAAGTGAACTGTGTGGGTATGGCATTCAAAGTAGCACACTGTTGTACATTGACTCCTCATAGGGGCAACAAATCTCCAATATCGGGACCATCCAAGAGAGGACTGGACAGTGCAGAACACGTTTCTTAGGGAAAATCTGGAGCTGGGAGTGTGTTGAGATTACTCAGAAAGTGGTAACCAATGCTAGTGGAAGCCAGCATATGAGTGGAGTGTGCTGGCAAGTTGTGTGGCTATACAGAGACACCCGGAGTGTAATCTGCATGCTGGCAGGCTGTTTGTGAGTGGCCTAGTGGAAGCTACAGCAGCAAAGCATTGTGAGGCAACCAATGTTGCAGTACAAGGTAACTCAGCTCCTCATTTGTCTGAATTACAGCCCATAATGTGATAACAGTGCCCCAAAACTTGGTGTTTCATTAATCATGTTGTCATTTGATACCATGATGGCCAGTTTTAGGGCAAAGTTCTCTGAAAGCTTGCAGAATTTTCCTCTGCATCATGTATTGTTCCATTCAATAGATTTTATACTCACTTATTAATTTTATAACTCACTGCTGCATTTGTAATTATTATCTCTCCAGCTGAAACAAATGTAGAAGAAATATACTAGAATATACTGTTTTAGACAGATCATGAGAGTCTTCAAATCATTTCAGAAATGTTTCACATTATGTCTCTCTTACACATTTGTCAAAAAAAATGCACTTTAGAATAGATTAAACTAATGTATAAAGTGTTGTTCATATATTTCCCTAGTAGGTGGGTATGTTTTGTAACAGTGGGTTAATAATGAATACGATATTTATACTTCGCTCTTGCATAGTCTTTTCATCAGAGGCTCTCGAAATGCTGTACAGACTCATAGACTCATAGACTCTAGGACTGGAAGGGACCTCGAGAGGTCATCGAGTCCAGTCCCCTGCCCTCATGGCAGGACCAAATATTGTCTGGACCATCCCTAATAGACATTTATCTAACCTACTCTTAAATATCTCCAGAGGTGGAGATTCCACAACTTCCCTAGGCAATCCATTCCAGTGTTTAACTACCCTGACAGTTAGGAACTTTTTCCTAATGTCCAACCTAAATCTCCCTTGCTGCAGTTTAAGCCCATTGCTTCTTGTTCTATCATTGGAGGCTAAGGAGAACAAGTTTTCTCCCTCCTCCTGATGACAGCCTTTTAGATACCTGAAAACTGCTATCATGTCCCCTCTCAGTCTTCTCTTTTCCAAACTAAACAAACCCAATTTCTTCAATCTTCCTTCATAGGTCATGTTCTCAAGACCTTTAATCATTCTCGTTGCTCTTCTCTGGACCCTCTCCAGTTTCTCCACATCTTTCTTGAAATGCGGTGCCCAGAACTGGACACAATACTCCAGTTGAGGCCTAACCAGTGCAGAGTAAAGCGGAAGAATGACTTCTCGTGTCTTGTTTACAACACACCTGTTAATGCATCCCAGAATCACATTTGCTTTTTTTGCAACAGTATCACACTGTTGACTCATATTAAGCTTGTGGTCCACTATGACCCCTAGATCTCTTTCCACCATACTCCTTCCTAGACAGTCTCCTCCCAATCTGTATGTGTGAAACTGATTGTTCCTTCCTAAGTGGAGCAATTTGCATTTATCTTTATTGAACTTCATCCTGTTTACCTCAGACCATTTCTCCAATTTGTCCAGATCATTTTGAATTTTGACCCTGTCCTCCAAAGCAGTTACAATCCCTCCCAGTTTGGTATCGTCCGCAAACTTAATAAGCGTACTTTCTATGCCAACATCTAAATCGTTGATGAAGATATTGAACAGATCCGGTCCCAAAACAGACCCCTGCGGAACCCCACTTGTTATACCTTTCCAGCAGGATTGGGAGCCATTAATAACTACTCTCTGAGTACGGTTATCCAGCCAGTTATGCACCCACCTTATAGTAGCCCCATCTAAATTGTACTTTCCTAATTTATCTATAAGAATATCATGTGAGACCGTATCAAATGCCTTACTAAAATCTAGGTATATCACATCCACGCTTCTCCCTTATCCACAAGGCTCATTATCCTATCAAAGAATGCTGTCAGATTAGTTTGACACGATTTGTTCTTTACAAATCCATGCTGGCTATTCCCTATCACCTTACCACCTTCCAAGTGTTTGCAGATGATTTCTTTAATTATCTGCTCCATTATCTTCCCTGGCACAAAAGTTAAACTAACTGGTCTGTAGTTTCCTGGGTTGTTTTTATTTCCCTTTTTATAGATCAGCACTATATTTGCCCCCTTCCAGTCTTCTGGAATCTCCCCCGTCTCCCATGATTTCCCAAAGATAATAGCTAGAGGCTCAGATACCTCCTCTATTAACTCCTTGAGTATTCTAGGATGCATTTCATCAGGCCCTGGTGACTTGGAGGCATCTAACTTTTCTAAGTGATTTTTTACTTGCTCTTTTTTTATTTTATCTTCTAAACCTACCCTCTTCCCGTAAGCATTCACTATATTAGACATTCCTTCAGACTTCTCAGTGAAGACCGAAACAAAGAAGTCATTAAGCATCTCTGCCATTTCCAAGTCTCCCGTTACTGTTTCCCCCTCCTCACTGAGCAGTGGGCCTACCCTGTCCTTGGTCTTCCTCTTGCTTCTAATGTATTGATAAAAAGTCTTCTTGTTTCTGCAGGAAGATCTCGTGGTTAAGCCAAGGTGGTCTTTTGCCACATTTTCTATCTTTCCTAACCATCGGAATAGCTTGCTTTTGGGCCCTTAATAGCGTCCCTTTGAAAAACTGCCAACTCTCCTCAGTTGTTTTTCCCCTCAGTCTTGATTCCCATGGGACCTTACCTATCAGCTCTCTGAGTTTATCAAAATCCGCCTTCCTGAAATCCATTGTCTCTATTTTGCTGTACTCCCTTCTACCCTTCCTTAGAATTGCAAACTCTATTATTTCATGATCACTTTCACCCAAGCTTCCTTCTACTTTCAAGTTCTCAACGAGTTCTTCCCTATTTGTTAAAATCAAGTCTAGAACATCTTCCCCCCTAGTGGCTTTTTCAACTTTCTGAAATAAAAAGTTGTCTGCAATGCAGTCCTTTGCTACTGAGACATATATATATGCTCTTTTGACAAAGCAAAGGATGGTCCTGGTTAAAGTACAAGCACAGAAATTGGAGGGTGAAATATTGACCCAGTAGTGTTCAACAGCAGTTTTACCACTATCGCCAATGGGGCCCCGAATTTCAAGCAAAAGGATTTGAGTTTTTGGCAATGGCTCCTGCTTTTGAACAGAAGCTTGACTGACATTAACAGCCTCCCACTTCCCTCATTAGATAGATATGACTTGCATTTTACAGCTTGGGAAACTAAAGCCCAGAGAGTTTAGCTGATTTTTTTTAAGGGCCACTCAGAAAATCTGTGGTAAAGCTGAGAACAAAACTCAAATCCTTTTGCTTGAAATTCGGGGCCCCATTGGCGATAGTGGTAAAACTGCTGTTGAACACTACTGGGTCAATATTTCACCCTCCAATTTCTGTGCTTGTGCTTTAACCAGGACCATTCTTTGCTTTGTCAAAAGAGCATATATGTATGTCTCAGTAGCAAAGGAAATTCTTGGCACTGGCTCCTGCTTTTGAACAGAAGCTTGACTGATATTAATGGCAAGCAAAAACTACATACACACTGTACTTTTTATCACAATACTTATTTTTTAATTCTAATGAGAATGTGGCTTCTTGTTCTTGTCATATAGTATATTTATTTGGCTGGAGCTTTTGGAGAGATGTGTTTGCAAGACTAGGAACTTACGTTGCTTTTAATAATAAGTCTGAGATTGTCCATGCAATCAGACCATTTAGTCACTACAAGATCAGAACTCTGTGTGATAACATGGAGAGTTCAGGTGTTAATGCAGATATAAATGCAGAAAAAGAATATCCAGATGGATAAATTCATCGCTGTTTTGCAGCCATACATTTAGACTAAGTATTTGCTATTAGAATGACTAGTGAGTACATAACGTTTCTTTTAAATGATATATTATATTTTTGAGAAGAAAAACAATACAATGTGAAGTGATGTAATGTGAGAATATAATTTCAGATCGGATACAACTATCAATTCGGATGAAAAAATAGTTAACTTGAACTGTAAGTGGAAAGTGTAAGTGAAATTTCCTGTAAAAGAGACACTTTAGGCAGTGTTCAAGAGCAATACATTTTTCATTGAGGGTATCTCGTAAATGACAAATTTGCTCCAGTGGGCATTATTAGTAGTTTGCATAGCACAGTTTGTCAACATATCTGTCTTTTACCTGATGGGTGAAATTTATTAGGGTAAACTATAAAGGGCCTCCAGATAACACTATATGGAAAATGACTTTTATTTTTTTAATAAGAGAAAAATCCAAGATTAAACTGAAGAAAGCCAGTCAATTTATTATGGGGAGAAAGAAAACCCTGAGAAGTGATAATTAAAAAAGATCCTAGAAATGGACAACAGAGATAGCCTAGCCTATTTTTTTATTTTACTGTCTTTAAAATGATATATGTTTCAGGTTCGCCAAAAGGCTTTTTACAGGCTTTTGTTGGAACTAAAGCCTAATGTGATTAAAAGTTGGAAGAGAACATTTATTATTTTCCAGGCTGGATTGGTTATTTATGATCCATAAATGTACTGAATTGCATAAGGAAAGAATTCAGCATTAAACAAATATGAAATGTTGTTGTTGTATGATGAGAAAATGTAAAGGAAACATTTCTTCTGTTACAGATATACAATTATTATTTAAAAAATGAGTCTCCTGTGTTTTTAAAAGGTGATTGTACTGAAAATGTGTGAAAAAAATCAAGCTACTTTTTACCTAGATCTCTATTTTTTCACAGTCCATATACCAGAAAGTACCTTTACTGTAATCTGAAAAAAAATGAATACTGAGATAACAAAACTCATCTAGTCCTGTCAGAGACAGCAAATTTTAATCAGAGGAGTTTGGGAAGGGAGTTCAGTAATCAGAGCAGTAATGCACTGATACAAGAAGGACGTACTAAACCTTGAGCTGGATATCACCAGTGGATAAATGGGTCACAATCCTTCTCAAAAATGTTAATTTTCTTTTCCTGCAAAGACAAATCATGGCAATTGTATGCACATACTGATATCTCTTTAATAACTTGGACCATAATCTCAAAGCGAATGCCCTCATTTCCATCCCCAGGTATTCAGTTTCAAATATTGATATATTCTATTCTTTTTTATTCACTAGAGATTTTTTAAATTTCTGCATGAAGATTCAATAAATCCCTGTTCAGTATTTTTACAACACATGGAATTGTTGAATCAGGTATTCATCACGTCCCTACGACTGTAACCGAAAGAACTATTTATAAATATAAAGTGTATATTCATCATAAATAAGTTGCACCCTTAAAATGAATGCATGTTATCAATTGTCATTGTAAAGTACATCAATAAAACTGTGGCAAATTTGCACCAATCTTGCACTACATTTGTGTGCCAGGAGCATTGTAACATTAACATTGTATGTCAATTACAATACTTTATATTAAATCTAGAGAAAATTACCCTTGGAGTAACATAGGACAACACACTCTTCAATTTCTAGTCTTCTAGTAGTATGAGTTCAAGGCCAACCATTCATGCATTCGAAGAAGGAAATTATATATCTCTGATGAAAGGGAAGAGAAATAAGTATATTAGAGAAAGACAGAACAGCTTTGGCAAGGTGTACGCACATCAGAACATGTTTAAAATGAATCTTTCTCCTCTGGACAATGGGAGATCTGTGTTCACCTCTTCGATGCCTTTTCCCTAGTTGCTTATTGTCTCAGGTATAAATTATCCAAAGTACAGGGAAGTAGGGACCAAAGCCTGCTTTGATCCCTCTCCTCCCTCATAACTTAAGATTTTAGTAACTGGGTGTATGAGTACATGAAGACCACAGAGAGAGCTCTTATATTAATAGTTAGATGGAATAAATGGGCTAAAGGTGTCAACATGACCAAGTCCACAGCTAACACTAAACAGTGTTAAACAAGATTC
The DNA here is from genome assembly GCF_007399415.2 of Gopherus evgoodei. NCBI lineage: Eukaryota > Metazoa > Chordata > Testudines > Testudinidae > Gopherus > Gopherus evgoodei. The sequence goes on along the minus strand of NC_044322.1, from coordinate 84,827,461 downwards.
AGGGTTTGGGATGCAGAAACCTCAGCCTACTTACTACCATTAAATATCCTTTTAAATTTTTATTAAAGGTACAGAAAAGAAGCGAGGGGTGGGGGGGAATTAAAGCATTTGAAATGTAAAGTATTAAGTAAGGCATTAGTTTTAAGGTAATTTCTTGTTCTATTTCCCTTCAGATGGAGAGAGTTTTTAGAAGGGGGGAAAAAATCCAGCAACCCTAGTCTGACAGTCAGATAGTAATAAAGATGGTAGTAACTCTCCTTTTGGAAAAAAGAGAAGTTGGTAGAGAAGGGCTGGAGCTGTTATTGCTGGTGTGGTTAAAGTCTGATCCCATTTCAACCAGGTGGTATCTGGGAATCAGGTGGATCTGGTAGGAGTGGCTTTTCTCAGGCCTGGTCTGGTCAGGACATCCCTTAGGATTAGAACAATAAAGTTCCAGAGTACCTAAAGTTCATGGAGATGTGTGATAGGGCACATCTCACCACCACATCAGCTCCTGCTCACCATGCTGAAAATTAGCTCTTGGTTGCTGGAGTGCCTTTCACTAGTAGTGTCTTGCCGCTGTAGCTTCTGCTCCACCTGTAAGACCCGCATCACTCCCCAGACCAAGATGTCCTCTTCTAGGCATAGACCTCTGGCTGTGCAAACTTCCCTTTCTCCCCCATTCTGGGAAAACCAGTTGTCTCTAGTCCATCCACTTGCTGCTGTGGCCTACTGTAGCCTTCAGTCTAGCCCCTCATCTCAAAGGGTAAACTGCAGTCCAAGTACTTGCTACCTCCTCTGTGGCAAGTGGAGGGAAAATAGTGAGGTGGCCCCTCCCAGTACTCTGGTCTCCAGCCCAAGCCCCCAATAGCAAGCAGCCACATGCTGTTACTCCTCCAACTCCCACTGCTTATTTCCCTAGGCCACTTCCCCATAGCCCTAGCACCTTCCTGGCCCTTTGTATCGGGGGCCTCAGTCTGGCAGGCATCAGGCTGGAGATCCTTATTGCTCCCCTGACCCTGCACATCACTGCTCTATCTAAGGTACTCCTCTAAGGCAGCCAGTCCTTCTCCTGTGTATTCCAGGGAGAGACTGACTCTGCTCTGTTGAGCAGCCCTTCTTATATGGTCCTCTCTGGCCCTGATTGGCTGCTCTAACAAACCTTCTCCTGATTGGCTCTCTACAAGCCCTCCTCCCATTGGCTGGGTTTTGCACAGCCTTTCTGAGGGCTGCTTTTACCCTTCCTCTACCTGTGCAGGGCTGTTGACACCCCACAGGTTGGTAACCATGATGGTGAAGCTCACTCCAGTAGCCTCTGTCCGGTCTTCCTGTTTCTTTTCCCAGAAAAATCAGTTTGTTTAGAGACCCAAAAAGGGAGTGGTGAGTTGAATGTCCTTTCATTATTTTGTCCACCAGTTAGGTCTAAAATTTGACACACCATTTTTGGCTCATTAACTCTGTATCATCCGTTTTTAACGAGCATAATTTAAACAGTCCGTGGGTTATATCAAAGTGGCCTTTTTGGTTTAGACTAATCCAATTTCTTTGCCTGATTTTCTTGCACCTATTCACATCAACAGTTGTTATTAGAGGTTGTTGTTACATCTTATCAACTTACACTCTGATTTTACAGTTAAACACACAATTAGGGTAAATTTGTAGGTCCAGTTATCACAGTAGAGTCTCATGGGATGAGTACTGAGAGACCTCTGAAGGAGGGGAAACTTCCCAAGAGGGAGAAAGGAAGAAGAGAATGAGAGAAGAGATCCCACACAGGAAGTTAAAAGTAAAGTAAAGGCAAATAATTGATGTTTCAGTTTGGCCAGCAAAATAAAAATATAATAGAAATATTCAGTTATGAAAATGCTTAGAATCTGTCAGCAATAATAAAAGTCTATTAGGGCCAGCTTCAGAAAAGAGTCAGAATGCATGTCTCCTTTATAGCCAAGTAGTTAGGGCATTTGCCTGGGATAGGGGAAAAAATATATCTGAATCACAACTCTAGAGCAGGAGCTTGAAATCAGATCCCTATGTGTGCAGCTTAACCAGCAAGCTATCAGCTTCTCTCTGCTGGATTCAAAGAAGAGATTTGAATCCACATTGCCTACTTCTCACGCTATAGGGTCATTCTCCCTCTTTGACCCAATAAATATTTAAGTATTTATACAAAGTGGAAGAGCTTCAACAGGAGAGATCCTTTGCATTGGTCTTCATGACTGAGGATGTGATGGAGATTCCCAAACCTGAGCCATTCTTTTTAGGTGACATATCTGAGGATCTGCCCCAGCTTGAGGAGTCATTAGAGGAGGTTTTGGAACAAAATGATATATTAAACAATAAGAAGGCATCAGGACCAGATGGTATTCACCCAAGAGCTCTGAAGGAACTCAAATGTGAAACTGCAGAACTACTAACTGTGCTATGTAACCTATCATTTAAATCAGCTTCTGTAAGACTGGAGAATAGCTAATGTGACGTCAATTTTTTTTAAAAGGCAATCCTGCCAATTACAGGCAGGTAAGCCTAACTTCAGTACCAGGCAAATTGGCAGAAACTATAGTAAAGAACAGAATTATGAGACACATAAATGAACATGATTTGTTGGACAAGAGTCAACATGTGTTTTTTTGTTTTGTTTTGTTTTTGGAAAGGGAACTCATGCCTCATTGATCTACTAGAATTCTTGTGGGGGGTGGGTCAACAAGCATAGAGACAGAGGTGATCCAGTGGATATAGTGTACTTAGATTTTCAGAAAGTTTTTGACAAGGTCCCTCACCAAAGGCTCTTAAGCAAAGTAAGCTGTCATGGGATAAGAGAGAAAATCCTCTCATGGATAAGTAACTTGTTAAAAGATAAGAAACAAAGAGTAGGAATAAATGGTCAATTTTCAGAATGAATAGAGGAAATAGTGGTGTCCCCCAAGGGTCTGTACTGGGACCAGTCCTATTCAACATATTCATAATTGATCAGGAAAAAGGGGTAAACAATGAGCTGACAAAATTTGCAGATGATGCAAAACTATTCAAGATAATTCATTCCAAAGCAGATTGTGAAGAGCTACAAAGGGATCTCACAAAACTGGGTGATTGGGCTCAAAATGGGAGATGAAATTCAATGTTGATAAATACAAATAATGCACACTGTAAAACCTAATCCCAACAATACAAATAAAATTATGTGGACAGCTAAATTAGCTGTTACCACTCACAAAGGAGCAGGGCCGGCTCCAGGTGTTTTGCTGCCCCAAGCAGCCAAGACAAAAGAAAAGATAAAGCTGCAATCAGTGGCACTTCGGCAGAAGCTCTACCGTGCCACTTCATTCTTCAGTGGCAATTCAGCGGCTGGTCCTTCCCACTGACATGGCCTGGGGGACTTTCCACTGAAGACCTGTACATGCCGCCCCTTTCCATTGGCCGCCCCGAGCACCTGCTTCCTGCACTGGTGCCTGGAGCTGGCCCTGTGAAGATCTTGGAGTCAGTGGGGATAGTTCTCTGAAAACATCCACTCAATGTGCTGCAGCAGTCAAAAAAGCTAACAGAATGTTGGGAATCATTAGGAAAGGGATAGATAATAAGACAGAAAATATCATATTGCCTCTATATAAATCCATGGTATGCCTACATCTTGAATACTGCATGCAGCTGAGGTCACCCCATCTCAGAAAAGATATATTGGAAAAGGTACAGAAAAGGGCAACAACATGATTAGGTGTATGGAACAGCTTCCAGATGAGGAGAGATTTATAAGATTGGCACTTTTCAGCCTGGAAAAGTGATTACTAGAGGGGAATATGATTGAAGTCTATAAAATCATGACTGGTGTGGAGAAAGAAAATAAGGAAGTGTTATTTACTCCCTCTCAAAACACAAGAATTAGGGGTCATCAAATGAAATTAATAAGCAGCAGGTTTAAAAGAAACAAAAGGAAGAATTTCTTCACACAACACACAGTCAACCTGTGGAACTCTTTGCCAGAAAATGTTGTGAAGTCCAAGATTATAACAGGGTTAAAAAAGAACTAGATAAGTTCATGGAGGATAGGTCCACCAATGGCTATTACCCAGGATGGGCAGGGATTGTGGCCTTAGCCTCTATTTGCCAGAAGCTGAGAATGGGTGACAGGGGATGGATTGCTTGATGATTACCTGTTCTGTTCATTCCCTGTGAAGCACCTGACATTGACCACTGTTGAAAGACAGGATACTGGGCTAGTTGGACCTTTGTTCTGACCCAGAATGGTCATTCTTGTGTTCTTATTGAGAAAACACTATCTCAGAGTGGCCAATAACTTGATGGTTAGGGCTCCCACTTAGAAGTAGGAATAATTAGCATTCAAGTCCACTCCATATATAAACCTGAGTCTCTTAGGGTACATCTAGCCTGCAATAAAATACCTGTGGCTAGTCTGGGTCAAGAGATTCCAATTTGTAGGGCTATACATCTGCAGTGTAGAGATTTGTGCCTGTGATCTGGGGCCCTCCCCACATCCTGGGGTCTCAGAACCTGAGCCCAAATGTCTGCACTGCAATTTTGTAGTCCTACGAGCCTGCATAAGCTGACCAAGGACAGCCAAGTGTGTTTCACTGCAGTGTAGTCATACCTCCACATGTCAAATTACAAATTGATCAAAACTGCATTTTTTGGCAAATGAACTATTCATCCAAAAAAGTCCAGTTCTAATTAAGAGATCTTTACTGGATAAACAGAAGGGAGTGGGAGCTTTTGAAGGAGAAATGAGATAAACCCCAAAGTAGGCAGAAAAAAAGATTCCACAAATAGAAAAAAAGAGGGAAGAGATACCTAATGGGAAAAAAGGGGACAAGTGAAAGATGCCACCAAGATTGCTATTCCTACATCCTACAGAGATTGCTATTCTCTATAAGAGATGTTACCATGTCGCCATCAGAGGGGTCAAGATTAAAATTGTTACTGTTTATCGGGATAACTGTGGCAAGCAAACTACCTGATATAGCTACAGGTCATTGAACAGTGTATTCTGGCTTTCCATTACTGTATCTGAGGTGTATCCATCCCACACAAGGCCTGGAGGGATAAATTATGCCAATTAACCTATAGGCTGCACCTGGAGGAAAGCCAGCGGGTGTTCAGGTTTAATTGATGATGAGGTACAAATGGAGAAGGAGCTGGCCAGGGTTTATAAGTAGAGGAAGTTGGCACTAGATGGGTAGGCGGGCTACAGGGAGGTGAGCCTGCACTCACACTCCCTAATATCAGGGGGAGAGCAGAAGTATGAGAAAGGCAGTATAGGTAAAAATCCAGAAAAGGATGTCTGAGAGAGATAGACTTGAACATCTGGTTTGAGGAATCCTGGACTGGAACCTGGTGTAGATGGTGGGTCCGGGTTCCTGTTGCTGAGGGTGTGGTGCAGTCAGCGCAGAAGTGGAGATAGATGCCTGAAATCCTGGAATGGGAAGATGATTGTGATTTGGTCAGAGAGCTAAGGCATCAAGGAGAGGCATTTCAGCTCTTGACCAGTGAGAGATGGACTGCAGATCTAGTGCATGACAAAATGGGCTGAGCGACTGCACAATGGAGTGCAGACAGTGGTGATCTAATTCCCCAAATGAGCCATGAGGAGGTGACAGTGAGTAGTAAGTAGCATACACCTGTTTTAGTGTTTAATCAATTAATTGTTTCTTTAAGTCTTCAGCCCTAAGTAATAACTCTAAATTCCAAGTTGGCTATAACATTTTTTTATGGAAGGGATGAGCTGACAGGGTTATGAGGTTCACGACTTATCAGCCGTAAACTATTGTGTTCATTATACATTTTAATTTCATGTATTTAATGACAAAAGTATTAGACACACTAATGTTAGAACAAGATAAAGATCTCAGATGAAAATAAATCATATGTCCAGCAAATAAATAGAAAGAATTAAAAAGTAAATAAAGTTTCAAGATGAATTATTAAGTACTTAACTTTCCTTAAGAGAATGTCCTTGTTTTTCAGTCTACAATGTTTGTAAGACTAGTTTGGTTTCTTTTTTCATTAGTGCCCTAAGGTTTACCAATGTTCCATGAATCTTGCAGAACTTCATTCAAACAATATTTCATCCATCTGTCCCTTTTCAAAGATAATGATAGATAATGTACAGATAACTTTGTCTTCCTCTTAGTAACTTGTCAGAACAAATTGTTACTTCAAATCTTCCCATGACTTTGAAACTTGGTATTAACCACTTTACAGAGAATGAAAGTACATAGATAACATTTCTTAGCAGCTTCCGAGTGCCATATATCATGTCTGGTGTCTCTGCATTTATCCTTTGCTCTGATTCACCATTTTAATGTCTTTTTAAAAAAAAAATTAAACAGAAAATTATAGCATCTATTGTACAATGAGAAGCACAATAGTCAAAGTCTAAATTGGAATTAGTGTTAAATCACAAAGATCAAACTCTGCGTCCCGCCCCTGCCCCATGTGAAAGTAGAATGAATTATATTGTAAAAATAAGAATGGATTAAAGAAATGTTTTATGTATCTTTAAGCAGAAATAAGAAATGTTGAAATACAGGTGCCAGGAAAAGAAACATTAGGCATAAATAATGGTGCTAATGGCGAAACATTAAGAGAAGATCAGTAAGAGTTAGTAAGGAAGTAGGATATGCATGCTGTGCCCCAGGTAAATTTTACAGTTTTGCTCTTTTTGTCCCTTTGTTTAGTTCCTGCCCTTTTATCTGTATAAATAAGATAGTTTGTGTCTTGCATGGTGCTCACATTATCTGGGTGTTATTAGCAGAGCGCTGTGCTAATAAAACAGAGTGGTCTAACAAACTGTGAGTCCTGAGTTTAACTTTGACACCCAGTAATTCATATCCGTTATGAACGGCTGATTTTATTACACTAGCATGAAATAATCAAAGACACCATTTGCAACAAGATGAAAATGTCTAACCATCTACATGCACTTGCAAGTTTTACAATGCAATGAGGAAAAGAAAATTATTAGAAATGGTCAAAGATGGTACAAATAGGATCAAAATAATAAAATTAAGAAAAAAAATGTAGGCTGAATAGGACAAATAGCTTTTCAACAGTGAAAACCATAAGGCTATGGATTAATATCCTAAGACTGTGGTGGAAGTTCCACAATAGACAGACTTTTAAAATTAGGATACAAGCATTACAAGCATTACAAAACATACCAGGGAGAAGGAGCCTGAATTTGCACAGAATGTACTGGTTGACCTAATTATTTCCCCATCTCTAACTTCTACTGTATTAAATAATATTCTGCATTATTCTGTGCTTTCCATCTGAGTATCCCAAAGCATTGTACAAATATTCAGCATTACAAAATTCCCTGCGAAGTAAGTAAGCATTACACCCATTTCAGACATGGGTAAACTGAAGCACTGGGAGCCAGATTCAACATTTTCAATGTAGTTCCTACATTTAGCCACTTAAATGTGACCAAAATTTTCAGAGTTGCAGGGCACCTACAAGTCCCATAGAACTCAATTAAAGTTGTGGGTGTTCAGCTGTTCAAAAACGAGTTCACTTTTATCAGGGTGCTTAAATATGCATTTAGATGTTCACCTTTAGTCCTGCAGATTTGAAAAGTTTCACTCTAATGACTTAACAAAGTTGCACATGAGTCAGTAGTAGAGAAAATTGATCCCAGAACATCAGAATTCCCATATCCAACTCTGACATGTTTTCCATACTTCTTCCCTGTGATTCTATAGCACTGTTAAGAGAACAGATCAAGGCCATGAAAAACATAGAGAAAGAGTGTCATAAACAGCTAGTTAAGGGTTAATGTCTCTTTTACCTGTAAAGGGTTAAGAAGCTCAGTGAACCTGGCTGACACCTGAGCAGAGGACCAATAGGGGGACAAGATACTTTCAAATCTTGGTGGAGGGAAGTCTTTGTTTGTGTTTTTTGTTTGGTTCGTTGTTTGCTCTTGGGACTGAGAGGGACCAGAGGTACACCCAGGCTTCCCAATCTTTCTGAATCAGTTTTTCATGTTTCAAAATAGTAAGTAATAGCAGGCAAGGCGGATTAATCTTATGTTTGTTTTCTCAACTGATAAATGTGTCTTTCTGCTGGAAGGATTTTTACCTCTGTTTGCTGTAACTTTGAATCTCAGGCTGGGGGCGGGGGTCCTCTAGTCCATATGAATCTGAGTACCCTGTAAAGCATTTTCCATCTTGATTTTACAGAGATAATTTTTACCTTTTCTTTCTTTAATTAAAAGCTTTCTTTTTAAGAACCTGATTGATTTTTCCTAGTTTTACATTCCAAGGGATTGAGTCTAAACTCACCAGGGATTGGTGGGGGGAAAAGGAGAGGGAGATGGTTAATTTCTCCTTGTTTTAAGACCCAAGGGGTTTGGGTCTTGGCTTCCTCAGGGAAGGTTTTGGGGGAACAGAAGTGTGCCAGACACAGACTTCTGGCTGGTGGCAGCAAACTAGATTTAAGCTAGTAATTAAGCTTAAAAGTGTTCAGGCAGGTCCCCACTTTTTGTACCCTACAGTTCAAAGTGGGGAAAAAACCTTGACAAAGAGGGATCAAGTTTTGTGTCGTTTAAGTTGGTTGATATCTGAAGATATAAATGGTGAGTATGTCATATCATAAATACCCGACTAGCCGTTATTTTACTCTAGTCTGATGCTGGGCAATGCCCATCTAAAACTTAAGTGATGAGGTGGCAAATCAGGCAAAGTATCTCTAAAAGTCAAGCAAAAGAGAGATTTAATTGCATTTTTTAGACCAGAAAGCTCCATGAAAATTAAAAGGATGTGAACATATTTTGAAATTTGTGATGCTGGCTTCATATCATTATTTAACATGAAAAATTAAGTGAATTTGGTGCATTAAAAAGATAACAAAAGACAGCATTATGGAAATAATTCTTCTGATCTTATAGGGAGACAATTCATCTTAATAAAATGGGCAACTTAAGTATCGCTTCAGCTCTGTTTTGAAGGATTATGTGGGACTTAAGTGATGCTTTGGCCTTCTGTGGACCCTCTGCACCAATGGCAGATTACCACACGGGCCAACAGGACCTGTGTTCAGTTGCCTGGGCCAATTTGTAGGCCCCTGCAGAATCGCCAGAACTTGGCCCACTCCCTGCTCCTCCTCTCCCACTCCAAGAACACAAGGCCCCACTGCCCTGCTCCTCCTCTTCCCTTTGAGGCCCTGCCTCCTGGCCAGGCTAGAAGCCGAAGGGTGGCTGTAGAAGGGTGAGTATATTCCCCCACCCCCCACCACACAATGCTGGCTGAGCCACTTACCCAGACTGCCCTCCTTCATGAGTACTTGGCTCAAGCCTATCTCCTGAGCCCTCCCTAGTTTCAACATCTCTGCCTCTCCCCTGCTCAGGGTACGCATTAAGGAAAATGGTGCCCTGGGGGAACTTTTATTTTGGTGCCCCTAGCCCTCCATTGCACCTGGCCCACCACAGGCTTCCCAGCCTCTTTGAACCTTAATCCCTGCACCCTCCTGTGCCCCAATCCATGCACCCCTTCCACACTCCTGAAGCCACTTCCTGCACTTCTAAACCCTGCATTGTGCCCCATCCTGTGACCTAATCCTTGGAAGCCCCTCCTGGGCTTCTAAGCCCTGCATTGCTCCTCCTGCACCCCAATCCTTGTACCCCTAACCCCTAGGCATGGAAAAAACATTTCAGGGGACAAGCAGTATCTGTGTGTCACCGCTCACTGCCCCCATGTTCCTCCTCTGGGAAGAAGAATGGAGAAATCTGGGCAACCTCCCGCCACTCGCCCATGCAGTGCTTCATGGTGCCCCTGGGAGGTCCCCAAGTGGCCCGACCCTAAAGCCAGTCCTTCCCCAACACCCCTGTGTTGACCTGATCCAAGCCCTCTCCTCCTCTCCCACTTACTCCTCCACTCACCCCCATGAACTCCACTGCTCACACCCCCCCAGCCTCTTTTTTGCAAAACTGGGCATTTGTCCCATTTGCTCTTGCCAACTGATCATCAGTTGGCAAGAGAAAACAGGATAAATGCCCAGTTTTGCCAAAAAGAAAAAAAGGTTGGGACAACAAAGGCAAGGTTTAAAAAGGGGCTGTCTCAGCCAAAATGGGACATATTGTCACCCTAGGCTGTAGTAAGAGCTGCCCAGGTAGCCCAGACAGCAGTAGAGAGCCCATGACACTCCATCTGCCCTGGGCAAGGTACTGGGGTGCCTGTGTCCCTGGCCCCCTGAGCGTGCCTCTCAGGGCAAGTGGAAGGTCCCCAGGCAGCTCTTACCACCGCCTAACTTCTGGCCAGGGTAGGAGAATGGGCCATGGGGGGAAAGGGTGGAGCAGGGGATGGGGCCCTGTGGCAGGACGTGTGTGTGGGTGAGGGTGAGGGGGCAAATGTTCTTTGTGTCCAGGACCCCAGTAAATCTTAGTCTGCCTCTGTTCTGCACAGAACGATTTAAAAGGTATAACATAGGGCCTATCCGTTAAAATTTCCATGCATTAGCCTTCCAATGTACCTCAAGCCTGATTTTTAAAGGGGCCACTTATATGCTGTGAAATCATAATACAGTCTCTGATTATTCCCTGGACTCTTTGCTTAGACAGCTATAGCTGGTGGAGCTTTTAATATGTGGACACTTGTTTACGTGGAACAGAACTGGCACCAAGAACTCATTCAACAAGTTTCAGTAGGTAATGATTTTCTATTGTTGCATCTGACTTAGTTTGGATTTGAACCTAGCCATAAAAATAGCCATAAAACTCTTCGCTAATTACTTCACCATCCTGTTCATCATACATTTAAAACAAATTAAGTCATATTTAATAACAAAAAAACCCCAGAAGAAGTGCAAAGTTTATTTAGGGCTCCATCCTTCAAGGAGCTGAGAAACTCTTGGAGGTGCTGAGCATTCTCAGCTACCAGAAAAATCAGTATAGTTGAAGGTTCAGAGCACATACCCGTGCTCCTCATCATCTTGCAGAATTAAGCCCTTAGTGTTTTGCTATCATAATTAATGAATGAAACTACAGGTATTAATTTGCTAACATTTAAAAGAAAATCATTATTCAGTGCTTTTAAAAAGATGTCAGTAATCATTGCTTATTTCTCCACTTGCATCACTCCACTGGGGAAAATTACTTTATCTAATTTAAACCTTTTCATGTAACAAAAAAATAAGTGTCTGGGCTGACAACTTGTATGCCAGGTTTCACCCTAAGGCAATTTCAAATGGTCAAGTTATTATTAACCCCTGAAAATAGCAGTTTCTGACAGAAATTATGGGAGCACCTGAAATATAGCGTTGCTGACACCATTCGAAAATAATTGTGTGCTTTGCTGTAATATTAATTCAGACTGAGTCTATTGACTTATAAGACCTCAACTGCCTTGCTAGGAAGAGTTGTTCATTGTGAAATCTCTCAGACGTCTGATGGAAGAATAATTATTCTTTAACTGTTTTAGTGATTGTCAAGGGTTTTTCCTCATTTTGAACTTTAGAGTACAAAAAGTGAGGACCTACATGAACACTTCTAAGCTTAATTACTAGCTTAAATCTGGTACACTGCCACCAGCCAGAATTAGTGTCTGACACACTTTCTGTTCCCCCAAAACCTTCCCTGGGGAATACAAATCCAAACCCCTTTGATCTGAAAACTAGGAGAAATTAACCATCTCCCCTTCTTTCCTCCTAAACTTTCCCCTCTCTGGGTTGCCTTGAGAGGCTTCACACATATCCAAACTCCTTGGATCTTAAAACAAGGAGGAATTAACCATCCCCTCTCCTTTCCCCCCACCAATCTCTGGTGAGTTCAGCCCCAATCCCTTGGATCTTAAAACAAGGAAAAATCAATCAGGTTCTTAAAAAGAAAGCTTTTAATTAAAGAAAGAAAAGGTAAAAATTATCTCTGTAAAATCAAAATGGAAAATGCTTTACAGGGTACTTAGATTTATATAGCCCAGAGGAACCCCCCTCTAGCCTCAGGTTCGGAGTTACAGCAAACAGAGGTGAAAATCCTTCCAGCAAAAAGAAACATTTACCAGTTGAGAAAACAAAAATAAGACTAATCCACCTTGCCTGGCTATTACTTACAATTTTGAAACATGAAAGACTGATTCAGAAAGATTTGGAGAGCCTGGATGTACGTCTGGTCCCTCTTAGTCCCAAGAGCGAACAATGAACAAAACAAAAAGCACAAATAAAGACTTCCCTCCACCAAGATTTGAAAGTATCTTGTCCCCCTATTGGTCCTCTGGTCAGGTGTCAGCCAGGTTTACTGGGCTTCTTAACCCTTTACAGGTAAAAGAGATATTAACCCTTAACTATCTGTTTATGACAGTGATTCAACCTTTTATAGGGTCACCAGCCCAGTTGCCAACTTTCACATGGTAAATAAGAACCCCAACTTTCACAATAAGCTAAAAAAATCAAGCTCATCCCATTTCAAAACAAGGCCAAAACAAGCCAGTCCCTAAGAACCTCAACACCCTATGTGACTAGATCTTCCTGGCGTGCAGTCTGGGACTTTGGTGGGCCCGCTGTGCATCCCTGACTCTCTCCTTCCTTGTCTCTGCTTTTCCCCTTGTCCTCCTTTGACTCTGCTTGCTGGGAGCTGATCCAAAAAAAAAAGAGAAGCAGCAACAACAAGCTACAATCCAAATAAGCTGCAATTCAAAAACTAGCCAACAAACAACTCACAAGCCAATTAAGCCCCAAACAAAGCCAATGTGCATTTTTTTCATGAGTTTGGCATATTTAGTCACCAGGTGAAGCCCACTCTGCATTCTCTCTCTCAAAGTTTGTTCAACTACCCCAAAAGTCTCTCTTTTTTTAAAAGATGATTATATTTTCAGGTCACAGTTGTGAGAGTGACAGTCAATTTCTGGAACATTCTCCACCTTTGAAAACTGGCCAAATGCCTTAGATAACTAACTTTACTTGTGTATTTGTAGCATTCCCCAGATATTCCTTGTAGTAAGCATATGGGATATAAATAGACAGGATTACTGGGGCAATGGTACCTTTTTATATGTAACAAATGGAGGCTATAGTAGAAGCATGCCTAAAAGCATGTCCCATAGGTAGTGTGTGTACACATATTTAATCTTCATTGATCAGAGAGGAGTATCCTGCATCTATAGCAGGTGCCTCCAGAAATATTTTTGTTGCCTTTCATAGATAAGATGACTTTAGTATTTGCAGTATTCCCTAATTCTTTGTACTTATTACTTGAATAGTAAGGTACCAGAGGGGTAGCTGTGTTAGTCTGGATCTGTAAAAGCAGCAGAGTCCTGTGGCACCTTATAGACTAACAGACGTTTTGGAGCATGAGCTTTCGTGGGTGAATACCCACTTCGTCAGATGCATCCAACAAAGTGGATATTCACTCATGAAAGCTCATGCTCCAATACGTCTGTTAGTCTATAAGGTGCCACAGGATTCTTTGCTGCTTGAGTAGTAAGGGAAAGTGATAATCTATTACTCTATGTAAAGCAAACGATATGTTTTTGGGTGTATACTCTAGCACAAAACCACAAATTGTTGGCATATGAATGAGTTCTACAATGCACCTGGAGGGAGATGTCAGATCTTTAAAGGTGACAGCAAATGTTAAACATTTTAGCAAGCATTTGCACTGCAAAGTGCATGCTCAATTGATATGTTCAATTTTGTATGCCCATAAGTAGATGCTTAGTAGGGAATTGGCTGAAAATTTACCCTGTGGCCTTAATGGGATTTGTGAACACAACTGCTACCCTCTGCTGAGATGTAAAGAGTATGTGCAACTATTAAAATTATTAGTAAATGTTTGCAGGTCTCTCCTTACCCATATGCAAAGTACGCAGCAGCGTAGGGCACCACGTTTCCTGGTGCCCTGCGCAGCTGCGTGCTGCTCTAGTCCCTTCTCCGGCTCTTCCCCAGGGCCCCCGCCCCTTCCCTGCCCCAGCCCTGCCTCTTCCCGCCCCTGCCCAGCCCCGCTCTCACTCCCCTGAGCTCTGCAGCAAGGGTGGGGTGAGTGCTGGGAGGTGGTTTCCCCCTTCCGCCTAAGTCAGCCCCTCCTGCCCCCCATGCAGAGCCCTGGGGCCCGCTCTCTCACCACCCCCCGTGGAGGCCTGGGGCCTCCATACCCCACCACCACCGGGGGGCTGTGTAGGGCCCCAGAATAGCTAGGGATGACCCTGGATATTTGCACCTGAAGACTCAAGCACAAAGTTGTCTATAAACCTTTCTCCACATACACAAGTGGAGACTACAGAGCTGGATTTTCAGACCACATAATGTGTCTCAAATACAACAATGCACCCGAAGAGGCAGATCTTTAGCTGCTGTAAATTGCCATAGCTCCATGTACTTCAACCATGACTCAAGTAACTTCTGAGCAAATTGTCAGAAAACTCCCCTTTTGGCTTTTGAGCACTCCATGCCTATTTCGTGATACCTACGGCTTCTTAAATAACCCCTTTTCAGATTATCCATTTTCTACATATCCTTGATATACCTGAGAGGTTTGAGAAATGTTATCCAATCTGTAAGGACAAGGCTGTTGGGGGAGCTAGTCCCAGAACATGTATTCACCTTATTCCAGCAATTAGTGCATTGCTAGTACTTGCTGGACTGTGTCGAAAATGTTACTACAGCAATTAGTCATGACTTTCAGGCAAGTTTCCAGTTTTACAACACTTTCTTTTCTTTGTCACTGAAAATGCTAAGCATTTAACAGCCTTTTGCTTCAGACACATCCTGGTTTGATTATTTTTTTGTGTGTTAATTTTTATCACTATTTAATCTAATTTCGATGTCAGAGAATCAATGGATTTCATTGCTTTATTTATTTAGGCTACAGTCCAGAGGAGCACTTAAGCACATGTGAAGTCCCATGGAAATCAAACATTAAAGATAAACTGTTTTGATGGGTCAGGGCCTTGCATATCATTATTGATCTACAGTGCTGGGAAATACATTATATAGAAGCAAGCTACCTTATGGAAACCCTGAACACACTCTGGACATTCTCTAACATCTCTGTTGAAGAATTTGATACAGACAGAATAACCTGGAGGAATTCTGAATGGGGACCCTTCTAGCTGAACACAATGTGGAACTGTGTACCTGTGCAATCAGCTGCCAGCTTAAATTCAATCAAAGCAGCTGTTAGAAAGCTGCCCCACAGCATGGTCCAAGTATGATTATTATTTACCAAAAGCAGAGTGTTTATCAACATATAAGGAGACATTCTCCCTAACCTCAAGGAGCTGACTTTTTAGTACAAACACAGACTAACCTTTTCAGAAAGAAATTGTGGCCTGACTTTGCAGAGAAGATGGAATTTTGCACAGTTGTGCAGTAGCTGCAATACAGTATATCAGACTTAGTCTGTTCAATTTCCTCTGCAACAAATAAGAGCCTTCATGCTGACATGCTCACACCTCATACTTACAGAATGTGCTCTGATAACAGATGCTGACGCCAGGTACTGGTTTTATAATATTTGCTGGTGTCGGCATGTTTAATACAAAATGCTGTACTAATATTTATTGGAACATAAAACTTACATATTTTGTATTAATTAATGTCCACAAATACATGGATGGCAAAGACATAAAAGCACAAATTGATTTGATGTACAGCTTCACAAGTGCTCTTGATTGTTCTATCTCCCACTCATAAAGAATGCGATTAGAGAATCAAGGACTGCTAAGTGAAGAATGAAATATTATAATGAATGCTGATACCTCATTGTGGAATATTCCATCATCTATCATGCATCCTGACATAAAAGGATGACTGTACTTGATAGTTTCATTCTCTGTATATTGTTTAACCTCAGTCCAGACAGTTAGGTTACTCTGTCACAGACAGGTTTCAGAGTAGCAGCCATGTTAGTCTGTATCCGCAAAAAGAACAGGAGTACTTGTGGCACCTTAGAGACTAACAAATTTATTTTGACATAAGCTTTCGTGAGCTACAGCCCACTTCTTCAGATGCATAGAATGGAACACACAGACAGGAGATATTTATACATACAGAGAACACGAAAAGGTGGAAGTATGCATACCAACAGTCCAATCTAGCATTTGGAATGTTGGCACCTTTTGGTGTTTGGTGATCTTCTCTTTCACTCTCTGTTATTCCTCTCAAGGAAATTTCCCTCTGCTTTTTAATTTTTTTATTTTTCTCTCCTGTTACCAGATTTGCCTGTTACTTTGGGGTATGATCATTTATTAGGGTTATTCTTTGGGGAGAGGGAGGTTTCTGTAATTCTATCAATGTACTGCTTATGTCACTTGTCTTTTCATATGGAGCTCTACTTCTCCCTGCTGCAAGTTCCTTCCCAATGGAGCTATCCTGCAGGATCTAGTTTACCCAGGGCTGGGTTCTTCCAGCCTCAGAATAAAATGAACACACACACACACGCACACACACTCTCACAGTAACAGAGCACATCTCAGCTCTCTTAAGCTGACACCTTATATGTCCCTGGACTCAGTAGGGTGGGTCGAACAGCACCTCCAAACTGTCACCCTCATATGCTACGGACATGGCACCGGAATAGAGTATGCCTGAGTAGGCTAGGTCGAACAGCACTTTCAGTCTTCCACCCTTATATGCCCCTGGACTCAGCAGACTGGGTCGAGCAGCACTTCCAAGCTGCCAACCTCATATGTCCCAGGTTCAGCATGTCCCTATCCTCATTTTAAATTACAGTTGTTCTGGTGGTAACCCACTTGATGAGCAAACCCCACAGCATTTTTGGGTGCTGCAGGGATCTTTTAGTTTAGGTATGAGGAGCGTTGCTGCAGAGTGAATGGGGAAGCCAAAAAGCACCCACAAGGGGGAGAAAGAGAAGCAACCAGCTTAACCATGAAAGTGATTTATTGCCAGGTAATACCATATAGGGAGCCAAACGAACAAAACAGTTATAATATTAAATCTAATTTAAATTTGATTATAAAAGTCAGGTTTAGAAAACTATAACTGATCACACAAGTCAGGGTCAGAAGGCTATACCGAGAGAGAGAGAGAGCACTGAGTTCTCACTGCTCTGTGAAGCATGAATCGGTTGGGGTTCCCAGGTGGTGGTGGTAGCTGCAGTTGGGAGAGATGGAGACAGCACAATAAGTCAGGAGAAGATGAAGTCCCAGAGAAACTGATGCAGATGTTGAATACAGGCACCAGAAATCTTACTTGAGCATGGATAGCAGTTTTTGTAAGGAAAGAACCCTGGTACCTGGCACTGCGTCTTCCTGAGGTCACGTGACCCCCTCCTTAGATTTTTGCCAGGGTTCACACCAGAATGTGGACAGCAGCAGGGCCAGTGCAAGGAAGTTTCACGCCCTAGGTGAAACTTCCACCTTGCGACCCCCACCTCCAGCAGCTCCCCATCCCCCCTTCTGCTTTGAGGCGCCACCCCCGCGGCAGCTCCTCCCCTGCCCTGAGGCACCCCCTGGCACTTCTGCCCCCGGGGAGCTGTGCAGCACCTCCCCATCCCAGCTCACCTCTGCTCCTCATCCTGAGCTCTAAATCTCCTCCCAGGCTTGCGACGCCAAACACCTGATTGGCGCTGCAAGCCTGGGAGGCAGGAGAAATGGAGCAGCGACCACATGCTCAGGGAGGAACCACTGTAAAAAAAAAATTGGGGCACCACTTTTTTGGAGCCCTCAAATCTTGGTGCCCTAGGCAATCGCCTAGTTCACCTTAATGGTAGCACCGGCCCTGGCCAGCAGCAGCCTTTTGGCACTGTGCAGAAGAAAAGGAACTGGAGCTGCTTCCAGCCGCAGGGAAAGAAGAAGGGGTGAAAGGATGACCTGGCCTGTGTCTCTGCAGAGCTCATCTTTTCTCTCCCCTTCCCACCTCATATGGCTGGAAGCAGCTTGTCCCTTCCTGCCTTCACAGTGTTGAAAGGCAGGTAACACCTCTAGGCTGCTGCTGGCCACTGACATAACCCAGCCACCTCCTGTCCCCTGGCTACAGTGAGGGGTTAAGCCCTAAGGATACTTTGTGCACCAGAGCCCAGGGAACCTGACTGCAGGGACTTCAGTGAACCTGGTCAGAGAGGTGGTTAAGCAGGGGAGCATGCCCCATGTTCCCTAGGGGTAGGACACAGGGTGGGGAGGGGCAGATGAAGAGAGTTCTAAGAAGCCTGCAGAAGTGGGGCATAAACAGGATGGAAATCACTTCCCCTCACCTCTCCAGAGCTTAGCTGAGTGGTGGAGAGTCCTCCTTGTGCCAGCGCTGTCAGGGCCGGCTCAGGCTTTTTTGCCGCCCCAAGAGGCAAAAGGAAAAAAAAACAAAAAAAAGCCATCATTGGTGGCACTTTGGTGGCAGCTCGACCAGGCCTCTTCATTCCTCGTTGGCAATTTGGTGGTGGGTCCTTCGCTCCAAGAGAGACTGAGGGACTTGCCGCTGAAGACCTGGACATGCCACCCTTTCTCATTGGCTGCCCCAAGCACCTGCTGAGCACTGTGCCCGTCTTTGGCGCATGCAGGGCCCGGCTTCTCCTGGCCAGCGTCCTGGGTCGGAGGGTCTTGGGCTTTCCCAGGGTGCCAACTCAGCTAGAGGCAGTGCGGGGAAGGAAGGAGCCTGCCAGCCAGTCTGTTAGTGAGATCAGTGCTCTGACCAGGGGCTGGTTCTCTGCACAGCACTGGGAGTGGGATGTTTCCCGCCGGGAGGGCTATGGAGGAGCAGAGGGCTGGGTGGGGAACAGCTAGGACAGCTAGAAGGGGGCTATGTAAAGGGCCAATGGGTGGGCAGCACACACCAGCCACCGCACACACCAGCCACCGTGGCTCACAGTGTGCAGCCAGTGCTGGCTGGAAAAGGGACAGGGAGCAGGGCCTTGCTGGCTGAGATCAGCACGCAGCAGGGGCTGTGCTGACGGACTCGCAAAGGGAGAGGCCAGTCCTGTATGCTGTGTCTTTGCCCCACCACCAGCCTTGCACACCCACCCCCATAGTTGGCCACCGGATACCCCAACTCACCACTGGTGGGCGGATGGCTGGCAAGCAGGGATCCGGCCAGCAGCAGGACCCACCAGTATTAATGGGAGGGAGATGCAAAATATGGGACAATTTGCCCATTTAAAAAAAAAAGTTGGAACACCTGCAGGAGGGTTTGAATATGGGACTGTCTCTTTAAAAATGGGACATCTGGTCACCCTAATTATTTTAGGTTTTACGTCTTCTATATTTTTCCTTTAAATTAACCCTATATTTTATTTCCAAGAGTAAGGCAAGGGAAAATAATATTTTGTTTTTTATCTAGCTAAAAGAAAGTTTGTCCTATGTGCTAGAGCAGAGGTCAGCAAACTTCAGCATGTGGTCCACAAGGGTAATCCTCTGGCGGGCCACGAGACATTTTGTTTTCATTGACCATCCTCAGGCACGGCCTCCCACAGCTCCCAGCTGCTGTAGTTCACTGTTCCCAGCCAATGGGTGCTGCAGGAATCCACGGGCCAGAGGGACGTGCTGGCCATCACTTCTTGCAGCTCCCATTGACTGGAAACGTGAACCGCGACCACTGGGGGCTGCGGGGGGCCATGCCTGCAGATGGTCAACATAAACAAAATGTCTCATGGCCTGCCAGTGGATTACCCTGATGTGCCGTGTGCTGAAGGTTTCTGACCCCTGTGCTGAGAATGAAAAACCCCTTCTAAAAGCTGGGCTGGCCCAAGTGGGTGGAATCAGTATGGTACATCACAGCATGTCTATTTTGTCATTGGATTTTTCCCTCCTCTAGCCAATCTCTGCTTTTCACAATTTCTTTGGAATGGGGCATAGGTCTCAGATAGCATTCAAGTTGAAGTCAAACGTTAAACCCACAGTGATGAAGCAGTTTCAAAACTGGACATATGTATTTGTTCATCACTACACACTTTCCTTTAAAAAATAATCTGAACTCACTTTTGGCTTTAGTTTGAAAAAAAAAAAGGCTTTACTCAAAATAATGATTTTTTTTCCTCAAGAGAACATTCCCTTAAGCAATGGCAGCACTGTAGCTTGTCAGTTATAGTCTTTTTCACTCTGTGACATTCTGTAAGCCAAAGCAACACCCTAGAACCTCCATATTTACTATGGTGGTAAATTAAGCTATGTTTTGTAAGAAGTATGCATTGTGAGGTTTCATTTTAAAAGTCTTGATCTGTTGAATATTAATAGGTTGGTTTCAATCCAACAGGATATCAGGTACACCAATAAAAAGACCAAACAGTGTTGATAGCCAACTGAGGGACATATACACACTCACAAGAATTACCTCAGGAACCGTATACAATGAAAATCTCCAGAGATAAAACATACACAGTGGAGGATGCTTGACTGACATCATAGCAAAAAATATTGCCAGGAAGCTGAAAGAAGCTATAAAATGAGGAAGCAACATCATCACTGGGCCTTACTCCCCTTACAATTCAACATCTGGAAACACCTTAGGAACAAAGGCTGAAATAGGGAAGGGGATCCCAGGTGGGAAAGAAGGAAATATTACCTGTGTATGGAAGATTGGTGGACTGTTTGTACCATCAGGGTGAGACACTGCTTAATTCAAATCATATCGAGTGTATAGAATTTAGATTGTTATTATGTTTATTTCTCAGTTAACCAGCTTTGATCTGTATGCTATTACTTATAATCACTTAAAATTCATCTTTCTGTAATTAGTGAATCTGTTTTATATTTTTTACCTAAAACTATGTTGTTTGCAGTGCAAAAGGGAAATCCACTCAGGAATGGGGCCTGGTGCATTGTCCTCTCCATGTTGAGGGAGGGGCGAACTGGGTAATAAACTTCCACTGATCAAGGTTTTGACCTGGGCAAGATGGTACAGTTTGGGGCTCCTTGGCTGGAGGGTGAAGCCTCTCTATTGTTAATTCCTGAATGGCTAGGAGAAGCATTCATGTAACTACCGTATGTCCCTGTGTAAATGTTTGTGTGAGTGCAGGACTGAGAAGGATCTGTAGCTTGTCATAGGATCACAGTGCATGAAGGAACCCAGGCTGGTGAGACATAGGGCTAAGCTGCACCCTGGGGAAACCCATCAGACACTCATCTCTATGAAGAGAGGTAAGGTCCTTTGTCTCTAATACATTATGTTTTTCCTCTAAAAATAAAACTGTTTTGATTTCAGTTCTAAAAGTGGCTTTTGCTAAGGTCATGTATACAATACAATCTTAAGTTGACCTATGTTAAGTCAACTTACAGCCACTGTAGTAATCACCACGCCGGCTGATGTCCACACTACACTCCTTCGATTGGTGGTGCGCAGCCTCACCAGGAGCACTTCCACCAACTGACAAGGGACAGTGTGGGGGGCTGAGAGCCATGGCTCTCAACTCTGCATGCAGTTCCTTGCCAGGAGCCTAGCTGCCGCCCAGGGCGCCTCCCATCTTGGTAACTATCACTTGCAGCAAATGTTAGGGCATGTGAAGGTGCGAAGTCTTTATCTTACTATAGAACAGCATGTGCCCACACACATCAATACCCAAGCTCATCCCTCTTCCTGAAATTCTTTTTTCAGCCATTTTTATTGTGGACAGGGTGGCAGATTTACAGGCTATTTCAGGGAAGCCACTTCATAACCAACAGTAACCATGGAAAAATGCACAACAATGCTTGATCTCTTATATAGCTCAGCTGACCTCTTGCAGTTTAGAACTACCTGCAGTTTAGCTGGGTATGCCCAACCCATTCACCTTTTTTCATTTGCTTCTACTGACAGAGAAACAAAAGAATTTGACCAGCACTGTTCAAAAGGTTCCATGAAACAACAGCCCACTGACTTCATAGAACCAGGTAAGTATCATGTAATTTGCAGCTTGACAAATTTGTGAATGGGTTATATGATGGGGTTGCCTGTGAGTCGCCTTCAGTTCATGTTCCTATAAGAAATACATGCCAGTCCACACCTCTTCCTGTTCCTGAATGCTGGGGCACATTCAACCGGTGCTGCCTTAAGGGCCATTCCTGGAAAACAATATTGGCATTCCCAGAATGATGCTACACCCGTAGCAACTGGGTCTCCTTCTCCAGCAGGTAGTACAGGAAGTGATATCATTTGGAATAAATAATTGTGAAATAAGGTACTTGTTGGCATGAGTTACTCAGAATGAAACCTACAATTATTTTTTGTTCAAAAAATTTAAGATTTTTTTGTATCTTCTGACTACAATCCTTGCTAAAGTTTCACATGAAGGTCACAACATTTTCAAGTGAACTTGGCCCAATTTATAGATGGGAAACATACGACACTTGGACCCAGATACTCTGCTGATGTCGACTGGTGTAGCTCCTTTGAAGCTGAGAATTGCCTTTTCACTTTTGTATTCTTGACATGAACCCCAGGGGAAACAGGAGTTCCAGCAGTTTCATTTTCAGTAAAGTAAAAGTCAATGGGGTTATGAAATCCTGCAGATCAGACTAGATAAAATTTGCTTGAATCCCTGTGAACTGAAAACACAAAGTTTTATGCAGCTTAATGTGCTGTTAAAGGCCAGTTGGCGTGATAGTTAAGCACTCAACTGTTATTAAGGTTGGGTCATTTAATTGTAATATTCTGAAAAGTAAGCAAAGTGACATCAACATTATCTAGCAATAATGCATGTAGTAAAATGGGTAGGGCATACTACTAAAAGGTCATCTTAGCCTAATACAAAGTAATTTGACACTGAAAAAAGTTTAAAAATATTAAGCTGGATGTAGCTAGGAGTTCAGCATTCAAATTAAGCCTCTTTAGGACATCCCAGCCAGGAAGGTAAAGCATAAGCCATCTACTTGCATCCATTTTTTCTCTACATCTTCCCATTATACTGAGAATATATCTTTCCATGAAAACCAAATTCATTAATTCTGATATCCCTTCAGATCCAGTTAATTAGTTTCTAGATACCATTTCCTATGCATGACTTTTTGCCACTACTTATTTTAGAGATGTAAATATTGTTTCTAATTACTGGAAGTGAAAATAAATCAGAAATGTTGGATAGAGAGCTAAATGTTCAGTACTGCAGAAAGTGTTGGGGTGAGGGTTCTTTTTTTTAATAGATGTCAATTCAAAAATTATAAATTGGCACAAGAAGGAAGTATGTAGGATAAAGATGGTGCTACATGCTGATTTTTGTGTGTGTCCTGACCTATTTGAATTCTAAGGAAAGAAATTAAGGATTACATCTTCATAACCAGCATAACCAGCATAGAGCCAGTGAAACGAACCCTAAACCACCCTGCTCCCAACACCTTGTAGTTGTGTTTGGTTGTGGCCAGAAGAAGTGTGCAGGGCCAGAGCCCCTGCGACCTTTAGCAATTCACTGGCATATCAGCCCATTGGGCCAATAGACAGCTGACATGACTTAGGGAAGCCCTGACAAGGACTGGAAGGTAAATGTGAAAGGTCTTTGGCTGTGGATTTCACTTCACCTATTGATACAACAGAGTCTGAGTCTACTGACTCCTAGACTATGGCAAATGTGTTTGCTCCTGTGGTAACACCTACAAGGCAGTTTACATCAAGTCTAGCCAGCACATTGTGAATGGAATATTCTAGTGATGGCCCATCAACAAACACAATGGGCCATGAAGAAGGCTTATCTACACCCAATGGACTTTCATGTGTAGGTTCTGACTAGAATATGCATAATGGCCCCTGATATGACTCACTGAAGCATGCAAGGGCATGTGACTAGATCATGTAACACTAAACTCCATCTTGGTCTTGTATTTTTCCACAAACTGTGCTGAGAGCTTTGCTTGAAACAATGACTTTCTCTCCACATGGCAAAAGCTATAAAAGGCCCTTGAGACAGCTCCATTTTGCCTCTTTCCTGCTCTAACCTCTGGACTATGGATTTATACTAATGGGAACATTCTAATCAAAAGACTCAGGACCCGCCAATTATTTGGAAGCACATAGAGACTTAACATTTCAGTAGTTTATTCCATTGCTACTCTAAAACTCTGCAATTGTTGAATGCATTTGATTCCTTTAATGAATTTTAACTCTCACCTCTTTCTTTTCTCTTATAAATAAACTTTTAGATATTAGATACCAAAGGATTGGCAACAGTGTGATTATTGAGTAAGCTTTGAGTTATATATTGACATGGGTATGTGGCTGGTCCTTTGGGATCAGAAGAACACTTTGGATGATGAAATTGGTTTTAAATAACCACAGTAACCACTCATCATTACATCTAGTGTCTGGGTGTTGAATCCAGGACTGGAATACTTAACAAGGCTGCATTTCTTACTTCTTGTTAGCCAGTGTGGTGAGACAGAAGTTTACTTTTGTTGCTGGTTTGGTTTATCTTATGGAAGAATAACCAACAGTTTTAGAGGTTGCCTGCACTATTTCTCAGCACTTTGTCCTGAATTTGGTATTCTCAGTTGTGACCCACTGAGGCACCATGACACCATTACACAATCCCAGTTGGAAAAGAAATAGCAGGACACTTCATTCATGACACACTCCACCTTGCCTATCTCACAGCTGGAAATATACTTTTATCTATAAGTGTCCTTGACAAGAGTCCATTTCCAAGATTTAATGGACTTTAAAAACATGGGGTAATCCCAAGTTAACCATCTTTCACCTAAGAAGACAAAAATATCAGCTCTTGGACTTTGGGGGAAAGATCATGTCCCAGGGATTCTGTTAGCTATCTTGATGGAAATATGTGGTGCAGATTTTACCTGGAACCTAGTCTAGTTTGTAAAGTTTTAGATAATAGAAAATATTTTATCTTTATTTCTCTTGTAACCTTTTCTGACTTTAATATCTTACACTTTTACTCACTTTAAAACTATCTATTTGGACTTAAATAAACTTGTTTTATTTTTAATCTAAACCAATCCAGTGCTGTGTTTGAACAGAAGAAGAATAAGAGAATAAGACAGAGAATATATTATTGCCCTTATATAATGGTAAGCCCACATCTCGAATACTGTGTACAGATGTGGTCTCCTCACCTCAAAAAATATATACTGGCACTAGAAAAGTTTCAGAAAAGGGCAACTAAAATGATTAGGGTGTTATAACCTTATTCCCAGATTTGGACCTTAGCGTCCAAAATATGGGGGTTAGCATGAAAAATCTCCAAGCTTAGTCACCAGCTTGGACCTGGTACCTGCTGCCACCACCCAAAAAATTAGAGTGTTTTGGGGCACTCTGGTCCCACTGAAAAACCTTCCCTGGGACCCCAAGACCCAAATCCCTTGAGTCTCACAACAAAGGGAAATAATCCTGTTTCCCTTCCCCCCTCCAGGTGCTCCTGGAGAGATACACAGACACAAGCTCTGTGAAACTACACAGAGTGATTCCCCCTCTCCGTTCCCAATCCTGGAACAAAAGCACTTTCCTCTTCACCCAGAGGAAATGCCAAATCAGGCTAGCAATCCAACACACAGCTCTCCCCTTGATTTCTTCCTCCCACCAATTCCCTGGTGAGTACAGACTTAATTTCCCTGAAGTAAAGAAAAACTCCAACAGGTCTTAAAAGAAAACTTTATAAAAAAAAAAAAGAAAAAAATACAAATGTTCTCTCTGTATTAAGATGATACAACACAGGGTCAATTGCTTAAAAGAATATTGAATAAACAGCCTTATTCAAAAAGAATACAAATCAAAGTACTTCAGCACTTATATTCATGCAAATACCAAAGAAAAGAAACCATAGAACTTACTATCTGATCTCTTTGTCCTTACACTTAGAAACAGAAGACTAGAAAGTAGAAAGTACTTCTCCAAAGCTCGGAGGAAAACAGGCAGACAGACAAAAGACTCAGAGACACACTTCCCTCCACCCAAAGTTGAAAAAATCCAGTTTCCTGATTGGTTCTCTGGTCAGGTGTTTCAGGTGAAAGAGACATTAACCCTTAGCTATCTGTTTATGACACGCCCCCCAAATTGCAGACAGTGGGGAAGCTCACTGGCGGCAATTTCCTTCTAGAACTTGAAAATAAACAGATCAATACAACACATGCACCTTTACATATACTACTAAGTATATAACTAACAGACTTTTACATGTTAAGAACACTTTTTAACTACTGGATTCTGGGAAACTCTCACGGGAGAGTGCATCAGCAACTTTGTTAGAAGCTCCTGTGATGTGTTGAATTTCAAAATCAAAATCTTGGAGAGCTAAACTCCAACGAAGAAGTTTCTTGTTGTTCCCCTTGGCAGTATGAAGCCACTTTAGTGCAGCATGGTCAGTTTGTAGTTTGAACCGCCGTCCCCAAACATATGGGCGTAGCTTTTCCAGGGCGTACACAATGGCATAGCATTCCTTTTCACTGACTGACCAGTGACTTTCCCTTTCAGACAGTTTTTTGCTGAGAAACACGACAGGATGGAAGTTGTGATCTGTTGCTTCCTGCATGAGTACTGCTCCTATACCACGCTCAGATGCATCTGTGGTTACTAGGAATGGTTTGTCAAAATCCGGGGCCCTGAGTACAGGGTCACACATGAGCGTTGCCTTAAGCTGGGTAAAGGCTTTTTGACACTCATTAGTCCACTTAACGGCATTTGGCTGGGTCTTTTTGGTTAGGTCGGTCAATGGGGCAGCGATTTGGCTGTAGTGTGGTACAAATCGCCTGTAGTATCCGGCCAAGCCTAAGAAGGATTGGACCTGTTTCTTTGACCTTGGGACAGGCCACTTTTGGATAGCATCCACTTTGGCCTGTAGGGGGTTTATGGTTCCTCGACCCACCTGGTGCCCCAGGTAAGTCACTCTGTTTTGGCCTATTTGACACTTTTTGGCCTTAACAGTTAGTCCTGCCTGCCTGATGCGCTCAAAGACCTTTTCCAGGTGGAGTAGGTGTTCGGGCCAGGAGTCTGAAAAAATGGCCACATCATCGAGGTAGGCAACTGCAAATTCTCCCAGTCCAGCTAGTAGACCGTCTACCAGCCTCTGGAAGGTGGCGGGTGCATTTCGAAGGCCGAAAGGAAGGACATTGAATTCATACACCCCCGTATGGGTGACGAATGCTGACCTCTCCTTGGCAGGTTCATCTAGCGGTACTTGCCAGTACCCCTTGGTTAAGTCTATGGTAGAGATGAACTGGGCACGTCCCAACTTTTCCAATAGCTCATCAGTACGTGGCATTGGATAGTTGTCCGGACGAGATACAGCATTTAGCTTACGGTAGTCCACGCAGAAGCGTATTTCCCCATCTGGTTTGGGTACCAGAACCACTGGAGATGCCCATGCACTGGTAGATGGGCGGATTATACCCATCTGTAGCATGTTCTGGATCTCCCGTTCTATAGCAGCTTGGGCATGAGGAGACACCCGGTAGGGTGGGGTTCTGATTGGGTGAGCATTACCTGTATCAATGGAGTGGTATGCCCGTTCAGTCCGTCCTGGGATGGCTGAGAACAATGGGGCGAAGCTAGTGCACAGCTCCTTGATTTGTTGCCGCTGCAGACGTTCCAGGGTGGTTGAGAGGTTCACCTCTTCCACGCCACCGTCTTTTTTTCCGTCATAGTAGACACCGTCAGGCCACTCAGCATCATCTCCCTGGACTGTAAACTGACAAACCTGTAAGTCTCTGGAATAGAAAGGCTTGAGAGAATTAACATGGTACACTTTAGGCTTTAGTGAGGAATTGGGAAAGGCTATGAGGTAGTTTACAGCTCCCAGGCGCTCTTGGACCGTGAATGGCCCTTCCCATGATGCTTCCATCTTATGGGCCTGTTGCGCCTTCAAGACCATAACCTGGTCTCCTACCTTGAAGGAACGTTCTGTGGCATGTCTGTCATACCAGGCCTTTTGCTCTTCTTGAGCATCCTTTAGGTTTTCTTTAGCAAGGGCTAAAGAGTGTCGGAGGGTGCTTTGTAGGTTGCTTACAAAGTCCAGAATGTTAGTTCCTGGAGAAGGCGTAAACCCCTCCCATTGCTGCTTCACCAACTGTAATGGCCCCTTAACCTCGTGACCATACACAAGTTCAAATGGTGAAAACCCTAAACTGGGATGTGGTACCGCCCTGTAGGCAAACAGCAACTGCTGCAACACTAGGTCCCAATTATTGGAGAATTCGTTGATGAATTTTCTTATCATGGCCCCCAAAGTTCCATTGAACCTTTCCACCAGGCCATTGGTTTGATGGTGGTACGGGGTGGCAACCAAGTGATTCACCCCATGAGTTTCCCACAGTTTTTCCATGGTCCCTGCCAGGAAATTAGACCCCGAATCTGTAAGGATGTCAGAGGGCCAACCTACCCTGGCAAAGATGTCTGTTAGGGCCAGGCACACAGTGTTAGCCCTGGTGTTGCCTAGAGCTACTGCTTCTGGCCATCGGGTAGCAAAGTCCACTAAAGTCAGTACGTACTGCTTTCCTCTGGGCGTCTTTTTTGGGAAAGGGCCCAGAATATCCACAGCTACTCGCTGAAATGGGACCTCAATTATGGGGAGTGGCTGGAGAGGGGCCTTGACCTGGTCTTGAGGCTTACCTACTCTTTGGCATACCTCACAAGACCGGACATACTTGGCAACATCCTTGCCCATCCCCTCCCAGTGGAAGGACTTCCCCAACCGGTCCTTGGTTCTGTTCACCCCAGCATGGCCACTGGGATGATCATGGGCTAAGCTTAAGAGCTTCCCCCGGTACTTAGTTGGAACCACCAACTGTTTTTGCGGCTGCCATTCTTCCCGGTGTCCACCAGAAAGAATTTCCTTGTATAAAAGTCCTTGGTCTATAACAAACCGGGATCGATTAGAAGAGCTGAGAGGCGGTGGGGTGCTCCGTGCCGCCGCCCACGCTTTCTGAAGGCTGTCATCTGCTTCCTGCTCAGCCTGGAACTGTTCCCTTGAGGCTGGGGTCACCAGTTCTTCCTCAGACTGTGGACTTGGGCTTGGTCCCTCTGGAAGCGATGTAGGTGATGGGGTTGTTTCCGTTGCTGGTGAACCGCTCTCCGCTGGTGCACCTGAGGGTATTTCAGGCTCTGGCTGAGCCTTTTGGGTATGGCTGTCTGTTGCTTCTGCCAGTTCTGGCTCGCTGGCGCCCTCGGGCGTTGAGTTTGAAGATGTGGTTGCACTTGCTGGTGCTGGTTGCTGTTCCAGTTCCGGGCCTGGGACTGGAGATGCTGTGGCTGTTTCAGTGGTAGGCATGGAATCCGGGTCCACTACCTCTGTCTGGGTCTCTGGTAACACAGACGGGGCGTCTGTGGACGGCTCAGGAACAGGAATGGGTCTGGAAGCTTGCCTGGTTTGGCTACGGGTAACCATTCCCACTCTCTTGGCCCGCTTCACTTGGTTGGCCAAGTCTTCCCCCAGTAGCATGGGGATAGGATAATTGTCATATACTGCAAAAGTCCACATTCCTGACCAGCCTTTGTACTGGACAGGCAGTTGAGCTGTAGGCAAGTCTACAGCTTGTGACATGAAGGGGTAAATGGTAACTTTGGCCTTTGGGTTGATGAATTTGGGGTCAACGAAGGATTGGTGGATAGCTGACACTTGTGCCCCCGTGTCTCTCCACGCAGTAACCTTCTTTCCGCCCACTCTCAAATTTTCCCTTCGCTCCAAGGGTATTTGAGAGGCATCTGGGCCTGGGGATCTTTGGGGTGATGGTGGTGTAATGAATTGCACTCGCATGGTGTTCTTGGGACAGTTGGCCTTGATATGTCCCAGTTCATTACACTTAAAGCATCTTCCATCTGATGGGTCACTGGGCCGAGGTGAGTTACTGGAGACTGGTGAGGTTGAAGAGTAGGGTATCTGTGGCTTTACTTGGGTGGTATGTAGGGTCTTTGGCTGTCCTCGGTTGTAGGGTTTATGGTCTGTGTGCCCCCTGGGGTAATCGTTCCCCTTGACAGTAGCTTTTTTGCTTTCTGCCAGTTCCATCCATTTGGCTCCAATCTCCCCCGCCTCAGCGATAGTTTTGGGATTTCTATCTTGTATGTACCGTGTGATGTCTTCAGGAACACCATCCAAGAACTGCTCCATTTGTATGAGGAGGTTCACTTCTTCCAAGGTTTGAATGTTGTTTCCTGTTAACCAGGCCTCATAGTTTTTTGCAATGTAGTAGGCGTGTTTGGGAAATGACACCTCTGGTTTCCATTTTTGGGTTCTGAAGCGCCGACGGGCATGATCTGGGGTTATCCCCATCCTGTATCTGGCCTTGGTTTGAAAAAGTTTATAGTCATTCATTTGTGGCTTGGGCATTTCAGCTGCCACCTCTGCTAAAGGTCCACTGAGGTGTGGCCTTAATTCTACCATGTACTGGTCTTCGGGGATGCTGTACCCAAGACAGGCTCTTTCAAAATTTTCCAAGAAGGCCTCGGTGTCATCACCTGCCTTGTAGGTGGGAAATTTTCTGTGCTGTGGAGCAATAATTGGCGCCGGGTTGTTAGGGTTGGCTGGCACATGCAGCCCAGCTTTTGCCATCTCCAGTTCATGTTTTCTCTGTTTTTCCTTCTCTTCATTCTCTTTTTCCATTTGTTTTTGTTGTTTTTCCATTTCTTTTTGGTGCTTTTCCATTTCTCGGCGGTGGGCTGCCTCATCTTCTGCTTGTTTCCTTCGGTAGGCCACCTCTTCTTCTTCTAGTTTTCTTTTGTGTGCTGCCTCTTGGGCTGCCTGTTCTCTTTGGAAGGCTGCCAGTTTGATGCTTTCTTCCTTTTCTTTTATCTCCATCTCTTTTTGTTTTATTTCCAGTTGTCGCCTGTGTTCAGCTTCTTTTAAATGGTCTTCGGCCTCCATTTTTGTCCTAGTAGACATGGTTCCTGTTTTCTGGTGTTGGGGTGCCCTCCGGTGTTTATCTTCTGAACTGCAGGCTCTCTGTTGCCTCCTGAAGTCTGCCTAGCAACAGTGCTTTTTTCCTTTTCTCTCTCTAGCTAATGTTCAATTAAGGGAAACCAGAAAAACCACTTTATTTGCATGCATATAAGTGCTGCTACTTGCCTCCTAATGGGAGGGCTATTGCATGACAAAAGACCCTTAACAGTCTTCTCGCTTAATATGCAAACCACAAACTGCTAGAGAGAGCAGAAAAAAAAAAATTCTCTCTGGTTCCCTTTTAAAACCAAACTGTTTCTCTCTGCTAAAAAGCCCTTAGCAGAGAAAAGAAAAATATAATATTCCTACTGGCTTCTGGATTCTGTCTATATCCCAACCTACTGCCACCATGTTATAACCTTATTCCCAGATTTGGACCTTAGCGTCCAAAATATGGGGGTTAGCATGAAAAATCTCCAAGCTTAGTCACCAGCTTGGACCTGGTACCTGCTGCCACCACCCAAAAAATTAGAGTGTTTTGGGGCACTCTGGTCCCACTGAAAAACCTTCCCTGGGACCCCAAGACCCAAATCCCTTGAGTCTCACAACAAAGGGAAATAATCCTGTTTCCCTTCCCCCCTCCAGGTGCTCCTGGAGAGATACACAGACACAAGCTCTGTGAAACTACACAGAGTGATTCCCCCTCTCCGTTCCCAATCCTGGAACAAAAGCACTTTCCTCTTCACCCAGAGGAAATGCCAAATCAGGCTAGCAATCCAACACACAGCTCTCCCCTTGATTTCTTCCTCCCACCAATTCCCTGGTGAGTACAGACTTAATTTCCCTGAAGTAAAGAAAAACTCCAACAGGTCTTAAAAGAAAACTTTATAAAAAAAAAAAAGAAAAAAATACAAATGTTCTCTCTGTATTAAGATGATACAACACAGGGTCAATTGCTTAAAAGAATATTGAATAAACAGCCTTATTCAAAAAGAATACAAATCAAAGTACTTCAGCACTTATATTCATGCAAATACCAAAGAAAAGAAACCATAGAACTTACTATCTGATCTCTTTGTCCTTACACTTAGAAACAGAAGACTAGAAAGTAGAAAGTACTTCTCCAAAGCTCGGAGGAAAACAGGCAGACAGACAAAAGACTCAGAGACACACTTCCCTCCACCCAAAGTTGAAAAAATCCAGTTTCCTGATTGGTTCTCTGGTCAGGTGTTTCAGGTGAAAGAGACATTAACCCTTAGCTATCTGTTTATGACATAGGGGTTTGGAGAGAGTCCCATATGAGGAAAGATTAAAGAGGCTAGGACTCTTCAGCTTGGAAAAGAGGAGACTAAAAGGGGATATGATAGAGGTATATAAAATCATGAGTGACGTGGAGAAAGTGGATAAGGAAAAGTTATTTACTTATTCCCATAATACTATAACTAGGGGTCACCAAATGAAATGAATAGGCAGCAGATTTAAAACAAATAAAAGGAAGTTCTTTTTCACGCAGTGCACAGTCAACTTGTGGAACTCCTTACCTGAGGAGGTTGTGAAGGCTAGGACTATAACAGTTTTTAAAAGAGAACTGGATAAATTCATGGTGGTTAAGTCCATAAATGGCTATTAGCCAGGATAGGTAAGGAATGTTGCCCCTAGCCTCTGTTTGTCAGAGGATGGAGATGGATGGCAGGAGAGAGATCACTTGATCATTGCCTGTTAGGTTCACTTCCTCTGGGGCACCTGGCATTGGCCATTGTCGGTAGACAGATACTGGGCTAGATGGACCTTTGGTCTGACCTGGTACAGCCATTCTTATGTTCTTATGTTAACTGTTTGATAACTCCAGTTAAAGTAACAAACTCTTTTTTTTTTCCAGGACAGGGCTGCACATTTCAGAATATTTTTAAGGGAAATTTGAGGATGAGAAAAGTGTGGAATCATCTTACCAGTTGTTAACCAAGGCTGGTGGAAACCAGGAAGTCTATGCTAGTGCAGGCAGGTTCCTGGTCTGTCCAATACATAGACATAGAGTGCATAATTCTTTCTTACTGTCAGCATCCCAGAAAGACAATCACAGTAGCAGTGCTTTAAAGCACATAAGGGTACAGGATAAGAGGTGACACAACTCTTCACCAGTCTGAATTGCATCGCAGAACAAAACAATGACATTGATCATGATATTTTTATTTAATTCATGTATTTAATTTTGGTTCTATACATGTTTTACTCTTTAAAATGACTCTCTAAATTGGTTCTCTGAACTTTATGAATAATCCCAAAACTATAAATTTGTGGAAAAGGCAAGGGAAATCAGCACCTAGAGCAGCCATGTAGACAATCTGAGGACACAAGAAGAAATAGCATCACATTAAATTAGGAAAAGGAAACCAAAACCTTTGAACCCAAATATATTTAAACAGATTTTTTTTTCTGATTGTGAATAATATATTATGTTTTGCTTAAATCAGAGAGTTCTGTATTAAGTATTGAATGGAACACTAAAATAGTAGGTCACATTTTAAACATAAAGTAAACAAACACACATGTAGTTTTCACATATGTAAGCAGAGGGTTTTGTTGCTGTTTTAACATTGTAAAATGTCCTAATAACCAGTTTCTGTGCAAATAAGCAAAACACAGTTTGCAGTAATTTCCAGAATACAACCGTTCTGCTTAAATGTATAGTAGTCCTTATATTTTTCTCACTATAAACTAGTTCAAACAGAATAAATCAGGTTTTTATGTAGAACAGTCAAACAGAAGAGCTTGAACCATTTTTAAAGGCTTATAATGAGAGAATTACCTGGTATAATTCAATACAAGAAACAGCTGCCTGAGCTCCTGATTGAGCATGTTTGATAGCTGCTTTCTATAACATATACAAATTGACATCAACAGCATGTTGTGATTGTGGTTTACCATTATGAACTGAAAGATACTTTATATCGATTCAAATATTCTATTTGAATTCAGTTAAAACACAAAAAGTAAGCTAGCCCCTCCCAAAAACCCACATTAAGATGATACTAAAGATCTTGCTAAAATCCCATATACAGTGCTGTTGTTTGATTCATAGATTCCCAGGCCAGAAAGAATCATACTGATCTTCTAGTCTGACCTGTTTCGCTTAGGTACCACAGGTATTACTTGCCATACATGCAGCTCTTAATCAAAACTCCCTTACAAACTGCAGTATCTATTAATATTGCTATTATTACTACATTACCACCCAGGGCCCCACAAGAAAGTTTGGAACCATTTTGTACTAGGCATCATAAAAAAGTGAACAAACATGTATAGGATGACCATATTTCCCTATGGTGAATATGTGTGTGTGTGAAGTAGGTGCTAATCCCCTGTCCCAGGGCTGTGTGGAGCCTACAGGTTCAGGGCATGAACAGGCTGGAAATCGCTTCCCCCTCCCCACTCCAGAGCTTAGCTGAGGGGCAGAGAGGCTTCCCCATACCAGCGTTGCATGAGGTTTTGGCACACACAGAGCTCGGCTCCTCCTGGCCAGTGCACTGGTCCAGAGGGTCTTGGGCTTTCCCAAGTGCCGGCCCAGCCAGTGGCAGTGGGATAAGGAAGGAACCTGCTGGCCAGGCTGTTGGTGAGCGGAGTGCTCCGACGAGGGTCTGGTTCTCCTCACAGTGCTGGGAGTGGAACACATTCCACTGTGGAGGGGGGCAGTATGGAGGAGCAATGAATGGGGGTGTGAAGAGGCAAAGAGCGGAGAGCATAGCTAGAGAAGAGCACATAAAGGGTGCTCAGCAGAGGGTGGGCAGCAGAGGTGACACCTAACTGGTGGCCACCATCTGATACCTGCCCACACTCATCAGCCACTGCATCTTGCAGCGCGCAGCCAGTGCCAGACGGAAATGGGTCAGAGGCACGGTCCCGCTGTCCAAGAGCCAGCTTGCAGTGGGGGCTGGGCTGATAGATCAGTATGGGGAGTGGCCAGCCCCACGCACTACATCTTCACCCCAGCACCAGCCTTGCCCACCCATCCCCATCGTCAGTCACTGAACCTCCCCACTCACCACTGGTGGGTGGGCAGATGGTGAGCAGGGATATGGGCAGCAGGACCCACCAGAACTGATGTGGGGGAGACAGAAAATATTGGACAATTTATCCATTTTTAAGAAAAAGTGCGGACACCTGCAAGAGGGCTTAAATACGGTCCTGTTCCTTTAAAAATGGGACATCCAGTCACCTTAAACACATATGAAGACACAATAAGTTCTCCAAAGAGCTTATATTTTGAGGTCCTGATCTTAAAAATTCACATACAAGCACATTTCTTCATTTGCATGAGTAGTGCCACTGATGTCAACAAAGATACACACATATGTAAGTTTTTGCAGGATTGGAGCATAAGAAATTCTACCTGTGCAGTAAAATCTAAACTAACTTAGAGAGTTTGAGGAAAAGTGCGATGGAATATAAAATACTTTCTAATCATTTAATATAATCTTTGGCATGATTAAATTGAAAACAGTTATGTTTTTTCTTGAATACCTTATAATATATAGATTGGCACTAAAGCAGTTTCATACTGGTGGCATGTATCAGCACGGGAAGATCAGTGAAGCAGCCAGAGTTTTGCACAGTTCTTTTTAGATATGAAACATCATCACTGCATGTATGTATGTACACACTAAGCCAGGATACTGCAGGAAAAATATATAATTTACCCTCATAGTAATTCTATCATAGCCCTTTTTAGATAACTGTGGTTAAACTGAATTTAATGGGTTAAAATTAAATCTGTAAAACAATGCCTTTTTATATTGAGATCATATGTAATGCTGCACAATCCACGTTTCATTCATGCTAGTAATTTTTATCTTTTCCATTATGGAATTTAAAGCTATATGCATATTTTCTATAGGAGCACGTAGAAAATTCTTAATGGTTTTTCATCTGTTAGAGCAGGGGTTGGCAACTTTTCAGAAGTGGTGTGCCGAGTCTTCATTTATTCACTCTAATGTAAGGTTTTGCATGCCAGTAATACATTTTAATGTTTTTAGAAGGTCTCTTTCTATAAGTTTATAATATATAAATAAACTATTGTTGTATGTAAAGTAAATAAGGCTTTTAAAAGGTTTAAGAAGCTTCATTTAAAATTAAATTAAAATGCAGAGGCCCCCGGACAGGTGGCCTGGACCCAGGCAGTGTGAGTGCCACTGAAAATCAGCTCGCATGATGACTTCGGTACTCGTGCCATAGGTTGCCTACTCCTGTGTTAGAGCTTTCTCAAAGCAATACAAATTGTGCTAAGAAGCATGACAGTTCATTTATGTCAATAGCCGTCACACAATGCATGTATTTGTTGATGAACAGTCCATTTTGATTTAATTGAAGCATTCTAAACAGCCTCCAGGAGAGACTGACAATTACACATCCATACGAACCTTAAATGAGAAACCAAATATTGTTTTAAGAATATTCAGATTCCTTTCCCCTGCTGCTATTATTGCAAAGTAAAAGGTCATCATTTAAGCTTGTGTGGCTGGATCAGAGTCCATGATGAATTAAACATATTAACTGTATTCATAATCATGCTAGGGCCAGATGTTACTGTTTGTGTTGCTGAAGAGCCATATTAACAACTAACCGTCTTTTGTTTCATTTCCAGGCTTGCAGAACTTTAATTTAAAACTTGAGTGAATCTGACATTCAACTACACTTTAGCATAGAGTATGTTATAGGATTCTTGTTTGCCATTGTGTCTTTAACATGATACTACTTTGTGTCTGATTCATTAAACAAGGGTTAATTTATTTTTAATTACGTTTATTTAATTAAGTCTCACCCTGTTTTTAATAATTGAATGTCTAATGGCACTGAAAGCTGCAGGGAACCAAATCATCATTGCTACATGTAGCACTTAATTGGAAATGCTATGAGTTTCACAAAATGGACCATTGTTACAGGGATAAGATCAAACGCGTGATGAAACACCTTTCAAATTATTTGTGACTTCTTCAAAAAACAAAAGTCAAATAATTCCTAGAAGATTTGGTTATGGACACCTCTTCACTATTTAATGCAGATTAAAAAAGTAAGCACTATGGGAAGAGAGAGAGAGAGAGTATGCAGTGAAAATAGTGCAATACATTTGAAAAACAAATATGCTCACATAACAAAAAGAAACATATGGGGCAAGTGCACTGAAAGCATGTTTCTAATTTCAAGGCACTTTCAAGGCCCACACTACCTATGTCTCATATGTTATTGAGATGTCATCTTCTACCTTCACACTTCCAGTGATTTCATACATTATAGTCCACTTGTTACAATTTCAAACAAGAACCATTATGCTTTCTCCCATGCTTCCTCTTCTGTATGGGAAAGCTCCCCATGAACATCAGAAAAAAATAGCTCATTATACATCTTCAAATTCCTTCAAAAGGCTCTACTACAGGGAGTGGCAATCTTTGCCACATGGGCCATGAAGAAAATCAACTGGCAGGCCAAGATGGTTTGTTTACCTGCAGCATCCACAGGTTTGGCTGATCACAGCTCCCACTGGTCATGGTTCACCATTCCAGGCCAATGGGGACTGCGGGAAGCGGCGGCTAGCATGTCCCTCGGCCCGCTCCACTTCCCTCAGGCATAGTAATTATCTCAGGCATGGTAATCCAGGGAACTGCTTTAGAAAACCAAACAGACAGAAGAGGAAGATTTGGAGAGGCCTTTTATTGTTGCAATTCTCAAGTAAATGCCAGAAAATCTTGTTACTGGAGTTACTGATGTGAGAGATACATTTGGTGAAAGGACTACTTTACTTGCACAGACTTTGAGCGAAGAATCTACAAGGGTTTTGATTGTGTTTAATTAAGAAGTCTTCAATAAAGCATCTAATCCCTGTGGGAACAAGCTTCCCTGGATTTCCTGAAAGGCTTGGCTGGAATTAACCCCAGAGAGTCCGCTCACACAGCAAGAAAAAGCTTGGTCTGATAGGAGGAGGGTGGTGCTGTAAAATAGGTCTAATCATTTTACAGCATTGTTATTCTAATTCCACAGGAGTTGGGTTAATTCCCTCTTTGTTTGTTTGTGTGGATTAGGCATCAACACATCTTCAGTTCAGAAGATTTACAGGCAAGCTTGATCTTTTATGGGAGATTGATGGCTGACTGGTGCAGTAGTCTGCATGAGTTAGGCCTTTGTTAGTTCTTTCTATACAGTGGTCCCACTGTCGGCTAAATTCTGTTCTCAGTTAAAATGGTGTAAATCCAGCGCTTCTTTGCTAAAATCATTGGAGTTTCTCCAAACTGAAAGAAATCTAACTCACAAGAATTTGCCTGTTTACTTTAACAAAAATCATATACCTATAATCCTTCAGGAGAAAAAAAAAACATACTAAATCATTGCCATGCTGATTATTATCAACTCTTGGCAGGCCATCACAAAACTGCACTGCCCTCTTTGCTTTGATAGTAATTGCTTATCCAAATAAGAAGTGAGGCAGACTGCCTATGATTATTCTCAATCTCTTAAAGTTATGTTTTAGAATAATCAGCCTTGATTAGCAAGTAAGTAGATGTTATAAACACTTAAAGATACCTTTTCTCTAGGCAGGAACATTTTTTCTTTAGATGGGAATACTTATCAGAAATCATTTTATTTTTACTAGAAGGTACTATAGAAACTTCCCTTGGTTTTTTGGACCATTCTATAGTACAGGGGTTGGCAACCTTCAGTATGCAGCCCATCAGGGTAATCCGCTGGCGGGCCACAAGACATTTTGTTTACATTGACCATCTGCAGGCACAGCCCCACCGCAGCTCCCAGTGTCCAGGGTTCTCCGTTCCTGGCCAATGGGAGCTGCAGGAAGCTGTGGGGCACAGGGACATGCTGGTTAATGAACCTGAAGTGCTAGTGCAAGCCTGAAGAATTTTTTTTAAAACAACATTTTATTGATAAGAATACTACTAATATAACAAACCTTAATTATAGCAATGTCAGGCAAGACAAGACCTGGCACTAACTAGAAAGGAAGATTGTTCAAATATATAAAACCTGAATGATGTCAGGCAGCAGTTAATATCCTGATTCCTAACTGACTGAGGTGCATTAGAGAAATTCTTCATTTTCCCATACTAAGAATTCATCACTTTCTCTCAG
This sequence comes from Gopherus evgoodei, assembly GCF_007399415.2. Classification (NCBI taxonomy): domain Eukaryota; kingdom Metazoa; phylum Chordata; order Testudines; family Testudinidae; genus Gopherus; species Gopherus evgoodei. The sequence continues at coordinate 84,788,688 of NC_044322.1, read as the reverse complement.
GTCCATGTAATAAAAGGTTAAACACAAATGATGAAGTCTCAGCAGCATATTGAATTTGGTCTAACCTCTGCCTTGGATGACAAAGAAGGCATAAGCATACTGTGTCAAATGACCATCTGCTATATCACTCGCTTCTGTGATACAATCTATTCCTATCCCCACCAAAGTCAATGGAAGAACTCTCAGAGTCAAATTCTGGATGCTTTACTCACATAAGAAGGACATTGGGACAAGAACAACAAATGATCACAATTCCCATTGTCTTCATGTGTGCAGGATCTGTGGTATATGTATAATTCTATTGTAGCTGAAAAATATGATCACTAACAGATAAAGCCTTCAGCATGTTAAAAATGTGTATTAATAAAAGAAAAAAGAGGAGTTTGTGTAAGGCACAAGGGAGCTCTGCTTCATGAGGCATATCAAGTTTCCAAGAAGGGCTTGACTATTTGTGTGCGGTCTTTTCACTTAACATATTTTCTCAACTTTTTCATGCCTGCCACTTGCTTTTTCCAAGGGCCTCAGAGTACAAAAATAACTTCAAATAGTTCTTGTTAGTGGATTTAATGAACAACAATGAACTCTAAATCTTATGGCAGTGAAAATTTGCAAAATCAAAACTATTTTTTTTTTTAAATATGTATTATTAAGGAAGAATGTTTTGAAGTTATGGAGAGTGAGCTAGGAAGTTGGCTTTACTAAACTTGATAAGTAAAAAAAATCAAAATGCAAAGTTGCAAATATATATAAATACTAATATGTTTACAGAAAAAATATATTAGAGGTAAAATAGAAGGTACTTTAAAACAAATTCTAGATCTTCAGAAGTAAAGGAATTAAGGATTTTGTCTGTGTCTTAGACATTTCTAAGGTGCCTATCAACATTGTATCTGTTACAGTCGTATGATACATAGCTAATATAGCAGGGGTCAGCAAACTCTGGCATGCAGCTCGCCAGAGTAAGCATCCTGGCAGGCAGGGCCAGTTTGCTTATCTGCCACATCAGCAGGTTTGGCCAATCGCGGATCCCACTGGCCGGGGTTCGCCATCCCAGGCCAATGAGGGAGGCAGGAAGCGGTGCGGGTGAGGGATGTGCTGGTCGTGGCTTCCTGCCTCCCACATCGGCCTGGGATGGTGAAACACAGACAGTGGGAGCCACGATCGGCCGAACCTGCCGACGCAGTAGATAAACAAACAGGCCCAGCCCGCCAGGGTGCTTACCCTGGCCAGCTGCATGCCAGAGGTGGCCGACCCCTGTATTATAGTATTATATATACTTCATTTAACAAAATATAGATTTGATCATGGTTAATAAACACAATAAAATTACAACCTTAACACTGAGCCATTATTAATTATGTAATTTTTGAAGGAGAAGAATTTGCCAGAGACTTCACTCAGTGCTAATGAGTTCTGCTCAAGAATATACTTTTTATTTTAAAAAAATCCATATATGAAGAAAACTTGGAACTATTAACAGATTACAAACAAGATTTTTTTCTCTGCTTAATGATGCTGAGAGCCTGAAACAGTAACTCATCCCATTCATCTCATTGCATATTTTAACTCTGAAACCTAAACACAACCAAACTGTAGCATGGAATCTCTATGGATTGTAATTGCATCCTCTAATAATAAGAATATAGCCGTAAGGATATATTACCGACCACCTGCCAAGGATGGTGATAACGACTGTGAAATGCTCAGGCAGATTAGAGAGGCTAATAAAATAAAAATCTCAATAATAACGGGGGATTTCAACTATCCCCATATTGACTAGATACATGTCACCTCAGGATGAGATGCAGAGATAAAGTTTCTTGACACCTTAAATGACTGCTTCTTGGAGCAGGTAGTCCTGGACCCACAAGAGGAGAAGCAATTCTTTATTTAGTCTTAAGTGGAGCACAGGATCATGTCCAATAGTTGAATATTGCTAGACCCCTTGGTAATAGTGACCATAATATAATTACATTTAACATTCCTGTGGTGGGGAAAACACCTCAGCAGCCCAACATGGTAGCATTTAATTTTAGAAAGGGGAACTACACAAAAATGAGGAGCTTGGTGAAATAAATTAAAAGGTACAGTGCCAAAAGTGAAATCCCTGCAAGCTGCATAGAAAATTTTTAAAGACACCATAATGTAGGCTCCACTTAAATGTATACCCCAAATTAAAAAAAACATAGTAAGAGAACCAAAAAAGTGCCTGTATGGCTAAACAACAAAGTAAAAGAAGCAGTGAGAGGCAAAAAGGCATCCTGTAAAAAGTGAAAGTTAAATCCTAATGAGTCAAAGACTCAAAAAGTAATAGCAATTTTTTTTAAGTACATCAGAAATAAGAAGGCTGCAAAACATCCAGTGGGGCCACTGGATGATTAAGCTGCTAAAGGAGCACTCAAGGACGAAAAGGCCATTGCAGAGAAACTAAATGATTTTTTTTGCATCAGTTTCATGGCTGAGTATGTGAGTAAGATTCCCAAACCTGAGCCATTCCTTTTAGGTGACAAATCTGAGGAACTGTCCCAGATTGAGGTATCATTAGAGGAGGTTTTGGACCAAATTGATAAACAATAATAAGTCACCAGGACCAGACAGTATTCACCTGAAAAATTCTGAAGGAACTCATGTTAAACTGTAGAACTATGTACTGTAGTCTGTAACATATCATTTAAATTAGCTTCTGTACCAAATGCCTGGAGGATAGCTAATGTGATGCCAATTTTTAAAAAGGGCTCCAGACGTGATCCTGGCACAGGCCAGTAAGCCTGACTTCAGTACCTGGCAAACTTGTTGAAACTATACCAAAAAACAAAATTGTCAGATGAACACAATTTGTTGGGGAAGAGTCAACATCATTTTGGTAAAGGAAAATCATTCCTCACTAATCCACTAGAATTTTTTGAGGGAGTCAACAGGTATGTGGACAAGGGGGATCCAGTGGGTATGGTGTACTTAGATTTTTAGAAAGCCTTTGACAAAGTCCTTCTGTCATAAACAGATAGCTAAGAGTTAATGTCTCTTTCACCTATAAAGGGTTAACAAACAGTGACCTGCAAACACCTGATCAGAGGACCAATCAGGAGACAAGATACTTTCAAATCTCATGGAGGGAAGCCTTTGTTTGTGGGTTTGGGGTTTGGCTTTGTTCTCTCTGGGTCCTGGACGGGACTAGAGGTGCAAACAGGTTTCTGCCAATCTCCCTGCTACAGTCTCTTTTCTATTCAGAATTGTGAGTAAGAAAAAAGGCAGTTATAGTCTTTTAATTTGTTTTCTTATTTACATATGTGTACTTGCTGGAAGTAGCTTAAATTGTGTTTCTGCTGGAGAAAGTTTCTTTCTATTGTTTATAAGTTGAAAGACCCTTTAACAGTTTACCATCTAAAGTGCAGAGATAATTTTTTTACTTTTTTTCTTTCTTTTTTATTAAAAGTTTTGCTTTTAAGACCTGTTGATTTTTCTCTCCTAATTAAGGCTCAAAGAAATTGAGTCTGTATATACCAGGGAATTGGTGGGAAGCAAGGAGGGAAAGGTACATTTGTATTGCCTCTGGGTGAGGGGGAGAGAGAAACTTGATCTCTCTGTGTTGTGTTTCAAGGAATTGATTCACGGTATCTCCTAGCGTACCCAGGCAGGAAAGATCTGGGAGGAGGTAAAGAGGTGGGAGGGAATGTTTTATTTCCCTTTGTTGTGAGACTCAAGGAATCTGGATCTTGGGGTCCCCTGGGAAGGTTTTAGGGGGACCAGAGGGTATCAGGCCCTAAAAATTCCTGATTAGTGTCAGTGTTACAGAATCTAAGCTGGTAATTAAGCTTAGAGGACTTTATGCTAGTACCCATATCCTGGACGCTAAGGTCCAGATTTGGGAATTATACTTGACATGTTGGCAGTGTGTGGGAAAGATAAGAATCCAAAAGCCAGTAAGATTATTAATTTGCTTCTCTGCTAGCTGGTTATAAGCAGAGGGAAGGGGTTTATTTTTTTAAACTGCAACCAGAGAATTTTTTTTCCCTTGCTTCGGTCTGGCTGTGCATAGATATGGCCTCAGGCAAGGGCCATTAAGTTTAACAGGGGTCTTTTGTTAGACAATAGAACTCCAGCTGTGAATCAACTACACCAGCAGAACACACATGCAAATGAAGGTTTTCCTTTTGTTCTAGTTTTATTCTGGAAGGCTTGTTAGAAAGATTCTGTTGCTTAGCAACAGAGCAGGCAGCAGAGGAACAGTAATTCAGACAGTAAACCAGCAGAGGGCACCCCAACCCAAGAAAGCAGGAACCATGACTACCAAGGATGCCCTGAAACAGGAGCAAGCGAGACTGGAGGCAGAGGCACAAATCAAAGATGCAGAGCACAAGCGAGATATGGAAAAAAATACAAGAACTAGAAATAAAACAAATTAAAAGACTATAACCGCCTTTTTTCTTTCTCACAATTCTGAATAGATAAGAGACTGCAGCAGGGAGAATGGCAGAAACCTGGTTGCACCTCTAGTCCTGTCCAGGACCCAGAGAGAACAAAGCCAAACCCAAAACCGACAAACAAAGGCTTCCCTCCACGAGATTTGAAAGTATCTTGTCTCCTGATTGGTCCTCTGGTCAGGTGTTTGCAGGACACTGTTTGTTAACTCTTTATAGGTGAAAGAGACATTAACCCTTAGCTATCTGTTTATGACACCTTCACCAAAGGCTCTTAAAAAAAAGTAAACTGTAATGGGGTAAGACGGATGGTCCTCTCATGGACTGATAATTGCTTAAAAGATAGGAAACAAAGGGTAGAAATCAATGGTTAGTTTTCAGAATGGAGAGAGGTATATAGTGGTGTCTCCCAAGGACCTGTACTGGGACCAGTCCTATTCAACATATTCAAAAATGATCTGGAAAAAGGGGTAGAAGGTGAAGTGACAAAATTTCAAGATGATAGAAAACTATTCAAGATATTTAAGTCCCAGGCAGATTGTAATGAGCTACAAAAGAATCTCTCAAAACTGGGTGACTGGGCAACAAAATGGCAGATGAAATTCAATGTTGATAAATGTGAAGTAATGCAACTGGAAAACATAATCCCAACTCTACATATAAAACGATGGGGTCTAAATTAGCTATTACCACTCAAGAAAGAGATCTTGGAGTCATTGTGTATAGTTAGCCAAAAACATCCACTCAATGTGCAGTGGAAATCAAAAAAGCAAACAATATTGGGCATCATTAAGAAAAGGATAATAATAATAGACAGAAAATATCATCTTTCCTCTGTATAAATCCATGGTACGCTCACATCTTGAATATTGCTTGCAGATGTCATCATCCCATCTCAAAAAAAGGTATATTAGAATTGGAAAAAGTTCTGAAAAAGGCAACACAAATTATTAGGGGTATGGAACAGCTTCTGTATGAGGAGAAATTAATAAGACTGGGACTTTTTAGCTCAGAAAAGAGCTGACTAAGGTGGGGTATGATTGAGGTCTATACGCTCATGACTGATGTGGAGAAAGTAAAGAAGGAAGTGTTATTTACTCTTTCTAGGGGGTCACCAAGTGATATTAATAGGCAGCAGGTTTAAAACAAACAAAATGAAGTATGTTTTCACATAACACACAGTCAACCTGTGGAACTCTTTGCCAGAGAAGATCGTGAAAGCCAAGATTATAACAGGGTTAAAAGAAAAAACTAGATAAATTCATAGAGTATATGTCCATCAATGACTATTAGTCATGGTAGGCAGGATGGTAGGGTTTTTTGTTTTGTTTTTCCCCTGCTTTGCTGGCTGCGCCATTGTTTCTTTCCCTGCCTCGCCCCTGCTTTGCTGCTCCAGCTGTGCCGTTTTTGTGTCCCCCCCTTGCCACTCCAGCCGCTCCGTGTCCCCCCCCCCCAGGCTTTGCTGCTCCAGCCATGCTGTTTCCCCCCCTCATTCTGCTGCTTTGGTGGCCTCAACCTCTTTTTGTTTTTTTTTGCTTGGAGCAGCAAAAACCAGAGCCGACCCTGAGTGCAGAACACCCAGATTTGGCTTCCCTCCACAACTTATTAAGGTCCTAGGGCTTCTTCATGATCAGATGACCACTACCGTTCTCTGTAATGGCCTAGAGATGGACTCTTAAGCAAGGATGCATTATTGCCCCAGCCCTGTTCTCCATATATTTAGCAGTCATTTTGATCCTTGTTAAAGACCGCCTCCCCAGTGGAGTTGACATTCCATACAGAATGGATGGGCAGCTCTTTAATCTTCAATGTCTGTTCAAAGCCTAAGTCCTCAGGATGTCCATTACTGATCTTTTGTATGCTGGTGACTGTGCCAGCCTCATACATACGAGAATGACCTTCAGTCCACGTTGGATTTTTTTACACAAGCTTACTGAAGCCGAGGACTCTCGCTCAATATCAAGAAGACTAAAGTGCTCCATCTATCTTCTTCAGGCCTTGCACATGACCCCCCAAAAAATCACCATCAAGGGATAGACTTTGGAGACAGCTGAGCACTTCTGCTACCTCAGTAGCCAGCTTTCTCAAAATGCAACATCAACAGTGAGATCGAGCACAGCATCCAGTGTGCAAATGTTTCCTTTGGGAAATTGCTCAGTTGTGTTTTCACGGGCTGTGACCTATGGAAGGACACCAAGATACAGGTCTATAAGACAATTGTTATTCTTACATTATTTCACTGATACGAAACCTGGGTGACCTATCAACAACATCTCAAGAATCTGCAGCCAGTACTACCAACGATGTCTGTGGAAGATCCTTCACATCAAGTGGGAAGATCGCCACACTAACACCAGCATCCTTACTGAAGCCAGTGTCACCAGCATTGAAGCAATGATCCTCATGCACCATCTTCACTGGGCTGGACATTGTGTGCAGATGCCAGACTCTCACCCCTCAGAACAAATCTACTCTCTGTTCACCCATGGTCAGAGACCCTGTGGTGTCCAGAGGAAACTTTATTAAGGCACAGCAAAAGTATAGCTCAAGAAAACTGATGTGGACATCACAACCTGGGAGAAGCAAGTCATCAACTGACCTCTGTGGCACCACATCCTCCATCAGGTAGTGCCCCACTTCCAGGAGACGCGCCGTGCCCTCAAAGCTGAAAAGAGAGAGAGAAGGAAGGAAGGAAAAAAGAAAGAAATTTGTCCCTGGAGGCAGCTGACCCATCCGGAAATGTCTGCACCTACTGCAGGAGGACTGTGGTTCCAGAATTAGACTCTTATGTAAAGCTATGGTAGAGATCATGCTCAAAACTGATGATGATGATGATGATGATGATGATGATGATGAATGGAATCTAAGTAACTAATAATTTTTGCCAAATTGTGTTTGAGCTGCAGGAGGGAGATCTAGAGATAACAGTCTGAGGCCTTCTCTAAACACAAACATTGCACCAGTTTCACTAAAATAATTTTTGTAATTGATTTAGATGAATTGGTACAAACTTCTATGTGGACACAATTTTTTTTTAAACCAATTCAGTTTAATTTTAGGTAACCTATAAAATTGCTTTTTCATACTATTAAAATCAAAGTCACTTTAAAAGGTTCAGATAATCAGTAAAATCACCTTCGCAAAATAAAATTCTAATTAATGGAATAAAATAATCAATTCCTTCCTATTAAATGTTGAGGCTACCCTACTGCTTTAATGGAATGTTCATATTCGGCAGTGATACTTTTCTTTTTATGTTTGCCTTAATTGGTTAGTTCATCACAATAAGTGTTACATATAGCTCTCAACTGCTACTCTCTATATGGAGCCAGTCTTGTAAAAGAAAACTAGGAAGCATCAGCTTTACCATGGAAGCGTGCATTTAAATGTTTAATGTCCTCCAGACTCCTATTTTACCTTTACCTCAATCTCCTGATCTGAAACAGACTGTGTGCTTTCAAACAGCACTATGTCAAAGTCCACTACTGAACTTTTAGGGCAAGGTAGCAGGGCCAGCGTGCAGCGGGCTAGTGCACTGTGTGTTCACACTCTGGCTTGCATCGCACTTGTAGTTAAGCCCTCAGAGATCTCCAAAGCCAGCCTGCTCTGATCAGTCAGAGTGAAGGAATCACTTTAGGACTGAATGGAGAAAGTGTTAACCCCTACCAAATGAAAGAACAGGAAATATAAGGATAAATAAAATGAGGTTACTTTGACAGGAAGTTATTCTTTTGGTTCTAATTTGTCCCAAAGCTAGAACAAAAAGTGCATGGACTATCTGCCCCATTTAGGTATGAAAGATTTGACTTCGTTAATTGCTGGCTGTTGTGTTGAGGGCATCATTTCAAGGGCATAATTCAGAATACATTTGAATTCCTTGTATTCAGCCCCTAATCAATGTCTACAAATTGGAGTTTGCCTCCCCCTACAATGGTCACAACTGAAAATCTAGTCTCAGTGCCACATTTAATTATTGCCACCCACTTTTTCATGATTTTAAACAGAGACCTTATTCTAAATCTGAATTTGGAGCTTCCATTCTTAAAGGAAGAACATTAACAAGCAAAGATGGAGACAGAGAAGTAAACAGGTTAGTTTCCATTCATATTTCATTCGTGTATCACATTTATATCAATGCAGCAAATGTTCTAATTATATGTTTAATTATAGTTAGACAAAAAATAACTAGCATTGGAAATTGCCTTTTTAGATCAGAATATATAAGATAATGGGCTAATTAAATTAGATCTGATTAATTGGAGACCATCACTGAATAGTAGTGACGACAAGTTGTATCTATTCTAAAGGCTCTTTATTTTGAGTTAATGGTCTCAATCTCATTGTTAGTTAACAAGTGTCCAGCTCATAGAAAACCTCATTGTAATTGACACTAATTGTCACCACTGCTGTCAGTCTTATCACAGAAGCCAAGAACTGTTTTCTACTTTCTCATCCATAGAAGAGGCCCTGCAGGTCATGTGCTAAGGCACATTTGCAGTGTAATATGGGAAAGCCTATTTTATGGCTACAGGGCTGCAGTAGTTACAACTTAATTCTGTCATAAACACTACATTCAATTAAAAATAATAGATTTCCTTCTCCTCTTACTTCAACCAGTTCTATGTTGATACGGCTCCATTTACCTCACTGGTATAATTCCTATTTATATTGGTGTAATTGAGAGAAAAATCTGGCCCAGTAATTCCAGTTAGATATCTAGTTACACATCTAATTTAAATCAAATATTGTGCCAGAACAATCCAGGCTTGAATGTTCATTGTTGAAAAACTCTATTGTACAAACTGCATTCCTCTGTCATTCAGTTTACAGATTATAACATAATGCAAATTAAAACATGCTGAAGTTATTCTTGGAAGAAAAGTATTGTTGCCTTGTAGAAAAATGGAAGATACATAAGTAGAATGGAAGGATGAAAATGAGAAGGCGGTGCGCTTTCTCATCAACTTGTTATATATATCTACTGTCTTTTGTCATAAACATATGCTTTGTTTGTAAGCTCTTTGGGGCAGGGACCAACTTTGCATTGAATCAATATAAAGTGCCTAACAAAATGGACCCTGATGACCGCATAGGGACTCTAGATGTAGTACAAATAAAATAAATAATAAATCACTTAAATGTGGGCTTACAAAGAGTACCTTTCAGCAGTGCGACAACCTGTTTCATTTCTGTAATATCTTTCTTCTTTCACTGAAACCTGTAAATTAATCCACATTTTTACTGATAGCAAAAATAGCGTGAGGTGTTTTTCAGTAATAGCTATATCAAGGACTAAAACTCCTCAATTATGGGTTTTTTTAATCTGACATTGGCCTTTAATATTAGATTTATTCAGTCAAACACCATTAATACTTCAAGAACCTTCACATTATTTATTTAATTTTCTCCTTCATAGCATATGAACATAAGAATGGCCATACTAGGTCAGATCAATGGTCCATCTAGCCCAGGGGTCAGCAACCTCTGGCACACGGCTCGCCATGGTAAGCATAGGACAGTTCTTTGTATTTGTCACCTAAAAAGAATGGCTTTGCAGTGGCTTCACATCCTCTGCAGTGAAGATCAATGTAAAAACTTCAAGTTTTTCCGTAATGGCTTTTTCCCCCTTAAGTATTCCTTTAGCATCTTGATTGCCCAGTGGCCCTGCTGATGTTTGGTAGGCTTCCTGCTTCTGTTGTACTTTAAAAAAAATTGCTGTTAGTTATTATGTCTTTTGCTAATTGCTCTTCAAATTCTTTTTTGACCTGCCTAAATACACTTTTATGCTTAACTTGCCAAAGACTATGCTCCTGTCCATTTTCCTCAGTAGGAGTTGATTTCTAATTTTTGACAGATATATTTTTTGTCTCTAACTGCCTCTTTTATTTTGTGTTTAGCCATGGTGGCATTTTTTGTAATCTTACTGATTTTGTTTGTTTATTTGCTTGTTTGTTTGTTTGGGGGGTGATTTGTGCCTCTATTTTGGTGTTTTTAAAAAGTGTCCATGCAATTTAATACTTTGGACTCTCCCTTTTAAGTTTTGTTTAACTTGCTTCCTTATTTTTATTTAGTTCCCTTTTTAAAAATTAAAGTGTTACTGCGGTGGGTTTTTATGGTATTCTCCCCTCCATCTTACCCTCAAAGATGCTAAATTTAATTAAATTATGGTAACTATTACTGAGTGGTTCCGCTATATTTACCTCCTGGACCAGATCCTCTGTGACTTAGGACTAAATTAAGAATTGTTTTACCCCTTGTAGGTTCTAAGAGTAGCTACTCCAAGCAGCCGACAAATTTTATCTTTCCATACCATCCTGAAGAGACATGTTTTTATTCAATATGGGGATAGTTGAAATCCTCCATTATTATTGGGGTTTCTGGTTCTGTAGGCTCTCTAATATCCCTGAGCATTTCACAATAGCCATAATCATCCTGGTGAGATGGTCAATAGTACTGCTATACTCTTAGTATTCAAGCATGGAATTTCTATCCATCAAGATTTGATGGTACTGTTTGATTTATTTAATTTTTTTACAATATTTGACTCTACACTTTTTTCACATACAGTGTTACTCAGGGGTGCTGGAACAATTTGTGTAGTGGGAGTGGTCAAAGCCGTTGATTCAAACTGTAAACCCTCTATATAATGGGAACTGCTTTAAACCAGGAGATCCAGCAGCACCCCCAGCACCCTTAGTTCCAGCCCTTATGGTGCTATTTCCCCACCAGTGTGACCTACTCTATCATTGCTATATATTTTGTTCCCTGGTATTACTCTGTTCCACTGATTATCATTGTTCCACAGAATTTATGTGATGCCTATTATATCAATAACTTCATTTAATACTAGGCACTCAAGTTCACCCATCTTAATATTTAGAATTCTTGCATTTGAATACAAGAACTTATAAAACTTTTCACTATTTAGTTGTCTGCTTCATTTGATGTAATTGAATGGGACTTTTTTTTGTTTGAATGTTTCTCTTCACAACCTACCTATATTTTAATAACTTCGATCCTTTTCTCTTTTTTAGGATATATAGTATCCTCTTTAATATATCATCCCCTAGAGTGTTTAGCCAAACTGTGTGTGTCTCCGCACCTGTCAGCTTTAACTCTTAGTTTAAAAACTCTTCTACCACTTTTTTTAGAGTTATAGCAATCTGGTTCCATTTTGGTTTAGGTGGAACCCGTCTCTCCTCTACAGGCTCTTCCTTTTCCGAAGGTTCCCCAGTTGCTAATAAATCTAATGCCTCTTCTCTATTCCATCATCTCATCCACAAATTGTGACCCTGCAGTTCTGCCTGTCTAACTGACCCTGTGCATGGAACTGTAAGCATTTCAGAAAATGCTACTTTGGAGGCCCTGGATTTTAATCTCTTACCTCACAGCCTGAATTTTGCCTTTAGGACCTGTCACGTAGTATGCATATCCTGTCTTCCTTTGGGGCATGGTGAGGTTGTGATACCACTGCAGTTACAGTCTTACTGACAGTCTTTAGGCTGAAAGTGGCAGAGCTCAGAGGCTGGAGACAATATGGTGGCCCTTGGGGTAAGAGCAGCGTGACCTAATGGCAGAGTCAATATAACAGCCCACAGACACAGCGCAGTATGGCCTAGCGGCCAGTGTCAAAATAACAGGCTTCATACACAGGGCAGTACGGCCAACGGACAAAGTCAGTTACAGCTGCCCTAATATTCAGGGCAGTGCGGCCTAGAGGACAGAGTCAATATAACAGCCCATCAACATAGGGCAGTATGGACTAGTGGCCAGAGTTAATTACAGCAGCTCTTGTATTCAGAACAGTGCAACCTAGCGGCCAGGGTCAATATAATGGCCAGCAGGCATAGGACAGAACGACCTAGCAGCCAGGGTCAATAAAACAGCTTTCAGACACATGGCAGTGCAACCTATTGGCCAGTATCTAGGGGGCCGCCACTAGAGGGGCAGTGTCCCCAATAGGAGGAGCACAGGCCCACTCGATAGTAGAACTCTGTACTGAAAGTGTTCATGTCCTATTATAAATTGCAGATATTTTCTGTGAGCAGGCTGAATGGTGATATGGAAATAAGCATCTTAGAGGTCAAGGGCTGAAAACCAGTCCGTCTGTTGCAGCGCTGGAAGTACCATGCCCAGTGTGTTGATTTTGCACTTTTGGAAGCATACAAACTTGTTGAGCTTCCTGAGTCCAAGACATGTTTCCATCCCCCATTCTTTTTCTGGATCAAGAAATAATGGAAGTAAAATGCCTTTTCTCTGTATTGTGAAGGCCCTTGTTCCATTTATTCTAGTTGTATAAGATGATCAACTTCTTGTAGTAACAGGTACTCACGAGAAGAGTCTCTGAAGAGGGACAGGGAAGCAGCTAAGGTAGCTGGTTGGGAGGTGAAGGGGATGGTAAAACCTGAATGGATTTTTTCTAAAACCCATTGGTCTGATGTTATTGTGGCCCTGATGTGATAGAAAGGGAGAAGTCAATGACCAAATATTGGGAATGGGTCAGGTGTAGGCACTGTTTGCTGAGGGAAGTACTTTGAACCCTTGACCAAATTTTCAAAATTGTGGTTTTGGTGATGCCGATTGGGATGTTGGTGCTGTGACTGAGGTGTTCATCAACACTGTGAGCATTGATGTTGATTGTTATAAGGTCTATGTTGTTGCCTGTTTTTACAGGAGTCTCTGAGTCTCTATATGGCTAGTACCTTCTTTTCTTCGCAGGTGGGTTATAAACCCCCAAAGTGCGGAGGGTGGCCCAAGAGTCCTTCATAAGTCTTCTTTGAGAAGAGTTTTTCTGATCAAAAGGTAGGTCTTCTACCTTCGTTTGCAGCTCCTTGGGTATACCCAAGGCCTGTAGCCAGGATGTCTGGATCATCACTACAGCTGTGGCTGTGGTTCTGGCTGCTGCGTCTATGGTGTCTAGTGATGCTTGTAGGGCTGTTTTGACTATCAGTTGGTCCTCATTGATGGTGTCTTGAAATTGGGATTGTATCTCTTTTGGGAGTTCTGCTGTTAATGAGCTAAGTTTCCCTTAGTTATCGTAGTCAGATTTTGCTAATAATGCAGAGTAATTGGCCAGTCTGAATTACAGTGTGCCTGACAAATACACTTTACACCCAAACAGGTCATATTCTTTCTCCTATGGTGTAGATTTAAACTGTGGTTGTTTGCCACATTGATTCACAGCATCAACAACAAATGAACTGGGGGGAGGATGTGCTAAGAGTAAGTCTGCCTCTTTTGTGGGGACATAATACTTTCTATCTGCCCTTTTGCACATTAGCAGAGTTGAGGCAATATCTGCCAAATGTTCTCTGCCGGTTCCAAGATGGTAGCATTGACAGGAAAAGTGATCTTGGAGGTAGATGACGGTTGTAGTATTTGTACCAGCTTATTCTGGTTTGTCTGCACCTCCTCTAGCAAGATGTCCTGGCTGTGAGTGACCCACTTAAACAGTTCTTGAAACTGCTTGCAGTCATCCGCCGAAGTTGGTGGAGGGGGCATAATAACCTCATCTCTGGAGGAGGAATAATTGTGAGCAGGAGATGTAGTTTCTTGGTCTGTGCCAGTTTCCATATCCTCTCCTACGTCCTGAACCTCCATGGGCTGCAGTGTAGGAGACACAGAGTTAGAGCACAATTCATGTCTTTGAGTTGCGGGAGGCCTGAAATGTGGACCCCTGTAAGAAGCCCAGGGTTCCCAATGTGCCCATTGTATTGGGAAGGCCATAGGGGGGTATATCCATGGTGGTCTGCACCGTGGTTGAGTTGTCTGGTGGTATCTTGGTCCCATGTGGATCCAAGATGGTTGGTGTGGTTTCGGTGAGGAATGGTGTGGTGAGAAGATGTTTTGCTCCTTCATCTCCTCATCGTCTTCACTGAAAAATTGTTTGTTGGGGAGCCCTTGGTACCAAGTATCAGGGAGTGTGTTGCCAATGGTATCATCAAGTCTTTTTGGTGCAACAGAGATTGTGCCAATGCCGATGTCTGGACCATCTGTGCCATGAGGTCATTTCTTACTGGTGCCGGAGTCGATGCAAATTGATGCTGTGACTGTTTAGTTGGTATGGTCTATGATGACTTATTTTTCTGCACTGGTGCTGATTGTGTTGTTGGTTCCAGGGGCGGAGGCATAGTGCCTGAGGAGATACTCAGTGCTGATTCCCTTATGGGTGAACTCAGTGTCACGGAGGAGGCATATCTTTCTCTATTCCTTGTCCTCGTCTCCTTCTGTCATAAACAGATAGCTAAGGGTTAATGTTCTTTTACCTGGAAAGGAGTAACCTGAAACACCTGACCAGAGGACCAATCAGGAAACAAGACTTTTTCAAATCTGGATGGAGGGAAGTTTGTGTGTGAGTCCTTGGGTCTTCTGCCTGTACTCTCTCGGCTATGAGAGGATTTTTCTGTCTCCTGCTTTTCTAATCTTCTGTTTCCCAGTTGTAAGTACAAAAGATAAGATAGTGATTTATATGGTTTTTTTATTTTGTATTTACATGTGTGTAGTTGCTGGAGTGTTTTGAATTGTGTTCTTTTGAATAAGGCTATTTAATCATATTTCTCTTAAGCAATTGACCCTGTATTTGTCACCTTAATACAGAGAGACCATTTTTATGTACTTTTTCTTTCTTTTTACATAAAGCTTTCTTTTTAAGACCTGTTGGAGTTTTTCTTTAGTGGAAAACTCCAGGGAATTGAGTCTGTGCTCACCAGGGAATTGGTGGGAGGAAGAAGTCAAGGGGAAATCTGTGTGTGTTAGATTTACTAGCGTGACTTTGCATTCCCTCTGGGTGAGGGGGAAGAGAGATTAGCTCTCAGTAATTCTGTTTTCCAGGACTGGAAACAGGGAGGGTGGAGTCCCTCTGTTTAGATTCACGGAGCTTGCTTCTGTGTATCTCCCCAGGAACCCAGGGAGGGAACACCTGGAAGGGAGAAGGGGGGGGAAATGGTTTATTCCCCTTTGTTATAAGACTCAAGGAATTTGGGTCTTGGGTTCCCCAGGGAAGGTTGTTGGGGTGACCAGAGTGCCCCAAAACACTCTAATTTTTTGGGTGGTGGCAGCTTTACCAGGTCCAAGCTGGTAACTAAGCTTGGAGGTTTTCATGCTAACACCTATATTTTGGACGCTAAGGTCCAAAACTGGGAATATGTTATGACACCTTCGCTCGGACTTCAGGAGTGCCGGAAGTGCTCAGAACATCATAGTTGCTCACCCAAGCATATGTCGGCATCGGGGTAGCGACCTGTCAGGATACTGTCTTCATTTCCATGATGCTCTCTGCAGAGAAGTCTTGGCCCTTGTTTCTGGTCTTTTGGAGGGTACTTCTCCTTTTTGAGTCGGAGGAGTTCCTGGACAGGCAGTCTGCTTGTCTGAATCAGATTGGAGGGATTTCACCATTAAAATCATTTTTAGCCAGAGATCCCTTTTGCATCAAGTTCTGGCTTTCAAATTGCGACAGTAAGGGCATTTTAGGGGGATATGTCCCTCATCCAGGCAGCTTACACATAATGAATGCCCGTCTGAAATGGGCATAGCCAGGCATTTTTATCAGATAACCTTCCCGAGTGAAGGTAGCTAATAAAATAAAAGGGTTTTTTCTTTAAATAAAACTAACCTTAACTCTAACTCTAACTTTCTATTTAACTATCTAATAAAACTATTTTGTTAACGGTTTTAGGGAAGAGTGCTAACACTGCCCCAGAGCACTATCTTCAGCTGAGGACGGGAACTGCGGCCAGTGGGAGCTGCGGGGGTGGTACCTGTGAGCAAGGGCAGCAAGCAGAGACCCCCAACCCCTTGCCTAAGAGCCACTGCCAAAGATATGTTCCAGTTGCTTTTGAGAGCTGCCCGAGGTAAGGGCTGTCTGTCTGGAGCCCACATCCCTTACTCCCTCCCACACCTCAACCCCCTGAGCTCTCCCAGAGCCAGCACCATGAACCCTCTCCTGCACCCATTCTCCTTCCCAGATACCGGACCCCGTTCTGTACCCAAACTCCTTCTCAGACCCCATCCTGCACCCAAACTCCCTCCTAGAGCCCACACCACACTCCACTTCCCACTCCCCAAACCCTGGCCTCACCTCAGAGCCTACATCCCACACCCAAACTCCCTCCCAAAGCCCACACCCACTCCTGCAACTCAACCTCCTGCCCCAGCCTGTTGAAAGTGAGTGAGGTGAGGGAAAGTGAGTGACAGAGTGAGGTGGGATAGAGTGAGCAGGGGGCAAGGAAAAAGTGGGGAGGGGTGGAGCCTTGGCAGAAGGGGTGGAGTGCGGGCAGGGTCTGAGACTGAGCTGGGAGGCTTGGGGGTCCCTGAAATTTTTTTAATCAAAATGGGGATCCTCAGGTAGCTAAAGTTTGAGAACCATTGTTTTAAATGTTTATTTTTCTTTTACACTGTATGTAATTTATAAACATAGAAAGCATCTAAAAATGAAATCTGTCTGGTCTAGCCAGCAATGGGGTACGTCCATCCTATTAGCAACAAGATCTTGCTCAATAACAACAGGAGCTGAAGAATATTCTCCAAGACTACCAGCAGGAGCTCAGGATCCACCTCAGCGCACTGATAATTTGCCCCTCTTCCATATAGTACTCCAGATGGCCTGCTACTTCTGCTGGCCCTTCTCCGTCTGTTCATCTGTTACTATTCCTACAAAATTTCCTAGTCCTTTCTTATCCACTGCTCATCCACCCCAGCATGCTTGCTAGCATCCACTCTTGCTCCCCAAGAGCAGCTACCCAGTGGTGAGCCTGATTTCAACCCAACCATCTACCACTTGGCCTGCCCTGCCAATGCTGTGGTCCACCTTCTGGGTTCTTCCTGTCAGCCCCTTGCACAAAGCACCGCTGGGTGACATTTTGGTCTCTGAGCCATTCATGTCCCTGTGTGTAGTGGATTCATAAGCTGCTTGTTCCTCAACATTACTTTCCACCTTTCCTTAATGTCTGGTCACATTCAGAAACCTTTCTCCATACTCTGGGACTAGAACATGGACAAAGTGTCTCTTGATAAAAAAAAACAACTTGCTCCATGCTTGCAGTGCAGTTGGGGCAATCACTCTCCTAAAATCTTTTGCTAGATTACTGGCAAGTCATGATTGTCGTCAAATGTTTGGCTATGCGTGTGTTTACTTTGTGTGTGGCCTCCCAGCTCTGCGCAGATAGCACTGCTCTACAGCCAAAATGCTTCTGAAATAAATGTAGTCCAACTTTACTAATTCTGGGTCACTGAGAAAGAAAATGATGCTTAAAATTGTTGATTGGCTTTAGTTTTGAAGATATGCTATTGGGTCAGTATATACGACCCTTGACTTGAGAATGGCAAAGGATAAGTGAGTTATAAAGGGAAGGGATCTCAATTTAAACCAGAAATGACTAAAATACATCTTTGACTGGATCTATGAATAAATCTATGACTGGGTTTGGACAGTACTTGCTTTTTAGGCAAAACAGTGAATGATGCAATCTGAAGCTGGTATTGCATCATACATGATATGAATTGCATCATGTTATTCCTAGAAATCATGGATGATGCAATCATAACGAAGCTTACATCACTCTGCTGAACAAATTGCCCTAGATCAGCTCTAGAAATCATACAGTGTCGTGCTCTCTTATTTGTCAGTGTTTGATTTTGCAAAGGGACGCATTTCTGTTTAGCCAAAGTGAGCAGAGATGCCTCGTACTTGTGTGAACAGTGCAGATAACTTCTGCTATGTTTGTGGTGAAGTGACTTTTGCATCACAAAAGTGCAGTATAACCCCTATGGTTAAGAAAGCCTATCACCTTTCTTTTGGCTGCAAAATTAGAGATCAGGACAAGAGGTGAGCCCCACACATATGCTGCAAGACTTGTGCAACAAATCTTCGCCAGTAGTTGAACAGGAAAAGGAAATCTATGCCTTTTGCAGTGCCAATGATTTGGAGAGAGCCAACAGATCATACCAGCAATTGTTACTTCTGCATGGTGCCTCCAGCTGGGAAAGATATGTCAAAGAAGAAAAAGTGGACTGTGCATTATCCAAACATTCCATCAGCTATACGCCCAGTACCACATGGAGAAGGACTACCGGTTCCTGATGCACCAGAATCATTCTCACTTGAGTCAGACGAGGAAGAGGAAGAGGATGAAACTTCCGGTCCTGAACCATCAATGTCACAGGACCCACATTTTCTCCCATCCTCCTTCTCTGAACCACCCCTCATAAGACAAGGTGAACTGAATGACCTTGTCAGGGATTTGGAACTACCCAAGAGTAAGGCAGAGCTGTTGGGCTCCAGACTACAGCGGTGGAATCTCCTGGCAGGCTATCAGGGCAAATGGAGCCCATCAATGCTTGCAGACATTTGCTAGACAGTGACAAGAGATGCTCCATTTAATGAATACAAGAGACAAGCCAAGAAGCGCCGAGTAGACACTGAATAGGACTAAACTATGTACAGAAGTTTTTTGCCTTTTGTTTAATAAAATATTTTATTTATATAACCCTTTTGCTGATTTTTAAAGTGTTACATAAATAGGACAGGTGAAATATTATCATGTAAAGCAACCATAAACACATGAAAAGACCTAGGTTTACAATTTATGAGTAAAACTCTACTATCTACACAATATACATAGACATAAAATGTAAAAACTTAAATATCTTAGAAACAGTAGCCAATCAGTTGTTTTAATTGTCATATTTGAATTTGGCACATCAAAATACATAATAAATATCATATTTTATCTCTGAAGCAGACGACTTCTCAAAAATTGTAGACCAGTGTAGTTGGCACAGATGACCTCAATCAAACAGCCCAGTGACTCACCCAGTGCTCCACTTAGGAAGGAACAATCAGTTTCACACATACAGAATGGGAAGAGACTGTCTAGGAAGGAGTATGGCAGAAAGAGATCTAGGGGTCATAGTGGGCCACAAGCTAAATATGAGTCAACAGTGTGATACTGTTGCAAAAAAAGCAAACATGTTTCTGGGATGCATTAACAGGTGTGTTGTAAACAAAACACGAGAAGTCATTCTTCCTCTCTACTCTGCGCTGGTTAGACCTCAACTGGAGTATTGTGTCCAGTTCTGGGCACCGCATTTCAAGAAAGATGTGGAGAAATTGGAGACGGTCCAGAGAAGAGCAACAAGAATGATTAAAGGTCTTGAGAACATGACCTATGAAGGAAGGCTGAAGGAATTGGGTTTATTTAGTTTGGAAAAGAGAAGACTGAGAGGGGACATGATAGCAGTTTTCAGGTATCTAAAAGGGTGTCATCAGGAGGAGGGAGAAAACTTGTTCGCCTTAGCCTCTAAGGATAGAACAAGAAGCAATGGGCTCAAACTGCAGCAAGGGAGATTTAGGTTGGACATTAGGAAAAAGTTCCTAACTGTCAGGGTAGTTAAACAGTGGAATAAATTGCTTAGGGAGGTTGTGGAATCTTCATCTCTGGAGATATTTAAGAGTAGGTTAGATTAATGTCTATCAGGGATGGTCTAGACAGTATTTGGACCTGCCATGAGGGCAGGGGACTGGACTCAATGACCTCTCGAGGTCCCTTCCAGTCCTAGAGTCTATGAATCTATGAATCTATGACCACGAGATTGGGTTTAGTAGCAAAGGTGCCTGGTCACGTTATTGTCAATGAAGCGTGGCAATAGCACCTGGCGGACTCTATGAGGCTACTAAGACATATTTACCCATGACAATGGAAACAGCTCAGTCAGTGGCAGGACTTTCCACTGACATCTAGGCTGGATGAAGTGTTAAGGAGAGGTATGCCAAAATTATATGGAATGAAACATAGAATCTAGGTAGGATAAACAGCTTATGTATCACCTTTCACATTTCATGATATGTTTGTAACCTCCCCTTGTACTTTCACTCCTGATGTTTCAAACAAAATATCACTATTCATCACTTTTATCAAACGATTTTATCTTGTGCGAGGTTGGTGTGTTCCTGTGCTGGCCTGCTGGAACGTGTTGACATATTCGGTATGTTTTAGCAATGCTAGCAATACTGGGTGCCGAGTTCATGTACTAGACATTGGCTTGTAGGCAAGCATCTGTTTTTGACAGAGCCTGACTGTTGTTCATAGCATAACTTTTGATGACTTTGATGACTTTGATGACTTTGGTTCAGGCCTCAAGCTTTTCACCAGGCCCATACTTCAGGCTCTTTCTTTCTAGTACAGTGATCAATTATAAACAAATTGTTTTGATCATGCATCACAAAAGTGCCCCTTGTTTGCATAGCTCTCTTCTCATGACAACAATGGGAGTTTCACCATTGACTTCAGTAATAGAGTTATCCCAGTGCTGAAAGGCAAAATGAATTCCCAAAACTTTTTTCATTTGTTTTTAACATCAGAAAGAGTCATGCTACTAAAAAAGAAAAAAAGCCAACAACAAAAAACACTTTTATCAGTGAAAAATCTCACTCTGTATATTTGAACTACTGTAATTGGTTTTACTGCTTTTACTCCCTCCCTAACTCCAATACCTATAAAAAACAATATAAAATAACCATACAAGTGACGCAGGTATGAATTATGAATATGCATAATCTTGGGCAAACAAGCGTATTCACACAAATACCATATTCAGATTCTGCTGCAAACAGTTGTATGAACAATAATTGCTCACATGAGCATGCAGGTGAAAAATCAAATAAAAAAGAGGTGTAAGTATGGTCAAACTGAAACAGACTCAGAATTCAACTAAACGGTGGAAGAAAAAAGCTCGTACTATTCAATCCACTCTGTTTTTATTTAAAATTCATTCAGAGGGAAATGTATATTTAAAGTCTCACTGAATAGCTCAATTAGTTAATGATATTCATTAAGAACCTGTGATAAAGTGACCACTCTTTTTCTTTTTAATGGTATTTACAATAACCAAACAAACTGTACTCAGAGGATCAATTTGTACCTGTTTACATAATTAAAGTTGCATTCTCTGAAGAATATGTACAAGGACACATACACAGCTACAGGATAACTTTAACTGATGTTAAAGAATGGATGTTTTAATGTCTGCATATGCTTAAGACAGGATAGTAAACATTTCAAGAAATGCTTCTCAGCCATTTTTCCACTACTGGCTAGACAATTATTTACTAATTTACAGAATGCATTACTTTAAAGATGGATCTTACATCTATAGGATCTTCTTAATATATTAATCTGCAGAAATCCTAATGAAAGCATCATGCCATGTGTCATACATTAAGCCTTGTATATGTGGGTGGACATGTTAATATGAGTGGTCCTTTAGCTACATTTTGCGCGTAGGAATGTTTCCAGAATGAATCTGTAATACAGCATGAAATTTGCCCACCACTGTAACTGCTATAATACAGTGCCTAAAGGAACAAGGTATTGGATAATGAACGCTAGAATAGGTCAAGCCATTAGTCATCTGTAGTCAAACATTAGAAGTTAGTTACAAAAAAATTCAAGATACTTCTATTATAGGCTATGAAAGGAAAAATGAATTCCCAAAGCTTCTTTCATTTGTTTTTAACATCAGAAAGAGTCATGCTACCAAAAAAAGAAAAAAAGCCAACAACAAAAAACACTTTTATCTTTTTTTATATGGAGAGATCCTTGTAATTAGTAGAGAGCCTCTCCTTATAGTATACAGGTATAAAGGGTGGAGAAAAAATGGATCTGTTACTTAGCATTATATTTTTTATTTCTTTTATTTTCATATGTATTTATTTATAATTAAGAATACTTTTTGCTAGGGCTGTCTATTAATCACAGTTAACTCACATGATTAACTAAAACAAATTAACAGTGATTTAAAAAATTAATCATGATTAATTGCACTGTTAAACAATAGAATACCAATTGAGATTTATCAATATTTGTGGATGTTTTCCTACATTTTCAAATATATTGATTTCTATTAAAAACAGAAAACAAATGTACCATGTTCACTTTATATTATTTTTATTGCAAATATTTGCACTGTAAAAATGATAAACAAAAGAAATAGTATTTTTCAATTCACTTCATAAAAGTTCTGTAATGCACTCTCTTATTGTGAAAGTGTAACTTACAAATGTTGATTTATTTTTGTTACAAGACTGGACTCAAAACCAAAACAATGTAAAACTTTAGAGCCTACAAGTCTTCTCAGTCCTATTTCTTGTTCAGCCAATTGCTAAGACAAACAAGTTTGTTTACATTTACGGGAGATACTGCTGACTGCTTCTTATTTGCAATATCACCTGAAAGTGAGAACAGGCATTTGCATGGCACTTTTGTAGCCAACTTTGCAAGGTATTTATGTGCCAAATATGCTAAACATTCATATGTCGCTTCATGCTACAGTCGCCATTCCAGAGAACATGTTTCCATGTTGATGATGCTTGTTAAAAAAAATAACGCATTTATTAAATTTGTGACAGAACTCCTTGGGGGAGAATTGTATTTCTCCTGTCCTGTTTTACCCACTTTCTGCCATATATTTCATGTTAAAGCAATCTCGGACAATGAACCAGTAAGTGTTCATTTTAAGAACGCTTTCACAGCAGATTTCACAAAATTCAAAGAAGGTACCAATGTGAGATTTCTAAGGATAGCTACAACACTCTACCCAAGGTTTAAGAATGTGAAGTGCCTTCCAAAATCTGAAAGGGACGAGGTGTAGAGAATGCTTTCAGATGTCTTAAAAGATCAACACTCCGATGCGGAGACTACAGAACTGGAATCACCAATAAAGAAAATCAACCTTCTGCTGGTGGCATCTGCTTCAGATAATGAAAATGAACATGTGTCAGTCCGCTCTGCTTTGGATCATTATCAAGCAGAACCCATCATCAGCATGGATGCATGTCTTCTGGAATAGTGGTTGAAGCATGAAGGGACATATGAATCTTTAGTGCATCTGGCACATAAATATCTTGCAATGCCATCTAAAGCAGTGCCATGCAAACAGCTGTCCTCACTTTCAGGTGACACTATAAACAAGATGTGGACAGCATTATCTCCTGCAAATTGTAACCAAACTTGTTTGTCTGAGCGATTGGCTGATGTAGAACTGAGTGGACTTGTAGGTTCTAAAGTTTTACATTGTTTTATTAGTGAATGCAGTTATTTTTGTACATAATTCTAGATTTGTAAGTTCAACTTTCATTATAAAAAGATTGCACTACGGTACTTGTATTAGGTGAATTGGAATATCCTATTTCTTTTGTTTTTTTACAGTGTAAATATTTGTAATAAAAAACAAATATAAAGCGAGCACTGTACACTTTGTATTCTGTAACTGAATTTGTAATTGAAATTAATATATTTGAAAATGTAGAAAACATCCACAAATATTGAAATAAATGGTATTCATTATTAACAGTGTGATTTATTGTGCATTTAATCACGCTTAATTCTTTAATCTCTTGACAGCCCTAATTCTTTCCATTAGAAAGAGAGAAAGATGACTTGATTTTGATCTCACTTATGCCAAAGTAAACAGGATTAAATCAAAGACATTATACCAATGCAAAATGGGTACAAGCAAGATCAGAGTATATATATCTATATAAACTGAATATTCATATTTCATTGTCAGGGTTGTTTGTCTCTCTGTCTGTTTGTTTGGTTTAAATATGAAAACATTGCCCAAATGCATAAATAAACTTTAATTGGCACACACCACTTTGTCAAATTTTTGTGCCAAGAATTAGTACTAGGAAAATCTCAACATTTTAAGATTAACATTTAAGGCTAACACTTGAACTTCAGATGCTTATCTGAACCATTTGAGTTCTTTTTTCTTCCTTCCTTTTTTACCTACTGTTCTGATCTTTTGCTCTTCTCCAAGACTATTTAGACCCTTCTCTCTTTCCTTCACATTCTGCAACTGATCCTACCCTTGTAGATGACACATCTCTTATTGACCCTTCACAGGCCACCAAAAACCTTTGGGTCTCAAGAAGACCTCAACATATTTAAATACTCATTTCAGACATGTAGCCTAATATTATCAACAAATTGAAGAAATTAATCCATGTTAGAAAATGTTCCATGAACAAGACTAACCACAGAGCTGACTCAATAGTAAATATGAAGACGCCTAGTGAAAACCATTAATGGAAACATGTAAGAGAGCTAGTAGAAAATGTAATACTGCAATGGCCATGTCAGAATATTGGGCAGCCTCTGCCAATCACCGTGCAAAATTACTGGCACTCCTCAACTTACAGCCATATACCCGTCATTCCACCTAGCTGTCACAAGAAAGAGGTTCACAAGGAACACACCAAAGTACCTAAACAGGAAATATATGCCCAGTGTAAATCATGAACCGTACAATACCCCAATGGACAGACATTCACCACAGATGACAACACACAGCAGTAGGTGAGCAGGTGAAAACTGGACATGCATTCCTTTGCAGTGGAGCTGAGAGGATGTCTGAATACACTATGTACATCTCTTTACCAGTTGTTTTGCCTTTCCATTTACTATTGTGCCTTGTACCATGACAGAAACCACAGTTATAATAAAAGGCAGTGCTAATCAGAAGATGAATGCATGAAAAAAATTGGGCTTTTCAGGGGACTCACTTAAGTGTTAAGTTAGCTACTTACTGAACAATTTTGCATAGAAAACTATAACTACTTTTCATAAAATACCAGTTCATAAAAATGTTTAAAGAAACAATATAATTTGCCTTATCTTAAACTAATTGAGAAAGTCTCCAATGATTGCTGTACAATTTTAAGGTCTAAAATGCAGGGCCGGATCCAGCTTTTTGGCCACCCCAAGTGGTGAAGAAGAAAATAAAAAGATAAAGCCATGATCAGCGGCACTTTGGCGGTAGCTTTACAGCGCCGCTTCATTCTTTGGTGGCAATTCAGCAGCCAGTCCTTCCCTCTGAGGTACCCGACGCTGAATTGCTGCCGAAGACCCCAGACATGCAGCCCCTTTCCATTGGCCGCCCCAAGCACCTGCTTTCTGTGCTGGTGCCTGGAGCTGGCCATGCTAATATGGGAGCCGAGGAAGAATATCATATTCTTTTGCGGTTGCAATGTAGGCTAAATGCAGTGTGGCCAAGACACTAGTGGTAACACCGCTACTCTTGTTAAATGTGTCAACAGCTCTTTGACAAATAGTCAGGACTTTGATTTTACATCTCATCCAAATCCTGAATTTTAAAATTCCGTTATTCTATTATACTATAATATTTTACATAGTTATATGCATTCATTTGTTTAAAGGCAGAGAAACATGAATGATATAAAATGCAAACCCTTCCCTCCCTTCTAGAATCAATTCAATCTTTTAATTATCATATGGTTCTCACCTGCAATGTTCAGTCATTTAAGATCCTCTTTCTTTCTTGGAGCTCTGTCTAGAGCCTTAAAGAAACATAGCATTGGTTCTCACATGATGCTAATGCAGAGCTGTTAAATCATCCAGAAGAGTTTTACTAGCCCACAAGCTTTACAGTAAGTTAAAAAGGAAGCTTTAAATATATTTTGTAACCTTTTGACCAAAGTTTTTTCTCTGATTTTTGATTGTCAATAGGTAAAAAATCTAAATCACTGATTTGATTTGCCTCCATATAGAGAGCAGAGAAAAAAAAGTATCTCCTACAGTTAAAGTTCCTCTGCAGCCTGATATTTCTTTTGGTATAAGCTTTAAAGATGAATGTTTATATGATTTTGTTTGCATTCTGGGATGAGGTTGTTGCCAGAATAAAAATATTCTCTATTTATTTAGATACATAACACCACTATAAGGTAGCTCTGCTTTATGGCGTAGGCATATGTTGAATTCCTTCCGTTTAAAATAATAACACTGCCTCATACTGCAATTGACCCATTAAGCCCCCTGCTGATGGCGTACTCATACTTATCTGGTTGGTTGAGAATGTTCACTTTTCATGTCTGGATTTGTAGATCAAATTATATTCTTTAGGTATTGAATTATACCCCTTGACTTTGGCAGAATTGAATGAGGGAAGATCACGGTGATTAAGCTTTTGATTGACTTTCTATCTGAGTCATTGACACTTTTCTCCTATCCCAGTTTCAAATGTCAGCAATAAGAACAAATCACAGTCTGTATTCTCTTTAGTAAGACACTTGAAAAGTGGGACAATACAATGTCTCAAAAAGATATGGGGCTGAGCTTTAAGCACAAGGCTGTGTCATTTGAAGTGAAATGATTAGGCACTAATTTGAGCATCCACTTTGAATATTTGATTCTCCCTATGGTCAGGCCAACAGGGAGCAGGAAAGAAACTAAGATTGAAAGCCACAATTTCTTTTGAAGACTCTTTGAATTGCTGCATCTATGTACTACTATGTACTACTCTCCCAAAATTTGGGAAAGTAGTTGGTCTTGCAAGCTTCCTGTGAAACTCATCAGCTCGGAGCTACTTCAGACCAATGTTGACATGGAGTCACCTGAGGAGGCAGTTGTTTTCTAAAATGTAGCTCAGCCCCCAGCATCCTTTCTTCCCTCCATGCACTTCTTAGAACCAGGGGATGATAGATAAAGTGACTTTGCAGCAACTCTTCTCTGGGAAGTGGTCTCTCAAGAAAGCAAGTCCCAGCTATTGATGATTATTAGGTCAAAAACAGTACCTTGAACTCCACCAGGACGTGTTAGCCACTGCTTCCCGCAGCTCCCATTGACCAGAAAGTCTGACTACGTGCACAAGTTTTTAATGTCTCTTTTTTATTAAACATATAAACAAATACTCATTGTCTGCCTACTGGCCACCTGCCAGGGTGGCAGGTATCTACTAAAATAGACATGCACAACAGGAGCCAGCTAAATCAACTTTGTGCCAGTCCTTCCTGGTCACCTTGGTATAGGGAGCATATCAGGGTATGTGCCATGGGTGTGCCCAGAGTGCAGAGTTTTCCAGCAGTCGTTGTCAGAGTGACAGCCCTTATGTAACTTATACAAACATGCAAAATATAACAATACAGAGGGTGTCCTACATACATTCAAAGGACCTTAAATTCAATTACCATAGGCACCTGTCACTAGAGAGATAGTATTTGGACTGAATCCTGTGAAAACTTATGTGAGTGATTCTTAATCCTGTGATTAGTCCCATCAGTTACTGTGTAACTACTCCTAATGCTAAGGAAGCTCAGGATTGGGCCCTCAATTGGCATTTAGCAACAATGTGACTCTTAGCTTGAGTTCAGCAAGATTATTATGTAATCATCAGGCATCATAGTGAAGCATTTAGTTCTGCAAACTTTTATTGTTTAATCTAAAGGGCTCCCATCAATTTGGAAATGACACAGGCCACATATTCAGTGTAGCTATTTGCAACCTCTTTGTGAACATTCCCCTGCATTATCCTCCTGCCTCCATCTCACTTAGTAGAAGGTGCATTAGTTCTGAAAAGCACTGAATAATGTAGTCAATTATGGAGCTTAGAGAAAAATAAATACAAAGAAAAATGACAAAATGTAATTTCGTTATTTCAAATATGTGGAGGCTTGTGTTTATAAGCTAGCATGTAATAGCAGAGAATATGGGCTTCATTGTGTTATCTTGTGATTTATACTCTATCATTACATGCTGAAAAATAGAGTATAATAAAGAGGTATTGGCTACAAATTAGATAAGGGATAAACCTCCTCCCAAGACTCTGCAATGAGTCAAACTCAAATAGTTAGGTTAAAAAACTAGGTTAAAGGGGACTGGATCTCTCAGGTATTAGAAATGGTATCTTGCTATTTTCCCTCTTTTCCTGGATGTATGATCAAGTGAAAATTATCTTGGGAAGGACTCTGCAGACAGGTGTATGGCAAGGCCATAGGACAGGAGGCTCAAACTGAAATTTGGAAGCTGGAAAGAATCTAAGGCAAGAAGAAGAAAGAAGCACAGTAAGGATGGTAGGGATGATCTCCTCCAAAAAGGAGGAAGATAGAACAGGCCAAAAATATCCAGATTCCTCAATATTTTGCCATTTACTATCATTTTTTATTTTTTCAGGCTTTGTTATCATTTTTTGTATAAGATACTACACTTAAATTAATGGTATAGTATTGGCTAGATACTGTGTATTGTTTACCAGTGTTCTCTTGGGCAGGAAACTACTTCATCAGATACTGTGATTAAATGTCTGGTATCTTTTATGGGTTTTTTTGCTATTAATATTGATAATTATATGAACAACAGTTCATGGCTGCTATCTTATCCTGTACTGAATACATTTATGTGGTAAGGACTTGATTGGTTTACAGGATCCTGACCTCTTTTACTGTTAGTATATCTTGGATGCTAGTTTTGTTAAAATGATATCCAGTTGATGTGGTTTTGTCGATTATACATAACTGCATTAGTTATCTTTTCATTTGCATGCAATATTTATGGGATCTTATAAATTTAGATTTAATAGAAAAGCTACTGATGGGAGAATTAACTCACTTTTATTCCCTTTTATCGGTTGTCTAGCATAGGATAAAAGTATGTTTTAAAAACACATTAGCTAAAATGTTTTTACTAGAATATTCTAAAAATGTAGTACAGACAGGTCATGTTATACTTTAATATATGTTAGCTGGTCAAGGTTAGATAAAATGTGTTAGATAACTTATTTATTTTAGAAAGGGAATGGTCATGTGGTTAAAAGCACAGGACTGTAACTAAAGAAATCTGGATCCAGTTACTAACAATCTCAGATTTGACATGTGACCATGGGTATGCTACTTAAGGCCAGGTTTACAAAGACATTTAGGAACCGTAAGATACTGGTTGGAACATAGTGGGATTCTTAAAATTTTCATTCAGGCTTCCTATACAGTGAATGGGGGAAGATAGATACCTCAGAATGAGATTCACAAAAGCCAGCCTGCCAGGCACGTCCCCACCTAAGCTAGCAATGAGGGTACATCTACACTACGGGATTATTCTGATATTACACAAACCAGTTTTGTAAAACAGATCGTATAAAATCGAGTGCAAGTGGCCACACTAAGCACATTAATTTGCTGGTGTGCGTCCATGGTCTGAGGCTAGCGTCGATTTCTGGAGCGTTGCACTGTGGGTAGCTATTCCGTAGCTATCCCATAGTTCCCGCAGTCTTCCCCGCCCCTTGGAATTCTGGGTTGATGGGGCAAAAATCATTGTCACGGGTGGTTCTGGGTAAATGTTGTTAGTCATTCCTTCCTCCGGGAAAGCAACGGCAGACAATCATTTCACGCCTTTTTTCCCTGGATTGCCCTGGCACACGCCATAGCACGGCAACCATGGAGCGCATTCAGCTTTTTTTTACTGTCACCGTATGTGTACTGGATGCCGCTGACAGAGGCGATACTGCAGCACTACACAGAAGCATTCATTTGCCTTTGCATGACAGCAGAGAGGGTTATCATTCGTTCTGTACTGTCTGCTGCGCCATAGTTAATTGGCAATGAGATGACGGTTATCTGTCATTCTGTACAGTCTGCTGCTGTCATGGGTGCCCCTGGCTGAGGTCGGCCGGGGGCACAAAGACAAAAATGGGAATGACCCCCCGGGTCATTCCCTCCTTTATGGTATCTAAAAATAGAGTCAGTCCTGCCTATAATATGGGGCACGTGTGCTAGAGAACCAGTGTATCAGAGAACCAGAGAGCACAGCCGCTCCATGTCAGATCCTGAGGAAATGATGAGCTGCATGGCATTCTAGGGGGTATCCCTGCAGCAACCCCACCCGTGGCTTCCCTCCTCTCCAAACCTTCCTGGGCTACCGTGGCAGTGTCCCCCCCATTTGTGCGATGAAGTAATAAAGAATGCAGGAATAAGAAACACTGACTTGTTACTGAGATAAAATGGGGGGAAGGCTGCCTCCAGCTGCTATGATAGTCCAGGCAGGACATTAAGCGGTGCGGGGGAGAGGAAGCCAGCATGCCGTTGCTATGATAGTCCAGGTAGTACAGAATCTTTTCTTTACACATGAAAGAGAGGGGGCTGATGGAGCTCAGCCCCCACTTGTTATGATGAGGATGGTTATCAGCTGTTCTGTACCATCTACTGGGAATGACTGGGAATCATTCCTATTTTTACCCAGGTGCCCCCAGCCAGCCTCACCTGAGGCCAGCCAGGAGCACTCATGGGCTGATGATGACGATGAATAGCAGTCATATTGTACTGTCTGCCACCGGGGAGGGGAGGGGAGCAGATACTACTCTTCACTGCCACAGCATTGCGTCTACCAGCAGCATTCAGTAGACATAGGTTGACATTGAAAAAAGTCAAGAAACAATTTTTTCCCTTTTCTTTCCCGGGGCGGGAGGGGGTACATTGACGAGCCATACCTTGAGCCACCCCGGACAATGTGTTTGACCCTACAGGCACTGGAAGCTCAGCCAAGAATGCAAATACTTTTCAAAGACTGCTGGGGACTGTGGGATAGCTGGAGTCCTCAGTACCCCCTCCCTCCCTCCATGGGCGTCCAATTGATTCTTTGTCTTTCCATTACGCTTGTCATGCAGCACTGTGCTATGGACTCTGTATCATGGCCTGGAGATTTTTTTCAAATGCTTTGGCATTTTGTCTTCTGTAACGGAGCTCTGATAGAACAGATTTGTCTCCCTATACAGCGATCAGATCCAGTATCTCCCCTATGGTCCACGCTGGAGCTCTTTTTGGATTTGGGACTGCATGGCCACCCGTGCTGATCAGAGCTCCACGCTGGGCAAACAGGAAATGCAATTCAAAATTTCTCGAGGCTTTTCCTGTTTACAGTGCATCCGAGTTTGGATTGCTGTCCAGAGTGGTCACAATGGTGCACTGTGGGATACCGCCCGGAGGCCAATACCATCGATTTGCAGCCACACTAACCCTAATCCAATCTGGTAATATCGATTTTAGTGCTACTCCTCTCGTTGGGGAGGAGTACAGAAACCAATTTAAAGAGCCTTTTATATTGATATAAAGGGCCTCGTTGTGTTGACGGGTACACCGTTAAATCAGTTTAACGCTGCTAAAATCGGTTTAAACACGTAGTGTAGACCAGGCCTGAGAGATATGTCCTAAGCCCCACCCTTCTCTGGGAATTCAGTGCTTATCTCTCCTTGGGATTCTCAGCAGCAAACCTTTTCTTTGAGTTAGCCAACATTATCATTTTGGAGGCAGAGACATCACTTTTATCTCAATGGTTAGGGTACTCACCTGGGATGTGAGACACTCCCCCAATCTCTCCTGCTGAAGCTATTCCACTTTGGACAAATAATGAAAGTTACTGGATGAGGGAATTCCCACATCCTAAGTGAGTGCTGTAACCACCAGGTTAGAGAGTCACTCTCTTTATTATCTCTCTGGTCCACTTCCCCAGCATGCAACAACTTCAATAGGAGAGATTGAGAGTGCCCCACATCTACCCCCCAACTACCCCATAGCCCAGTTAGTGCATACTCTTGAGAGGTGGTAGAATCCTGTTCAAGTCCCTTTGTCTGCTCTTCAGCTGGAGGAGGACGTTTTAATGGAAGTCTCCCACATCTCAGGTGAGTACCCTAACCACTAGGCTAAAAATCCTTCTCTCCCACCCAAGCTCAGCTAAAGGTACCTGAGCTGTTAAGCAGGCTCTGAGCCTACTTTCTGGATTGACCCCTCACAGGTGAGTTAGGTGGAGGAATGCCTATCATCCTCTGGTTCTTCATCACACTGGGGCTTAGGTGTCTGGTCACCTAGAGTGAGGCAGCAGTACATATGCTCACATACCAAAACATAGGTAACTAGGGAATATTTACTGCAAAAAAGTAGCTGCCAAGCCAAGTTGGGCTCCTATAGAATTTGGTGGCAGCAGAGATTTAGCAGGAAGGCCTGATTCAGGGATTTAGTCACCTAAATCCCTTTGTGAATCTAGCCCAGGGGTCGGCAACCTCTGGCACTCAGCTTGCCAGGGTAAGCACCCTGAAGGACTGGGCCAGTTTTTTACCTGCCACATCGGCAGGTTTAGCCAGTCATGGCTATCACTAGCCATGGTTCGCCATCCCAGGTCAATGGGGGTGGCAGGAAGCAGCACGGGTCAGGGATTTGCAGGTAAACAAACTGGCTCGGCCTGCCTGGGTACTCACCCGGGTGAGTCACATGCCAGAGTTTGCTGACCCCAGGTCTAGCCCTAGGTGCCTACCTGCATCTTTAGGCACCTATATATCTTTATAAAACTGGCCCTTAATCTCTGTGTGCTTCCATTTACCACCCCACCCCAACATATACATATATCAATACTTCCTTTCTGTAACCATTTGTCTATCTTGTCTATTTACACTGTACACTCTTTGGGGCAGGGTCTAGTTCATACTATGTGTTTTTATAGTACCTAGCACAGTGGGGATTGGGGCATGTAGATATTACCATAAAACAAATACATGATATAATATAGATTTAGCTATTTTCTCATGCTTCAATTACCCATAAGGAGGTGACAATTTGTACAAATGTGTAACCTGCAGTTGCACTATTTGCTATTAATACTGTTTCTGTTCTGTAATTAGATCCCTTAAGTTTTATTAATGTAATTCCATTTGCCTAAGAGATTATCCAGAAACACTATTATTTTACTATTGTGTGAATGATAAATCTGGCTTTTCAAGAAGACAGAGAACACCCCCATGGTCAAGTTATCTTAAAAAGGTGTGTGTATGATTTTGAGAAATATTTTTTGAATAAAAGGACTATTCAATAACTACTTAGTAATCAGACAAGCAAATAAACAGATTCCAAGAGTCACAACTCCATGTCTTTACCTAAGGTATAATACTGACACCTCAACAGATCATGGAATAGTGTTGTTCTAACCTCACTGGCAGTAATAAAACCTAGATTGTAAGCTCTATGGGGCAGGGATCATCTCTTTGTTGCGTGTTTGTACAGCACCTACCACTATAGGGTCCAAGACTGGGGCTCCTAGTTACTACTGCAATACAAATAAAAAATAGTAATGATAACAGCAGGCACTCCTTTTATCTGTGGCTTACACCTGCTTTAGTGAGTATTTGGGGCTGCACATACAAGTGGATAATATGGGCCTTTAGAGAGACAGACTCAGGATCAAACTCAGCTGATAAGTATCAGTAGCTCAATATTTCCTCTTCCACACTGGCTCAGTTCTGCTTTCCAGCTCATTGTGGGGACAAAGTCAAGGCATGTGGAGTAGTTGCACTGCAGAGGCTAGTCCTCTAGTGCAGGTAGTTGGCACAGGTAGGTCAGGGCCTAAAGAATTCGGTTAAAGAGAGAAGGCAACTGAGAGAGAGGCCAGGAGACAGCATTCCACAAGAATGACTGCTTTGACTCTCTGCTCCCATTGTTTTTTCAAAAGTTGGGAATAAATAAAGAAAGTCTAGGTCAGGGGTTGGAAACCTCTGGCACACGGGTCACCAGGGTGAGCACTCTGGCAGGCCGGGCCAGTTTGTTTACCTGCAGCGTCAGCAGGTCTGGCGAATCACGGCTCCCACTGGCTGCGATTTGCCATCCCAGGCCAATGGGGGCAGGCAGAAAGTAGGGTGGGTGAGGAATGTGCGGGCCGCGGCTTCTCGCCACCCTGATTGGCCTGGGATGGTGAACCGCAGCCAGTGGGAGCCGCAATCCGCTGAACCTGCCGACCTGGTAGGTAAATAAACTGACCTGGCCCGCCAGGGTGCTTATCCTGGTGAGCTGCATGCCAGAGGTTGCCGATCCCTGGGCTAGGTATTCTTATTGAATTTGGAATTAATGTCAAGAAAAAATGCAAGTTGCATTTAAAAAAAAACAATAAAAGATCTGATTTTTAATCCAGGCTAATTACAAAAAAAAAAGAAGGGTAAAATAAAACCCTGTTTCATGATCCTGAAACCATGTTCCCCTAACCCTGAGCTGTTGTTGCTTTTGATGACTAAATTGATAGTTTGTTAACTTTCAGTGTCACTCTCTTTTCTTCCACCACCCAAGCTAAATACAAAATGTGTAGAAGGTCCCTGTGTGAACTTTAAATCTAAAATCAGAGTCAAGATTTAAACCAGAACTTGCCCAGTTTTTCTCACGTCTGGCAAAAATATGAGCAGAAATTAAAAGAAAAAAAGTCTGATTAAATACATACATATGTGAAAAAGGCTTTTTAATTGCATAATACTTCTTTGCATAATGAGTTAGCAAGCTACCGGAACAGTCTCTGTTCCCCACTCACTTTATGGTATGTGACAATGCTGATCAAGGGTGATAGATAATATTCTGGAGCACTGCAGCATGAACCAATATTTATAATTCAGAGATGAAAGGTTCTGCATATGAAAGCTTCCACAGCCTCTCCATAGGAAATTTCCATCTTGTATCAATAATGTATAATAGGTTGGAATTCTAATTTTTGTTTCTATTGGCATATCAGTGTCAATGGGAAGGGAGGAATTAATGTCATTCTTTTCAGTTTTATTGTTGCTGGACAAGATAATATTTCATTAATGCAAAGCTGAATTGTCAAGCATAAATATATGCATGAAATCAGATGATTAATTTGAAATATAAATCAGAAGTTCTTAATACTAATTTTTAAATGAAGAAGTTTTTTAACTTGTCTGTACATTTGTTTCCTACTGAAAGAAACGGGAACAATGGGAGAAGCTCATGCTGTATTTGAATGCCAGGGGAGTTCTAGCTTGATTTTTTAATTTTTAATTTTATTTATTTATTGCTTCCACTAGTTCTGAAACTCTTGTGCCTGGCCTAAGGGGTATGTACCTTAGGGTTTGCTCTATGTACTGTGTGCTGTATTTTCAATGAAATGTAGTAAATTATATTTAGAGTATAGAAAATCTGATGGAAGAAGAGAAGAGACCATTTTAATCTGAATAAAGAGTTGAATCCACTTTTATTAAAAGAGATGCTACAAGCACTATGGAGCACATCCAATATCCACTGAAGTTTGTGGAAAGAATCCCATTGACTTCAATGGGCTTTTGGTTCATGCCCAACATGTAGGAAAGACATTTAATTTCTAATTTTATTTTATAAATAGGTTTCTGAAAATAAGTGAAAACAACAAAGAGGCTATGGAAACTGAGACTCCAGATTTAAATAATGCTAAATGTTTTACAAAGATTATGTAGCACCAACTATATAGACATTCATGACAAAAATGCAGTAAGTGCAATGGCTTACTGAAAGGTAAAATTGTATAAAATTAACAATAAACCAAAGAGGAACAGAGATTCAGTCATAAAATCTGTTGTCCCTAAATTAACTATACAGTAACTCCTGCTGTTCTCATTCTTAGATCTGGGTTTTTATTACAACCCTTTTGGGGGGTGAGGTGCAGAGAAGTTAAAGGGGTAATTGATTGACATTTTGATTACAAACTGGAAAAATATAAAAATGACATGGCACACATTAAATGGATTAAAACTGGCTAACTGAGAGATCTCAGATTGTAACTGTAAATGGGAAATCATTATCGAATGGGTATGTTTCTAGTGTGGGTACCTCAGGAACTGGTTTTTAGTCTTATGTTATTTAATATTTTTATTAGTGACCTGTAAGAAAACATAAAATCATCACTGATTAAGTTTGCAGATGGCACATGTCAAGGTTTTCCCCCCACTTTGAACTTTAGGGTACAAAAAGTGGGGACCTAAGCATAATTACTATCTTAAATTACTTAAATTAAGCATAATTACTAGCTTAAATCTGGTACGCTGCTGCCAGCCAGAATTTAGTGTATGACACACTTTCTGTTCCCCCAAAACCTTCCCTGGGGAACCCAGAACCCTTGGGTCTTAAAACCAGGAGAATCTAACCATCCCCCTCCGTTTCCCCCCACCAATCCCTGGTGAGTTCAGACTCAATCCCTTGGATTTTAAAACAAGGAAAAATCAATCAGGTTCTTAAAAAGAAAGCTTTTAATTAAAGAAAGAAAAAAAGTAAAAGTTGTCTCTGTAAAATCAGGATGGAAAATGCTTTACAGGGTACTCAGATTCATATAGCACAGAGAGACCCCCCGACAGCCTTAGATTCAAAGTTACAGCAAACAGAGGTAAAAATCCTTCCAGCAAAAAGTCACATTACAAGTTAAGAAAACAAACATAAGAATAATCCGCCTTGCCTGGCTATTACTTACAATTTTGAAACATGAAAGACTGATTCAGAAAGATTGGGAAAGCCTGGGTGTATGTCTAGTTCCTCTTAGCCCCAAGAGTGAACAACGAGCCAAACAAAAAGCACAAACAAAGACTTCCCTCCACCAAGATTTGAAAGTATCTTGTCCCCCATTGGTCCTCTGGTCAGGTGTCAGCCAGGTATACTGAGCTTGTTAACCCTTTACAGGCAAAAGAGACATTAACCCTTTACCATCTGTTTATGACAGCACAATAAATAGGGAAATGATAATGAAGAGGACAGGTCATTGATACACAACAATCTGGATCTCTTGGTAAACTGGGTGCAAGCACACAATTTGCATTTTAATATAGCTAAAGGCAATATGTAATCTAGAAACAAATAATGTAGACCACTCTTACAAGATGGGGGACTCCACTTTGGGAATCAGTGACATTAGGGTGTCACAATGGATAATCAGCTGACCATGAGCTCCCAATATGATGCTGTTGCCAATAGGACTAATGCAATCATTGGATGCATAAGCAGGGGAATTTTAAGTAGGAGTAGAGAGGTTATTTTACCTCTGTATTTGGCATGGTGTGACTGCTGCTGAAATACTGTCTCCAGTTCTGGTGTCCACAAATCGAGAAGGCTGTTAATAAATTGAAGAGCGTTCAGAGAAGAGCCACAAGAATGAATGAGGGATTACTGAACATGTGATAAAATAAATAGATTAACCTCCTGAGTCTAAAAAAGAGAACGTTAAAGGGTGAATTGATTAGCCCAGAAGCACCTTCATGGGGAACACATTTTTAATAATGGTCTCTTCAATCTAGCAGAGAAAGATATAAAATGATTCAATGGCTGGAAGTGGGAGCTAGATAAATTTTGACTGGAAATAAGGTGTAAATTTTTAAATGTGAGAGTATTTAACCAATGCAAAAAATTACCAAGGGTCATTCTCCATCACTGACAATTTTTAAATTAAGATTACATTTTTCCTTTAAAAGATAAGATCTATAAATTATTTTAGGGAATTTTCCTCTAAGCTTATTTTTAAGTATCAGTATACTTGTTTCATCTATAATATGTTCTTCATCCTGTCTTTTTTCCCCTGTGATTTCTACCTACCTACCACTCATTTCACCAACTCTGATTCTTCACTCCACTTCATCCCCTAAGTCTCTGATGAATGAAGCACAAATATAACAACATTCAAGAAGACCTTCTGACTTCACAATATTCACATTAGGTTAATTGCCCAGATCTTCAGCTGTGGCTTCAGAGTACACAGAACCATTGCGGTGGAGAGAAATGCACAAACATTGAAGTGAGGGAGTACAGTGTGCTGCAAAGCCCCACACATGCCTCTTTTCTGGCCATAATGCTTAAACATGAACTACATAGAGGGAGAGGGATCATTAATTTGATCTATACCATTTGAGGTGATAGGGTGATGCTTCTATGTACAGCTATCTATATGCTGGTTTTAAGGGTAGTTTGTGGAAGCTAAGCAGAGCAAATCTGCCTGAATGCAAAGGAAGAATTTAGGAATATGAATTCACACATCCCTAACAGAGCTGAGAGACTAATAGATTCTTCCATTCCACGCCTAAGTGGAAACAAACAAACAAACAAACAAAGAGTGAGGCTCAATTCAAACTGAAATTAAATTTTGTTTTTCTTACCAAAATAAACAAAAAAATCACTTTCCATGAAATTAAACATGTAGTTCAATCTGATTATTTATTTCCATTTAATTGTGAGTGTTTTACAACCTTTATTCAAATTAGCTAAATTTTAAAACAAAACACCATTTTAAAAATGAAAAGTCAAAATGATTCATTTCAAAATTTTTTAAACAAAATGTTATTTCAGAAACTTCAAAGCGAAATGTTTCAACATTTGCCATTTTCTCTCCATCCAAAACTATTCATCGAATTCACACATAGTTTTGGTGCCCTGAAGAGTGCATTTTTCAGCAAGTTTACTATTTGTCTCCCAGCTCTAAACTCTAACAGGAACCAAAGTTGTGACACTATTTTGTTCATCTCTATTCATTGCAATAAAGTCCTTTTGCCTCAGTGTTTTTTGCCTCTCTGTAATGCTGGTTAGTAATGTTGTTTCAAGATAAATTGTTGGTGCTGTAATAGGTAATTCAGATATCTGTCTTAGACAGATCAACAAGCATATTGATTTACTCCTTCATTACTGCACAGGACTGGTCAACAGCTACGCAAGGAAAGCATTCTCGGGGTGAAAAGGATTTGTGGTGAGAATGTACTTAAGATTAAAATTAATACACATAGAAAATAAACAAAAACTTGTTTAAAAGTTGTACTCCCTCTGTAGTATTTTGTTCTTTCAGCAACATTTTCCAGTGTCCTTCCTCCTGCATATTAATAGAATATAAAGGTGTCTTTACAGATAAATTGTGGCTTGTGAGTGTGGTTACTTGACCAGCTGCTGGATTGAATACCTTACCAATATTTAAAAATGTAAATAGACTGAACTACTGGCCAGCAGATGACACACTGATCAGAAGATCGACTCTTCAGGAATATATATCTATGCCTCACACTGACGCTGACTTTATTCATAAGAAGAATATAGAAGCCTTATTGTATTAGTTTAATACACTGCATTCAGCTGCACAGTTAATATCCACATCTCTCTTAATGTAAGTCACATTGATAAGGCAGTGTTGTTATCTCTGTTCTTTGGAGAGACCACACCTAACAGTAACAGTAAGACCAGCTTCCATGTCCATTCAGTCCATCTTAGCTGAGACAGCCAATATGTGTGGTGCTTTATATGAAGTAGACATCTATTCCACAAAAAACTGAAACTCATTTTGGATAAGCCAATGAATGTGTTGGAGGGAGGGATGTGTGCACAAGTGTTGGGGAAAGGAAGCAGAAAGGTAAACATTCTGAAGAACTGCCAGTAGATTTGGTAAAGAAATCATAGCAAAGCTATTAGGACCATTCTTGGCCCTTATTGTTCTGACTCTGGTACACATATGTATACGACACCTGGAACAAAGGTAGTCACATACAGCATGCAGGCCAAACTGTAATGTCTGCAAACAAGTCTATCTCAAGAAATGACTCTATTTAGACGGATAAGGCAGAGAACAAGTTCCTTTGCAGCTTGCCAAAGCTCCCCTAAAGAAATGTATAATAAAAACCAACACTACAGTGTTTCTTCCAAGACTGAAAGACGTCAAAGAGTCCCCTGAGGTTTTTCATGCAGATGGTGGGAGAACCTGATCACACCCACTTATTTACACCATATGTCTTCAGCATAGGTACAAGCTCATTAAAACTTGCAAGGGGTCCTGATCTTTGCAGGCCTTCTTAAGTCTCTCTGGTTTATCCTGGGAGTACGCTGCATTCTCCATAAGGTCAGGGTGAAGCTCTACTGGGTGAGTGTTTCTCCATTCAATCTTGGTCGCTCTGGATAATTGCAGTTTCGTCCCTTTTAAAAGCTTCCTCCCTGCCATCTATGATTGATAGGGCTAAAGGTGTGGGGCTAACCCTGCCCCCAGGGCCTCTCTTGTACCTTCCTCATCAGTGTGGGGAATGTACA
The DNA here is from genome assembly GCF_007399415.2 of Gopherus evgoodei. Lineage (NCBI taxonomy): Eukaryota > Metazoa > Chordata > Testudines > Testudinidae > Gopherus > Gopherus evgoodei. The sequence goes on along the minus strand of NC_044322.1, from coordinate 84,748,659 downwards.
TCCTGTCACACTTTGTTTTAAAACATATGTGTAATAATACCATCTGGTGATCTTTTGTATGACAATAATACAGCCAGAACATAAGAACGGCCATACTGGGTCAGACCAAAGGTCCATCAAGCCCAATATCCTGTCCTCTGACAGCGGCCAATGGCAGGTGCCTCAAAGGGAATGAACAGACAGGTTATCATCAAGTGATCCATGCCCTGTCACCCAATCCCAGCTTCTAGCAAACAGAGGCTAGGGACACCATTTCTGCCCATCCTAGCTAATAGCCATTGATGGACCTATCCTCCACGAATCTATCTAGCTCCCTTTTGAACCCTGTTATAGTATTGGATAAGAACATAAGCTCACATACACTGGGTAGTATTTGACTTGGATTACAGGAAAGGGAGTAAGAAGGAGTTAAAACTCCCCTAATACTCTAGAAGTGTTACTCAGACTTTGGGTTTGGGTACATAGGTTAAAGTGGGGCTGCTCTATGCTTATTTGTTCCCTGGATCAGGTGAACAAAATATGTGTAAAGCCTTGGCTCCAAACTTCCCTGTCCCTCCCTACTCCACCTCCTCACTGGCCAGCAGAGCTAAACCACTGGGGGAAGTAGCAGTAAATTACCGCTGGTATGGGCCACAACAACTTAGATTATTATTTCATCTACCTGATTGCAGGAGCAAGCAGAAAGGAATTATGACTCAGAAATATGTGACTCAGTTGCAATGCCTTTGAGGGGTACTCCTTAGATGGTGCAACTTACAGAGCATTCCTTGCTCAGGACTTTACCTAACATAAGATTTTGTCCATTATTAGGAATTACCTGTGGTCGGCCTGAAACACTAGTCTGCATTCTGACTGGAAGTAGTCCTTATTTATAACAGTCAAAATAGCCTTATTAGGCTCAAGGAATTCTGTATAGCTAAATATGTAGCTTCTTCTGTTAGTGTAAAATAACTATGAGCCTACTTGTTTGTGCCAGTGCACAACTGCTGCAACTCCCCCTTGACTCTGAACAGTTTTGTATGATATATCAGTAATTCAAGTTAGGCAGAACAAAGAACTCAAGATGCCTAACATAGCCGCTCATTATCTTCTGCTCACTAAAGCCTAACCAAGTTCATGTCCTATGAATGTGGTCAGAATGTCAGCAATGGTGAGCTTTCCAGCAAAAAAAAATTCATTGACAGCTGTGCTTGCCCTTTACATTAAATCACATTAGATTGGCACTTGTGTCATATAAAGACTTTGTTCCTAAGCAAAATTTCCTCTTGGCGTTTCAAGAAGCACCCTTATTGTGATGATTCATTTAGCTTTTTAGTTCGTATCTATAGCTATCAGTCTTGGACAAGAATTACATCTTTTAAACAATAGTTTCTCTCTTGTTCTGAAGTGAAGACTGATATTCGAGACTGGCACAAAGTGTTACATTAACGATCTCATTTTTCATACACAAAGGGTTTATTTTGAATAAGTAAAATCTAAGTTACAGTCTCTTCTCTGCTCTCTTATGCCTAAGGACACATAACTCCTCTCTTGACAGCATGTGCTCTATGTTTACCATCTATTTAATAAATGACAGCTTATGAAAATTCAGAAATGGTAGACAGCCTCATCGCAGGACTGTATATGGGTCTGAACTGGCAGCCCTTCTGAATGCACAACTACCATGAATGTCAATGGGAGTTTTGTGCACACAGTGACTACAGGATATAGCACATAGATTCTTGTCTGAGTCTTTAGAAGTTGAAAGATAATTATTTTTTGGAAATGGAATAGCTAAAATATGTCACTCAGGTTTGATCAAACACAAACATCCCCACTAACTCCATATGGTTACTTAATGCCAGTACTTCATTTCTATATTTCATTCAACAAAGTACTAAGAATGAAAAATTAGCAAATTCCTTCTACTCAGGATGTCCATGCAGACATAAATACTCTAAACTGACTATTATGATACATACAAAGAAAGCTAAGAGATTGCCAAATACTATTTGAAGCCAGGAGAACATAGAATCTCAAACAAAACTGAGGTTGGTGCTAAGATTTCAGATTCAAATACATTTTGGTCCTATACGAATACTGTATTAATTATAAATTTATACATTTACAATTTGAAAAATTATAAAAAGTTTATCAATAGAGCCTGTCATAACTTTAGTCCCAGATTTGGACCTTAGCGTCCAAAATATGGGGGTTAGCATGAAAACCTCCAAGCTTAGTTACCAGCTTGGACCTGGTACTTGCTGCCACCACCCAAAAAATTAGAGTGTTTTGGGGCACTCTGGTCCCCCTGAAAAACCTTCCCTGGGGACCCCAAGACCCAAATCCCTTGAGTCTCACAACAAAGGGAAATAATCCTTTTTCCCTTCCCCCCCTCCAGGTGCTCCTGGAGAGATACACAGACACAAGCTCTGTGAATCTAAACAGAGGGACTCCCCCCTCCCCGTTTTCCAGTCCTGGAGAACAGAATTACCGAGAGTTAATCTCTCTTTCACCCCTCACCCAGAGGGAATGCAAAATCAGGCGAATAAATCTAACACACACAGATCTCCCTCTGACTTCTTCCTCCCATCAATTCCCTGGTGAGTATAGACTCAATTTCCCCGAAGTTTCCCAGTAAAGAAAACTCCAACAGGTCTTAAAAGAAAGCTTTATATAAAAGAAAGAAAATTACATACAAATGGTCTCTCTGTATTAAGGTGACAAATACAGGGTCGATTGCTTAAAAGAAATATGAATAAACAGCCTTATTCAAAAAGAATACAAATCAAAGCACTCCAGCACTATATTCATGTAAATACAAAAGAAACAAACTCTTTGGTACTCACAACTTGGAAACAGAAGATTAGAAAGCAGAAATACTTCTCCAAAGCTCAGAGAAAGCAGGCAGACAGAAAACAAAGACTCAGACACAAACTTCCCTCCACCCAGAGTTGAAAAAATCCGGTTTCCTGATTGGTCCTCTGGTCAGGTGCTTCAGGTGAAAGAGACATTAACCCTTAGCTATCTGTTTATGACAGAGCCACATCTACTTAAAACCATATACACAGATGGATCTTAGATTTGCACCAGCTGAAATTTCCAACTATCTGTATAAGACCATGGTTATAATGGGGGGGGGGAGAATACATGAAGTATAACCTCTTGATAAAAGAGATGCAAAAAGCAAAGGATAATCTTATTAAGTCTTAAAAATACAGAAGAAAATTTTAATAGACTCATTTTGCTGAAATATCTACATTCCATAAATTTTTAAATAAAAAAGTCCCCTCTTCTAATTGCTATGTAAAATTAAAACATGAAGAACTGATTAAAAAATGTGCATGTTGTAACTCATAGACTTTAAGACCAGAAGGAACCATCATTATCATCTAGTCTGACCTCCTGCACATTGCAGATCTCAGAACCTCACTCACCAACTCTTTTAATAGATCCATAATCTCTGGATTTAACTCAAGTCCTCAAATCATGATTTAAAGACTTCAAGTTACAGAGAATCCATCATTTACATTGATTTAAACCTGCAAGTGACCCGTGTCCCATGCTGCAGAGGAAAGTGACCCCTTGTCCCCTGGCAATCTATCCAAGGGAAAAATTCCTTTCCATCCCAAAATATTGTGATCAGTTTGACCTTGAGCATGTGGCCAGGAACCACCAGCCAGACATCTGGGAAAGAACTCTCTGTAGTAATCCAGAGCCCTCACCTGAGGCTAGCGTCTCATTACCGGGCCATTGGAGGTATTTGCTGCTATTGTGGACCATATCCTCCATAAATGTATCAAGCTCAATCTTAAAGCCTATTAAGTTTTTTTGCCTTCACTGGTCCTCTTGGGAGGCTGTTGCAGAACTTCACTCCTCTGATGGTTAGAAACCTTTGCCTAATTTCAAGCCTAAACTTGTTGATGGCCAGTTTATATCTATTTGTTCTGAGTTCCACATTGGAGCTTAAATTAAATAACTCCTCTCCTTTCCTGATATCTTTTCCGCTAATGTATTTATAGAGAGAAATCATATCTTCACTCAGCCTTCTTTTGGTCAGGCTAAACAAGCCAAGCTCTTTGAGTCTCCTCTCATAAGGAAGGTTTTCCATATCTAGTAGCTCATCTCTGCAGCTGTTCCAGTTTGAATTCATCCTTCTTAAACATGGGATACCAGAATTGCACACAGTATTCCAGATGCGGTTTCACCAGTGTGTTGTACAATGGTACTAACACATCCCTGTCTCTACTGGAAATATCATGTCTGATGCATCCTAGGACTGCATAACTTTTTTTATGGTTGCATCACATTGGTAGCTCATAGTCATTCTGTGATCAACCAATACACTCAGGTCTTTTGCCTCCTCTGTCACCTTCAGATGATAAATCCCAGTTTATGGCAAAATTCCTTGTTGTTAGTCCCTAAGTGTATGATTCCATGGGAAGTGTTTTGCTTACACTGGAGCTGAATCTGACCTTTGGAATTGTTTGGGATGATAAAGCAAACTTTTATTTTCTATGTGTGCAAAATTAGAAAATTGCATATGTTTTTCAAAAAAACACTGCTGTCCTTTCTCTCTTCCTAAAATGGTTCACTTTGACAAATTGAGTCATGCTCCCTGTTTATAAACCATAGGTGATAAAATCCAGGAATAAACACACATAATAAACACACATAATATGATGTAGGTGACCAATCACACAAATGAATAATAAATAAACACAGTAGTCATTGTATTGGTAATCAGTAGGTTGTAATGAACAATTTCAAGACAATGGAACAAACCCCCATAAAAACTTAAAACCACCGCTAATCTTACCACCTTTTGCTCCTAGTGGAAACAACACATCTTTTAACTTGCCTTTGCCAGTATAAATACATGCAGAAGTCAGGAACTGTACACTTCCTTTTACTATGGGGTGAACAATGAAAAATGAACCACACATAAGAGATGTTAGCTATGTTGCTGTATGCACTATTGGAAAGTGCTCTGATACCAACCCAATATAAGAACCTGAACACAATACAATTATTTATGATTAAGGCTACGTTTATGTCAGGAAGGTCGTGGCAGTCACGGAATCCATGACTTCCAGAGACCTCCATGATATTCTCTGCTTCAGCCCCAAGGGCTGCAGGACTCTGGAGCTCACAGTCAGTGGGGTCCTGGCAAGGTTCCAGCGACACATGACAGCAGCGACAAGCGACAGGGCGCCCCATGCAAAGTTCCAGCGACAGGTGATAGACTCCTGAGGGGGTTCTCCTCAGGGTTCCAGCAACAGCCTTGCACGGAGGAAAGGGGATGCCTTGGGCAAGTGGCTGGGGTGTCCCATTTTGTCTTTGGGATATATGATCACCCTGCAGCTCCCAGCCACCACAGTGGTGGGGGGAAACCATGGAGCCGCAGCAGCAAAAGTCGCAGACAGGTCACGGCTTCCATGAATTTTTGTTTATTGCTATTGACCTGTCCATGACTTTTACTAAAAATAACAATGACAAAATCTTAGTCTTATTTATGAGATAATCAAGGATATTTTGTGAACAACTAAATGAGAAAAAGATTTAAGCTCTCTGAAGAAATTGTTTGTTGTGACTAGTTTGTCCAGACCTAAATGGGAATTGTACTCATTTACTTTGGAAGGCATTCATTTGAATTTAGCACTTAGGTTTTTGTTTGGTTTTGGTTTTTTTAAAGGGAAAGAACTGAATAGAATTGACAGAGTAGAAAGGGGTGACCAGGAACAACTGGGGAAAAAAAAGAGAATCGATTAAACAATAAGAGATCCCAAATTCTCTCAGCTTATTATACTTATTTTAGAAGCCTCTATATTTTTTTCCACAGGCAAAGTCTTTATCAGAGATATAATTCATTCCTTTTCTGTTGGCAAGGTCTCTGATTTCTCAGGATCCTGGAGTCATCATCTTGTCTATCAATATACTAATAGCTATCCACAACACCCTCCTCTCCCGCCCTTTGAGTTGTATGATGCATTCAACAAATTTTACATCTAAAGCTTGATATTGCTAAAAGAATTTGAGTGTAACATTTTGTCTTTAATGAAATATTTCCTGCAGGAATACATTATAAAAAAATAAATTCATTTGGATCCAAGAACATTATATTGGGCCATCATGACCATGGTGGAGAGCCGAAATCTAAGTTTTCTGGATAGCATGTTCTAAGTGCATGGTGGAAGCAAGGAAAGGAGAAAGGGATTCACTTGCTACTCTCGCATCATCTCATGACCTGTCGTTGAACTACAGAAGCTTCAGAGTAAATTCTTGATTGGCTTATCAAAATTAGGGTATGGACAAAATATAGTAGCAATAGTTTCCCCAAAATGAAGAGCTTTATAAATGCCTAGTAAATCAACTGTGACTAACCTGAAAAAGTAGATTAAAAAAAAAGCTTTTAGTATTCTTAGGACAATTAAGGTCTTTAATCTATACTTATTAGCTATTTGCAATATGTCTGACTCACAATAAGGAAACAAATAAAAACTTAATATTGTATCTAGCTCAGACAAAAAAAGGAGAATGTACCTTCAGGCATTGTATTAGTTTCATACTCAGTAGTTAAGCAAAAGTTGGAAAGAGAATTCATTAGATAAGACAACAGTATTTAGATGGATCTTTTGTAATTCAAAATTACATAAATGAAACTACTATATTAATATTTTCTTTCAGAATAAGAGAATTGCCTTCATATTGGACAACTGTGCAAATAAATACTGCATTTGAACTACTATTATATCATTAGAATTAGACCAAAATCTTTGGTGCAGTGACTATTGCAACCATATACTTCAATCAGATACATATGAGTAGAATATCACAGTTTGCTAGTTACCACTACAGTGCTATACAATATTCAGTCAGTGCTATCCTGACTTGTAATCAAATCAATTCAACATTTCTTTAAAGTAAAATATGAATCAACTAAAATATAGATAATCTCTTTTGATGTAACCTCTCAAGGAAGAAAAAATAACTTGGGTTTATGTATCTTGTTCTTCTACTTTTTGAGGTATAAAGAAGGCCTGAAATAGTCACTCCTCCCAAAAAGCAAAAACAGGTTTTTTTTCTTGATTTTTACTTTATAAATCAAGACATTCATGTATTACTGCAAACTCCATGACTGTACTTCACCAGAGCATTGAGCTTCAGGTCTGGAAGACTATCATAACTTGAGAACCAGTGAAATGATGACATTAAAAAAGCCAAGAGAATGAAAGCTGAGCAATACACAGGAGCAGAGATATTTAGCCAGGGGCTGTTTAAAACTGTTTTTGTTAGCTCTGGTTAACACCTATTTAAATGAAAATTTTTGAGAATGGAAATCTTTGTTAAAGGTTCAGTACTGTGACAATTAACAATATACATCCACTGAGATCTACAACAAGATATCCAGAAAAAACATGGAAGAACAAAACCAGAAAATAACAAAATAATCAAAAGCAGAAACTCTTAAAAAGTTACCTCGGAAACAGGCACAAAGTGTTTAAACTGGAAAGCCTCTTTGGACTGCTGATTTATTAGAAGTTCATTACAACACAAGTAAGGAAAACTTGTCTTGATTATAATTCATAAAACTTTCTCTCAAGAACTCACTATTTTGAAAGATGTAATTGTTTGGGGATATTGATTTTAAGGAGAATTTCCTGTAAATACAAAAATGCTATTTTTGCAAGATTAAGCTCTTGACTGAAGAAGATGAAACATTGCAATACTGTAATGATATACTACAGGAAGAGCCAAGTACACAGCATAAATCACATAGACATTTGTCTAAACGTAATTAAATAATGCCACTTTGTCAGACTAAAATGATTAATGTATAGACTGACAAGCCAAATTATTATTTTCTAATTATTCAGTGAATGAGAAACTCTGATTTACAAAAAATAATTGGAACAATTCTAAAATGTAATTGTTTTAATACACACAGAGTTACAGACATAAGCAACTATTGTTTTGTGTAAGCAGCATTCAGACTTTACCCTATATCTAAGGGTGGGCCAGCAAGCCCCGGTTAAAAGCACCACCTCACTTTGACCAGAGAGCTTCATGGGTGGCTGGCAGCCAGGCTAGAGTCAACACCTGAGTAAGAACCCAAGATAACTCAGCAGGGATGACAAGCTGTCATAACATATTCCCAGATTTGGACTTTAGCGTCCAAAATATATGTGTTAGCATGAAAACCTCCAAGCTTAGTTACCAGCTTGGACCTGGTAAAGCTGCCACCACCCAAAAAATTAGAGTGTTTTGGGGAACTCTGGTCACCCCAACAACCTTCCCTGGGGACCCCAAGACCCAAATTCCTTGAGTCTTACAACAAAGGGGAATAAACCCTTCCCCCCCCTTCTCCCTTCCAGGTGTTCCCTCCCTGGGTTCCTGGAGAGATACATAGAAGCAAGCTCCATGAATCTAAACAGAGGGACTCCACCCTCCCTATGTCCAGTCCTGGAAACACAAGTACTTCCCTCTTCACCCAGAGGGTATGCAAAGACAGGCATAGCAAATCTAACACAAAGAGATTTTTCCCCCTGACTTCTTCCTCCCACCAATTCCCTGGTGAGTTGCAGACTTAATTCCCTGGAATTCCCCACTAAAGAAAAACTCCAACAGGTCTTAAAAAGAAAGCTTTATGTAAAAAGAAAGAAAAATACATAAAAATGGTCTCTCTGTATTAAGGTGACAAATACAGGGTCAATTGCTTAAAAGAAATATGAATAAACAGCCTTATTCAAAAAGAACACACTTCAAAACACTCCAGCAACTACACACATGTAAATACAAAAAAAAAACATATAAACCACTATCCTTTCTGTACCTACAACTGGGAAACAGAAGATTAGAAAAGCAGGAGGCAGAAAAATCCTCTCATAGCCGAGAGAGTACAGGCAGAAGACCAAGAACAAAGGACTCACACACAAACTTCCCTCCACCCAGATTTGAAAAAGTCTTGTTTCCTGATTGGTCCTCTGGTAAGGTGTTTCAGGTTACTCCTTTCCAGGTAAAAGAACATTAACCTTTAGCTATCTGTTTATGACACAAGCCCTCAATGGACATTCACAGGGTGCTTCAAGCCAGCAGCCTTATAAAAAAGCAGCCAGTTGTGAACCAAGTCAGCCACGAACAGAGTACAGGGACACAAAAGTAGTTTGCCTGGGAGTTCACTTGGGGGGAGCTCCCACAAAAGGTTTATTTTTTGTTTGTTTGTTTTTTGCCTTTCAGGCTTCTGTCAGCAGTAAATACACCATCTGAAGAGTCTCTTAAAAGGAAGACATTATGGATAGTGAGCAACCAGGTGCTATGTTTGTCTTTCTCCTTGAGAACAGAAGCGACTTCTTCTGTACAAAGTGCAAGCTGGTCTCCAAATTGGAACAGAAGGTTAAAGGACTAGAGACCCAAGTATTAACCTTGCATTGCATCAGAGAAAATGAAGATTTTCTGGATAGAAATCAGTGTTTGGTGCTGCAGCACAGCATGCTGAAGAATCAGAGAGGGCAGTACAGTATGGGGAAGAAAACTGGCAACATGTGACCTCCAGAAGAAGAAAGAGGAGAACCCATGAACCCCCAATGCAGATAAAGGTAAGAAACCATTTCCAGGCTGTCTGCACAGGTACTACGGTGGAGAATGGTTTGGAAGAGTCATCTGAAGGAAGAGATCAGAAGGAGACCTCATTGACCGGAAGGCATGGGATGCATTGTCCTAGGGATGGGGGTTCCACGATCACCTCTCCAAAGAGGAGAAGATAGGTGGTGGTTGTTGGGGATTCCCTCCTAAGGGGGACGGAGTCATCCATCTGCTATCCAAACCTGGAAAATCAAGAAGTATGCTGCTTGCGTGGAGCTAGAATTCAGCTAGAATTCAGAATGTGACAGAGTGTCTTCTTCTTATTCCACTAAATGGGAAGCTCCACAATTATCAAAATTTGGGCTATTAAGTACAGTATATGCGTACATGTACCTGTATGTATCATAGACATATGTAGATCAGTGCAAGTAACTGAAAGCTTGGGCTCTTAAATCAATTGTCAGGATGTTGGTTATTGATTGCATTGCAAAGAAAGAAAATGGATAGTAGGAAGTTTCTTTTCAGATAGGATAGACAGTTGAACAGAGAGAATGAGTTATGATTGAGGGTTATTCCACCCCCACCCCCTTTTGTATATTACTTAATAATACATTTCCTTTATTTTCCTTTCTTTTGAAGGGAGATGAAATCCTTTTTTCAGAAGTGTGATCCAAGCAGAGGACAAGGAGGCAGAAACCCTTGAGCACTAACTTTGATTTTGACAACAAATCAGTGTGTGGCTTTTATCTAGCTAAGAGTTTATATATGGCTGCTAATCACCATAGTATCATTGGTGGACTTCTCTGGTAATTCTGGGGTGGAGGATGTAAAAACTCTGATGCGGGTATGTTATTTGGTTTTTGTTTGTTGATTTGTTTGTTTCATCTGTCTTTTTTTTGTGTGTGTGTGTGTGAGTAGAAGGTATTTGAGTAGACAGGGGTATCAAAATTGCAAGTGTCATATTTGCTATAGTGGAAAAGTTTTCTCAAAGAGAAAATTTGGAGTTAAGGGGATCCGGCTATGGAATAAAGCTTCCAGAGGAGATTATGCAAGTCTGAGTATCTTCAGGAAATACTGCAAAAGTTTCCTCTTTTGGGGTGAGGGCAAGCTTTTCCCTTATAGATTCAAATTACTACCTCACTCTTCTTCAGTTTTCCACTGTATAAATTGGGATAATATTTTCTTTGAAGGAGTGTTGTCAGGATTAATGCCTGTAGAAGCACATTCAAGATAAAATGTGCCAGCTCTGAGATGTTAAGTATCATTTTGGTCCATTATTTATTTTACTTTAAAACCATTTCAGTCCATGTAGCAGTTCTCACATCCAAGCCAATCTGAATGAATATTCCAAGTAAGTTTTTGTGAGGCAAGGCACTTTTAAGATATATCAGCTATCTGGCCTCTATACTTCAGTTTAAATCAATCTAATTACATTTGTATAAAGTATTGAAAGGTAATATTAATAAAATATTTTAATATAAATATGATAAAAAGGCTTAGTAGAGAATACAATATGTTACACTCTGCCAGCTGTTCTCTCAATGTTATATTTCCTGTTGCTACACACCTCTGCACAACCATGCTTTTGTGACCACCAATTTTTATTCATAGATCTGCTAATCTATTCTCTCTAAAGATAGATAAATATTGTAATTAAAATTAATCCCAAAGTGTAAATCATCATTGTGTGGCACTGGATCACTTTGTGGTGATGGCTTGTGGGATGCCACATACCATAGATCTTATTCTAAGTTTTATTTTATCTCCCTGTGTGATAAGGCTGGAGTCTGTAATGAACAGCCAGGAGACCTAGGTTCAGATCACAAAACTGCCTTAGAACCATGCCCAAATCCCTTAAATATTTTCTTCTCTCTTAACTCTTGATTATTGAACACCACCACCAATTTGGCTGCATCTTCCTTCTGTTGCTCCCATGTGTGCTCTTCCTCTTGTCTCTGGACACTGGTTTGCAAGATGTCATCTGGCTGTCATCATGGTTACACAGCAGTGCTGCTGGTTGCTCTTTCTTCTGAATGTTGCTTGGTGGAAAGAAGTGATTTACAGGGCAGTGTCATTGGCTTTTAGTCAATAACAGTTTAGCAGCAGACACTGGATGCCCCTGCACTTGCTGTGGTTTTGTGTAGACATATTAGGTGAATCCATGAAGTTCAGTTCATAGGCAGCAATCTCAAAGCTAAAATTTCATATTGCATTGAAAATCCATGCAGGTTAAATACTGTATTAACACATCTGGGAGAAGAATCTGAAACAAATATTTAGTGGGAAAGGAATATATGAAAAGTGGTAATGCTGAAAATAATCTAGGAGTGATGATGAACCACAAATCCAGTAGGAACCTGTGTGGGATATGGCAACAAAAGTAGGCAATGTAGTTCTTTGAGTTTCTTATGAAGTAACAGTGCACTATGATTCATGCAGATCAGAATATCTCCAATATGCAGGGTACAGTGTATTTCATAGCATGAGTGACCTGTGCTCTGTTGCAAGACCACTCATATTTCAATAATACTGATTTTGGCAGCATACTATTTTTTGAATTGTGCTGCGAAAATAAGAAGTTTCTAGTAGAATAACAAACTCACTGCTGAGTTGATAGTGTTACTTAATTTAATACTTAATTCAATAAACCTGCTGTTTAAAATGTTTTTCCATTTATTTTTCTCTGCTTCAAATTTCAATTTGCATGAGAATGTAATTTAATATAGTCAATACATTAAGGCACTGATGCAGTTGCTAGGATTAGGAGGCACAGAGTTTTACATTACAGGATCAGGATTGTATGGCTGATGGTGGAGGAGGGCATAGGTGATCTTATTACTGATCCTTCAGCCTGATCTATGGATTATGTATTAATTATATTGATTACTTAAGAATTCCCAGATATCATTCTGAGGTTTCACAGGTTTTTTTGTGTCAAGATCAGGTCCAGTATTATTAGAATTACTGTTCACTTGGGAACCCTGATGTGCATGGCTGCAGCACTCACACTTTAAGAACCCTTCTGTATTTGCAATAGTTTATTAATACATTTAGCAAAGTCACAAACACTCTAACTCAGCAAGAACATAGAAATAATACAGAATGTACATCTGAACAACCACATACTCACACCATCTCTTGCAGAACAACATTAAATATTAGCCATTATCTTCCTAATCACCATCACCTTCCTCATCATCACCATCAGTGGCCATTATCCTGGCAACTCCCAAGGCCTACATCTTTCTCTCTTCCTGCACGCATGAAGGGATACAACTTGATAACACATCACCACTCTGAAGACACCACTATGCCTAAAGTACATTCATTGGGCCTTCACATCTCTTCTTTATTTGTATTTCCTCACTCTACTGATGTTGGGGAGCCCTTCTCCTATAGGTTACAATATTAACAATCTGAATTTATTGCCATTAAGACTAAGATTGTGTCACAGAGGTCACTGAAGTCACAGATTCCATAATTTCCAGAGACCTCCATGACATTTTCCCCTTCAGTACTAGAGTAGCAGGGACGGAGCTGTCAGCCAGCCAGGACCATGGAGCTCTGAACCACTGCAGGGGAACCTAGAGCTCAAAGCCATCCCGGGTGGCAGGGAGAGGAGAAGACCGAGCAGCACCAGTCACTGCAGGAAACGGGGGGTCCCCACAACTCCCAGTTGGTGTGGGCAGTTGGGGAACCTGGAGTTTTAAGCCACCATGGATGGTGAGAGGACCCCAGAGTTCTGAGCAACTGTAGGCAGCAGGGGAACCCTGGAGCTCTCAGTCACTGCGGGCAGTGGAGGCCTCCACAGGTCCCCGGTGCCGTGGGCAGCAGGGGGCCCCCACAGATCCCAATCATTAGCCCTGGAGCTTCAAGCTGCCGCAGGTGGTGCTGTACCTCACCTTCCATCCCGCAGCATGTCTTGGGCTCTTATTCCCTACTCAGCCTCATTTTGTCAGTTATTTTTAGTACATTCAAGGACAGGTCATGGGCTTCCATGCATTTATTTTTATTACTCATGACCTGTCCCTGAGTTTTACTAAAAATAACCATGACAAAATCTTAACTTTAAATATCATATACATCAATTAGTTGCCATTTGTGGACAGACATCTGTATATATTCCTATCCTAAAATATCCAAAAGCTGGTGTTAGCTCATGGTTCTGTGGTTATCTAGTGTCATCATGTACAAACTTCCCTCTTACACACACTACTCTCAGTTCCCCAAAACATAGGGGTGAACTTTGGGCCATTTAAGTGTTCCTAAATTCATAGGCCTCAAGTCTTATAATAACTGCTGAAGCCAATGTCTTACAACATACAGTAAACCTGAAGCTAACTCTATGGGATACAGTCCCATCTTAGACATTTGCTCACATGGTGCTTTCTCCTGTTTCCTCCCCCCAGCAAGAGTTGGGCTTCTTCTGTCTCTGTCCTTCTTGCTGGGGCAAGGGTAACAGGGTCATCTGGGGGCTCCTAGATTATGACCAGGTTAGATTATGTTCCCCAAGATCATCACACAGAAGGAACTTTCTGTATCTTGATTTCAACCATCCCACAAGGAAGATGGCAACATGGAGGGCATTTACCTCCTCTCCTAGGACATGTCCACAAATAGCTTTCCATAGGTTCAAAATCCATCCAAAGGAAGGTACAAAAAATGGAAGGACTAGGGCAGGAGTGGGTTGAAGATCAAAAGGATGGCTATTGAGACCCTTCTTGCCCATTGAGAGATTGCCTTGGAGCCTCAGTCTGTTTCATCTGTTCCCATAACCTGTTTCACTCATTCCATTACCTCAGTAATATGATTCACCTTTAAATGGGTCTCAGGGCAACTGTAGACAAGGGTACTTGTTGGTAGTACTGTTCCTTTGGAGCAGCATTGCTGATAAGTAAGGAAAACCAGGGCAAAGAGCCAAAATAGAGGCACAGGATCACCTGGGAATCATCCAAGTCTGAGGCAGTTCCCATGGCTCATTCAAAGGATGTTAAATCTGTCAGAGACCCTGAGGGGACAATCGGAGATGAACAATGTGTGGGAATCTTTATGCAGATTTCCTTCTGCAGGTTTTTCCATGGGCAGGGGACACCCTGGTCATTGGTCTGGGGATATGAGAGTATCTTTCCAATCCCATAGGTCTATTCATCCAGTGCTCCCTGTTGTTTGAGATGGGAATATCTCCTTGCAAAGGGATTACATCTTTTCTTACCTCCAAGGTTCTAAGGCAGGAATCGGCAACCTTTGGCACACAGCTCGCTAGGATAAGCACCCTGGCGGGCCGGGCCAGTTTGTGTAGCTGCTGTGTCGGCAAGTTTGGCTAATCGCAGCTCCTACTGGCCATGGTTCGCTGTGCCAGGCCAATGGGGGCTGCAGGAAGTGGCATGGGTGAGGGATGTGCTGGACACCTCTTCCTGCAGCCCCCATTGGCCTGGGACGGTGAACTGCAGCCAGTGGGAGCCACGATCGGCAAACCTGTGGACATGGCAGGTAAACAAACTGGCCTGGCCTGCCAGAGTGCTTACCCTGGCGACCTACATGCCAAAGGTTGCTGATCTCTGTTCTAAGGATATATACTTTATGTGATTAGGGAAAAAAAGGGAAATTGTTTCAATGATTTTTCCCTGAAGAAGAAAATCCTGTTTGAAAACAGCAATTTATATGTGGACTAGAAAAAGAAGGCAAACAGCTTTTGGGGCATTCTCCAGATAAAACAGCCCGATTGCAAAATATAGCGCATGGAAAAAATACCTTCAGTATAATTCCAATTTTCTAGCAGGAATACATACAGCAGTAGTAAGGAACATGGAGAACATGCATTCCCAAAGGAAATAACTCAATCAGGAGCTTGTGGAATTCAAACAGAAGAAAATTAATAGCTCTCCAAAATGCCAGCTACATACAGCAACACAGTAACTGAAAGCCAACTCACAAAAAGCCCCAAATAGATTAATAATAATCATGGCACATGTCCAATACTTAGGCCTCAGTCCTGAAGATATAAGCCACTAGGAAGTGTGTGTGTATGTTACAAGTCTCTCTCTGTGCCAACCAGCAGAGGGTATGAGTTGTTACAACCCCCAACTACAGAGATGTGACCATAACAGCTGATGCTTTTATCTGTGGAGGGCTCTGGCCCTGGCTGAAGCTAGATAAATTCAGACTAGAAATAAGGCATAATTAGACATTGGAACAATTACTGAGGATTGTGGTGAATTTCTTATCATTGGCATTATTTATTTATTTATTTATTAATAAATATGCTCCCGTTCAAAAGGAATTATTTTAGGTACGTTCTATGGACTATGCTATACAGAAGGTCAGACAAGATGATCACAATGGTCTCTTCTGGTTTTAGAATCTATAATCTATGATCTAAGCTCTGCTGGGTTGGCCAAGAGGGCAGTAGTCACACAAGCACAAAAGTGCATAATGTTTCTCACATGTTTAATCCCACTAAAGCCAATATATCTGTTTATACATAAATAAAGTTACACATCTGAGTAACTATTTACAGGTTCAGCACCATTGCAGATAAGACTGAAACCTATATGTCAGAGGTTCCCAAACTTGGTTCATGGCTTGCTCATGGCTTGGTTCAGGGCTTGCTCATGGTCTGGTGGGCAGTGAGATGCTGAGCATCTGCAGGTATGGTTGCTTGGAGCTCCCAGTGGCTGTGGTTCGCTGTTCCTGGTCAATGGGAGATGCGCGAAGTGGTGGCCTGGCCTGTGAAGCTTCCTGCAGCTCCTGTTGGTTGGGAACGTTGAATCGTGGCCACTGGTAGCTGTGAATGGCCTTAATTGCAGACGCTCAGGTAAACAAAGCTTCTTGCAGCCCGCCAGGGGTTTACCCTGAACAAGCTGCAAACCAAGTTTGGGGAACCCCTGCTATATGCACTTAAGCTTCTGATCTTTTTAAACAATTCATTTAAAAATATCCATAGAAACTTCCTCGTACATTATGCTGTATCTACCAGTTCACATTAGAGTTGGTTGGACAACAGGATTTTTCCTTACTCCTATCACCCCCTCTACTTTTTTGGGGGTGGGGAAATCAGTCACAACATTTTTTGTTTTTTTGACAAAAAAGACTTTTCACAGAAAGCGGACACTTTTTGCAAAGAATTTTGTGTTTTTGAAAATCAGTTTTGATGGAAAATTTTCAGTCATCTCAAGCTCATATGATTCACCCTTTACCTCATTAATTTCACTGATAAGGTCTAGCTGGGATTTGTTTGTTATTAGATACATATTATGGGGTGACTTGAGTTGACTTTTTGCCTCTGGATTTGACAAAAGAAGTAAGCCTAGGAGAACTGCTGCAACAGAATTGACCACCTTGTTCTGGGTTTGTGTGTGTGTTTGTTTTGATTTTTATTTAGTTAAATTGGGGGGTTATTGTACGGTAATCTTTAAACAGCCTACTTGGTGCCACAATGAAAACAGCCTTGATATGAAAATGTTTAAAAAATTGCACATAATGGAAATTGTTTTAATAGTACTACCTTTGACATATTTGGCTCCCATTTTGATGAATTTCATGTCTTTAAATTTATTTTCAGTACTGTTTTTGACAAATGTAAAGATAGGCACTGTAACAAAAAAGTTATTCTGCATCTACAGACCATAATTTAAAAATCAAACATCTAATCCTTTGATTCTGAAAAGAAAGCAATTTTATCTTAGAATAATGTTGTCTCTTTTTGTTCATTTTTACAATTTGAATCAACACCATTTAACATCAGACGTGCTTGTGAACAACATCAAATAAGGACAAAAGGTTGGATCCTGGATTTCTTGTTCATGAAAATTCCCACTGCATTCTAAAATAGTAGATAATAACAGGGCAAGTTTTTTTTTTCTTCAGTACAGTACCATGTTTTTAAAATCATGACTAACATACCCTGAAAAGAGAAATTATTCTTCTCAGAACAAAAGAAGGATGTTTTTTGGGAAAAGGACAATCTAGTGCAATGGTCTCCAAACTGTGCGGTGCCCCCTTATTTGGCAGGCCACGAGCCAACAACTATGGTGGGGGGAGGGAGGGAGGAGAGGGATCACTACAGTTTTGCTCTGGCCCCAACTTCTGCTCTGGCCCCACTTCTGGACCCAGATCTGCTCTGTCCCCACTCCTGGCCCCAGCCCCTTCTACAGCCCTTGCACCGATCTGGCCCCTGGCCACCGCCCAGCTCCTGGCTGCTGCAACTCGGCCCCCTGCCCCACAGCCACTCCTGGCCTGGGGTTGTGTAAACACATTCCATTACTGGTAAGGGGCATGGGGGAGGGAGTGTGACATCACTGGGGGTAGGCATGTGGCCTTCCACATCCTCTGGGCATGCCTCCATGCCCCTCTAAACATTTGCAATGGGAGTTTTGGTGCACAAGAAATCCAGGATCCAACGTTTGTATGCCCCTTCTTGCTTCAACTGTCACTCCAGAGGATATGCTTCCACGCTGATAACAGGTTCTTCGCAATAACAATCTAAAGAAATGCAGACCAATGCACATTCATTTTCATCATCTCAGTCAGATGCCACCAACAGAAAGGTTGATTTTCTTCTTTGGTGGTTCGGGTTCTGTAGTTTCTGTATCAGAGTGTTCCTCTTTTAAAACTTTTGACAGCATGTTCCACACCTTGTCCCTCCCAGATTTTGGAAGGCACTTTAAAACCATGGAGCAAGAGACATATAATTATTTCCCAAGTGTTATCAGCATGGAAGTGTCCTCTGGAAAGGTGGATGAAGCATGAAGGGGCATACAAATGTTTAGAATATCTGGCACGTAAATACTTCGTAATGCTGGCTACACAAGTTTGAAATATTTGAAACCGTAGAAAATGTAGAAAACACCCAAAACACTTAAATAAAAAGTATTCTATTATTGTTTAAAGTGCAATTAAAACTGCAATTAGTCACAAATATTTTTTTAATTTGGCAATTAATAGTTTTTTGGATCATTTGACACCTGTATTTCAGAGTCAACTGTCATTTATCTCAATACTGTGTAAAAAACTGTTTTTGATCAATTGTTTCAGGCTGCCTGCAGATTTCAGTAAGCATCTTGACTACATTATTTTATATTCAGTTCATGTTTGGAAGGTTCCTGTTACAACCATAAGATCTAGAAAAAACAATTAATGAAAACTGAAATTTCACTGCATGATAGAGAAACAGAGGGCTAAAATTTGAAGCTGTGTAATCACAGGATACAAAAGATTCCAAGTACATTTTTAATTTAAACTTGAATATACATACATAAATCAAATAGCCTGTAATCTTTTATTAATATTAAAAATAATTTAGTTCATCTCCTGTTTCATTAAAGGATCTCAAAGCATTCTAAACACATTATTGAATTAAGACTCATGCTTTGAGTATGGTATTATATTCATACCCATTTTACAGATGATCAGATGAGAGAGAGATTAATCTAAGGCTCATTGAAGTCCATTAAAAGGATTCCCTTTGAAGTCAGTGGGCTATGAATCAGGCATATAAAAAGATGGAATGAGTGACTGTCCAATAATATCACATAGTAGATCATTAACAGAGTTCTGGATCATAGGCTACAACAGTACCATGCGAACACCTGTTCTTACTTTCAGGTGACATTGTAACTAAGAAGCAGAATTATCTCCCTTAAATGTAAGCAAACATGTTTGTCTTCGCGACTGGCTGAACAAGAAGTAGGACTGAGTGGACTTGTCAGCTCTAAAATTTTACATTATTTTCTTTTTGACTGCACATATGTAACCAAAAAAATCTAAATTTGTAAGTTGCACTTTCATGATAAAGAGATTGCATTACAGTACTTGTGTGAAGTGAATTGAAAAATGCTATTTCTTTTATCTTTTTAAAGTGCAAATATTTGTAATAAAAATAATATAAAGTGAGCATTGCACACTTTGTATTCTGTGTTGTAACTGAAATCAATATATTTGAAAATGTAGAAAAAATTCCAAAATATTTATAGTAAAATTAAATTGGTATTCTATTATAATTTAACTGTGTGATTAAAACTGTGATTAATCATGATTAATTTTTAATTGAGTTAATTTGTTTTGAGTTAATCATTTGAGTTAACTATGATTGATTAACAGCCCTACTCTGAAACCTATGAAATCAATAGAAATGTTACCATTACATAATTTCTTAGCTGATCATTTTGATCAGAAATATGTGATCCATACATCCCTCACCTGCGGCACTTCCCGCTACCCCCATTGGCATGGGACGGCGAACTGGGTCGGCCAAACCTGCCGACGCGGCAAGTAAACAAACTGGCCCAGCCCGCCAGGGTGCTTACTCTGGTGAGACGTGTGCCAGAGGTTGCTGACCTCTGCAATAGTGATATTAGGGCTACTAGTTGCTGTAAGGGAGTTCTGAAGTAGGAAATTAAGATTTCAAGCCCCTCCCTTCCTAATAAATTAAGGTCGCTCCTGACTCAGCTCAACACGGCTTCTGGGGGGGGGGCAAGTGGGGCAATTTGCCCCAGGTCCCGCAGGGGCTCCTACGAGAGTTTTTCAGGGTCCCTGGAGTGGGGTTCTTCACTTGCTCCAGGGGCCCCGGAAAAATCTCGTGGGGCCTGGGCCCCAAGAGCTTCTTCCGCTCCGGGTCTTTGGTGGCAGGGGGTCCTTCTGCTCTGGGGTGGAAGGACCCCCTGCCGGCAAATTACTGTAAAAGCGGGAACCACTGCCGAAGTGCTGTGTCTTCTGTGGTAATTTGGCTGTGGGGGGCCCTCGCCATGGGTCTTCGGGGCACTTCGGCAGCAGGTCCTGGAGTGGAAGGCCCTCACACCGCCGAATTACTGCCAAAGGGGGAGCCCCCCGCTGCCAAAGACCCCAGGCCCCCTGTATATTCTGGGCGGCCCTGCAGCTCAAAAAGAGTTAATGGGTGTATAACTTCTCCCTAATATGTTAGCTGTCTCTTGGGTGCCAAAAACTATTCCCCCTTCAATATCTTCCCAGATGGCAATTGTTGCCTATCCAGCTGCCAAAATCTCTGGCTTCCTCACAACAAATTCCATTTATGCATTTTCAGTATACATTCTGAAGCATGTCAAGAGCTGAAAATCTGGGGGCAACACGTAAAGATATTTTAATATCAAAGCAAACACAAATGTATTGATTGGTGGTCTGTGTACATTTTTCCCATATGTTCTGATCCACAGTATCTTTGATGTGAGCTGGGGGCACTCTGAGCAATTTCAGTCTCTCTTCTGCTGCAGCTGTTCATCAGCACCCCTTCTGGCTTCTCACTGCATCTCAGTGGAGGGAAAAAAGTCACTCTGGTTATTCCATTTTCCAATTAGGTAATGGCTTTTGGGAGTCTCACAGAAAGCAGGGCAGGAACTTGACTGGCTATGCCTGAGCTTAGAGAAGTGCCTAGTAAATTTTGAGTCTCCTCCCCACACAGAGTAATTAGTGAAGCATCCAAGGACAGGAGTAGAAGGGAAAAGTTGACAAATGACCACCAACCAGCAAACTCTTTCCAGCCCCAGTGGAGGTGGGCACAACATGGGTTGCTCTAAATACCAGATCCGGCAGGTCTGGCCCCCAAGGGACTCAAAATACACTATCTCAGAGACAGCTGAGCACAGTATGCTCCAGGTACTTCCCCACTCCATGTGGCAGGAACTGTTGTGAGGGAGGTGCAAGGATTTGGCTATGCTGAATCTACATCCACTGAACGGGCCTTAATATGGGAACTTGTAGGTAGTATCCAATTCCACTCCCTTTGTACTGCCTGATAGAACAAAGGTGGCAGAACAGAGCTGTTCTGCCTCCTTTGTCCTAAAGTATTTATTGTAGCATCTTCACCTTTCTCATATAGTATGTTCAGCCCTTGGGCTGACAAAGATGGACATTACTAATATGCTGTATATACTCTTCCATTAGCCCATTCGTTTATAAGCTGACCCCCCCAAAATGGATAGGTAAAAATAGCAAAAAAATGTATGATCTTTTCATAAGCTGACTCTATATTTCAGGGGTTGGAAAACTTTGGCTACCAGCCCATCAAGATAAGCCACTGGCGGGTCGGGACGTTTTGTTTACTTGGAGCATGTGCAGGCATGGAGCCCTGCAGCTCTCTGTGGCCACAGTTCACTGTTCCCAGCCAATTGGAACTTCAGGAAGTGGCGTGCTGGTTTGTTTACCTGCCGCGTCTGCAGGGTCTGCCGATTGTGGCTCCCACTGGCTGCGGTTTGCTGCTCCAGGCCAATACGGGAGGCAGGAAGTGGTGTGGGCCAAGGGATGTGCTGGCACTTGCCAAAGGTTGCCGATCCCTGTATTAGATATTCAACTCAATGATTCCATAGAGTTTTAAATCATCACATTTTGGTATAGACCCATTTACAAGCTGACCTCCGCTCTTCGATGCATCACTTTTTTACCAAAAGTATTGGGCATATGAGCAAGTATATACAGTACGTAGTTTTTCTGCTTATGGAAGTGTTGCAACTGATAGTATCAGGAATATGTGAAAACAAGTAAGACCTTACAGGAACTCTCCACAGATATCTACAAATAGTTTTGTTGTACCATATCCTATCCATTTGTCTCTCCATTAATCATATAAGAACTGATCAAAACAGTATCTGTGTCCTAGAGAGCTTTCAGGTGTTACATTGATGGATAAATAAGAAGAACAGATGAATAAACACCAACTACCTCTCCTGGGGTCACTCCCCCATCTGTGAGTTACACTTACCAAGTGTCCTATGATGCTGACTCCCCCCACCCCCAAGTATAAGTACAGAGGTTGAAAAAGATGCTACCTGTAATTGATCTTGCCATTAGATTCAAGAGGCCACTCGGCTTCAGAATAAGAAATGTAATGTCTGTATACCTCAGATTACTGTCCTAGTTCTCATCATTCATCAGTGTGGCCTTGTAGCCATGTGATAGTATTCCAACTTCCATGTTTGTGGAGATGTTAGTATCACCATAATAGCATATGGAAATCACATTTCTAGTCATGGGTCATCTCAACCGTCACAGAAATGTAGACATATATTTTTGAACTACTCTCAGTGAGAAAATACAATACCCTTTTGTCCCCCATATAGCTTTATTTCAGGGCAGAAATGCTTTGTCTCAGTTACTGCAAACATACATTTGTGAAATGATGCATGACCCTAAAAAGTAACATGTCAATAAATCAAATATTTTATTTAAATAAACTGCAAATTATTATAGGAAGAGCAAAAAAAAAAATGGAACGTGATTTGCTAGTTCATTAGAAATAGCTTGAAAATATCACTGCGGAGAAGCAGAAAAAAAAGCACTAAAACATCTCAGTTGGTACAACATCACAAGACACTAATGAACAAATTTATATTATCTGTGCCAGTAATTTCCAATAGAATTCATTCCCAAACCCAAATGGCCTATATATTTTAATTAAGACCAAAATGTTGGCGAGGCTGTTCATCACAAAAAGAGGGGTGTTAAAGCCTTAAGAAGAACAATGTACCAAAAAACCTTATTCCTACACCAGTTTTTGAAACAGAACTCCCCATTATTTTGATAATAATTTCTGCTTAAAATGGATGTTGTGATAATGCCCGAGTTTGGCATCAGTGTAAATAAGTATACTGCATATGCTCTGATCCAAATGTTCTTTTCACTACTTATTTTAAGTCTAATGAATAAACAAGAAAGATTCCAAGATCATGTTGGAGTGTAACAATAGACAGCTAAATGGCTGTGGAAGGCGCTTCAGTATGTGCCCAATTTTAATTATATAAGTAGTCCCAGGATGAGACTCTTCAGGTGCTTAAAAACTCAGGACGACAAGGTGGGTGAGGTAATATTTTTTTATTGGACCAAATTCTGTCAGTGAGAGAGAAAAGTTTTCGAGATTTTATAGAGCTTTTCTTCAGGTCTGGAAGAGGTATTCAGAGCATCACAGATAAATACAAGATCAAACAGATAATTTACTGTAAGGAGTTAGCACGTATTCCAAGGGACCATTCAAGGTGAAGTGGCCCATTAACACCCCTGTAGTCATAAAACAAAAAAGCAGTATTATGGGACAAATGCACCACAAAACCAATTATATACCTGAGATACATCAATGATAATTCATCTTCTGGACAGACAACTTGAACTCCCTTATAGATTTCCACCGCAACTTCCATAACCACTACCCATCCATTAAAACTTCTCTGAAACATTCTCACACTAGCATCAGCTTTCTGGACACAAGGATCAGCTTCAATAATGGAACTCCACAGACAGCTACATACAAGAAATACATGGATCACCTGTAGCCACCCCAAACTCATCATGAAATCTGGTTATCTACAGCCAGACACTCAGATACCACAGAATATGCTCCCAGGAGAAAGCCCGGGGTACACACCTGTAACACACTTAACACTGACTTCACCAAACAAGGACACACCAGAGAAATAGATTGTATCATGGAATGACCACACAAATACCCAGAGAGAACCTGCTTCAATATAGAAGAAAAAAACCAACTTTCTAATCAGACACCCCTAGTTGTCATCTACCACCCCCACTGTAATCCATACAGGGTATCATTAAACAACTACATCCCTTACTCAATGGGATCACACCCTAAAAGATATCAACCATCCAGTCTCTCCAAGCTCATTATCAGAAGTAAGCTCCCCACAGACCAGGACACACCAACTGAAAGAGGCACCAGACCCTATCAGAATAATTGATGAAAAACCTGCAGGCCAATCTTCTTTGCTACAATGATCAACACCACCCACAACACAACTTTCAAGATCCAGAGGTCCTACACATGCCTATCACAATATGTGGTATACCTCATTTTGTGCACTAACAACAGCTATGTGGGTGAACGCAGACAATCATTACACTCTTGAATGAACTGACACAAAAAAATGAGAAGACAAAAACATCTTGTGGGCAAACACATTTCACAAAACAATCACTATATATCTGACCTATCAGTCTTTATTCTCAAAGGGAACCTGCACAACAATTTCAAAAGAAGAGATGGGAGCTTAAATTCATAACTTTGGTTAACATTGAAAATCATAGTCTTAATAAAGACACTGGATTTATGGTTTATTTCAACAATCTTTTTGTCCTATGACTACAGATGTGTTAATGGGCCACTTCAAGGAACATGGTTATACAGCTTCTTCATCTGAGTCCTTACTAGGTATGCCTACACAGCAGTTAGACTTGAACCTCCCAGTGTGGGTAGACAGATTCACGCTAGCAATATGGCTGCTGTGATATGAGTGGCTAGATCGGGGTGGACTGCATCTGGTTTTGTAAATTGTATGGAGGGTCGGTTAGGGGAGGGAGTCCTGGCCCAGCCCCCAACACTTATCTGTCCCCCCCCCGGACTCCTGCCACATCCAACCCCCTCTTCCCTGACACACACACCCGGGACCCCTGCCCCATCTGCACACCTCCGCTCCTTGTCCCCTGACTGTCCCCAGACACCCACTGCCACACCCAACCTCTCCTCTCATTCCTGATGCCCCCCTGAGACCCCATCCAACCACCCCTTCTCTCTGTCCCCTGACTAGCCCTGGAATCCCTGCCCCTGACTGCACCCTACCACCCCATCCAATCCCCACTCCTTCCTGACCGCCCCCCTGGGACCCTTGCCTCCATTCAACCCCCTGTGCCCCCCTGACCACCATCCACACCCCCACTCCCTGACCACCACCCCGAACTCCCCTGCCCTCTGTCCAACACCCCTGCTCCCTGCCCCCTTACCATCCTGTCTGGAGCACCGGTGGCTGACGACACTTCAGCCGTGATGCCCATTTGGAGCCGGGCCACACCACTGCTGCCACCATGCAGCACAGAGCACTGGGTCAGGCCAGGCTTTGCAGCTGCACTGCCCCAGGAGTTCACAGCCCCACCTCCCAGAGCACTGTGCTGGCGGCAGAGCGAGTGAGCTGAGGCTGCGAGAGTGGGGGAACAGCAGGGGCTAGCCTCCTGGGCCAGGAGCTTGGGGGCTGGGCAGGATGGTCCTGTGGGCTGGATGTGGCCTGCAGGCTGTATTTTTCCCACCTCTGGGCTAGACTAAGTTTCCGTTGGTGTCACAGCATCTGCACTCTTACTTTTAGTGCTCTTGTTCAAGCCCCACTAGTGCTCCTCTGTCTACCCAGGCTGGGAGGCCCACTTCCAGCAGTAGTGCGGACATACCCACTGAGACTCCCTCTGCTTAACTCATGTGTCAGTTTTAAGACCCCTTTTCCCCACATCTCTGGAGACACGGCTTTCTGGGACCAGCTGTGTTTTGCAAATACAATTATCTTATTATGTGTTATACCAGGAGTCGGCAATCTCTCGCACGCGGCTCACCATAGTAAACACCCTAGCGAGGTGGGCCAGTTTATTTACCTGCTGCATCGGCAGGTTCGGCTGATCATGGCTTCCACTGGCCGCGGTTTGCTGTCCCAGACTAATGAGGGTGTACAAGATTTCCATATATTTCAGTTAATAATGCACAAATTATAATGACTTTCTCCTCATCTTCTTCTCATTCTGCGTGAAAATGAATTCAATTATATAACAGTACAGTGAAAATGTGAATGAATTGTTTAATGGCTTCTTTATTTTAGAAATGTTTGCTCTCATTTAAATAATTCCAGTTATGAAAACACTTCCATACCCACATTAGCGAATTTTCTTTAAAATATTCAAACTACTGTTTAAGGAAACTTTGAATAAGTTTAAATTACTGTTTGTACTTTTTTTAATACAGCTTCATAGCACTATTAAAATGACATTGGGCAGTGTTATGATAATTACTTTAAAAAAAAGCCAGTGGGTATCCTGCCTTAATAATTAGCTATTGTATCAAGAGAAATTAAGGTCATTTTATTTTTAAAATGCATCTCCGTACCATCTTTAAAAATCATTGGCACTTTTTATTTAAGTAGAAAGGAGACTTCAATAAACATAAAAGCTGCATGAAAAGTTTTAGGTATCTCCATAAGGAACAATGGGCAAGGAAACAGGAATATTTTGGGAGAAAAGAGAAAGAATAGCATAAATCAGCAAGGACACAGTTCAATTCCCACTGAAGTCAGTGGAAGGACTCCCATTAACTTCAATGAGAGTTAGTTCTGGCCTCAAGCTTGCAAGCTACTAATGCCCTAGGTAATCAAAGAACTGAAAACACTATCTTACCTAACAGGAGCTGCCAATAGGACCATCAAATGAACATGAGTTAACTTGAAGGCCTTGTAACCAACTGCTAGACCCATAAAAACAATGAAGGGAACAGATGCAACTGCAGCTTCCTCAGAACATTTTTTTCCAGAGCATTTTTATTATTGCAGAAGTGCTGCAGACCCTATTAAGAATCTGTGTCTGTATCTGATTCAGAAACAGACTAGATTCCTCTTAAACAGCAGAAATTGGAATGAGTAAATATTAAATATCTAGTCCTTTTTCCAAAAATAAACCCCAAAATAATACATCAGGAAGATCACCTCTGTGCTAATTGTGCCCATGTCTGTCTAGCAAACAATTTGACTTCTATGTAATCAGTATCTTCATAGACAGTATACTCATTGTTTCTAACTGTGGACTTTTTATTCATGCTGGCAAGTAGAACTGGGTATGAAACTAGTTTCCTGTGCCATAAACATTTGAGAATTCTTTTTCTTTTTGTTTGTTCTGTACCAGAATAAAAAAAAAAGAGACTCTTTCCATTTTGGAAGAGAAACAAAGGCCACTCACCCAGTGGTTAAGGCAGTCATTGGGGATGCAGGAAACTGAGGTTCAAATCCCTGCTATATCTGATCCATAGTGAGGATTTACATCTGAGTCTCCTAGCCCAGTGCCCTACTCACAAGTTTTCTAACTATTCCAGGCTCAATTTCTCCTAGAAGAGATGTTTCACTTGTATAAATATTAACTGGGTGAGAAGGCAACACTGACTCCATAGCCCCATGGTTCCTGGAATGTTTTTTTTTTAAGTTTTGGTTTCAATAAAATAGCATTTTCCAACAAAAATGTTTCATCAACAAATTCCTCACTGACTAGCTCCAGTGGTGAGTATCTACCAGTTGTCTCATGGAACACTTTTCTAGATTTTATTGTTGGAACACCTCACAGATACCCCTAAGTACTAAATGCCCCAATTGCCCCCTTCCAAACCACAAAAAACACTCACTTTCCATCTGACAAAGGCTATGTGTAACAGTGACACTTGGTGATATCTGTCCCAACAATGTTATAGCTTTCTTTTTATTTATATTGAATTTAGTAATTTTGTATTAAATTACCATGGGTTCAGCTCCTGTTGCTACAGTTTCTAGCTGAACAGAGTGAAAATCACCTCTGCTGCTTTTCTCATATGCAGAGACTCTGGGAACACATGAAGTCCAAGGATAGTGACCAGAGACACAATCACAAGTACAAAGTCTTATCTGTAGTCTTAATTTTATTAAAGCAGTAAGTTAACTTAAAATTACTCATGCATATAGAAAACCTACAAAAACCTAAGCAGTGACTAAGACTGTATTCATACTTAATCCTCAAAGATATTCTAGAGTCTAAGTGATCTCTCAACAGACAATCATTGATAGAGGGATGGTTCCTATTGGGCTGTCCCATTGGGCCTTCCCAGTTTTACCCAGCCAGGGAACTTCTTTTACATTGTTTTGACCACACCTAACATCTTATGTATTTGCATAAGGGCTTCCACCCTCTTTTCCTTATCTGTACTTCAGCTGGTTCCAGGTTTTACTGTGAATGGTATGAATAGATATATTAGTGGTAGATGTGATGGAAGAGATCATGCAGTGTAATTAGGAGACTAGTACAATCAGTAAAATACTCCTGTTTTTTCCTATTGTTAGGCAATGAAAAAATTTGAGGGGAGAAATGGGATGGAAATTGTTTGATTTTAATATGTATTAGATGGTCATCTCAATATGTGGGCTGTGCCTTATAATATTAAAGTATTCAGATTAAAGTCTAAAAAGAGGGAAAGAAAGCATCCTACTCTTGTCTCTTTCAAGCAGAAATAGTTAAAAAAATAATTAGTCAACAGGGATGCCTCAGCGTTAGGACCTTAATATAGTAATATGTATCATCTGCAAACTATTGACCCCACACCTAAACTACTGCAGGTCACAACACAGAAAGAGTCACATCACACTTGAATCCATTCTCGATAACTATAATGCAAAGATGACCTCTGGCATTTCTTGTCTCCTTACACTATAAGAGTGCAAGGTTACCCTAATAATAAAATAAATCCTGAGAGGTACTGCTGAGCCTCTGAAATGTTCAATGATGTCACTGAGAGCTTGAGTATTCAGTACCTCTTAGGATCTGGTTTGTTAATGCCAACTATTCTACCACTAAATAAGACTAATACTGTGGACTATTAACTTGCAAGATGCCTAATACACAAGGGGGAGTCTAAGTTTTAAAAAGATGTTAATGCTATATTTGCCACCAAATTAAAAAAAAATCAATAGTTTCTCCCCAATTCAAATAATTTATGGCTTCCTCAATTTCTTTAGGTGTAACACCAGTGACCAATGCCGTCTTCTCATCTTTATCTATGGTTGGGATCTTTAACATTTTAAGATATATTCCAGTACTTGTATTATCTTCATTACATTCAAAGGTGTATAATTGCAAGGGGGGGAAGGGGGAGAGACCAAAACCAAACAAAACCAAATCATCACTACAGCAAATCTTGGTACTATGTACTCTGTCACAGCATACTGCAGAAATGGACAAAATAAACCATTTACTTTCCTGAGAAGTTGGTCTGATTTACTTAGAGTTGCCCTGAATTATTTTTCTGAAAACCATATGTGAATGAAAAGTCACTGCCTATTCATATTGCTTTCCTAATACAAGAATTGGCTCCCCTTGTCTGCATCCTATGGATGAAAAAGAGGAGTGAATACTTCTTAGAGCCCCCAGGCAGGTCTTCTTAAGGGGTCCTACATGAGTCCCCTTTTGCTGCTTTGGTGTCGGGGAAGGAGTCTGTTCTTGTGTGGTCTTTACTTATGCTTCTGTTGTTTGGCACAAGTGAGGATTGCACAAGGGCAGGATCCAGCCCATTGTCTCCTTGTAACTTTACATTTCAAACTAAAATTAAAGTACGGTAATATTTTTCTTGCAAATCTAATAAACTCTAGGATCATTATTCCATTGCCCCCTTTAAATATTTCTAATTGGACATTTTCCTAAGTTTACTGAACTCTTATTTCTGATAACTCTAAAGAGTGAGAAATGTTTGTTAGACAAAGCAGATTTACAGCAAGCTAATGCATCACCATTATTTTGTATTTTTCGCATTTTAGAGTAGCTACAAGAAAGCCCCACTCTTCATTAGCAATACATGATGAAATAAAGAAAAATCTTGTGTTAGCATTTCAAAATGCATGCACACTTCTTTTGGGAAGCAATAGAACTATTAGATATATTTAAATCATCAATATTCCTTTGAGCAGCACCTATCTATTTTATTTTTAAATTTTAGATGATCATTTTATGTAGGAAAGAAGAGCCTTCTTAAAACTTAGAATCCCCCTTGTGTACTAGGATCCTGCCAGGAATCATCATAACCATTTGTTGCACTGTGAAAAATCTAATGCGGATACAGTGGTGAAGATGATCTATTATTTATTGTGCAGGTGAGTAAGTGTTCCAGGTAATAAAGCACTGAGTGTATGGTGCTTCCATTAACTAAAGCTTAAATCAATCTGAACTTGTTCATATAATTGCTGAGTCTTCAGGAAGTCATCGAAGGTGTATGTGTTGGGGGGAAATGTTTCTTTCATCTCTGCACAGCTACTGGTGGGATTTAATAGAGACTCTGGTTGTCTTATTTGTGACAGCAAAAGCCATGGAAATCCCTTCTGTTCAGTAAAAAGGAATGTTAATAGTATGCCAGCAATTGTGTTCAAAATTCAGTTTCCCATTATAAGCAAAAGAAGATTCCAGGGGTTTTGCACTTGTCACAAAGAAGTACTGCTAAAAAAAGAAATTCAGTGGAAAAGCAAAACTTTCAATTCTAGCTGAAAGCATTTAATGCTTAATAAAATATTAAGTATAGTATAGACAATCAGGGAGTTTGTAGAATATTTTAATTTAAAAAGACAAAGAGAATATATATTCAAATTTAAAATAATGCTTCTTAATATACTACACCTTCATATGCCACGGTAAAGGCATAATAGTACATCTTAAATAGAAGAGGGCCTAATGCTAATCTCATTCAAATCACTGTGATTTTGCTATTGTCTTCATTAGTAATGGATCATGCCCCAAATTTGTTACAGCATATTCTACAATGGAACATAGTGTTCATGACTCAACAATTCAGCATATTCACGTGGGAAACTGTGTACCACAAGTCATCAATCACACCAAATCTGTGCTGCTCTCTCATTCTACGTCATTACTTAAGAAAAATGAATGAATAAAGCTGACCAGAGGACAACTATTCCACTTCACAGCAGCTTTCCAAGTTTTAAAATATATTTCTGTTCCATATTGGAATGAAACAAAAACCTGCAGAACATTTTCACAGATGCAGAATAGCAATGAAACGTCCAGCTTGAGATCAACACCTTGCCAGATGCATAGTCTGGTGGTTAAGGCAGAGGCCTGTGAAGTAGGAAACCCAGGGTTAAATACCTCCTCTGCCTCATTCACACAAATTTTTTCAATTTTGACAACGGAACATATTTTGATGATATGTCATTTAATCAAAAAGGTTTTGATCAGGTCAGTGACTAACTTCCTCAAAACAGAAGTTGGAAAAATCAGAGGGGAATACTCTCCCTTCAAATTGTCACTTCAAATATCAAGTAAAATCTCAGCTTACTTCTTAGCTCTTAGTTCCAAGAAGATTAAAGTTACAGTTTTCTGTCATTGTTGGTTTCTTCATCATATAGAGCATGTCCCGTTAAAATCAATGGAAAAACTCCCAATTACTTTAAAAGGATTTGAATCAGGCCCACAGCACCTAAGTTAAAAGAAAATCAGTTGACTTAAGTGTCTGTGGCATTGACCTTTATGTTAATACAATCAAAAACACACAATCCCCATATTAAAAACAAAAGAAGTCCCCTCAACACACACACAAGTCCACATGGAAGCCAATATTAAGACTATTATTCTGACATAGCAGCTACCAACAGACCATTGGTAGAGCAGATGGGGTGATGACCATTTTGTTTCACAATAACTTCTCAGTTTGTTTTCATTCTCAACTAAACATTTCTGTGAAAACAGAATTGTGTCAAAATGTCCATTTTCAGAGTGCGCGTGTGTGTCCATTCCCATAGTTAGAGCACTGGCTGGAGATCCAGGTTCAAATCTCTGATTTTTCTGCCTCTCTCATAAAACTTCCCAACAAAATCTTAGTCAAAAACAATATGTCTCAGTTACGACCTGTTGTACTCATATGCCCACTCTGCTGTGGAGATGCGAGCTACAAAAAAATATAGTTCAGTCTTCCATTGGCTTTGCAGTGATAGCAGGAGTAAAAAGTAAATTCATATTTTTGCCAAATTAAGAATATATGGCTGAATTCACATAGCAATATATTCTTACCAGCACATGCAATGGGAAGGGAATTAGAGTCCCCTGCAGAGTCATGGCTGCATATCTTCCTTCCTCTTCACATTTGTCAACAGATCTGGCCAGCCACATGCCTAAAGGGATACAGGAATGTGTGCAAGACTCCTGCACACTGGACAGTTCCACAGAGAGTGCCTCTGATGTTCTTTCTTGAAAGGTAAAAATCCACACAAACATCAATGAAGGGCTGTGATGTGCAAGTCATAATAATTCCCACAGTCATTTTTGCTATTTTTACGTAGTCATTTGTGCCCATAGTAATATTTAAGCATTCCATAAAAATAAATGATATTAAAAATTATATTTTAACTGGGAGTAAAATATAAGCATTCTTGCTCTGATATTAGAAAAAATAGATATTTTTCTTGTATTTAATTTTGCACTGTAGAATTATCAATCTTGGCTCTCCATATGTGTATAAATACATATACTGATATATATTATCAGTGTTATGACTCTACGTATCCTAATAATAATGAAGTATGAGCTTCTCCCATTGAAAAACATGGACAGCAATGATTGCACGAGCTCATTTTTTATATAACCACTTGACTTCTATTAAAATAAATATTGTAGGGACAGACAAATTGAATAAATATGTTGTGCCATCAAATAGATCAGATATATCCCAATGGTTCACTAATTTAAATGGAATGTTAATGGGCAACAGCAACATAGCTGATGCAGTGGACAATCCACATTGAAACACAATATTAAGGAGTTAAATATCTGACACGTTTTACCCTTTTACTGTACAAAGAGGTGTCCTCACTAAAGAATAACTGCCTTTTGTTTGTTAAAGCTAGATCTTACCAAACAAAATCTGTCGCCATGGTAAATGTAAGCATTGTTGCTATGTAACTGAAAAATCAATTCAAGAGATTTAAATCCCTCATTGTTGTTAAAAAAATGGTAGCTAGGTTGTGAACCAAATTTTAGCATGGGGCAATTTAAAATAGTGAGAGGTTAAACTCTCTTTTGTCTGAGGTGTCCATATCATGTGAGAAATAAATCTAAGAAATAAAATGTGGTCAGACATCTCTTAATAAGGCAGTTATGCTAACACTAGCAGCAAAATTACTCAACCTCAAACAAAATAATTCCATGTTACCTACAGAATTCTAACATTTATTTATTCAAATTTATTAGCTGTGCTGTGTTCACAAACTCAGGTATAAATAAAATATTAAACAAGAAGCCCAAACAATGCCTATGCCCATAGATCACAAGAAAATATACGCACGTCCTATATTTACTCCCAATGAATATCCTCTGTTTTCTCAAACTCATCAATCATCCTCCTCAAAAAAGCCTGCAGCCTATGGATTCTCCCTGAAGTACCCGGTATTGGTATTTGATATTCAGAATTTTAAATTGGTCATCCAAATCACCAATGAGCTGGATACATGCAAATAGGTACAATCAGTCAAGTGTTTGTATTTACCTGAATCATGTTTCCCCTTTTATTGCAGCTCTTGCTGCAACACATTGCTATTTCTGTCTTCCTCTAAAGCAGGAACCTCCATCAAGTATTACCCTAGCTCTGTACAAATGTCTGTTCTGGACACATTCCTTATTTTCTGCTCTCTCCAACAGCCTTTTCCTAGATTATAAAGATTCAGCTGCTCTGAGAGTTGTTTTACCAGTTAGCCCAAAGGAATAGTCATTTTTGAAAATATTATTTTAAAAATTATATTCTGAAATAATGATCCAGTAGTACCCAGTCAGATTACTGTACCAATGCACATTATAAATATTAAAAGTAAACCACATACCCACACCTTTCTGCTACCTCCCCAAAAATGTATATTTAGAGTTTATTTGTGTGAATTGGAACCTGTTTCATATGTAAAACGTGAGTTCATATCCACAGTGCACTTGCATGGTTTTAAAAACCTTATTTACTTTACATACAACAATAATTTAGTTATATATTATAGACATAGAAAGAGACCTTCTAAAAACGCTAAAATGTATTACTGGCATGCAAAACCTTCAATCAGAGTGAATAAATGAAGACTCAGCACACCACTTCTGAAAGGTTGCCTGTTCTAGAAGCTCCTATTGTGTCATATTTAAAAGAGCTCAGCTCTCACTGTGCTGTTTTTTGTTTTGTTTTGTTTTAATTCTGGCCTCAGCTGTGGATGCCCTATTGCATGTTATAAATACAAATTGAACAGAAAAGATTATTTTGAATTTTTAACTTATTTGTTTCTCTCATCCTCTCCTCATTTCCCAGTTAGGAATTAACTCACAGCAGAAATCCAAACCTTACTTGAAAGCCAGGTCAATGATCAACAATTTGAAGTTTTCCTACAGTAGCTGTTAAAAAAATAAAACTAACTAACTAACTAACTAACTAACTAACTAACTAAATAAATAAATAAATAAATAAATAAATAATAATAACAATAAAGAAAAAAAACAACAAAAAAACCCCTCAAACTGAACATGGAAGTTCAGTAGTTACAAGTTCAGAGAATGTAAAAGCAGAAGTTCAGTTAGAGGTTACTCAGACACCTAAGACTGGGGTCGCTGAGGCTCTGGCACAGCTTTATGACAAACTGCGGCATGTTGGGATTTAGATGTTTGAGCTGAATTTGGAAATGATTTTTATTACTGATTCTGATAATCTGTAATTCTCTCTCTGTGAGCACACATGCATCTTTTGTCATTTAAAATGGTAGATTATTGAGAACATTTTTACTTAGAATGGTACAGCATATTCTTCAATCATATACGCACCTTTCTTAAATATCGTTGAAGCAGTCAGCTTACATATGACTACATTTAGAGTAATAAGAGCTTGATGAAACCCACTTGGGGAGAAAAATCTTTAAATGAAAATGCTCTTCAAACTTTTTCATCTTAGGAGAACTTGACTAAAATTAAAAGGAAAATCAGTAAAAAAATAAAGCAAAATACAACCTCTTAAGAGCAGCTTGGTAGAAACCAGAAGCCTGATGCCAGTGATTATTACTCTGAGGGATGAGATCCTTATAATATGGAATATCTGGCATGGAATGAACTACCAAGAGCCAACGTGATTTCAACTTTATCTGTAGTTGAGAATAAACAGACACTCTTGGTAATTATTTCTTAATTCAATCCATAATTATACCCTATTCTAACAGATACTTAATTGGAAAATTCCACAAAATATATATTTTGTATTCTTTTGTTTAGCATTATGTGGATCTCTCTTATAGTGTATCTTTTAGTCAGTAAATTTAAGGCAGTAATGTCACGTGTTAATAAAGTCACAATATTCATGTTCTAAGAGTTATTTTCCA
Source organism: Gopherus evgoodei (assembly GCF_007399415.2). NCBI lineage: Eukaryota > Metazoa > Chordata > Testudines > Testudinidae > Gopherus > Gopherus evgoodei. Next base: position 84,713,212 of record NC_044322.1, on the reverse strand, counting down.
CTTTCTTTGTAGCTATCTCCCCGCTCCCCCCCCACACACACACACACATACACTAGTCTGACTATCAGAGTCAGAGGCTGTTGAAGGAAACAGTACAATCTAGATTAAATGTCTCCATGTTTACATTTTTAACTACCAGCCAGCATACTTTCTCAGTATTGAGAATTACACATACATTAATAACACTTTTCTCATCTGCCCGGGTAATGTGATATGAATAACTGAGATGTTTCCCACTCCTCCCCCCAGAATTCAACCCATGGCCACATTAAAGCAATCTGGTGCCCTAGCAATACCCCACATGGGCCCTGCCATAGCTGCAATCCTGTCTCGTGGCCTTGCCCCTTCTTGAGATAGTGGCAGCAAAGGTCACTAGAGTTGACTGCTAGAAGGCTTGCTACTGTTTCTCATTAGCCAATCCTTCCCCTTCCTAAATCACTACTCCTCTTCTTCAGACAGGTTGGGATCTGTTACAGAGAAGGAAGGATGCAGTTCCCACCCACAAAAGCAGTAGGGGTATGTGGGCAGGGGAGCATCTCCCACTTACAAAGCTCCCTAAAAATTCTGGAGGTGGTTTAACCTCCTTTCTATGTAATCCTTTTTGTCTGTACAAAGAAATGGCAGAAGAGTAAATGCTCGGAGATACTTCCTTCTAGATAGGTTCATGGACAGGACATGTCAACCCCCGTAATATATTACCCAAACTTTGATTAAAGTGCACTAAGTCGCAAGGAAATTCTTTGGTGTGGTCAATGTAAAAATATGTAATGTATCATCAGTTTCAACATTCCAAACCTGTGCAGCCACCATTGATTCATCTGGGTCAATTTTTGCCTTGTCTATTTGAATCTAAGTACCAGTCTTTTATTATAATTAATGTATGTTTTTTTTGTTTAACTACTTGAAGAGGCTGTAGAAGAACCCTAGAGAAGTTCTTTGCAAAAAATTCAACATATATGAACTCATACAAAAGCTAAGATTATAACAAAAGCTCTGCTATGAATGGTACCTGGCAGACCCAAACATACATTATATTTAAAGTCCTAAGTGAAATCTCCTATAGAAGTTAAGAAAGTTGTATTTTTAACAGTATTTTAGAAGCCAGCTATGGAATTTAATAGACAATTATCTGCCTACTGTATAATTCTATAGGATCGTTTGTTCTTTCTCTGTTTATATAACAGAATATACCTTGGTAAGGCTCAAGAATGATTGCTGGATTTCCTTCCCCTACCTCATTTCAGCTTTGTTATGAAGCAACATTATATTGTTTTCATTTTGTCTTCTTGGATTTTTTAATGGATATATCTTTATAATTTCATTTATTTCTCTAAAAGAGCTCGGAGGCCTTTGAGAATTGGGCTGTATGGATTAATTTAAAAATCTGCATCAGTTTGTGGAACATCTGTTGTCTGTCATTTGAACTACCTTTAATTACTGAGAGCTTGGTAGCACTAAGTTTTGCTGTTCATTTTGTGTCTAAGAGGAGACTAAATATAAAGTAAGACTGTAGCATTTTACAAAAAAGCACGTACAATTTATTCAGGAATATGGATCCAGGTCAACTGTCTATACAGAAGGAAAAGTAATATGGATTTGAGGTCAGGACAATATATTTTTTCTCTTGGATTTCCTTTAATGTTATCTTTAGATCATAGGATAATTATATCACAAGCTAAATGAAACAGACCAATTAATTGTACCAATTGTTATGTATATGAAACTATAGCCTTTTCCTGACAAATTTGCTTTGATGAGGCAAAGGAAGTACTTGACATTTTGCCACCGAAAGTTAATTGCTCTCCAGCTCCAATTAAAATGACACGTAATTTGAAGTGAATTGCTTAATGTGTAGTTCTGGAGGAGAAAAAAAAGGAGATACAAGACCTAAGGTGCCCAGGCTTTAAGAGCAGAATGTTTTGGCCCAATCAAATTTGTAATAAGACTAGAAAGCCCTTGAATATTAGAGATTACTTGTTATGCAGGTGAAGTTCTTAATTTCTGATTAGATTACAGTTGTCTCAGTTCACCAAGTACTCTCATGTTTTAACTGTAATCAGCTATGGAGGAAGTTTCCCATGCCTTCCCATCTAGTGGGACCCAAAGACAGCAGGAGGCAAGACTCAACAGAATAGCAAGGGAACATAGAGCTTTCAGAAGAAAATCCATTATTTTTCTTCATCTGAATTGGGTCATTTAACCAAAGTATTCTATCCTCCTCATATATGCACTCTCGATTTGCCCTGTTAACTGCATTACTCACCACCCACTTCATAGCTTCTCATTTCTGGCTTTTGTTCCAGATATCCATGTAACAGAGTAGCCAATTAAGCATTAAAGTCACTAGAGGCCAGATTTTTAAAGGCATTTAGATGCCTAAAGATGCAGATAAGCACCTAGTGGGATTTAAAAAAGTGCCTGAGCCTTGATTCACAAGAGGCACTTAGGCGTTGCAATGCTCAGCATTTAGGCTTTTAACTCCTAGACATCCTGCTGCCTAGTGAAATTCATAAACTTGAGTTTGGCACACTGCTTCCCATACATGCACAGGGAGACGCAAGTGCCTAAAAAATGGGTTTCATCTAAGCCAGATAGTAGAAAATTCTGAGAAGCCCCATCCATCCATGCTGCCAGGAGGCACATATCTTCACTTAAGATTCACAGCTGTGACCCCTCTTCTGATGTTAGGCATCTATGCTAGGTCAGCATTTTCCCAAGAAAAGGTTACAACCCTTATACCCTACCCCAGCAGTTAGTGCACTCACCCATAATGTGGAAGACCTACATACAAATCCCTCCTCTGCCTCTTGTGGAGCAGAGACTTGAACCCACATCTTCCCTCTTTCCCTTCATTAGACAAAATAGAGAGAAATATCGTTGTTGCCCAGTAAAAAGGACACTCACCTGAGAGGGGGAAGACAAGGTCCCCATTTCGCAACAGGGACAGGAAGGGATTTGAACGTGGGTCTCCTACATCCTGGGTGAGTGCTCTAACCACTATTTTGTTGGATAAAAAAGGACACCCACCAACCCCTCTTTTGTGGGAGTTTAGGCATGCCCTCAGCACATGCAGTGGACTGGGTACTGCAGGTGACATCAGTGTGAGAACACCCATTTTGTGAATCCAGCCAAGGCTTAAGTTTGGGCTAAGTGTCAAGCAGCTCGATGCTATCAGGACTTAGTAGGCTGTATACATACCCAAGGGCAGATAAGTAGGTGCTTAGGGGACTTTAGGTGCCTTCAACGTTATGCAACAGCTGAGCAGGGATTTAGTGAATATCATGACAACTAAGCATTGGATTTAGGCCATTAGGTGCCTAAACCCCCTTCAATCTAGTCCTAGGTGCCTAAATGACTTTAGAAATCTGGTACTGTGTGCAGCTTTAAAAGGGCCTAATTAAGATGGACAAAAACCTGAGCTAAATTCACCTGTGCACTATTTTGGCTCTGATTATAATTATAAAAACCTTCTTTCAGGAGCTTAGAGACATGCATGGTTGTAGGGGAGTCACCTAAAGAGGCATTGCCCAGAGACCTTGTCAAGGTTCCTTCCCCACTCTGAACTTTAGGGTACAGATGTGGGGACCTGCATGGACACTTCTAAACTTAATTACCAGCTTAGATCTGGTATCATTACCACCACCCGCAAGCACTACTTTTCTTCCCTGGGTAGTCTTGAGAGACTTTTCACCAATTTCCTGGTGAACACAGATCCAAACCCCTTGGATCTTAAAACAAGGGGAAATTAATCATCCCCCCTCCTTTCTCCCACGAACTGCTAGTGGATCCAGATCCAACCCCCTTGGATCTAAAAAACAAGGAAAAAATCAATCAGGTATTTAAAAAGAAGGCTTTTAATTAAAGAAAAGAAAAGTAAAAGAAAACCCTCTGGGAGAGATTAGCATACCAGCTACTCTCACAGACAACAGATTCAAAACACAGAGGATGTTCCCCTGGGCAAAAATCTTAATACACACAGGAATACCCAAATTTGATAATTCCCTTAATGATACCAAGACAAGTTACAAAGAAAATAAACATAAACCTATTTATCCCTTTCTAAAACTTACTACTCTGATAAGAGGCTGGTTCCTTGATCTTTTTCACTCCAGCTGAAACTGAAACTCTAAAAAAAGGATAACTTCCCTCCTTCCTTTTGAAACACCTTGTTCCCCCATTGGTTCCTCTAGTCAGGTGTCAGCTAGGCTAGCTGAATTTCTTAACCCTTTACAGGTAAAAGAGGCATTAACCCTTAATTATCTGTTTATCACAGACCTTTTCTAATAGAGGGATTCATTCAGACAATATTATTTTTAAATAATTTTTTAAAGAATTTTCTATTTTTATATTATTAGTGGATATTTTAAGTGTGCACTAAAACACTGGCACAGAATGTTTATTGCCTTGGGATTGCACGTCCCAACCCTGACCCGGTCTACTACTGTTTCTATCCTAACTTCTTCCTAAAAAGCACACTTCTTCCAACAGGACAATAGATCCTATTCTTCTCTTCAAAAATGTGTTTGCTAGCAATGATATAGAACAAGGTACTCTGCAGGCAGCAGATACTTGTGGAGATCCTCATTGATTTAAAGTCAGTGTGGCTCTGTGCAGGTGAATGAAGCAAAATACATTTTCCCTTCCCATAAAATAAAACGATAGTGACAGTAAACAAAACAAGTACTAAATGTCACTGTTAAAACATCTGTTTTCACAGTATCCCATTGGTTACTATTATTATTATTATTATTATTAATGCACAGGCTATTTATACTGAAAGCCACCCAAAACAGGAACCTTCATACGGTGAAATCTTGGCTCCACTGACATGAATGGCAAACACCCCTTGTCTTTACTTTTTTGAAAAGCACCTTAAACACTATTGAAACAATAGACATATATTTATTTCCAATAACTTGTATTATAATAATTTAAAAATATACCAAAGTATTAAAACTGTATTTAATTTCATGCAGAACTTGAACCTACACCAATTATTTTTGGTAATTTTCAACATTTTTTATAACTACCAAATTACAACTATTATTACAATATAAGTAGAGCAATAATATAAAATGAATAAATTAGGAGTGCAATTTTAAATTTAATGTTTCTATATTTCACATGTTCTGATTTTCCCTAGAGCTGAACCATTAAAAAAAGCAGACTTAATATAGATTTTAAGCTCATGTTAAATCACTTTGCCATATTTTTCTTCACTGTTGCATTAACAAAACCAAAGCATGTACTACAATTCTTTTGAAGAGTTAGTGCTTAGTTAAATAACCAAACTTGTGCTAAGTCAGCAAAGAAAATTATTTTATTAAGGCTTAAAGAACTGCCACATATTAAATCTCTATAGATTACAAACAAATGATACAGAAATGTTCCTAACAGGGAGAGATGTTAAATTGTCTTTGCTCTAATTGTGGAAGTCAGCTCATCCCATTACTATTGGAAAATGAATTGAGGGGTGAAATCTCAAAGTGATTAAATAAAATTTAGTTTAACCAGGGTTAGTAAAAATAATCTAGGAACAGGTGCTGAAACTTCAGAGATTTAACCCAAAGTGTTCCAGCACAGAAGAGATCCAGAAAAAACTTTTGAAAAGTGCCATTATTAACTGAGACTAAAGCAACCTGCAGACAGTCCTGATCATTTTACACCCACTAAGTGGTATGGAAGATAGGAAAGAGGGGTACAAGAAGCAACTAGACCTGTTGAAGGAAGAACTTTGCCTTGCTGTAAGATCCACTGATTTGGGCTCCGAGAATCTAGATGGGACATTTCAGTGTAGCTTGAGGGAGAAGCTGCAGGATAAAATATATTCCTGAGTGGAAATCTGGGCAAGAGGTGCTGCTGTAGAATCCATTAACAACTCCATTATGCACATCCATTCCTTATTAGAGAAGTGTTAGGATGCAAGCTCAGAGAAGAGACCTAACAGCGGCAGCATCGCTCCAAGGTGAATCTTTAGGACTGGACAAAAAGAAAATATAATCACCCTTACTCCTATGTGCTACTTTATTATGTTGTGATTTATGGAGTTTGGAACATGTTTCATGCTCTGTGAATAAAACATATTCCCTTATTCAGAGAATGGAGTCCCCAGTGGAAGTCTGTGCGATAGCTTTATCCATTTTCATTTCAGGCTCTGTGGTACAGTGACCTTATATTTATAACTATCAGTAAAGCCAATTTGGTCAATGAACTGATCTAGTACTGAACATATTGAGCAATGTGCAGTGAAGGCCATCAAATTACCCTTTCTGACCTAGACTGATCAAATTTTCTGTCAAAACAGTTTCAATGGAAAATTGGGTTTTTGACTAAATTTCTCATGAAAAACTGTCCACTATACATCACATTTTTCAAGTTTGTCAAGAACCTGAATACCCAAAACCTCCAAAGTGTTTGCTTTTGGCTAAAAGATAATGTTTTAATCCAAATAAAAAACCTGATTTGCAAATGCCATTGATGTGCATCATAGGGAGTTGTAATTCTAGAACCTTAGGCCCCCATTTTAATCTGTGAGCTAGGCTCCTCACCCAGACTACACCTTTTAGGATGCTCTGCACCCAGGGACTCCCCATAGTGTACATGGTGGCTTAGCAAGAAAGGAAATAGTGGTGCATCTGGGAGATGTAGTCCTGCTGGGAAGCCCAGCTAATAGAAGAGAATGGGGCACGAGGCACTGGAATTATGACTCTTCCTAAAGCACTGTAGTGGCATCAAGTTTTAGGTTTTAAAATGAAAGGGGTTTTTTAGCTGACATTTTTCTGAAGGTTGTTTTTTGTTTTTTGTTTTTTTTTTTGGCTGACTAATTTACATGTTTTGCACCCCACAGATTTTTCACTGCTATTTTAACTCTATATAGTTAAAATTGTCATCTAGAGCACTGCTTACCAAGCCCCACTTTGGAAGACAAAAACTGAATCTGAATTCCATTCAGGATGGGTCATGCTCTGCCCCCACTCCATTTAATATGTATGTACTAGGCAAGGTAGATCAATTCTTTACTTGTATTTATAACACTGTGATCAGGTGGTATGAACTAAATATTAGGGTTTATTTATACTGTGGTGGTTATTTGCACCAGTTTGAATCTGGGGTGTGTCAAGAGCTTTCTAGAGTGCAGCTACATTGCTGTAGCTAGCTCACTATAAAAACAAGCACAAACAAACCTTTGAACTTCTCTCCCTGCCATTAGAGATCAGGAGAAAATAACCTCATTCCACAGAGCCATTTAAGAAGGCATAGAGATGACAGAGCCCATTAGCCAGTATGCAGTGGGAGGGTAGGAGCGTGGCAAGGGAGTGAAACCTTCCTCTCCTTAAAGAAGCAAGGAGATAAAAAGAAGGATGACTAGAGGTGCCTGCTTCATCCTAGGAGCCAGGAGATGAGTGTGAAATAGTGGAGTTCTTCTACAGACTAACTAGTAGTTGTGGGAAGGGACATTAAGAAGAAAAATTGCATCCATGTCTGGAATCCATTGAAGAGCCAAAGTTATCAGTGTCTCTTCTGGAAATAGCTGTGGAGAAATGAAGAGGTTTCTGGGCTCTGTCAAGAGCTGCATAGTTTTTGTTTGTTTGTTTGTTTGTTTTTAATTTCAAATGCTAGGTGAAGCAATGTCTTTGTTTCTACAGATTCTTCATCTCGAATGAGAGGAAGAGGCTTGATTCATTTTGACACCACTATGACTATCAATTGTTCATCAGATTAAACAATACTGTATTATGAGACTAAAAGTAAACCAGTTTGTTAAAAGAAATCTATAAGACTCCATCTGCCATCTTAAGGCAGCAGCATCCGTTATAGAGATGCAGACAGATGTTGATATGTGATGCTGCAAGAAGGGGAGTGAGAGCTGCAATTCATTGTCAAAGAATCAGGTCATGCTGTAGGTTTGTGGGTCTTGGATAGTTGTGACTGAGAGGTTAAGGCAGGGATTGGCAACCTTTGGCACATGGCTGGTCAGGGAACTCCGCTGGTGGGCCAGGACAGTTTGTTTACCTGCAGCGTCAGCAGGTTCAGCCTATCGCAGCTCCCACTGGCCAGGATTCACTGTTCCAGGCCAATGAGGGCTGCGGGAAGTGGCACGGGCTGAGGGATATTAAGGGTTAAGGCAATGGAATAGAAATCCATTGGGCAATGCTCTTGCAGATTTCAATCCTGCCAAGTATGGCCCTCCATTCTGCATGCTTTCCTTTTGTCAACCTTGAGCTTTCCAACAGTAGCGGATGGATCTCTAGATGTCAGAGGACTTTTCCAGGGCACTTTGCTGCTCCTGCAATGCTTATCAGGGTTGCCTGCTTCCTCATTTGGCACTTGCCAGACAGGTCTTCCTGATATAGAAGAGGTTGTGGTAGCTCCTTTGTCTTTCCCTGAGTCCTCCCTTCCTTGGGGCCGTCTTTAACTGCCAACTCAAGAGAGCCAAACAGCCCTTCTTGTCTGCAGCCTGTGGAGGTGGGAGAGCAAGAAAAGACACAAACCTGACAATACAGACCCTTATCATCTTTGAGTGCAAGAGGATGTCAGACACCTGCCAGCAACAGGGAGTTACTAATTGCCTTGACATGCCCAGGGGAGACCATGAAACATAAGGGAGAGTGCTAGAGAAGAGCACCCTAGATGGGACTGACACTCACAACTCCTAGCTTAGGAAGCTAATGCTTTATCCATTAGGCCACTGCAGCTGAGCCCATGCTAGTTGGTTGACCGGTGGGAAACCTAAGAGGGAAGGCATAATTACGTATCGCCACTGACGGCTTTGTTCATCTCGTGAGGATAGATGCATGCTTTTGTGGCCTCAGCCAAGGATAGCTGTGAAATTTTTTCACTTTCAGCTCATGAGAGTCCCTCAGCTCTGGATCCACAAACTCTTCATTTGTAAGCTTCATTTGCAGGTTATTTTCTGAAAGCCTTGGCATTCTTATAGGATAGCGATGACTAGCTTTTCTTGGCTCTGTGGCACTGGCCTTTGTCTTGCGATGTCTTTGCCTAAAATCTTAAAGGTGGTTTCATCCATTGTGGCGAGGCTGAGAGACACTGAGATGTTACACTGTAAGAAGGGGAGTGAAGCTGTGCTTTATTGTCAAAGGGTCACATCATACTGGATTCCTCATAGAGGCTGCAGGCATGTGGCCCTTTAGTAGTCATGGCCAAGAGGGTAAGGCAATGGAGTAAAGATCCTTTGGGCAATATCTACATAGGTTCAAATCCTGCTGACTATGGGTCCTGTCTTTTGAGTCCTTCTCTTTCTCCAACCTTGAGCTTTCAAAAACTAGCAGACAGGCTTCTGGACATCAGTGGCACTTGCCAAGGTCCTTTGCTGCTCCTTCAACTCTTTCCAGGGCTGCTCATTTCCGGTCTGGCAGTTGCCAGGCAGGGCTTCCTGAAGTCAAAGAGGGTGGTGGTGACAGATCTTCTGTCTTCTTCCAATTCCTGCCTTTCTTGGGACCACATTTCACTAATGACTCCAGAGAGCCAGCCAGACAACCTTGTGTGCAGCCTGTGAAGGCGAGAGAGCAAGAAAAGCTGCAAACCTGGCAATGAAGCACCCTCATCACCTCCAAGAACACTGGAGGGTCAAACAACCACATTCCTAGGGGATGTCTGCTGCCTGCCAAGACATGCCAGCAAGAGAGAGTTGCACACTGCCTTAACTTGCCCAGGAAAGGGCATGAAGCACAAAGGAGAGGGTCGGAGAAGAGTACCCCTGGTGGGACATGCACCCACAATCCCTGGCTTAGAAGGCTATTGCCTTTTTCATTATGCCACTGGGGCTGAAACTAAACAGCTTTGTTCACTGGTACAAGACCTAGAATGTCACACAGGCTTATGCATCACCACTTATGGCTTTGTTTTTCTGGGGAGGATAGAGGTGCGCCTTTGCAGTTTTGGCCAAGAACTGCTGCGAGATGCTGCTATCTTCACCATGCATGTGCCCCTCCACTCTGGATATAGACAAGCTCTTTCATTTACAAGCTGAACCAGGTCACTTTCTGGAAACCTTGACATACTTCTAGGATGGCGATGACTAGCTCCTCTCAGCTCTAAGGCACTGGCCTCTCTCATCAAATGGCTTCACAGCACAATGTTAATATAGAAAGTAGGGTGGATGGCAGATTGTTGGTGCTGCTGCCATCTTTGTGTGCAACTCCTTTTCCCTAGAACCTTCCTTCTTAGCCCCCTCTCACAAATGTCCATCTCTATAGATTAGCAATCTGTGAGCCAGATTTTCATGACCCTATTCACCTCAAGTAGTGCCTTACTTCACAAGCAATCCCCTTAATTTCAATGCTAAAGTACTACTAACCGTGGGAAGGGGTATTCAAGTCGTTAGAAGACCATAAGACACAGGACTGGCAGGGACCTTCTGAGTCAATGAGTCCAGTCTCCTGCTATCACACGCAATCCGAACATATAATCATGTCTATAAACTTATCAAGTTTCATCTTAAAATCTATTAGATTATTTTCCTCCCACTTCTCCTTGGATGTTGTTCCAGAACCTCACCCCTCTGATGCTTAAAAGTCTTCTAATTTCCAGACTAAATTTATTCATTACTAGTTTATCCTTATTTATTCCTGAGTCAGCATTGTTATTTAGCTTTTCTCCCTCCTGGATGTTTGCTCTGTGATATATCCCTGTTTAGCCTTCACTTAAACCAGTTTTTTACCCATCACCCTCAATAAAAAGTTTTATTTTGTCTTGATTTCTTACTGTTTCACCTATTTAAACACAAAACAAAAATCCCAAAAGAAAATAGATCCCTTACTAAATACCCATAATTAGGATGGGATAATGGGGAAAGCTAGTCTTCTAGCACAGCACACCGCTAGTTAAATGTATGGAGGGCTTGCTATCATAATCTATTAGGTTGTGTCACAACACTTTACATCCTGCTTCCCTGTTAGAGTTCGGATGTCTTTCTTGATACATTACCAGAAATCTGTAGAACCAAATTCTCATCCCAGTGTAAATCCTTTTATCTCCTTTGAAGCATCAAACCTACTTTGGGAAGGTTTAGGGAAATCAGAGACAAAGCATGGTTTCCAGGTCCCTAGTCTTCCACTGCACTTGTGCTTCAAATGAGCAAAAATGTTTTTCCGCCGTTCTGTTAGGAAGATTTTTCTTCTATGGATCATTTTCTCAGCTTGGCTCTTCAAAATGATAAATTATTTGTCACTCTACTGTAAAGTCACTGTAAAGGGAAAACCAAGGTCTAGAGGACTTTATTATTTTTTATTAGGTAGCAATAAGAACTATTCATTTTGCATCCAAGGAGTAGGCAGTGAACAGGAGTAGGAGTAGGCAGTGAACAGACATTAAAACTTGAACCCCAAAGGAATTATAAGAAAGAACCAATTAACACATAAAAATATAATGAAAGGCCTCAAAGAGTATGCCAGTATTCTATAAAAGTGGGATTTGTTGAAATGAGTGTACCAATAATCGTTTGGCAATGCTATATAAAGGTTTCAACCTAAGTTAGTTGAATTGCTATGTAATTTCCCAAGAAATATAACTCTCCAGACTATGCTTGTGTTCAGACTAATCATATAGCAGTGAACTGGATTCTACAGGGAACACCTATAATGCAAACCTCACATTTGTGTATAAGGAGTAATTCTGCTTATACAATGTGCATTTATGCACACAGAACAGCATAGTACCTAAGTGTGAAAGTACCTGCAGACAAGTGTAAATGCAAAATTTGCAAACAAATAAATGTATTGTATGCACAAATGTGGTGCCAGTGGCTTACAAAACAGTATGGATAGCAAATACGGATGTAGACTGAAAGCCCAACTGTACAGAACAATGGTGCAGCCCCCATTCATACTGTATGGTGCAGAAGTATGGGCAATAAAGCGACAGCAGGATCAGTGCCTACAGATATTTGAGATGAGACTTTTTTTTGCCATAAGAGGAGTTATAAAAAGAGAGATTTTTCGACAGAAAGTATTAGGATAAAAGTCTATGATATGGCTGGCAAAATCCAGGATTTTGCTGGTCCAGGCTCAAGGACAGGATAAAAGAAGTGAAGTTGTTGAAGATAGCATAGCAGGAGAGAGTGGCAGGAAAGAGATTGACGAAAGCCGGTGAAGCGAAAGACGCATTGCAACAAAGAAGGTAAGTAAACAGGTGGACCTTAGTGATCCCTTTGATACTCAAAGATGGTGGATGCATGTATGATGACCCAATATCGGTTGAAGAGGTAAAGAGAAAAAGAAGGAGGAGGAAATATGGATCTAGATATGTGAAGTCATTAAGACATAAACAACATGTATCAACTCAAGAATCAACATAGAGTACACAATCTGCTTAGGGTTATGTATATAATTAGATTTAATTAGCTTATAGGCAGGAAAGGAAAGTTGTGGGCACTTGAACTGGAGTGGTGAGTTTAAAGTAGTTTTATCCCAAAATTACTAAACACAGTCTAAGGAATTAGATATTAGGTAGGCTGAAATATTATTGATAATTTATAAGGTCAGGGACAGGACATCACTATTTGTTATATGAAAGTTATTTCTATAATGTAGTAGTCATCATGAAATAGACAAGTGAATGGTTCCACTTGCTGGAAGAGAAAGCCTTTATCTCAACAACAGCCATAACATTTGATGAGAAAAGTGTCAGAGGTTCATATACACCAAATGGACACTGCTAATGGTGTCAATGCAAAATAGTAAGTGCATTAATTTTTCACCATCGGAGACCACAGCAAAACAAATGGGGTTCCTTAGAAATTGTAGTAGTCTCATCCTTGTCCTTAATGTACTTTTAAAAAATATAACTGTAGCAGGGACCTACCCTGACTAGCATCAGGTTCCTTTGATGTCTCAGCTAATTTTTCCCACTCAGAAGGTTCTCTGGCTCCCAGAACAGTCATACTTAGGGGCTACATAGTGGCAGCAGAGCCAAACAAAAAGAAAAATCTTTCATCTCATTCTCATGCCTGGCACAGAACTTTCTGAAAGAGTTCTGTTCTGCCTTCCAACAGTCTCTCTTCTTTCTACTAGCTCCAACTTCCAGCCCTCTGAGCTCTGATTCCCCCTCACATGTTGGCAGCATGGAGGAACCCATAGCCATCCTCTACCATGGGTTCTTGGAATCCTTAATCAACTGGGCTGTCTGAACCCATGCCCTAAACTGCATTATATCTCCTTACCAAGGCTCATTCTAGGACTCCTCACTTAGTAGTTTCCTGGCTAGACTCTTGATGGAACACTGTCTCTTAGATCTACTGTCCCTGGAACCACTTCAGGATTGTCTTTTGCGAGAGTTTCACGGTAGGTCACATTCCTAGTCACATGACTCCTGGGCTTTCATTCTCTTCACTTGTGGAGCTGGGTTACTACCTCACACAGATGCAGCTGAGCCTGCACTTACTTAAAGGGCCAACTTATCCTGTGACAATTACACTATTTCTCATAATTGGTAGTCCCTGATTAAGAGAGATTCAGATTAAGTGTCGCAGATCGAGACTGAAATACCTTGGCACTGCTGCATGTGGAAATTTGCACTGCGCCTATTTAGGCTAGGGATGATGTTCAGCCTTATGTTTATCTACACATTTTTTATGGTTAGGTAGTGCACAGCACAGGAGCAGTGCAGAGCTATAATTCCCTAGGAGGAAAACAGATCTCTCCCAGTTTCTTCAAGAACCTGGGAGTACACAGCTGACCCCTAAGCTATTCACAGCTCACTCTACAGACTGCTATGGAATGGGGAAAGTATGGACCTTCTTTCTCCTGCCCCTTTGGGTCACTGTGTGATGGAAGCAGTCTCAGTGCCTTTGAACAACAAATGTGGTCTTGTATAGACTGTTCAGGGTGAAAGGTCACTTTGCACCCCATCAGAGTGAATCTAGGCATATAAATGTTTTAAAAATGATGCCTTTGATTCTTCAGGGAATTCTATTTAATAGGACAATATTTCTCAAACTGGAGTCTGCAGACCCTTGGGATCCCCTAGGATACTCTGGGGGTCCATGGGCCCAGCTGATCAACTCCTCTCCCTCCCTCTATATCCTGGAGGCTATTAAAGCCAAACCAGGAGATTTTAGGGGCCAAAAGTCCAGTGGTGCAGCAGTGATAAGTCAGGTTTTCTACCTGTCCTAGCTCCGCACCCCTCCCAGAAGCAGCCAGCACATCCCTGTGGCATGAGATCTTTGTGTGCTGCCCCCAGCCCCCAGCTCCCATTGGCTGGGAAGTGCCTGTGGGCAGGGGCAATGTGCGGAGACTGTCTGGCCCCTCTGACTAGGACCCACTGCCAGAGAGATGTGTGGGTTGCTTTTGGCTGCCGTCTGAGGTAAGTGCTGCCCAGCCAGAGCTTGCACCCTTCCCACACCCCAACTCCCTGTCTCAGGCCACAGCCTGCACCCCACACCCAAACTCCCTCCCAAAACCCGCACCCTTCACCCCCTCCTGCACACCAACCCTCTGCCCCAGCCTAGTGAAAGTGAGTGAAGGTGGAGGAGAGCGAGTGATGGAGGGAGGGAGGGGCGGGACGAGTGGGGTGGAGTGGGGCCTTGGGAGAAGGGGGTGGAGTGGAGACAGGACCTGGACTGAGCATGGGGGCTTGAGCGTTCCCAAACATTTTAAAATCAAAATGGGGGTCTTTGGGTTGTTAAAGTTTGAGAACTGCTGCAATAAGACATATTGTTAAGGAAAATACTTGGGAGACACCAATAAAGAAAATATGTACCAGGGGTCAGCAACCTCTGGCATGCAGCTTGCCAGGGTAAGCACCCTGGTGGGCCTGACCAGTTTGTTTATCTGCCGCGGTTCACTGTCCCAGGCCAATGAGGGAGGTGGGAAGCCACAGCCAGCACATCCCTCATCCGCTCTGCTTCCCGCCTCTCCCATTGGCCTGGGACGGTGATCGGCCGAACCTGCTGACGCGGCAGATAAACAAACTGGCCAGGCCCACCAGGGTGCTTGCCCTGGTGAACTGCATGCCAGGGGTTGCCAACCCCTGGTGTATACAATGCTTAAATGGATACCAGCATTTTCAGCGAGAAGTGAACTACACAAGGGCACAATATGAAGGAGACACATCTTCACAATACCCTGAAGACAAGCACTTTTTTCTCCTTTATCACGTGTGCAGTTTAGTATTTATAGGCATGTTCCAAATGCTTTCCTTTTTAAAAGGGTTAATGCTACAGAATAGTTAAAACAGAAGCCAGAGAGAGAGAGAATCTTTGTTACATTTTCCCACCATAAGGTTACACTAAGCAAATGAGTCTTAATTCTTATTCTACCTTTTTTCTCTATTCATTTTTAGCAGTCTCACATGATTTTATTTTTTGCTTCTTATGACAGCAAGATTTCTTTGATCCACATTTTAAGTGGCTTTCTAATGACCAGCAGATATAGGAAATGTGCCTGCCCTTATTCAGAGTCTAAAAAGTTTTATTCATAATTGAATCCCCAGACACCAATGAGCTAGATTCTGATTTACACCAGATTACATTACATTAGAAGTCATTCTATCAAAATGAATTGTAAGTAAATTGATTGAAAAACATATCAGAGTTTGGCTCTATATCTATATTTAATTGCTTTCTAATGGATTTTTTTAGTCTAGTTTATTTCTTAAATGTAACCTAATTCAAATATTATCCTTTCTTTATTCTATACAAACTAAAGCCAAACATTTAAGGCTATGAAATCTTTCTTGCTGCTGTGCTGTAATTTCCCCTTTTTTCTGACTATTGAAAAGGATAGTCTACTCTGCTCTTTATATAGATTTCAAATTAGACACAAATGTGGCTTTCATCAATCAGTTGCATTGAATGTAGAAAGGGTAAACATGACAAAAATAGCAAGTTTTTTTTGTCATAATCCCAATTTATATAATAGTTTTAACAAGAACAAGGGAAATGTGCTGGAAATGTGGGCATCTCTTAAGTGCTCATCTTTGAAAGCTTGGTAACATTGATTTATATAAAAAATGAAATTACATAGATCTGGATGCTATTGGGTACCTCACAGTAGGAGAAGGGGTACTTTAGAACTGCATTTCAAGTGGATATTTTGCTTTTACTTTCCATCAAATACGGGTATCACAGTGCATTTGCTGTCATGCTAAAAAGTAATGCTTTTGGAAGGTAATACTTAAGGGATTTACATTACTCTTACTAGCTGGTAGGCTAGTATTGTGATTCCCTGAGGCACTGCTCCCAGGCAGCTGTTTGGAGTATTCATAATGTATGCCATATAAATCAGTACTTTTACAGTTCTGCATATGTACATGGCATATGGCCTTTTTGCAATGCTGAAAATAAATAAGGGAGCACTTCTTTTCCTTTCCTTTTTTTTTTTTTTTTTTTAGCTAGGGACATGCTACTGATGAGGTCATCTGCTACATTATTTATTTGATTCCTCAATGCCACATGTATGGGTTTAAAATAAATAACATCTGTGCCTTGGGTGGAAGACATAATAAATAAAGCAACATTTTATGTACTCTGCTGTATGTAAGTGGGTTGAGTCAAAATGCGCAAAGACACCTTAATGATGGGCTACTTCCAGAAATGGAGGTTACTTAAGTAACAGATGTGTGGGTCCCTCTCTGTATTCCATACATGTGTACACATGCACCATGCTCCTGAGACTGGAATTTCTTGCAAGTAATGTCTATTGGTCTGCACCTGCACCCTGGAGATCTGCATGCTCATTACCAAGAGTATAAGAGGAGGTGCAAACTGACTGCCTCTCCCATTCCTTTTCTACCAGTAATCCAGTCATGATCTGAAGCAGAAAGGAAGGAGGGTGGGTGGTGGAATACAGATAGGAACCACACATCTCCAAGAACATCCAGTTACAGGTAACTAAGCTCAATTTCTTAATAGAGTGCTGGTCCCTATGTGTATTCCGCACGTGGGTGACTGGGAACTAGTAGTCTAGTAGGATGGAAGTGAGAAGATGCAAATGGTATAGATGTCTGAACACTTCAATTCCAAAGGCTTCATTCACAGAAGAGTCTTGGACCAAAGTGCAGTGCTTTGTGAAGGTGGGGATGGAACTCCAGCTTTCTGCCTTAAAAATGTCCAGCACAGGCATTTCTCAAAGAGATGACACTGAGATTGCATCTTTCTAGTGGAATGGGTCCTCACCCTGTCGGGGGCAGGGGAGGGGAATGCACTAATTGAGAACAAAGAGTAATACTGCCAGAAGTCCACTCAGAATCTCTGAGCAGATATTGCTTGACCCATATTCATCCTGCAATAGCAACAAATGGTCAAAGCATTTTCACAATTGGTTTTGTTCTTTACAGGTAGAAACCAAAGCTGGGACATCAAGCACATGACAAGCAGTTCAAAGAGTAGCCCGGTAAAAATTGAGAGTGCCAGATTGAGGTCTCATTGCAGTGTCTGCTTCACTATTAGTGGGAAGGTTCTAGTGAGACTCTTCAGGAAGTTTCTTGTTATCAGGCAAGTAAAAACAAAGTAGCCCTCTACCAAAGGGTTGAAGGCACTGGTTGCTCCTGGGTCGACCTGCAGTGAGATAACAGAAAGGTCCAACATCTTGAGAGTGAGGAGGTAGTCTAGAATAATAGTGTATCTGGGGACAACTGGTTTGTGATGCCTAAGTAGAGAAACACCTCTATTTAGCTATACAACATTTCCTGGTAGAGTGTTTTTGAGAATATTCTGAATGGCATCTGAACATGAGCAGTCTAAGTATGATGGCCATCCAAATACCAGGCCATGATGTGAAGAGAGTTAGGGCTGGGATGTCTGATCCTACTTTTCTCTTGAGTCAGAAGATCCAGGAAGGGATGCATGAAGATGGGAGGATGGGTTGACATTCTCAGGAGGTAGGGAAACCAGATCTAGTTGGGCTGGTTGGGTATAATGAGAACAACTCATAGTAGTGGTCCATTGTGCTCCAGTGGGGAGAGAGGTCACTCTGCCTCACTGTATTGGGCAGTAACCCTCAGGTTCAGGTTAAGCTGACAGGGCCAGGCCTAAGCTATCTATAGTTCCATGGCTAGCTAAAAGAGGCAAATAAGCAGTAACAATCTGGGGTTCTCGTCCCCATCCTCAGGGGGGCTGAATACTGAGTAGTCTTTAGCTTGCAGTCCCTCAGCTGGGGCTAGCCGTACTTAGCAATCTGAAGGCTTGTCTACACTACCAAATTTGTTAACAAAACTTATGTTGACACCCAAAAGCTGACAAAACAAAAAGCGCCAAAGGGTGTTCACACTTGCTTCCTCTGTTGACAGATCATGTCCACATTGGGGACCACATTATCAACAGGGTGACCAATGCACTGCGGGTATATATCCCACAGTGCCGTGTTGTGGGAAGGAAGAGCTGATCGCTGCACATTTTGGGATTCTCTCCAAATTCTCCCAGAGCCCCCTCAGCTGCCGAAAGCAGCATCATGAGTAGCTCTGTGAGCTCTCTGTGCTGAGGAATGGCAAAGCAGCACAGCAGTCTGTCCCTGCCCTCTGCAGCAGCAGTCTGCCTGCTGCTGTGTTTATAGTGCAGGGCAGAACAGGAGCATTCTAATAATTTGCCCTTTTTTTGTTCCCCAAAGGGAGCAGCACACTGAGCTGTCAGATACTTCCAGGAGCTTTGAAAAGGGAGGCGAGCATGCCTGCAGGGCAGCAGAGATCAAAACAGTGAGCAGAGCAATCAGGGCAGGCATTGTGGGATACTAGAAGAAGTCATTCTGCAGACAAAACAATCAGCAGTGTCTACACTGGCTCTTTGTTGACAATAAAGGGAGGGGAAAAGACAAAAATGTCTCCTGGGGTGGAAGTTTTTTGTCGCCAAAACTGGGCATTTTTCATGACAAAAGTCCCATTGTAGTGTGGAGAAGGTGAACATCCCTCTGTGGAGAAAGAAGTGGTTCAGGACTATTTAGAAAATCTGGATGAGCACAAGTCCATGGGGTGCTAAAGGAGTTGGCGGATATAATTGCAGAGCCATTGGCCATTATCTTTGAAAACTCATAGCAATCGTGGGAGGTCCCGGATGATTGGGAAAAGCTAATGTAGTGCCCATCTTTGAAAAAGGGAAGAAAGAAGATACAGGGAATTACAGAGTCATCAGCCTCACTTCAGTCCCTGGAAAAATCATGGAACAGGTCCTCAGGGAATCAATTTTGAAGCACTTAGAGAAGCGGAAAGTGATCAGGAACAGTAAACATGGGTTCACCAAGGGCAAATCATGCCTGACTAACCTAATTTTCTTCTGTGATGAGATAACTGGCTCCGGAAATAAGGGGAAAGCAGTGGATGTGTTATTCCTTGACTTTAGCAAAGCTTTTGATATGGTCTCCCACAGTATTCTTGCCAGCAAGTTAAAGAAGTATGGGCTGGATGAATGGACTATAAGATGGATAGAAAGCTGGTCAGATCATCAGGCTCAATGGGTAGTGATCAATGGCTTGATGTCTATTTGGCAGCCGGTATCAAGCAGAATGCCCCAAAGCTCGGTCCTGGGACTGTTTTTGTTCAATATCTTCATTAATGATCTGGATGATGGCATGGATTGCACTCTCAGCAAGTTTGCTGATGATACTACACTTGGAGGAGCGGCAGATATGCTGGAGGGTAGGGATATGATACTGAGGGACCTAGACAAATAGAAGGATGGGGCCAAAGAAATCTGAAAAGGTTCAACAAGGACAAGTTCAGATGCCTGCACTTAGGATGGAAGAATCCCATGCACTGCTACAGACTACGGACCGAGTCACTAGACAGGAGTTCTGCAGAAAAGGACCTGACAGTTACAGTGGATGAGAAGCTGGATATGAGTCAACAGTGTGCCCTTGTTGCCAAGAAGGCTGACAACATTTTGGGCTGTATAAATAGGGGCATTGCCAACAGATCAAGGGATGTAATCATTCCCCTCTATTCAGCATTGGCGAGGCCTCATTTGGAGTGCTGTGTCCAGTTTTGGGCCCCACACTACAAGAAGGATGTGGAAAAATTGGAGAGTCCACCGGAAGGCAACAAAAATGATTAGGGGGATGGAGAAAGATTTATGAGGAGAGGCTGAGGGAACTGGGATTATTTAGTCTGCAGAAGAGAAGAATGGGGGGCGGGATTTGATAACTGCTTTCAACTACCTGAAAGGGAGTTACAAAGAAGATGGATCTAGACTGTTCTCAGTGGTAGCAGATGTCAGAACAAGGAGTAATGGTCTTAATTTGCAGTGGGGGCAGTTTAGGTTGGATATTAGGAAAAACATTTTCACTAGGAGGGTGGTGAAGCACTGGAATGGGTTACCTAAGGAGGTGGTGGAATCACCTTCCGTAGAGGTTTTTAAGATCAGGCTTGACAAATCCCTGCCTGGGATGATTTAGTTGGGGATTGGTCTTGCTTTGAGCAGGGAGTTGGAGTAGATGACCTCCTGAGGTTCCTTCCAACCCTGATATTCTATGATTCTATAATAGGGCTACTAGTTGCTGTAAGGGAGTTCTGAGGTAGGAAATTAAGATTTCAAGCCCCTCATATGTACCATCAATACTTAGAAGAACTTTGTGATGACCCTGGGTGCTATTTCATTCCCAATTGGGAGTACCCTAAACTGCTAGTATTTCTGTCCTACCAGAAATCCAATGAGCCTTCCGTGGGATGGATGACGGTCCACATGAATGTAGGCATCTTTCATGTCAAGAGCAACAAACCTCGTGGGCTTTTTTTTCCAGGAAGGAATGTCTATGTAACCATGAACAACTTTAATTTGCAAATAAAAATATTTAGCTGATGTAAGCCAAGAATGGGTCTCCAGCCTTACTTTTTCTTGTGAACTATGAAATTGTGGGTGTAGAACTCTATGCCATGATGCTATATTGTGAGAAGCAATCCACTTACTAGCAAAGGATCTCCTTGTGAGAGTTATTCCAGAAGTGGGTCCAGGAAAGAAACATGATGGTGCAGCTGGAGTGGATGATATCTTGTACTGACTTGTCTGCTGTTATGGACCTTCAGTTGTGAGTCAAGTATGGTAGACAGGCACCAAAGGTTTGGGGATGGCATCAATGATAGTTTGCAAATCTCAAGTATCCTGTCAAAAACAACACTTGGTCTGCAGATGAGGCTGGATGGCTGCTGTCAAGGGGGATGAGGCTGTATATCTTGGCCTTTGCACCTTCTGGCACTTGTGTAGTGGTTCATATGGTCATTGATGGTTGAAAGGCTGTGGGAGAGATTTTGCCTTATGTACCCATTTCTGATATTTCCTCTTCAATGCTGGAGTAGGGTCCCAGAGACTTTAACAAGTGCAAAGACTCATCTGTCTTCTTGTTAAAGAAATTAGATTTTTAAAGGGCCAGTCACAAGGGTGTTCTGAGTCTCTCTGGGGAACACCAAAGAGTAAAGTCACTATTTAGATGGCATTACTATGGCAGTTGCTATGGTTCTAGATGCAATATCAGCCACATCCACTGAGTCTTGAAGCAAAGCCTTTGCCACTAATCTATCCTTGCCAATAAGGGCTTGGAATTGGGCTCTGTCCTCACAAGGGAATTTATCTTTAAACTCCAGAAACTTAGAGTAGTTCTTAAAATCATACTTCTCTAACAGAGTCTGGTAATTAGCAATTCTAAACCAGAGGCTTGTGGCTGACAATACTTTCTTTCCCAGAAGGCCAAGGTGTTTAGTGCTATGACAGGAGTGCCATTCAGATGTTGCTGCCTAAATGTTTCTGTGTCCGCTTCTACTATTAGAAATTTGAGGGCAGAATGTTGCAGGTACAAAGTACCTACAAAGTAGGGTTGCATAGTGCAGATTTGTGCTACATTATTCTGGCTTGTTCCATGATAGCTTTGTTTACTGAAAGAGCCACTTGATTGGGACCAATGAGCTGAAGACTGTGCACACATTTATGCTGTGTATAATAGACTTCCTCAAGTGGAATCTGAAATTCAGTCACCACCTTCTGCAAGAGTTCTTGGTATTTTCTGTGATCATCAAGTGAAGAAGAGGCAATTGTCTCACTGAGTTAGGAGGATGATACGCCTGCCTATACTGTGGGTACTGTGGATCCAGCTCAATGTCTACCTCTTCCACATACTCTAGTGGATATAGTTGTTGTCTAGGGGAAGAGGGTTGTAAGACTCTCATACAGATCCAGGGGGCCATATATAAGGATTCCCTGGGCCATTATGATGTTCAAAAGCTGATTGGGGGAAACTAATGGTACTGAGTACCATCAGTTGCTTGTAGGGTAATCATGTCTGTGCAGAGGGTAGCTCAAAGGCAGTCTAAAAGCCATATCTGGGCTAATCTCTGTTTGTGGAAGTGACAGTTTGTCCTGGATACCAGATTCAGCCAACAAAGAAAGTTGCTTCTGGATCCATCAGCAGTACCATCAGTGCCAGTGCATTTAGACTCAGTTGAACACAGAGCAAGGGAGAAGGATCCTGTACCTGAAGTTTAATCCTTCTTCTGATGTCAAAACATCCCTCACAAGGACTGGACCCAAAATCAGAGTTGATTGTGGGTATGGGAAGGTGAAGATATTCTCTAGGGAGTTATAAGCCTCAGTCCATCCTGGAGTACAAGGAGTCCTGGAAGTCAGTATTATCAGATCAGTGCAGTCACTGATTTAGTGGACAGTGGGTCCTTCTGGGATCAGTCCAGTACTGTCAGAGACGAAGATTCCCACTTGGAGCTCTTGATTGGTGCCAACAGATGATGAATCTTTGTTTTTCTAGCTGTTGCCGGAATCGGTGTTACTTGATCCTTGATCCTGTGAGCCTTATTTTCATGGTCAGGAAGCCTAAGCAGGCTACAAACTTTGGAAGCAAGTGCCAGAATTTACCACATTTGGAAGGAGTTGGGGAAGGATTCTTTCTCTTAGGAGCAAGTCTGAAAGGGGATCTTCTTCTTGTGTTTGTGAGAGGAATGTCCTTTCCTCTCATGAGACGCCTGAGACAATGATTCTTGAGGACCAAGGCCAATATACAGAGAGGACTCTCTGACCTTGATCTGATTAGTGTCTCCTGGATTTCTGCATGAGGTACTTCCTCAGCTGAAGCTCTCATTGTTTTCAGGTATGAGAAAAGAAAGAGCAGCAGCTACTGCAGTTGGCAGAGATGTGTGCCTCTCCAAGGTAGCTAAGGATGCACTGGTAATCATCACTAATTAAAAAGGAGCAAGGACAGGAGACACAGGTGTTAAACCCAGGGATTGTGGGCATAGTTCTTCTCCTGAATGGGAGAAAAATGGAGAAGTTCCCCGATGTGGGGAAAAACTAATCTACACAACTAAAAACATTAACCCCCTTAGGCACTATCTACAATTACATTTACAGATCAGGAGGACAGCGCAAAGATAGTTTTGGACACAGACGATTCCAACTTCCAGGACAGATGGTGATAAGAAAAGGTGGCTGGTAGGCACCTCCGTTGTACCCTCAGGACTGAGCATGAGGAGCTTAAGGGTGCAGGCAAAACAAACAGCTATATCTCACACAATTTTTGAATCTCAGGCACATGGTGCACATGCATACCCATGTGTGGAATACACATAAGGACCAGCACTCAAAGAACAACTGTTCTTCATTCTGAGGGATTTGGCAGCCAGTCTGAAGTGCTTTACCTGAAAGTATGAAGTTTCCAAGCCAATTCTACCAGAAAATCAGTCTGGATAGCTCAGTGTTCCTTTGGTTTATGTTGGGATTTAGAATGTGGTGTATAGACTATTTAGAAGCCAAGATTATATTGACATATATCTCCATGAGAACAGTGTTGAAAATACATTCATTTGTGAACATATTTAACAGCATGATAGTAGCTTGTTGATCACATAATCTGATTGTAATTAGCAATGCAGCATATTACCAGGAAAGAGACCGGAAAACAACTAACATGAGTCATTGTCGCTATACACAATAAGTATAACAGGAAGCATAATTTATTTTTTTGAAGTGGTGCTTCTGTCAGTATATTAACACTAGAATATTGTGATTCCATGTCTTTTCCTTTAGATAATGGGCACTTTAAGTATTTTGCTTTAACTATTCTGCAATGTGAATACAGATGAATGTTACTGTAAAGGGCTTCCTATCATTAGTTGTCATGTTTCTACTACAAACTAACTCCAAAATCAGATTCAACAATTACAGTTCTGAATGGTATCTGTAAGGGAGCAGCTACAGGTTAATAATGAAGTAATTAATTTAAAAGGAATAATATCTGTTTTAAATTGCTGCCACTTATGACAATATTTTCCAAGCCTGAAAAAATTATCAGTAAAACAGACAAGAAGAGAAGAGAGATTGTGAGAAAGGGGTAAACCTTTGCATAAAATTAACATTTCCAATTATTTTTAAAATAAATGCAAAAAATATTAAGTGAAATCTCCCTATTAATCCAGCATTAAGGACGTACATTCAAAAGTCACAGAAAATCAGGAAATGTAAATGTTGGGTGTCCAACAATAATATCAACTTGGCTCCATTGCAAACCTGCTGTTTTGGGTTTTCTTTTGTTTTCTTATTTTGTAGTTAATATTATCACTGACAATTTTTATTATTGCCACATCCAGAAATGTGCTAGGCACTCAACTGAACAGATAAACCCGTTTTTATCCTACATTGTCTGCAATCTAAAATTAAACAAGTTGCAATGTGTGACGATAATGATCAGAAGGATGGGACAGGAGAAAAGGCACTTGCAAATCACTAAGATTACAAAGGAACATATGGCTATTATGTGTGCCCCATGATTGTTCCATTAAATGAATTTGTATCTATATGGCCCCCCACATTCTCCAAAGAACCTGCTGATTTAAAATGTATGATGATTTCAGCACTGCTAGCCCTCGGTATTCAAAAATCATACATCAGGCTCACAAAAATCATGAAACTGGCTTAAAAATCTTGAGATTCATGAATTAATACATTTCGGGTTCTTTTTATTTGCCTTCAGGAGTTGGAGTATAATTTTAAGGTTTTAATGTACACGTTGCCAAATTTTCCTCTGTAGCAATGCAGGCTAGAAACTCGGGCTGGCCAGAAAATAAGAATTCCATTTCATAATTTCTTTTTGGAGCTTTCATAATTTGTTTTCATTTTCTTGTTGAATGAAAATGAGTTCTTTTGAAATATGTTATATAAAAAAACATGAACAATTTATCCCACAGGAGCCAATAGCTCAGTGGTTAGGACACTTATCTGGGATGGAAGAGACTCAAGTTTACATCCCTGCTCTGAATGATAATGATGAGTCTTGTTTTAACCAACATTCCATTCTCCAATAAAAATTTAGTCAAAACCGAAGAGTTTTCATGAAAACATTTGGGTTTGATAAACTGACATTTTCTGACCAAAAAAAAAGTTTAATAGAAAAAATTTCAATTGGCTCTTCTATATTTTTTTTAAATGAAAGCTGAGATTGTCATGTACTAACTTGATTCCAGCAACTGTGGTTTTAAGGAAAAACACAAACATGGAAAGACTCATGATAAAATGGTGAGAGTTGGCAACACATTTTAATTGTGTAAAGTACTAGGTACTTGCTTTTTGCGGGTAGATCAGAGGTGACACTGATTTAGGCTATATGAAGGTAGAGTAATGGAGTAAAAGGAATTTGAGCAGGAGGAGAGTCTTCATAGGTAGTGTAAGGAGAGCAGAAATGGTGGTGGTAAGGGTCAGGAAGATAGGACTGGGAGGCCTGGTGAGCCATGCTGAAGGATAGTGATAATTGACAGAACAAAACAATTGGACAGAAGCACGTGATGTGTTGGTCAATTTGCTGTAAGTGAGAGGTCATGTAATGTGGGGGGCAATCTGAAGAAATTCAGGTTGCCACATCTGGAGTGATGAAGGACAGGAATGTATCCCTATTTGCTAGTGATGAGTGAAGATGATGCTGGCTCTGATGCTTGGCCTTCTTGTGGAGCTAAGGAGCTTAATTCACCGGAAAGGTGGCACAATCTTACCATTTTGGACCTGACAGTACTCTATCAAAAAGTTCTGTACAAATCAGGGTGAATACAGTGGGGGAATCAGGCCCTTAACCAGAAAAACAGAAATGTATATGTGCAATATCTACAACACTGATATGCTAACTTCATTGTGTGAACCTTACCTTTCATATTTCATAACATTTGGTTAGGATGCTGCTCCAGGGTTCAACATATGGAAGATCAAGAAGGTCTGAAGAGGATCAACACCACAGCTTTTACTGAAGTCACAACTGAAGTGCTATAGCTGTTTCCCATGTTTACTACCTTAGCTGCAGCACTTGATACAAACTTTGTAGTCCAAATCCGGATTTTGACACTTGAAGAGTAACATTTTGACAAGTGTCTAATACCTGCTTTCCAGTAATTTCCAAAAATTTCTTGTGTGCTGGTTATCAGTAACATAGAAAAGATGAATAAGACTAAAAACACATTTTCTGTTATCAGGGATCATTGGCATATCAGAGAGTGAAACTGGATGAAAATGATTACAGTTATAGTCCAGCTGGGCTAGGAATATCGATCTTGTTCAGGCATTAGTGGGGATTCTGAGCAATTATCAGCTCTCTTTCCCTTCTTTTCTGAAAGAGAACTTTCACTAGAGGAAGAGAAAGAAAATCGATGAGTCTAAGATGTTCAGTAGAAAGAAACAACAGGATTTGAACACTGCTTGTATGTGTGAGGCATCCTCTATAGTCTCCTCTTCCTGCTTCTTGCACAGGTTTGCTCACAGTTCTTTGTGGAGTATGAGATGCCCTCAGCAGTGCAGGCAGACATGCCATACCATCAAGACTTTTATAGCTGCTGCAGCATAACGTAAAGAGGAGGAGAATGTGGGACCTCTGGGTGGCCCCATACCCACAGCTCCTCTGGTGCAGCTGTACCACCCTCAGCCCTTCAATGCAGGATCTCCTCCGTCTGTACAGCATCCCCACTGGAGGACAGGACTGGGGGCAGGGCTGTGGACATACAGAAGCTGTGCCTGAGGAACTGCGAGCGTAGGGTCGCCCAGGGCCCCCACTTTCTGCTTCTTTCTCTGCTGCAGTTTCCGGAAGAGCCCTGAACCATAGGACTCTTCTGGGAATCGCAGCAGAGAAAGGAGCAGAACATGGGGCCACTAAGCAGCCCCATGTGAGCAGCTCCTCTGACGTTGCTGTACTGCCGCCAGCCCTTCCCCTCCGGGCCTAACCTCCAGTAGGGCTGGCTGCTGTACACTACAGATGGAGGAGACTGTGCATGGAAGGGCTGGGGCAGTACAGTTGCACTGGAGGAGCTGCAGGTGTGTGGCCACCCAGCAGACATGCCAAATGCATACAAAAACCAGACATTTGGCTTGTTTTTTTGCTTAATTGGCTTGTGAGTTGCTTGTTGGCTAGTTTTTGGCTTTTAGCTTGTTACTTGTTTGGCTTGTAGCTTGTTGCTTCTTTTTTTTTTATTGGCTCCTGGCAAGCAGGGCCAAGGGGCGGGCAAGCAGGGGCAAGAGACAAGCAGGGGCAAAAGGAGGAGAGAATCAGGGGTGCACAGCAAGTGCACCAGAGTCCCAGACTTCACATTGGCGAGTGTTGGGGTTCTTAGAGATTGGCTTGTTTTGGCCTTGTTTTGAAATTGGATTCGCTTGATTTTTGGCTTATTGTGAAAGTCAGGGTGCTTATTTACCACATGAAAGTTGGCAACTGTGCCACTCTGTGGTCGCATGTTCTGCTTCTCCGGTACCGTGGGAGGAGGACAGAGCCCTCTCTCAGGTCAGGGAGGTGGATCATGGGGAGGGGTTGGGAAAAGCATGGGGTTCCCAGGGGGCAGGGTGGAGTCATGTGGAGGGTCATGTGAGGAGGTCATGTGCCTCCCCCTGTGCCACACCCCCATTCCAGTAAGAAATGGATTCCACTTGCACCACTGGATGCCCTTTAGAAAATAGATGGACATACACAAAATCATGGGAAATCCATGGTTGCTGAGAATTCTGATTCTGAATACTATTTGGAAATGTTCACATCACAACAGGGCTGGTGTTTTCCTGTCAATATCCCTCTTTCCTTACTGCTCAGATGATCTTTTCCCCCATTTTGAAATAAATAGAGGATATGATGGCTGATATTGATAAGTACTAGCTTCACAGTATATATAGCAGGAAACTGCTTAAATACCATGGTCATAGGCACTAGATAAAAGCCTAAAATTGATATATGGATTATTATAGCATATTTGCTATATACTCCAGGATTTGGAATTTGTAATGAGATTTCATTCAGACCAATTTAATTAACCTGAAAATGTGCTATCACGTTTTACAAGTATATATATATACTTTACACTTGTAAAACGTGACATAGCACATTTTCAGGTTAATTATACTGGTCTGAAAGAAATCTCATTACAAATTCCAAATCCTGGAGTACATAGCAAATATGCTATAATAATCCATATATCAATTTTAGGCTTTTATCTAGTGCCTATGACCATGGTATTTAAGCAGTTTCCTGCTATATATACTGTATATATATATACTGCTATATATATATATATATATATAAAAGAAAAACCTTCCTCTGTTATGTTGCCAATTGGAGTGCATGCTCTAAATTCAATAATAAAATATGTTACTTTATTAGTTCCAAATTATTTCACTTTCCTTAGGCTAGAGAAAGTAATAATAATCTACACAGTGTACCACTAAGTTGAAAGCGCTCTCTGAAAGACATATAGGTTGTAAGTACAATACTCCAGTTACATAAAGCGTAAATCCTAAATTAGGAGATTCACTATACAAGAAGCGGCTGTCCACAGTACCATCCATTGTTGTCTCTTTCAAGAAAGTTTGTCTCAAATATGCCTTCAACGTAGAGTAGTATCATAGAAAGCAAGTGTATATCTCGCTGTTAAATGTAATGCCAATGCATCATTAATTTACACAGAGATTCCAGATGTGAATTCACTATTGAATCCTTGAATTTGTCCAAATGCAAAAAATAGAATTTAGATGTTGTGTTACTATTAATTTATTGTTTGTATTTTAGTTAAAGGGAGCTGTCCCTTTACAAACAATGTGAGGCAGTTGATGGTAGAGAGAGTGATTACAGGACATGCATGGGAGATGTTGTCTGTGTCCAGACAATGGAAAACCTGGTGTAATATCCAAAAAGGTCAGAATTTGTATTTAATAAAGGTATGTTTCAAGAATTAGACTTTTTTGTATGTTCAGGGGAAGTTGTAAAATTAGCACTTACTGGGAGTCTGGGTGCCTCAAGGAACAGCTAATAAGCTGCATGGCCTTTCACCTGCAGGGTCTAGTTTGAGTCCAGCCCAGCTCATTAGGGATTAAAAATTGTCCCCATCTAATCTATTTTGGTGGCTCCTGCAGCAGAGGAGTTTGTGTTACTACATTACAAACTTTTCACTAGATTTTACACTAATTGGCAGACTCAGCAGAGGCCAAGAACTCTCTGGGTCTAGGACACTGAACTTCCCCTGAGATTGCCTCCATCCCCTTACTGGCTGTACCAAAGTTGAACCATGTTGGGAGGTCAGTGTGTGTTAGAAATCTGTGCTTCTGCAAACTGCAGGTAAACAAAGGACTCAGTTAACTAGGGCTCTCAAGATAGCGCCTTTCACCATCACTAAATCCACACAATACTTTTTAAAATGAATTTTGCTTGTAATCTGTATGTGGGAGGAAACATGTTTCCATTATTTGTGTATAGACTAATCCAAATCCCTATCTAGGATCTCTACAAATTATCACAGTACAAATACTAAATAATAGCAGTTACGTTATTTTTTGCAAATAAACTCATTAAATAACTGGTCACTTGGATCTTCACAAAACTAGGCAGCTGTGGTATTGAATTGTTTTGCTGAAAAATAGAATGGAAAACAATGATCTGACCTAGAAATAATAAATTACTTTCATGGCTGACATATTCTGGTAAATACCTCATTTTTATATTGGGTTTCCATAGTAGTTACATGTTTTGAGGGGTGAGAAGGGAAGCAGGAAGTAGACAGACATGGAAGAAAATCTATTTTTTTCCCCTGACATTTTCCCTGCAAGGTTAATTACTAAAAGAAGCAGTTATAGTTTTCCTGTTTCATTATTTTTTATGCCAGGTGTTTATTTTTTATATTTATTCTCCAGATTTCCTTGCATCTAATAATCCTCCTAATCCTTCTGCTGCTCCCATCATTTCCTGTCCCACTTTCTTATTTAAGTCTTTTAAACTTATTTTAAAGCTATTTGACTTTTTTCATTGTGAGTGACGGACCATTCCTAAGCAGATCACTCTATTTTATTTTTCTTTCACACTCAGCTGAGATCTGAACTCTTTTTTGAATTTCTACCTTTCAAGGGAGGGAAACTAATATTATTTAAAGACCTTAAATAGAATACTGTGATGGAGAGGGTACTTGGATTTTACACACATCTACTGAAGTTATTTCAAAACTTAAATGGACATGCACAGGACTTCCATTTCTGTCCCTTAGTGACTGGCATCAATGTAAATTAAATAAGTATATATCTTAGTGTCTTATCCATCCGTATGTGAGTGCCTTCCATTCAAATCATAAAATAAACTCTGCTTCTTAAAAAACAAAAGTATAAGGGCCAAACCAAGGGTCTCAGTACCTAGTTGCAGTAGTGGGCTTGAGATGAATATCTATGGGGAAAGCAATCCTCACCCAAGGGTTGTATAACCATAATGGAACTGTTTTGTGGAAGCTATTTCAGACTAATAGCTGAGGTACCACCGCTCAGCCTCAAAATACTCACTGTGTGTGGTTAGGGGGTAGTAAGGACTATTAGATCTGTGCCATACGCCCCAAAAAGACATGTTACTCTGACTTCTATTAGTCCCAAAAGCCACATTAATCAAAGGGATAACAGCCAGATACATTTATTTCCTCTGGACTTTAACCAAAAGTATTAATGCAGGAATGGATTGTTAGAATCTTGGAAATTTTCACTGCAGCTGTTTAAGGACCAAATTATTATCCTGGTTGCACCAGGAGAAAACAAAATAGCTTCACAGATCTGAATGAAGGTACTCCAGGTGCACAAAGAAGTGACAGAGCAGAATCCAGATGTAGCCTTATAGCAAAATCAGCACTTCATAAATATCAAGCAGTGCTATTATGTAGCAGCGTATATTTGGTAATCATCTGTAATCCCTTTGATGTATCTGGCCCATTATCTCTACTGCAAATATCTGCAACAGAAAATGACAACTGAGGTGTTACTGTGCTAACAAGCAGACATTATATCATGAATATTATCACACATTTCTGTCATATGAGTTTAAACAGAGGCTTTGCAAGCCTGGAGAAATAAAGTGCTTTTGATTATTTAGCTTGATGTTTTCAGCCACCTCATCTTTTATTAGAAAAAAAATAAGAAATGCACAAAGCAGCATTTTTTGCTATTAAACAATTAGAACTCAGTTTAGTCCCACTTTATTTCTAACCAAGAGGTCCAATATATTTGATGGTTTTCCCCTTAAGCTGCAATTTGGACTGCATGCTTTGTCGTCTTGCACAGAATGATGATAATGTATATGTGCTCTCTCGGCTTGTGCTATGTTAATTCCTTGTTGGAGTTTAATTAGCCTTTTGGCACTACAGTGATTAAGATGCACCCTGTTTTATCCAAAAGTCATGTCCTGCTTTTAGCTGACTGACAGTCTATTCCTGTTCTCATATCTGGTTTTCATAATTGTCCTTAAAACTGTCCTTTATAAACTTAAAAATTAAGAACTGTTCTGTTGCTTGGAAAATCAGCATATTTCATAGAGTAGCTTATCAACTGCACTAAAAGAATTAATCACAAACCCTATGCTATTGGACCTGTGCAGCTCTGCATACTTACCCAAGCAGTGTGGCATATTCTGTCTACAGTATTGCCTCTTCTTTTTCTCGACAATCAAATTATACCTACCTTAGCTCTAGTTATGCATATGACAAGAGTCTAAAATTAGACTAAACATATTGATCATTGTAAGGCAAAGCACTCTTTTATTACGTTAGAATGGCTTATCAGACACAAAACCTTTTATGCTTCCCCAAATGAAAACTTGATACTTTCTCATTGTCAAGGTGATAATTTACATTTACTGGCCTTCCACTTGAATAAAGTCTATAAATTCACAACTAGAGTATGTCATTTCTCTAAAGCAGCAGAAACATTCTTCTACAGGCCTTTAAGTGAAATGATCTTAAGGGACTGTGAGCTGATATATGGTCTTTCATGCTTCTTGTCACCCAAAGTTGTTATCATGATGTAGTAACTGCAGCCATTCATAAATAAGAATACTTGACTGATCTATCAGTGAATTAAACTTATCTGGCTTTTTTAACAAAGACTGTCTGCAAATATCAGAGGGGTAGCCGTGTTAATCTGGATCTGTAAAAGCAGCAAAGAATCCTGTGGCACCTTATAGACTAACAGACGTTTTGGAGCATGAGCTTTCGTGGGTGAATACCCACTTCATCAGATGCATGTGACGAAGTGGGTATTCACCCACGAAAGCTCATGCTCCAAAACGTCTGTTAGTCTATAAGGTGCCACAGGATTGTTTGCTGTCTGCAAATAGTTACAATTTGCTGAAACTAGTCTTATTTTCTTTTATTTAATTTCCAGTTGATTAAAGGATGACTTAATATTCCACTTTAAATAGAGCTAGAATAAAGAATGTATGATCCTGATAATTTATTTGTATTTTTAAATTTAACTTTTTAATATTTCCAGTTTGACGATAGTAATACAGTCAAACTACCTAGTATTTGCAGATGTTCAGATCTTCTGGGTACCTCTAAATTTCAGACTGAGAGCTTTGTACCAAAATGGGATAAAATACAAAATCCTAAGAAAAAGAGGAAAGTTATGAGAAATGAAAAGAGATCTTTCTCTCTTTTAAAAAAGGATAGTAATGTATATAATTCCTGCACTGTTTCCCATTTAGTCTGGTGTGGAAGCCAACAGATATCTATACACCACTCGAGGTCTGTTTAAGGCTTCCAGTTAGGTGTTGAGTGTGTTTTAAGTGTTGCGTAGGCCGTGATTGAGATCTTTACACTTGAAGGGAGCAAACCTTGACCTCTTTTTTGTACCAGCTTAAACAGATTTAATCTTCGTTAACATCTCACCTGATAAAATCTATGTGAGTGTACATCAGGAATCAGCAATCTTTGGCACACAGCTCGCCAGGGTAAGCACCCTGGTGGGTAGAGCTGATTTGTTTACCTGCCACGTCCGCAGGTTTGGCAGATCGTGGATCCCACTGACCACGGTTCAGCGTTCCAGGCCAATGGGGGCAACGGGAAGCAGCGCGTGCCAACAGTTGCCGATACCTGGTTTACACCATTACCCAAAAGTTCTTAAATCTGAACTCCTGTCATAACTTTCCTACTTAGATCTGAACCTTAGAGTTCAGAACATGAGAAGCTAGCATGAAACCTCTAAACTTAATTACCAGCTTGGATCTGATATTGCTGCCACCAGCCAGAGAATTCCAGTGTCTGGCTCACTCTGGTCTCCCCAAAACCTTCCCTGGGGAACCCCAAGACTCAGGTGCCCTGAGTCTCACCACAAAGGGAAATAACCCACTTCCCTTCCCCCTCTTTACCTCCTCCCAGATTTCCCCACCCTGGGTACTCTAGGATATTCCCTGCTTCAAGTCCTTGAAACACAAGTACCGAGAGATCAAATCTCTATCTCCCCTCACCCAGAGGGTATGCAAAGTCAGGCTTAGTAAATCTAACACAAACAGATTCTCTTTTCCCCTGTCTTCTTCTCCCACCAATTCCCTGGTGAGCTGCAGCCTCAATCCCCTTGAGCCTCCACTAAAAAAACTCCAACAGGTCTTAAAAAGAAAGCTTTATATAAAAAGAAAGAAAAAGACACAAAATGGTCTCTGTATCAAGGTGACAATATACAGGGTCAATTGCTTAAAAGAAAAAAATGAATAAACAGCCTTATCCAAACAGAATACAATTTAATACATTCCAGCAACTACACACATGTAAATACAAAAAAACAATATAAACCTATTGTCTTGCTATCCTTGTACTTACAACTTGGAAACAGAAGATTAGAAAGCCTGGAGATTCCTGTGGTCACTCTCAGAGCCCAGAAAAAAAACAGCCCAAGAACAAAGGACTCACACCCAAACTTCCCTCCACCCAGATTTGAAAAAGTCTTGTTTTCTGATTGGTCCTCTGGTCAGGGGTTTCAAGTCACTGTTTGTTAACCCTTTTATAGGTAAAAAAGACATTAACCCTTAGCTATCTGTTTATGACAACTCCTTACTCAGGCAAATAACTCATTGAAATACAGAGTCCAAGATTTAGCCCAAACTGTTTCCTCATTATCTCTGTACCTTAAAAATTGAAGTATCATCCCACAAGGAAGTCAAACACATTATAGCTAAGCTTGCACAATGCCCTCCACCAAAGAGGCTTTGATGATAGATCCCAACTAATAGACTAATGCCTCACCAACAACCTTCACAAGCTACAGCAGGCAAGGATACCACTGCTCAGAAGAAGTTATGAACCTAAACCTCCACCTCACCCAAATATCCTCTACCACATAAAACAATGTTGTCTACAATCAGGGCTACAGTGCATTTGTCCTCATTGCTCTGACATTGGCAGCTTGGTAAATGAGACAATAGATTTTTTTTCAGTAAAGAAGATGGAAAATTGCTCATAGCATTTAATTGATGAAACTGCTTTAGAAGGAAGGCACTAAGAATGAACCATATGCTTCACTGTTCTCAATAGTTCTGCCACACACTTCCTTGGTAAGTACAGTCGAGCAGTAGAAGTCTATAATGTGACATCCCAGGCACAAAGGAGCTTTCTGCCATTCTCCTAGCCTGCACTCTCTGTCACTTTGTATCACTGAATAGCCCAGAAATGGTTCCAGTAATCTCTAATAAGAATACATTACTTACAGACTAGGATAGCAGTATAAAGCCAATTACAAAAGCTTCCCCACTGGGCCATGTGGTTTTGAAGATATATAACCCTTGTAACTGCACAGTTAATTTTCTAAGCAGTCTGCTTTTTGAGGCAGTCACCATTTTTTGATGCAGAACTGATGAAGAACATTGGAGAGAAGACAACTGTTCTCTCTCACAGAGACCTTGCTATGCTTATTTCTGTTTCATTTTAGATTAAGGGAAACAACCAAAGCAATTCAGACTTCGTTCTTCATTTATGGAAAAAACATAGTATGACTGACTGCAATGAAACAGAATAAGAATATAACTCGAGTCCACGTCAGAATGAATACATCATTTGCTGATTATATCCATGGTTCAAATCAAATTAGGGGAGGATTATCCCATACCACCATTTCTCACTTTTGCTGGCTCTAAGAAAGAAAAAAAATATTTATTAAAATTGGAGCATACCATCACTTCTTCCCCCTCATCACAAACTGGGTTATTTAAATGCTAGCAACTGAAGACCAAATGTTGAAGACTGAATTGAATAGAACAATGTATATATGCTCTATAAATAATTTATGATGCATCTTTTTGAAGTCTGGTGATATGACTCAGGATATGAGCCAATTAAAAGCAAGTTTCTCCTGACTAGAAGGCATATTGAAAGTAAAACATTATTTCACTCATACATTCTGCTTCTACATCAAATGGAGAATAGATGTTAAAAATTTAATATCTAGCTCCAGTTAAGCAGTATGACGTTGGGGGGACAAAAGGGTTTTTGTCGTCTCTCTGCTGGCCTATGGGGAGAAATATACACTGTCCTCAGAGGGAAAACTTCTACATCCTAGTGACCAGAACTACTTTTAGAGATATTATCTTATCTTTTCTGTTTGTATTAATATTCTTTGCGAAAAAGAAAACTAGACATAAGTGATATAGCACCAGAAACAATAGCCTCCCCTCATCTCAGACATTATTTTGAGCAGTTTTGAACTTCATTACACTCTGGCTACAACGCGGAAATTGCTCTCTCGTGTATAAACAAACTTCTTCTCCTGATCGCTCCTTCTTCCTCTCCATTCCTCTGACTACATTGCAGGCCTGGATCTGATACTTTTCTTTCTCAACACAAGCCTATCCTAGAACCTTCCTTCTTATTCCATCACTTATTTTTAAGATATTTGAGTGCAGAGGACCCCTTTAACCTCAGCATGGTCTTTAACTTTGTGCTAGTTAGGAAATTTTCAATTAAACTATTTCTTGTTGAAAAATGTACATTCATGAAAACCCAAGCTTTTTGCATGAAACAGTCAATTTTCATGAAACTTTCATCTGAAAGGTTTCTCAGCTCCAGGATGGAATTTCTATTCGAAACATAAGAGAGTGACCAATCCCAGAATAGTATTCACCTGGGATATGCAAGATCCAGGTTCAATTCCTTACTTCATTTGGTTTAGACTGAGGACTTGAACTGGGGCTTTCTGCCTCCCCACTGAGTGCCCTTGACCATGTTATTTGATAGTGTGGGATGGGTCTTTCTCAGTTTCTGCTGTTGGAGCTCTGCCCCTTTGTATTAATAATTAAATATTTAATGGGTGAGACCAACTCTAGACCAGTGGTTAGGTGACTCACTAGGGGTGTGAGAGACACTGGTTTAAGTCCTTGCTCTGAATGAGGCAGAACAGAACTGGGATCTTGCACAGTCCAGGTGAATGACCTGACCATCAGGCCATTTGGGGGAGGGGGGGAGAGAGAGGTCTCAGTTTTGTCCCAGTGTAGAACAAGAAAAAATTGAAAGCTCAACAAAATTAATGGGACAGGAAAACAGTTTCCTTTCAAGCTCTAATTTAACCTGATCTCATCTAGTCTAATCTCCACAGCTGACTTGTTTGCAGCATTTTCTCCTCTCCCCATCCATACCCCCAAACTATTTTTTAGGGTGGTGGGGCAGGGGAAGCATGGTGACATGAGACCAACATAGATCCAAGCAGCAACAGCATAGGAAGTCTCTAACAAACTGCTCCTCCTCCTTTTGGGTTAAGTCCACCATATCATTTTGGAAAAGTCTGCTTGAAGCATTTCTGTAGACATTAATTGGTAGGAGACTATCGGGGTGCATCAGGACCAAGGAAGTGCAAAGCCTAAGCTGGCTAAAAGGAGCTGAAGAGAGGATGTTGACTTGGGAACTGGATGTTTTCCCAGCTGGTTCTTTTAGAACCAGGACAAACCCTGTTTCTCTAGAAATAGCTAGGATATTGAGTCTTTCCAATGAATATCTGGAATACCCTAAGTCTTTGTAATTAATAGACATGATATTGATAATAATTTAGTTACCCTATTTTATACATTTTAGGTTAAGGTTCCTCCTTACTTACTAGTGATGTTACAGGAAATAAAGAATATAAACAGTGTACTTTTTAACAGTCATTCCATATATGATCTTACTAACTATTTGTCTAGTTCTCAACACTATGTTACACTTTCAGTATTAGTAACAGAGACATGATATGTAACTACGCAACCATAATCAGCAAAATCTATTTGTGCAATTTAGAAAAAAATAGAGCTTAGAAAATTCATTATAGCAAATATTTACTCAAATAAATTTACTCCTTTTTTCTGTTTGTCAGTTATCTCTAATTTTTACATCTTTGTTCACTATTGCTCTAAATGGGCAAGGAGTGCCTTTTCCAACTTATGGTTTGTTTACAAACTAGTCATTTATACTGTGACTTTAACTATTTGTTTTCTTGTGCTCACGTCTGGCTGTTTACCCAAGAAACATGATATTAATTCTGTTCCCCGCCTGTATGACTGAAACTTTTATAAACAAGGAGAGACACCTAAGATTTCAGTATGCCTATATGAAGTTTGAGCATAAGACTTGCTTTCTAGGAGCATTCTTTCCGAAAAGAAAAAAAAAATCATTCAAACTAAAGTCATGTTTTTTGTTTGAATGAATGTGCATTTTTTAAAAAAATGTTATTATTATTTATTCACCTAAATATAAGACTATAAACATTTGTTTGGTAAAAACTATATTCAGAGTATTTGGCAGTTGGATTTTAAAAATTAAATGTTACATTCTATGTAAATATTAATTAGAAACTAGTTATTCAGGGATGCAAATGCAACTGCAAGGATTTGCAAGTTATCTGATTCAGCAACCCTGGCAGCACAGTTCTTTGTGGGTCAAAATAATGAGACAACATTTCATGGAATTCTTAAAACAATCCAACATCTCAAAATTGAGTCTTTGGAAATGTAATTCTACTGTTTGAGGGATGAAAGCATACTGATTATGTATGTAGGCAATACTTCATTAAAGTGTTATGACTCTGAAGATGGCTTCATTTAATATATTGCTCCCTAATGTAACCTTGACTGGCAGAAATTAGTTTCAGGAGATCTAAGCTGTTAAGGTTACTTCAGAGGACTTTTCATATTTTCCTGATGTATGACTTACATAGTTTTTAAGACCCTTTTGACCTACTAAAGCTTTTTTTAAATGAAATGTTTATGCGGTTGTTTATCTTTCAAGACAATAGCTTGAAGTGCAACCAACAATATTTAGCACTTAGTTACTAAAGAGGTAAGAACTCCTTTTCAAGTGTAGCCCTTGCTGGGGCACTTCAGCTCCAAAAGAGTGATAGAGACTCTTATTCATCCCTCCACAGGGGATCAGTGACCCTCTGTGAGGGTTTGTGCCTCTGGTTACAGGGTAGTATGGCCTAGTGTCCAGAGTCCATAGAATCACCCCTGGTTGCAGAGCAATATGGCCTAGTGATCAGACTCCATAGAATCGTCCCTGGTTGCAGGACAGTACAGCCTAGTGGCCAGAGTCCATAGAATTGCCCCTGGTTGCAGGGCCATATGGCCCAGTGGCCAGAGTCCATAGAATCACCCCTGGTTACAGGGTAGTAGAGCCTAGTGGCCAGAGTCCAGAGAATTGCCCCTGGTTGCAGGGCAGTACGGCCTGGCGGCCAGAGACTCTCCCACTCCACTGGGTCCTGGCCTCTGGCCTTAACCGTGCATAGGATCTTACCCCTGGCTCAATGGGGGATCTTACCAAAACATGCTGAGGTTTTCCAGAGGCAAGGTATCAGTCCATCACCCTCCCTCCCGGGTTGCTTCCTCCTGGCTTGAGCATGGAGGTCTCCCACAAGTCTCTAGGTTCTCTGCGGGCCTCTGGGTCAGTTGCCTCACCTGATTCCTCCTCTAGTAGGGCTTTGAGCTGGCTTGGAGAGGTCTCAGTCCCCAGGGACTCTGCGAGTGGTGGCTGGCCCTCTGCAGAAGTTTCCCTGTCAGGTCATTCCCTTGCGGCCGCCAGCCTAGACTGAACTGGGCTCCTTCCTTTTATACTCCCAG
This sequence comes from Gopherus evgoodei, assembly GCF_007399415.2. Classification (NCBI taxonomy): domain Eukaryota; kingdom Metazoa; phylum Chordata; order Testudines; family Testudinidae; genus Gopherus; species Gopherus evgoodei. The sequence goes on along the minus strand of NC_044322.1, from coordinate 84,673,952 downwards.
AGCACTTGGAACATGCCCAGTAGGGACAGGGCCGGGACTTCTGCCATCAGTGCTTCTGGCCTGATGCTACTGGGGCTGCTGGTGGGGCGGTGCTACCCTGTCACACCCCCTTTAAAACTATTGGGCATTAAGTTCTTTGCACCCTGTGTCTCCATCTAGTGACTATATAAACTTATACAACAAAATGACCTTCTATAAGAACAACATTTTATTCTCAGAAAGGATAAGGGTACATTACAAAAAGGGAAAGGGAAAAGAGAAGAAAATCAACTAATTAAAATAAATCAGTAACCAACCAATCCCACAGCAATAAATACAAAATTATCACAAACGACATAGAAGTACCAAAAATGTCCCCCGAGTCTCCTCATCAGCCTTAGCTGATTGCTGGAATTGGAGTTTAAAGAGAGGGACTGGTGTACCTTTCTGAGAAGCTGCTAAGTGTTCCTTTCAGGGGTATTGAGTTCCTGGAAACCTTAAGCTGTACCTGTTTCCCGGTTCCCGTGCAGAAGAGGGCTCAGCTGACAGAGAGCCTTGACAATGGACCAATGGGAGTGTGGTTTGTTGGGTTGGTCTCCAGCCCTCTGGCTCAGAGAGTCAAAACTGTATCTCCTTTTTTTTTGCCGGGAGCAACACTTGGTCTGCTTCTCCTCTGGATCTTGTAACCTAACTCCCTGAAGTCAGTTCTTTCCCACAAACACTGTCACCACCTAGGGTAGCCAACTGTCTACTCACACAAAACCAAACACCCTTGCCCTGTCCCTCCTCCAAGGCCCTGGTCCTTCTCCGAGCCCCCTGCTCATGCCATTCCCTCTCGTTCTGTCTCTCGCCCTCCCCACCCTCATTCACTCGCTCAGTTTTACCAGGCTGGCTCACAAGGCTGGGGTGCAGGAGGGGGTGAGAGCTCCAGCTAGGGGTGCTGGCTCCAGGGTGGGGCCAGAAATGAGGAGTTCAGGATATGGGAGGAGGATCCGGGCTGAGACAGTGGATTGGGATGTGGGAGGGGGGAGGGCTCTGGGGTGCGACCAGGAATGAAGGGATTAGGATGCAGGAGGGGTCTCCAGGCTGGGGTTGGTGCCGAGGGGCTCAGAGTATTGTACAGAGCTCCCGGATGAGGCAGGGGGTTGGCGTGTGGTAGAGGATACCAGCTCTGGGCTGGGGGTGCGGGTTCACATGTGGAGCCAGAACTGAGGAGTTTAGGGGTGCGTGAAGGGGCTCCTGGCTAGGGTAGGGGTGTGTGAAGGCTCTGGCTGGGAGTGCAGTCTCTGGAATGGGGTTGGGGATGAGACGTTTGGGGGGCAGAGGGTGCTCTGGGCTGAGACCAAGGAGTTCTGAGGGAAGGATGGGGAATCAGGGCTGGGGTAGAGAGTTGGGGTGCGGGAGGGGTGCAGGGTTGCAGGCTCTGGGTAGCGCTTACTTCAGGCAGCTCCCAAAAGCAGCAGCATGTCCCCCTTCTGGCTCCTAAGCGGAGGTGCAGCCAGTCTCTGCGCACTTCCCCATCCGCAAGTGCCACCTCTGCAGTTCCCATTCGCCGCAGTACCCATCTGCCTTAGCTCTGCTGTGCCATGGATCTGACTTTTAAGCAGTGCTGACCCGAGCTGCCACGATCCCTTTTCGACTGGGTGTTCTGTTCGAAAACCAGACACCTGGAAACACTATCACTGACTGGGCTCATCTCATCCCTGCTCATGGATATCCCAGCTACATGCAGGTTCTCTGGGCCTGCAGTTGTTTGCCTGAATTGTCTGTTGAGCTCCTGGTGCACTCCAAGTCTCTCTGAAGCAGATATGAGGTAGGCAGTATAGTAGCATCCCTTTTGATGAATCAGAATATTTTGTTACTGTTGTTTTTTTGTGAGTCTTGCCAATTCAAAGATTATTAGCTCATGCCACCTGCCTCTGATTTAGACATTATATTAGACAGGGGAAGAGGCAATTCTCCAGTCAACAGGTGATTAATGTTTTATTTACTGGATAGGATCAACAAAATGATAATAGGGACATTTCATTTCACTCAGAAATGTTGATGGAATTACTGCCTATTTAGTAATAGATGCAAAAGCTTTATGGGGGACTGATCCAAAGCCTATTGAAAACAGTGGAAGTCTTTATATACTCTGTTAGTTAGTTTGACCAGTTGACAAACTGTGGGCCAAGAATGAACCAGCAGCAATTTTTCCAGCCACAGTTTGGGACACTCACTGAAAGGGGATGGAGATATTCACACCTGCTTTACTAAAGTTAATTTTTTAGATCATTTGGATGGATGAAGATACCAGTTCTTTTCTGACTGAGATATCTAAATATTTTTTGGCCAATATCTATTACCTTGACATGCCAAGTACCAGTACAAGTGAAGGGAAATTAACATCAGAGTGTCTCACTCCTGCTATCACCGAGGCAGGGAAAGAAAAGCCTTCCTGGCAGAGATTAGATAAAGACATTAGTAATTGTTTAGCTACTAAGTGAAGGAATCAGCTCAGCAGATTTGTGGAAAATATGTTCAGCTGTTTGACCAATATATGGGACTTTTCACGGATGGTAAAGTACACAATGTATAAAAAGATTCCACAGTGGTGAAAGTGTTAGTGTAAACGAGGCCATGGGGTAACTACAATTTTTTTAAGTACTATGTTCTCTAGAGCTGATCCACCCCATCTTAATTCACTCTTTCTAATTAGCTATTCACCCAGCATCCCTTTCTATTTGCTATAGGCTACAGCAATTTTCCCAATTGGTCAGTGACCATATGTACAGTGATCAGCCTGGAAAAGATCAGGCAGATATGCTAGCTGAGATACATATTTTGCTAGCTATGCTGAGAATCTCAGAATCATTAGACATGAACCTTAAATATACAAGGGAAAGGCATTTAAAGATAAGTAATTAACATAATCTGAGGCCCCTTAGGGAACAGATCCTTACATTTCCCTTTACAATGTGTCATCGTGATATGTTAACCAAGATTATTAAACACTGACATTTAACTAATTAGTTGTCTAAAGAAATTTGTGTTTCATTAGGAGTCATTAAGCCAAGCTTTTTTGAAATTTAGTTATGAAGTAATTGTAACCATGTCTGCAGTTATATTTCCTTAAAGTGGATGAAGAATTAACAATAATGTGTTCAACAGAAACTAAATTTAGGTACTTTCATAGATGACATCCAAAAAGGCTGGATGACATTACTTATAAAAGTAGACAAGATGTCAGCAGAATAGTGCTCTTGGGTATCATTATCCTAAAATGGTAGCATTATGTGATATTATCCATATTGATTCCTAATGTAAACATATGCAAAGTAAGGGCCATAAACCAACCTTTAGGAAAATTATTTGATAAGAGGCAGGCGATACAGAAGAGGATTTTATCTAAGATTTTGGTACAAGTAAAGATATTAAATATTTAGAGTGATCCTACTAATCTGTTCATTTATTGGTTTAGTTGAGATTTTCAAGCCCAGCAAGAATATTTTGCTCTTATTCATGCTCAAACTGTTCTGTAAACATTAGCGACAAGATTGTGGTTTTAAAGCATTGGGCATATTTGAGGGAGAGGGGAGAGGAAGAGGATAACTGCTTCTAAAACAATCTGCTGGAGGTAAGGGACAACACCTCCCAGAGCACTGCAGACACATGATAATCCTGAGAATCCCTGCTATGTTATCTTATTAAGTGCAGTATATGCACTATGGTAGCTAAGCTTCAGTCATATGAGGGCTTCACCGTGTCCCCACGTCCTCCCATTTGGCAAGTCTATCAACCCAGTTCACAATTAACTCCCTAAACCTTACATGGTGGGAGTGTGAAACCCAGATTTATGATGGGCTCCTCTGCAGGGATGCAAGGTTGTTGAAGGTTCGAAAGCTCCTTGCACTCTCTTGCCACCATACCATATCCATGCATGTTGTTCACAATTGAACCCTAACTAAATACATTTCACCACACCTTTGTGTTGTGGTAGATAAATACCCTTTTTATTGATAAGGAAACAATCCATATTCTAGCCAGTGACAGAATTTAGGAAGGCTCTGGCCTACAGTCCTGAGCTCAGATTACTAAACTGTCTCTATGACCCATTATGGACATTTCCGAAGTGATGTATGTACAGCATCAATGAACAACTTATATTTACCTGTCACCTATTAATTGGCCCTTGGTGGTGGCTTCAGTGCTGGGAATCGCTGAAAAGCTAGACAAAATATAATAGACTCATTTTAGCAACAGAAAGCCATCGTTGGCTGTACCATAACCAGTTCCAGCTAATTCACTTATTGGTATGTGCCACTGCTGAACATGTTAAAGATATAATGCACTAGAAATACATTATTTGAGGAATGTAGAAAAATGAATGCAAAAAGACAACTTTTTTTTTTCTGAAGCTGGGAGAACATATAACATAGTCAGCTCTGTACATAGGAACATTCTCTAAGGCGTCAAGAAGTGGCATATCCAGTCATTCTTAGAGGGTGAAATCCACCTCTGTGCAGAAAGCCAGTACAAGGCTAATTTGAACCCTCAAATCAGGGTTTAAACAGGATTTAAGTAGTACACAGGCCTCAGGCTGGCCTCCCGCATAGAGGTGGATTTCAATTTTGGGGGGGCATTGCAGAAATGACATTAAGTTTCACACATGAAATGGTATTCTACAGAATATTTAAGTACTTCCAGTCTTCACATAATCTGGAGGGTTTTCTAACAGATGTAATAGGGCTTGTTCTATCTGATCTCCCACATGAAGTTCGACATCATCAAGACAGGCTTAAAAATATTACTGCTATTAAGTGAAGTCTGTGCTCTTAAAAGTTAACAACATTACCTTTAAACATGTACAAGAAGAATTTTGTTTCCTGTTCTCACAAACGGATATGTTCTTTTAACTGATGTCTTTGCTTGTGAGAGACACTCCTTTCTAGTAATGATACAATAAATAATTTCAAGTCATTAGAACCAAATTCAACATATAAAAACCCACTTGATTAGCAGCACAGAATAAGAGATACAGCACTCAAGAAGACATTCAACTGCACCAGCTTTTTAAAATAGTTTAGCTGTTTGTAAACAGTTAAAATAATTGATTATTCATCACATTTGATTAATCAAAACATTGTATCAAAGAGGAATTCAAAATTTAATACCAGAAATAACTTTAGGTCAGCTCTGAAGTTATAAACAATTACAAATACAGTAGCTATAGCAAACAGGCAGAGGTTGAAGAGTAATTAAGTTAATATTGTATAAATAGCCACAGGATGTTTTCTAAATCCACAGGAAACTTCACTAAATGCTTGGAACACCAAAGAGACAATGTAGTGAACTGCAGCATAAAAAATAAATTTAAAGGAATCTACTAAGACAAGAGTAAACAAAAGCAGAACAGAATAAAATAGCTGAGATCACTATATAAAAAAATGAAAGCTGATAAATATATTAGCTAAATGAGAGAATCAAGTCTAATCTTAAAACTGAACTCCTCAGTTTAAAATTCTACTGAAAGATCACTGAAAGGCTTGGGAGAAATCTTTGCTATGAGAGGTACTCAGTAAATTCGTCTAAAGAAATAAAGTTTATTCTCTTCCCTTCACACACACAAATTCAGCTTTCCTAATGTTATGTTCACACCATACACACAAAGAAGTTATATAAAAACAAATACTTTTTCTGCAAGGTTGAAATATAACACTCCTTTACTTGTTATGTTTCAGAGTGAGAACACACAAGAACCCCAAAACAGAGAGAGAGAGGGACAAAACAAACTGACTCTGATTGCACATTTCCCTACGAAATCCCTGGCAAGAAGGAGCAGGAAAATTCCTAAGAATTTAATTTTAACACAGTTTTTAGTACACTATACCAAAATATTGTTTTTACACTTTATTAAAGCACCAGTTCTACTACATTTTAAGAATGTGCTTAATTTTATACACTGCAAATAATCCACCAAATCAATCTCTTACTTGTGCTTAGATTTAAACATGTATTCATGTATGTGTAGAATTGGACATTAAAGTTGTAGGCAAATACATTGATATAATAGAAAAAGGAGATGGATATTAGGATACTCTTCTTTAAACAGGAGTTATTTTTTGATGGAGGCATGATTAACTTTTACATGCAATTTATATTTGAATATATATTTATAGGTCTTCTATAAACAGTATAATGATCAAGGATTATATTTTGGGATCCATTGATTAGGATATTCATAAGAATCAAACTCAGGTACAGAGTAAGATTTTAAAGTTGAAAGATGCAACTTTATTAACTTTGAACTTTAAAGGAAGGTAGAGGGCTAATCCCTTTTCCCTCAAACTGTCAGGCATTTACTTAGGTCCAGTGTGGCATCAATGGCATCATGCTAAAGGTGTAAGATGGGGCAGGGGCAGTTTGAACCTTCCTGAACCCTCTAGGTTTCATCTCACTCTAGGAAAGCAAGCCACGCAAACACATGACCAGGTACTGATGAGTTAGTACAGTCATCCAATGTCCATTACTATTGACACTGTGGCCCCAAGCCACTGACTGACCAAGGTGCTAACTACAGTACATAGATTTACTACAGTAGATTAAGTGCACAGGCAGAAAGTTAGAGCAACAGTGGCCCATCTGCCAACACACACAACTCTTACAGGACTGTGCCACTGCAGTAAAGAGCGCAAAACAAGACTTCTATTCATCTACAATCAACACTACATAACCACAGCAGCAGAGCTATTTCACATAGTGAACTAGCCAATCAGTAAAGACAACAAACCCAATCATCAACCCCTGTGAAGAATTGTCAGCATTCTTTCCCAATAAGATCAAGTGAATACATATGGAGCTAAGTGGAATACAAAATGCCACCCTTCACCATATAGTATCATCCACCCCATCATCCATGACGGGACTACAAGGTACTGCTAACCTATCTACATGACATAGAAGTAGAAGGCTCAGCACTACAGTGGCTTTGATTGTTCTTTTCCAACAGAATTCAGAGAGTGATGAGGAGTAACTGCTCTTCCTCTCTAAAGGCCTTCTCCTGAGGAGTCTCACAGGGATCTATACTAGCTTCATTTCCCTTTAATGTATACTAATAGAGATGAGACCCCCATAGGTTTAGCTGACAAAAGCATGCTCATCTGTGTGTCTCATTCTCAACTGATGTTACCGCTTCCACTGCTCAGAGGTTAGAATGCCTTCACAAAATCATCTCTATGGTCCGGTCTACATGACGAGGGTAAGTTGACCTAAGTTACGCAACTCCAGCTACGTGAATAATGTAGCTGGAGTCAATGTAGCTTAGGTCAATTTACTTTGGTATCTACATCACAGTGGGTCAATGATAGAAACTCTCCCATCGACTTACCTTACACTTCTCGTTCCTGTGGTGTATTGGAGTGGATGGAAGAGCGATCTGCAGTCAATTTAGCAAGTCTTCACTAGACCCACTAAATTGATCCCTGCTGCATCGATCACAACAGCGTTGATGCCTGGTAAGTGTAGATATTCCCTTAGATGAAGAGCAGCCAGCTGACACCAGGCAAGACCAAAGTGATGTTGGTCAGAAAGGGGAAATACTTGGAAGAACTATCTGTGAAGACTTATTTTCCATAAAGTTATGTTGAATGACATTAGTTGTATTCCTATCTTTTAACTCTTTATTAACTGAATATTCTGTTAGCTTTTCAATTCAACTGATATCAGGCTAAGTGGCCTATATTTACTCATATTATCTCACTTTTCGGTTTTGAATTTTGCCATATTAATACTCTTCCAGTTTTCTGGAGTTTTCCCAGTATACCAAGATTTATTAAAAAAATAATATTAGAAGACTAGGCTCTCCTTAACCAATTGATTTAAGACTTAGGTGTAACTACTCTGAGCCAGAAGATGAACAAATGTTTGTCCATAGAAGATGTTGTTTAACAGCCTTATCATTTATTAATGGACTGAAAAGTATTTCATCAGCCTCATGTCACACATGTGGATCATCCTGCTTCTTCCCAAATAGACAAAATAAATATTTATTGAACACCTTCACCTTTTCTCCATTATCATTAACAATTTTACTATCTTCACCTACTAATAGTCTTCTATCATTGTTAGTATTTATTTTGTTTCTGATATACTTAAAAACTCCTTTCTGTTGTCCTTAGCCCTGTCAAAAAGAGAATGTTCTGTGATGTCTTTAGCTTCCCTTATCAATTTTGTCACTTCATTACTTCTAATTTATATCAATTAATATCTATTTCTTCTTTTTTTTTCCATTTAGTACATACTGATTTTTCATTTCTAATTACTGCCTTCACTTTACCACTGAACCAGGATGGGCTTTTAGCCAAAGTTATTCTCTTTTCACCTCCAATTTGCTAGGAAACTTCATCTCTTCCTCCTGGAAAAGGAGCTGGCAGACACATTGATTTGTCATCTGCAGTCTGGATTACTGTAATTTACAATATCCTAAGATGAATGTGAAAAAAAAGCATAGGCTCCACATGGTACAGAAAATGACTGCCTCCCTTCTCCATGATTTAGGCAACAGTAAGACAATCAAGCCCATACACAAGTCTCTCCGTTGACTCTTAATCAGTTTCTGATGCCTTTTTAAGACTTTGGGCCTAATCTTCAAAGCAGTTAATGGATCAAGCCCCAGCTACATCAGATTTCAAACTATGAACCATCCATAAGATTTGCATTCCTATGTGGCAGTGCTGCTAAAAAACTCAGGATACAGCATGGGAGAAGTGGGGACAATGCAGTCTCAGTTGAATGGAACACGTATCCTAGGAGATCAGGCAAATCCAGAGACTAACTATCTTCGAGAAACACTGAAAATCCTTCCAGTTCATAAAGGCCTTTCCACCATAAGAATGACACTCACAACACTGATACACTGAAAAACCCAACTAGCTCCCACAGAAACTCTAACCCAAATAGAAGTTTGACCTCATAAATGAGCAAAGTGTCAGAGATTCCATGAAGTCCCCTAGAGATTTTGTAGTATAAAACCCATATTTGTCTTACATTTCAATTCTGTACAAACACTCAAAAGCCAGGAATTGCCAAAGTTAAAGCTGCATGCACAACGTTAACCCTGCCTCCTGATGTACACATATTCAAAACACAGTCTTTAATCCCATTAAGTATTATTTTCCAAATAACATGCACTAGAATTCTTTAGAAATAAATGTTCACCAGTTTGTAAACCCAGACACCTGACATTACTTTTGTTGTTGTAATAATCTACTATATATATTGCTGTCAAAGTTCCTTCCCCACTCTGAACTTTAGGGTACAGATGTGGGGACCTGCATGGACACTTCTAAGCTTAATTACCAGCTTAGATCTGGTATCGCTGCCACCACCCCCAAGCACTACTTTTCTTCTCTGGGTAGCCTTGAGAGACTTTTCATCAATTCCCTGGTGAACGCAGATCCGAACCCCTTGGATCTTAAAACAAGGAGAAATTAACCATCCCCCCTCCTTTCTCCCACCAACTCTGGTGGATCCAGATCCAACTCCCTTGGATCTTAAAACAAGAAAAAAATCAATCAGGTATTAAGAAAAAGAGTATTAATTAAAGAAAAGAAAGGTAAAAGAAAACCCTGTGAGAGAGATTAGCATACCAGCTAATCTCACAGACAACAGATTCAAAACACAGAGGATGTTCCCCTGGGCAAAAATCTTAATACACACAAGAATACCCAATTTTGATAATTCCCTTAATGATACCAAGGCAAGTTACAAAGAAAATGAACATAAACCTATTTATTCCTTTCTAAAACTTACTACTCTGATAAGAGGCTGGTTCCTTAATCTTTTTCACTCCGGCCGAAACTGAAACTGTAAAAAAAGGAAAACTTCCCTCCTTCCTTTTGAAACGTCTTGCTCCTTCATTGGTTCCTCTGGTCAGCTGTCAGCTAGGCTAGGTGAACTTCTTAACCCTTTACAGGTAAAAGAGGCATTAACCCTTAACTATCTCTTTATGACTTGCCCCCCAAATCTCAGACAGTGTTGAACCACACTGGCGGTGATTTCTTCCTAGAACTTCAGAATAAACAGATTAATAAAACACATGCACCTTTACATATACTACTAATTATGTAAAACTACAAGATTTTTCACATTTTAAGTACAATTTTAACCAGTTAACTCTGGGAAACTTTCACAGGAGAGTGCATCAGCTGCTTTGTTAGAAGTTCCTGAAATGCGTTGAATTTCAAAATCAAAATCTTGTAGAGCTAAACTCCCTTGAAGAAGTTTTTTGTCGTCTCTTTTGGCAGTTTGAAGCCACTTTAGCGCAGCATGGTCAGTTTTTAACTGGAAACGCCATCCTCAAACGTATGGGCGTAGCTTTTCCAGGGCATACATAATGGCGTAGCATTCTTTTTCACTGATTGACCAGTGGCTTTCCCTCTTAGACAGTTTCTTGCTGAGAAACACGACAGGATGGAATTCTTGATCCGGTCCTTCCTGCATTAAAACTTCTTCTACACCACGCTCAGATGCATCTGTGGTTACTAGGAATGGTTTGTTAAAGTCTGCGGTGCTTAGCACAGGGTCAGACATGAGTGTTGCCGTAAGCTGGTTAAAGGCCTTCTAACACTCATCAGTCCACTTAATTGCATTTGGCTGTGTCTTTCTGGTCAGGTCTGTCAGTGGGGCAGCGATTTGGCTGTAGTGTGGTACAAATCGCCTGTAATATTCGGCCAAGCCTAAGAAGGATTGGACCTCTTTCTTTGACTTTGGGACAGGCCACTTTTGAATAGCATTTACCTTGGCCTGTAGGGGATTTATTCTTCCTTGATCCACCTGATGTCCAAGGTAAGTCACTCTGTTTTAGCATATTTGACACTTTTTAGCTTTAACAATTAGTCCTGCCTGCCTGATGTACTTGAAGACTTTATTCAGGTGCTCCAGATGTTCTGCCCATGAATCGGAAAAAATGGCCACATCATCAAGGTAGGCAACTGCAGATTCTCCCAGTCCTGCTAGGAGACCATCTACAAGTCTTTGGAAGGTGGTGGGTGCATTTCGCAGCCCGAAAGGAAGCATATTAAATTCATACACCCCTGCATGGGTGATGAAGGCTGACCTTTCCTTGACGGGTTCATCTAGCGATACTTGCCAGTACCGCTTGGTTAAGTCTAATGTAGAGATGAACTGAGCACGTCCCAATTTTTCCAAGAACTCATCGGTACATGGCATTGGATAGTTGTGGGGATGAGTTACAGCATTTAGCTTACGGTAGTCCATACAAAAGCGTATTTCCCCATCTGGTTTAGGAACTAGAACCACTGGAGACACCCATGCACTGTTAGAGGGATGGATTATACCCATCTGTAGCATGCTTTGGATCTCCTGTTCTACAGCAGCTTGGGAATGAGGAGACACTCGGTAGGGTGGGGTTCTAATTGGGTGAACATTACCTGTGTCAATGGAGTGGTATGCCTGTTCGATCCGTCCTGGGGTGGCTGAGAACATTGGCGCAAAGCTAGTGCACAGCTCCTTGATCTGCTGTCGCTGCAGATGTCCAAAGGTCGTGGAGAGGTTCACCTCTTTCACCCCAGCGTCACTTTTTCCTTCATAGTAGACACCTTCAGGCCACTCAGCGTCATCTCCTCCCTGGGCTGTAAACTAATAAACCTTTAATTCTCTGCAATAAAAGGGCTTTAGAGAATTAACATGGTACACTTTAGGCTTTAGGGTTGAGGTGGGGAATGCTATGAGATAGTTGACAGCTCCCAGGTGCTCTTGGACTGTGAATGGCCCTTCTCATGACGCTTCCATCTTATGGGTCTGTAGCACCTTTAAGACCATAACCTGGTCCCCTACTTTGAAGGAACGCTCTCTGGTATGTTTATCATACCAGGCCTTTTGCTCTTCCTGAACGTCCTTTAGGTTTTCTTTAGCAAGGGCTAAAGAGTGTCAGAGAGTGCTTTGTGAGTTGCTTACAAAGTCTAGAATGTTAGTTCCTGGAGAAGGCGTAAACTCCTCCCATTGTTGCTTTACCAACTGTAATGGCCCCTTAACCTCGAGGCCATACAGAAGTTCGAATGGTGAAAATCGTAAACTGGGATGTGGTACAGCCCTGTAGGCAAAAAGCAACTGCTGCAACACTAGGTCCCAATCATTGAAGTGTTCATTTACAAATTTACGTATCATGGCCCCCAAAGTTCCATTAAACCTCTCCACCAGGCCATTGATTTGATGGTGGTAAGGAGTGGCAACCAAATGATTCACCCCAAGAACTTCCCACAGGTTTTTCATTGTCCCTGCCAGGAAGTTAATTCCTGAATGTGTAAGGATGTCGGAGGGCCAACCTACCCTGGCAAAAATGTCTGTGAAGGCCTGGCACACACTTTTAGTCCTGGTGTTGCTTAGAACTACTGCTTCCGGCCATGAAAGTCAGTAAGTGCTGCTTTCCTCTGGGGGTCTTCTTTGCGAAAAGACCCAGAATATCCACAGCTACTCACTGAAATGGGACCTCAGTTATGGGGAGTGGCTGGAGAGGGGCTTTGACCTGGTCTTAGGGCTTTCCCACTCATTGGCACACCTCACAAGACTGGACATAATTAGCAACGTCCTTGCCCATTCCCTCCCAGTGAAAGGACTTCCCCAACCTGTCTTTGGTTCTGTTCACCCCAGAATGACCACTAGGATGATCATGGGCTAAACTTAAGAGCTTTCCCTGGTACTTAGTTGGAACTACCAACTGTCTTTGACGACGCCAGTCTTCCTGGTGTCCACCAGAAAGAGTCTCCTTGTATAAAAGTTCTTATTCTACAACAACCCAGGATCGGTTAGAAGAGCTGAGCGGTGGTGGGGTGCTCCGTGCGACCACCCAAGCTTTCTGAAGGCTGTCATCTGCTTTCTGCTCAGCCTGGAACCGTTCCGTTGATGTTGAAGACATCAGTTCCTCTTTAGACTGTGGACTTAGGCTTGGTCCCTGTGGAAGCGATGTAGGTGATGGGGTTGTTTTCGTTGATTGTGAACCGCCCTCCGCTGGTGCACAATGTGATATTTCAGGCTCTGGCTGAGCCTCTGGGGTAGGGTTGTCTGCTGCTTCTGCCAGTTCAGGCCCGCTGGTGCCCTCTGGTGTTGGAGTTGTAGATGGGTCTGCAAGAGCTGGTGTCAGTGCTGGCAACGGTTCTGGTGCTGGTTGCTTTGCCAGTTCCGGTTCCGGGACTGGATTCACTACAGCTGTAGCATTCATGGGTAGAAGATCCAGTTCCACCACCTCTGTCTGGGTCTCTGGTAACACAGATGGGGCCCTGGTGAACAGCTCAGGAACAGGGATGGGTGTGGAAGCTTGCTTGGCCTGGCTGCATGTAACCATTCCTAACCTCTTGGCCAGCTTCACATGTTGGCCAAGTCTTCCCCCAGTAGCATGGGGATGAGATATTTGTCATAAACTGCAAAAGTCCACATTCCTGACCAGCTCTTGTACTGGACAGGCAACTTAACTCTAGGCAAGTTTAAAGATTTTGACTAAATGGGTGAATTGTCACTTGGGCCTCTGGGTTGATGAATTGGGGATCCACTAAGGATTGGTGGATAGCTGATACTCGTGCTTCAATGTCTCTCCACGCGATAACCTTCTTTCCGCCCACTCTCAAGGTTTCCCTTTGCTCCAAGGGTATTTGCAAGGCATCTGGGCCTGGGGATCTTTGGTGTGATTGTGGTGTAATGAACTGTAATCTGTTGGGGTTCTTGGGTCAGTGGGCCTTTATATGTCCCACTTCATTACATTTTAAACATCGCCCAGCTGACTGGTCACTGGGTCAAGGTGGGTTGCTGGAGACTGGTGAGGTAAGACAGTAGGGTGTCTGGGGCTTTCCTTGGGTTGTAGGTAGGGCCTTGGGTTGCCCCCCATCATAGGGTTTGGTTTTGGTTTGCCACCTCTGATATTCGCTCCAATTGCTAGTAGTTTTTTTCTTTTCTGCCTCTTCCACCCATTTGGCTCCAATCTCCCCCGCCTTGGTTACAGTTTTGGGCTTCCCATCTAGGATGTACCTTTCTATTTCCTCAGGAACACCCTCTAAGAACTGCTCCATTTGCATTAGGAAGGACAGGGCTTCCACAGATTCAGCACTTGCTCCTAATATCCAGGCATCCCAATTTTTTCCAATGTGGTAGGTGTGTCGAGTAAATGACACATCTGGTTTCCACCTTAGGACTTGGAACTGCCGACGGGCATGCTCAGGTGTTAGCCTCGTTCTGATTCTGGCCTTGTTTTGAAAAAGTTTATAATCGTTCATGTGTTCCTTAGGCATTTCAGCCGCCACGTTTGCTAAGTGTCCACTGAGCTGTGGCCTCAGCTCTATCAAATACTGGTCTGTAGAGATGATGTACCCAAGGCAGGCTCTTTCAATATTTTCTAAGAAGGCCTCAGTATCATCACCTGCCTTGTATTTGGGGAATTTTCTGGGATGGGAAACAGTACCTGGAGAAGGGTTGTTAGAGTTGGCTGGTATATTCTGCTTAGCCCTTGCTAATTCCAGTTCATGCTTTCTTTCTTTGTCTTTCCCTCTCCTCCATCTCTTTTTCTCTCGCCTCCATCTCTTTTTGTTTCTCCTCTGTAGCTCTTTTGCGGGCAGCCTCAGCCCTGGCCATCTGTCTATCATGTTCCTTTTGGCTCTCCTCAGCCTGGAGTTTAGCTAATTTTAGCTGCTGTTGAATGTTTTTTTTTCTTTGCCTGACATTTTCCCCCTGGTCTACCTTAGCTATCTGCGGGGGCGGGGGGGGGGGGAACAGCTTGGAATCTTTGGTTATTGTAATGTGACTCTTTAGAAAAAAAACAAGAAAAACAGGTTTTTGTGACTTGCCTTGGCAATATGTTAATAACCCTCCAGTGATCGCAGCTGGAGCTTTCTTTCTAACAAAAAGCCCTCTGTTAGAATCTCTTATCTGTTTGCCTTCAGGGAACCTCTCCTTCACTGCTTCCTCAGCATCTCAAAGGAGGGAAAAAAATCTGACTTTTGGTTCCTAAAATATCCCTTACCCCTGCTCACCATGTCAAGGTTCCTTCCCCACTCTGAACTTTAGGGTACAGATGTGGGGACCTGCATGGACACTTCTAAGCTTAATTACCAGCTTAGATCTGGTATCGCTGCCACCACCCCCAAGCACTACTTTTCTTCTCTGGGTAGCCTTGAGAGACTTTTCATCAATTCCCTGGTGAACGCAGATCCAAACCCCTTGGATCTTAAAACAAGGAGAAATTAACCATCCCCCCTCCTTTCTCCCACCAACTCCTGGTGGATCCAGATCCAACTCCCTTGGATCTTAAAACAAGAAAAAAATCAATCAGGTATTAAGAAAAAGAGTATTAATTAAAGAAAAGAAAGGTAAAAGAAAACCCTGTGAGAGAGATTAGCATACCAGCTACTCTCACAGACAACAGATTCAAAACACAGAGGATGTTCCCCTGGGCAAAAATCTTAATACACACAAGAACACCCACATTTGATTATTCTCCTAATGCCAAGACAAGTTACAAAAAGAAAATAAACATAAACCTATTTATTCTTTTCTAAAACTTACTACTCTGATAAGAGGCTGGTTCCTTGATCTTTTTCACTCTGGCTGAAACTGAAACTGACTCTAAACAAAGGAAACTTCCCTCCTTCCTTTTAAACATCTTGTTGCCCCATTGGTTCCTCTGGTCAGCTGTCAGTTAGGCTAGGTGAACTTCTTAACCCTTTACAGGTAAAAGAGGCATTAACCCTTAACTCTCTGTTTATGACAATTGCCTTTGTACTTGATTTTTTAAAGTGCTCAACATTGAAGTCACTGAATGTTTTACTGCTGACTTCATTGTGAACAGTGAGATCAATGCTAAGCACTGTTGAATGTCCCACACATAAATTTGGTGTACTATATTTTTTCTTTCTAAGGTAAGAATCATAATATTTATTTCAACATGCATGTATCCTACATATTATTTTCAACTACCAACCCAGTTTTTTTTTAATTGAAATTCAGGGGAGGAGGGGTCAGTTACTAGAAAATGTGTGGAGCTTCTACATGTTAGCAAAGAGTAATATTGAAACTTTGCTGGCATACAGAGGATGCATAAAGTTTCAGACAACTCATGTAGTAAACTGCATTACATGCCTTGGGTATCTACAGTTATATGAAAAATAGTATTGTTGGAGAAAAACTCAGTTCTCGCTTTTTGTTTGTGTGCAGCAAAATCAAATACTTTTATTATTTCTCCAGCAATTGCAATAGAGGGATGGAGTGCCCTAGGACACAGGGTCGACCTCAGTCCTGGACTGGTCTCTCCACAGATAAACAATTACAGCAAGCATTTATATCTTTGTTACAGACAATAACAAGCAATAATACAGACAATAATAAGCAACAACTGCATTTTGTTTATACATAGGCCATCCTGCTGTCTTATTTTTCTCACTTCTGGAAGATGCCAGTCTACATATTTGGTTATTAGTGCAAGGTTGTGACAACTTCTCACACAGTTCTTTTCCACTCGCCTCACATTATCCTCGCTTCTACAAGTCTCACGTCATTAGGGTTACAGTTGGCCTAACTCTTGCTAACAAACTGACATGCATTAAGATCCCCTACAAATCCTTGTCAATTCTTTCTCTTCTTCCACAGTATAATATTTATATTATTGGAGAATGTGTAATGTAATGTGAGAATGTAATTAAAAAAGCCTTTCATAACTGTGTATGCACACTGGCATGGTCGTTAAGGTTGCACATGAAACTTAAATTTTGACATTTGCTGGCTTAAGCATGCAACCTTCATCTTCTTTTAGTATAACTTTTGTATGGATTTTCCTAAGATTTTTATTTAAAAAAATACACAAACAAACAAAAAGCTTAATATAAATTTGCTGCTCAGGACTTTGAAACTCTGCCGCCTTTCAATAAAAGTAATAGCACATATAAATTCTGTAAAATACTTTGCTAGATATCACTGAAGTGGCCTGCTGAGCTCTGTTGCCGGGAGAAGAAGTTGTTTTCCTTTGAAGCATCCCTGTAGAAGGAGTGCTAGCAGCTGTGATTCAGATGAAAATGGTCCTTTTCCTCGCAGCTTAATCATGAGCATTAGGTGCTTCCGAATGTAGTCTATTGATATAGTAATCAATAGAGCAGAAAGGAAGGAGTAACTTCATTCTACTGAAATGCTTACCAGAATGGGGAAACTGTGATTATATAAATTTACAGTCCATGTATCCTGTTTATCCTTTTGCTTTTTAATTATGATCGAGACATATGTATGTATATCTAAAACATTAACTTATAAATAGTCTTGCTCAATAAATGTACATGATTTACACAATGATTCTATTCTTCTCTTAAATTGTTACACTCTGTACTTGAACAGAGTTAAAAGCTATCTTAGAATTTTCCAACTATCTCTGGAAAAGAGACAGTGCCAAAGTTTGGAGAAATACCCACAGTTTGGGTTGCATTGCATTGATAATTGTACAAATTATTAAGGACCAGGTATGGAAAGAGTTGTTCTAAAATAGTCAATTTGTCAAGTTACTTTCTTGTTCTTTCACAGGGAAAAACCCTGATCTAAACCTGATCACAGGCTAAAGTAGTTGGACAGATGCAAGGGTGGTGGGAGAGAGAGATTTTGATTTACTTCGGACAGTCTCCAAATTGCCAGAGTTGACTTACACATCCATTTAACTGACTGATAGAACCTCTTTTACAGAATTTATGATCTACAAACATTTCGATAAAATAGTGTTCAGTGTGGTTGTGATTATTGACCTATTATTTCTGTATCCATGCAGTAGAAGGAACATCAGGGATCTTTTATGCAGGTAGTGAACTGGGCCCTTTGATAATCTTTACTGAAACTCAGGAAAGCAAGTCCTCATTGTCTTTTCTATTATCATGCTTGGACTGTCAGCTCTTCAAGCAGGGTCTGTCTCTTTTATGTTTGCCATAACGGGCCTAGGGGCCTTAGATGTTACTGTAATATAACCAATAATAATACCCTGATGTAATTTAAACATTGTTTTTCTTCTCTTCTTCCCTCTCCTCCAAACCCGTGTAATTGTCTCAGAATATGAGCGTATAAATACATCATTTTGGAAATATAAAAATAAATACTGAAGATTAACAAGAATTGGGCAGAAGTTTATTTTAACAGAGCCAGTCTTTCATGCCAAAGAGAGAGATTGTTTTTTATAGAAATTTAGATTTCTTTGGATTCAATATTTTGCAGAAATCCAGTATGTGAAGCTTCATCTATAAGAAATATGAGGAGCTGAAAAGCCAGGCTAAGTATCTCCTTGAGAATTTATTCACCTCATGTAAATGGGATGGCCAAGTAACTCTTAATCAACATAGTGGCCATATGTCCCATTGTTCTGCAGACCTCCACATTAGGGGCTGTCCCCAGAAGAAAGGTGATGTGGCTAGAGCTGCCTTTCATCCCAGTGATCCTTGGTTGCTGTTTGTTGATTTGGACACATTTGCTACCTGGGTATCATTGGTTCCTGTGCTATCAAGGACAGGAATGCCCCCAATCAGCAAAAAGTAGCTTAGACCCAGCTTTCAATCCCTTTGTCACATTTCTTCTAATACAAAAATAATTGTGGTATAATAGTAACATTTTTGTTCAATAGCCTGTCTACCTATAGATTATATCTACCTATCTAGTTTCCAGGCCCCATGGTAGTTAGATGCAAACTAAGGGCTTTTTCATAGGAATGATGTAATAATACACCTCAGACCATAGATTGATTAGATCATACCCATCTTATATAGAATAGTGCAGTTTCTTTAATACATTTAAATAATTTCAGTATTTCCAGTACTTCTCATTATAAAACTGAAAAAGATTGCCATGCAATGCATACAGTAACAATTCCCCCCCCCCCAAATCTACTCTCTTAGAAAGATTCAGTTTGAACGAGGGACATACCCAGATCACTAGAAAGTTCATAGCATCTGAAAGTTAGAAAGCACTTCCTTTAAACAAATTTAATTTAATGATATACTAATCTCCTAGAACTGGAAGAGACCTTGAAAGGTCATTGAGTCCAGCCCCCTGTCTTCACTAACAAGACCAAGTACTGATTTTTGCCCCAGATCCCTAGAGTGGCCCCCTCAAGGATTGAGCTCACAACCCTGAGTTTAGCAGGCCAATGCTCAAACCACTGAGCTATCACAGCCACCTTGCCCATCTAAAGATACAAACTTCAGAGATGGAATATGGCCTGGAGAGAAACAGGCTACCATATTATTTTTTTTTCTCCAAAGAGAAACATCAAGAAGTTTCTCTTAAAACGTTTGTTGTAAGATGTATACTTCACAGTAGGATGACAATTCAAGGGAACTTGTATAAGATAATTGTAAATGCCTTCTTCATGTAAAGTATTTTCCCCCTACAATACTCAACTGATTTTATTTTGTTACTTTCAAATTGTTTACACTGCTTAGTGTACTCATTAGAGAGAGTGCAGCAAATATTTCCACTGAAGCTAGGACTTTAAAATATAAAATTATATCTTACCCTTTTGCCCTTTTACTTTTCCTTCTGCATTCAGGAAAAAATGGCAGTTGTGAATAGGAAGTACCCTGATATCCATGAAAGGTGCAAGGGATCTCAATACAAGGTCAGCTGACAAAGAAGTAATGTTAGGCATTTCTTTTTGTATTGTTGGGGGGAAAAAAAAACAAAACCCAAAAACCTAAATGCCAATTGAATCTTGTAAATTGCTCTTTTGTTTTCTGTCCATCTGAAGAGATTGCTCTGTATCCAGGAAACAAAGATTTTCTTTCTTTGAATCCCTCTTAAAATCTAGTCATCAATATACCCAGACATTCAAAAATCAGCAATAAATTGATTTAAAAGTACATAAAATAAATACAATATTCCATGTTTAGACTCATTTCATTTCCCTTCTAGTTTCTGAGCCATAAGGGTACTCTTGGGCCATGTTTTCAGCTTCTCTCCCAAACTATAAGGACTAGAAACTTAAGAATTTCAGCTTTATGCTGTGTATGTGTGTGTCTGTGTCTCTATATGTGTCTGTATGTGTGTGTGAGATTACAGGCATCCAGGAGCTGTGACTTTAACAAGAAATAACAAATATTACTCTATTTGGCAACACAGAATCTTTGCCTTCAGAGCCTTGGACAATTCTGCCTCTGCTACAAAACAGACTACTTCTATCAGGAACTCTCTTGACTTCTCCATTCTGCCAAGGATGCCAATTCTGATGCTTCCTTCCTTACTCCCACTTATAACTTTGTGCATTTTAGCATAAGTGGAAAGACCACTCCATCTCAGTTCCCCAATCAACAAGTGCCTCTTCATTCAATCCTTCTTTAAAATTTACTTCTCCAAAGCTCACAAGAGAGCAGATAATAACTACAAATGAGGGGAAAAGATAACACCCATTAAGACTTCTTCACCATTGGATTTATCAGTGTGTTGCCTCTTCTCCCAGTCTCTTTTGTTGACTGTAAGTAGAACTAGTTGAAAAATGTAAATTGATTTCAGTATTTTCATTCTGAAGTTTTTTAACTCGTTTTTAAAACTCTTTCCCATCCCTTCCCCTCCCTCCAAAAAAGTTTATTTTAACAAAAACTGGCTTTTTGGTAAACAGAAATATGGTACGTTTTAAAATCAAAATATACAAAAGTACTATATATTTTATGAAAATAATTACAATGTTGACTTTTTTGCAAAAAAATGTTGAGGCAATTTTTAAAATGAAAACTTTTGTTGAGCGGTAAGTGTAAGCTCTTTGAAGAAGCATCTTCTTATCTTTGTATACTGTGCAGTACCAAGCAATAAATATGTAAGAAGGGCATGAAGGGAAAAACTAGTTGCTGGGGCAAATGGGAGGAGGAAGAGGGTGGTAGTAGGGTGCTTTTAAGGGGCAGTAGGAGAAATCAGGAGACAATGGGGAGGGAATGTTGGGATTTCTGGAAGAATCAAAAGGAAGGCAAGTTAGGGGTGGTATCAAGAGGGCATACACTATGTAAGTGCTGAGAATCAATTATAACAAACAGCTACTAAAATGAGGAAAGTTCAAATAGCCCCAGGATTCCTATAGCAGCTGTTCCACCTTCCTAAAGTAGGCTGGGAGTAGGGGATGAGAGGGGAGCTAGGAGTTATGTGACAGATCTTCTATTTATAAGGGGGATCCAGAATTTGTTGGCCCATCATTGTTATGGGGAAGATGATACATGTGCATTTTGCCCATTGAAGGAGTTTGTGGCTAGCCAACATGAAGAAGGCCTAAATAAGAGCACTTAATGTCTCTTTTCTTGTACTTCATTTTGTATACTTCTATGTTCCCTGATTGGTCTCCTCTCTACAACAGCACTAAACTTTTCAGCCTCTCCCCATAGAGAAGTCTTTCTACCTTGTTTCTGGACTGCTTCTATTCTATTATATCTTTGTATTAGAGTTCCCAGAACTGAATTTAGTATTCTGGAGGAGACCATATCATAGTTATGTAATGGCACTACATAGTTTCATTCTTATTTCTCAATCCTTTAAAAAAATATACATCCCAATATTTATTTGCTTTTTTAAACACCACTCCACACTGAACAGAAGTTTTCTGTCCACAATGATGCCTTAGAATTCAGTAATGTGTATGAATAGTTAAAATTACTCCCTACAGTGTGCATTACTTTGCATTTCTCAGTACCAAATTTCATCGGTCACCTGCTGACAATTAAATTCAGCATTTCAGAGGGGCCTGAAAAAGATCACATTCTTTTCTATTTTTGATTAATCTCAATAAGTTTTGTATCATCTGCATATGGTGGCCACACAATTTTTTTTGAAAAAAGGCAAAGTTTCAAAGTAGAGAATAAAAGGAATAGTGTAAGTCCAGGAAGAAAAGAAAATATACAATAAACAGTCTTGAAACAGGCCAATTTTTACCAGCACCCCTTATTTAAGCACCAGACTTTCACAAGAAGGACCTTTTAACATTTAGTAAGGTAGCCTGGCCACAGCATAGAGTACCATAAACATGTGGTAAATCAAAACATAACTCATTTTCTTCTTCAGGAGCCAAAATTTAAACAACCAAACAGAATGATATCTTTGCAAGACAATGAGATGACAATCATTCTTCTTGATAGTCTTTCAAGGAGCATGTCTCAAAGTCATATTACTGATAATGCTTTTCATTGTGATTTATGCATTTCACTATGTGATGTATGCCATTCTGAATAAAAGATTTTGAATTAAGTCCAAGTAGCACTTCATAATGAAGAAAGTTCTCTCTATAAAGGCAAACTTTTAATATGAAATTCTTAATTGTGTGAATGTTCAGTGGCATAAAGAGACAATGTGGGTGAGGTAATATACTTTAATTTCTGTTGGTGAGAGAGACTAGTTTTAAGCCACACAGAACTTTTCCTCAGCTCTGGATAACACTTGAAGTTCCTTTCCCAGACCTGAAGAAGAACTCTGTGTGACTCAAAAGCTTCTTTTTCTCACCAACAGAAATTGGTCTCCCCAAAAAAGATATTACCTCACCTATCTTGTCTCTCTAATATATTCAGACCAATACAGCTACAACTACACTGCATGCAGCAGTAGCATACAGTCAGATATACTCAATTAATTCCTGTATGCAGTGTTCTTGTAGTCAGGTTGGTACCAGGATATTAGAGAAACAAGGTGAATGAGACTATATCTTTTATTGGACAAACTTACATTGTTACCTGCGTTTCTTTCAATCCAGAGTTCTTGGTAACTTTACTCTGTGTGAGGTGGTGTCAGGAAATAAATCAATGGAGACATCACCATCCAACCAATAGATGGCTGGCACAAACAGGACAACAAAAAAGTGCTTTCACTTAAAGCTAATCTTTACTTAGTCTCAGGCACTTACACAAGTCTTCAACAGGTTAGTAAAACACCGCAATACTCAGTAATTATGAAGGTTGGGTGTTTCTCTTGAGTGGCATAGCGACAGTCTTCTGATGGCCAATTTTTCATCTGCTATGGGGGAACCACAAGATTTGTCCACAGGGAGAGTCCCTGAAGAGTCCCCTACCCCTAATCTTTCTTCCCTTATTTATTCATTAGTATTACAATAACACAGCACTCAAAGCAAACTTATTAAGCAAGCAATTTCAAAGGTTCATCAAAGGGTTTCCTTCTGATCATCATTTAGCCAGATATTTTTTTCTCAGAGTTTGGATGCCTGAGGCCCTGACAGACACATCAATAAGGGCACAAATAAATAAGCTTCCTGTTTTCCTAAAATGCCTACCTCAGAAATTTCAACAGCGATCTTATCACGAAAGATGTGGGATCAAGCTACCCTTTCTATGGTCACCTCAAACCCCCTCCCTTCCTGACTCTGTCATGCTAAGGCTGCTCCATAGGCCCTTTTATGGCCTGCTAGCTTGGTCACTTTTAGCAATGAGCGATAGTGGTTTGGGCACTTTATTAGCCTGCCAAGATCTCTCCGTACACCATTGGTGAAAGAGACAAGCTTTCAAGCTTACACAGATCTGTTCTTCAGGTCGGGGGAAATTGCTCAGAGTGACAAGGCTAAATATAAGATGGAACAAACTGGTTATGATAAGTAGTTGACATGTTGTAAGATTGTTCAATATGAAGTGCTCTGTTAAAACATCTGCAATTGTAGAACAAAGTGGGTTACAGATTGTTATCATGAGACATACAACCAATATCTTTACTGAGTCTATGATTTGTAGTGTCTAATAAAGTTATGAATTTAAGCTCCGAGGCTTCTCTTTTGAAAGTATTGTATAAGTTTCCAGTGAGGATGATGACTGAGAGATCAGACATGGAATGATTGTTTTGTAAAAAGTCTTCACCTGTGAGTGATATGGTGTTTCTGTCTTATCCTTCTTCTGTGTGACTCAGTTCAAGAGCATACCAAGTTATTGGGGCATTTAGTGCACTAGATGAGGTACATCACATATTGTGATAGGCACCCATGGATCTTCAAAGGTGTATAATGGAGAATATTGATCATCATAGCAGAAGGGATATGTCTGCAGGTTTTGCAACTGTTGTTCAGGCAGGGTCTGGTGCTGCTTTGAGTAGTGGGTCCTAGTCGTTGGGAAGCTTACTTCTGATTATAAGATTGGCCAGGTTGGGGGGCTATTTGAAGGCCAGAAGAGGAGGGCTGGGAAATATTTCTTTTGGGATATGGTCCCTATTAAGTAATAATTGTAATTATTTAACAATGTCTGTATGGGTTCCAGTGTGGGATGGTCAGTGACAGCTAAGGGTGGATTTCTTTTCCATGTCAAAGCAGGCCTTCTTTGCATATTTGGGTGGCCATTCCATTCCATGATGCAATGTACTTCTCTGGTGGTATGTCCTTTTTTGATGACTGCAGTATTAAGCATGTTAACTTGGATATCCCAGACTTTCTCTTAGGAGCACATTCTCTGTTATCTGACTGCCCAGTTGTAGATAACCAATCTCTTGGTATGTTTGGGGTGATTACTGAATCTGTGAAGGAAAGTATGGTGACCCATGGGTTTCTTGTATATAGTTGTCTGTAGGGTTCCGTTACTGAAATTGACTGTGGTGTTCCGGAAGTTGATGATTGTGTGGCAGTGTTCTAGAGAGAGTATGACGGGAGTTTGAGAATTGAAATTGTGATGGAAATGTATAAGATAGTTTAGGTCATCTGTCCAGAGAATGAAAATATCATTGATGTATCTGAAGTATATCTTTGTTTCATGATGCATTTGTCCAGATATTTTTCCTTGAGGTGACCCAGGAAGAGGTAGGCATATTGGGGAGCCATCCTACTACCCACTGGCTGTTCCCAGGGTTTGGACAAAGTGTTGTTGAATATAAAGTTGTTATAGGGGGAGATTAAATAGATAGGCTTGGTGAGGTGTTTGGGATAGATATATGAGTGTTCTCCATTTTATTGTAGATGCTTGAGGTAGGCAACAATGCCATCATGGTGAGGGATGTTGGTGTAGAGGCAGTTGACTTCCATTGCGAAAAGGATGGTGCTCTGAGGGAGGCTGTTAACATTTCTGGTTGGTTGTGTCCTTGAGAAAACTGTCCCTTTGTGTGGTGAGTGGCTTTAGCATGATTTCTGTGAGTCCTGGCATTCTTTCAGTAAGACAGCCCTGGCCATATCTGATTGCTCAGTCCTCAAAGGAAACCTGCAAAACACCTTCAAAAGATAAACCTAGGAGCTGAAATTCATAACCTTATTAAACTCTAAAAATCATGTACTCAGTAAAGATACTGGATTTATGGCTCATTAAAAAACATTTGTAACGCACTAACCCTCCTTTATCCTATGACTGCAGAGATAGTAACTTCCCATTTCACCTTGAATGGACTATTACAACATGTTAACTTCTAATGCTAAAACATTTGTTCCATCTTCTGTTTAACTGTAACTCTGCTAGGTAAGAGATTAAAGTACAGGACCTTCATGG
This sequence comes from Gopherus evgoodei, assembly GCF_007399415.2. Taxonomy (NCBI): domain Eukaryota; kingdom Metazoa; phylum Chordata; order Testudines; family Testudinidae; genus Gopherus; species Gopherus evgoodei. Next base: position 84,648,543 of record NC_044322.1, on the reverse strand, counting down.
TAGCATTCTCTGAAATGTTTCCAGTTCCATGCGCAGGACCAGAAAGATAGGCAGAACTGCAGGGTGATGCATGGATGAGACAATGATGTAGGAAAGAGGGTTTTAAGTTTATTAGGAACTGGGGAACCTTTTCAGAATGGAGGCCCCTACACAGGAAGGATGGTCTCCACCCAAACAGAAAGGTAACCAGACTGCTGCATGTAAAATACAAAAAATATAACAGATTTTTTTATAAATAAGATCTGGGAGAAAGTCAACAGGTACAGAGGAGCACATGGTTCAGACAGAGACAACTCTTAGGGATGAATTTACTCAAGGAAAGAGTAAAGTAAAGAGAATAGGAAAGAAGGTGGTCAAGTACAAGTAGGAGCTATAGAAGAACAGTCAAACATAAAAGAATCCCATTTTCATACAGCACATGAAGACAAGCAACTGAATATTAACAAAATGTACAAGTGCTTCTATACAAATGCTAGCAGTCTAAATTATCATATGGGCGAACTAGAGCAGTAATTTTCAAACTTTTTTTGAAGAAAATTGTTTATTACTGCAACCCAAGGGAGCTGAGAATGAGGGGTTTGGGATTTGGGATGGGCTCAAGGCTGGGTCAGAGTGTTGGGATGTGGGGAGGAGGGTTGTGCAGTGGGGCCAGGAATGAGGGGTTCAGGGCATGGAAGGGGATTCAGGGCATGGGAGGGGGCTCTGGGCTGGGGCAGGGGATTGGGATCCAGCAGGGGTCAGGATTCTGGGATGGGGGTGCAGGCTCTTGGCTGGGGCCAGGATGAGTAGTTTGGGGTGCTGGAACAGGCTCCCAGGTTGGGGGGACTCAGGGCTTGGTCAGGAGATTGGGGCATGGGCTAACCTGGGTTGGCTCACCGTCAGTGGTGCAGCAGGGGTACCAAGGTAGGCTTCCTGTGGCCTCTACAACTAGGAGCCAGATCTGCTGCTGGCCACTTCCGGGGCACAACACAGTATCAGAACAGCTAGGAACTAGCCTGCCTTAGAAGGACTTTTAACGGCTCAGTAGGCAGTGCTGACCAGAGCTGCCATGACCCAGTGCCTTACTTTCTGCGACCCAGTATTTGACTCAGTACTGGGTCATGACCCGCAGTGACCTGAACTAGAGCACCTCATATTAAATGAAGATGTAGATATAATAGGCATCACAGAAACTTGATGGAATAAGGATAATCAATGGGACACAGGAATACCAGGGTAAAGAATATATTGGAAGGACAGGATAGGTTGTGCTGTTGGGGGAGTGGAACTAAATGTGAAAGAAAGCATAAAGTCAAATGGAGTAAAAAACTTAAATGAATAAAACCGTACCATAGAATCTCTATGGATACAATTCCACACTTGTACAATAAGAAAATAGCAGTAGAAATATAGTATCGACCACCTAACAAGGATGGTGACAGTGTTTGTGAAATGCTCAGGACAGTTAGAAAGGCTGCAAAGGCATAAACACCATAATAATGGGGGATTTAAAAAAATCATAATATTGACTGGGTAAAGTGTTACCTCAGGAAGAGAAGCAGCCATGTTAGTCTGTATCTGCAAAAAGAACAGAAGTTCTCGTGGCACCTTAGAGACTAACAAATGTATTTGAGCATAAGCTTTTGTGGACAACAGCCCACTTCATTGGCTGCATGCAGTGGAAAATACAGTAGGAAGATAGATAGATAGATAGATAGATAGATAGATAGATAGATAGATAGATAGATAGATAGATAGACACAGAGAACATGAAATAATGGGTGTTACCATACACACTCTAACGAGAGTGATCAGTTAAGGTGAGCTATTACCAGCAGGAGAGAAAAAAACTTTTTGTAGTGGTAATTAAAATGGTCCATTTGCAGCAGTTGACAAGAAGGTGTGAGGAAAAGTGTGTGTGGGGGAATAAACATGAGGAAATAGTTTTACATTGTGTAATGACCCATCCACTTCCAGTCTTTATTCAAGGCTAATTTAATGGTGTCCATTTTGCAAATTAATTCCAATACAGCAATCTCTCATTGGAGTCTGTTTTTGAAGTTTTTTTTTTTGGTAATATTGTGACTTTTAGGTCTGTAATCGAGTGACCAAGGAGATAGAAGTGTTCTCCGACTGGTTTTTGAATGTTATAATTCTTGACATCTGATTTGTGTCCATTTATTCTTTTACGTAGAGACTGTCCGGTTTGGCCAATGTACATGGCACAGGGACATTGCTGGCACATGATGGCATATATCACATTGGTAGATGTGCAGGTGGTGTACAGCCCCAATGGCATGGCTGATGTAATTAGGTCCTATGATGGTGTCCCCTGAATAGATATGTGGACAGAGTTGGCAACAGGCTTTGTTGCAAGGATAGGTTCCTGGGTTAGTGGTTTTTTTGTGTAGTCTGTGGTTGTTGGTGAGTATTCACTTCAGGTTGGGGGGCTCTCTGTAAGCAAGGACTGGCTTGTCTTCCATGATCTGTGAGAGTGAGAGATCATCCTTCAGGATAGGTTGTAGATCCTTGATGATGCGCTGGAGAGGTTTTAGTTGGTGGCTGAAGGTGAAGGCTAGTGGAGTTCTGTTACTTTCTTTGTTGGGTCTGTTCTGTAGTAGGTGACTTCTGGGTATTCTTCTGGCTCTGTCAATCTGTTTCTTCACTTCTGCAGGTGGGTATTGTAGTTGTAAGAATGCTTGATAGAGATCTTGTAGAGGTTTGTCTCTGTCTGAGGGTTGGAGCAAATGCGATTGTATCTTAGAGCTTGACTGTAGACAATGGATCATATGGTGTGGTCTGGAGGCATCTAGGTAAGTATAGCGGTCAGTAGGTTTCCGGTATAGGGTGATGTTTATGTGACCATCGCTTATTAGCACTGTAGTGTCCAGGAAGTGGATCACTTGTGTGGACTGGTCCAGGCTGAGGTTGATGGTGGGGTGGAAATTGTTGAAATCCTGGTGGAATTACTCAAGGGCTTCTTTTCCATGGGTCCAGATGATGAAGATGTCATCAATGTAGAACAAGTAGAGCAGGGGTGTTAGGGGACAAGAGCTGAGGAAGCTTTGTTCTAAGTCAGCCATAAAAATGTTGGCATACTGTGGAGCCATGTGGGTACCCATAGCAGTGCCGCTGATTTGAAGGTATACGTTGTCCTTAAATGTGAAATAGTTGTGGATGAGGACAAAGTAACAAAATTCTGCCACCAGGTTTGCCGTGACATTATTGGGAATACTGTTCCTGATGGCTTGTAGTCCATCTTTGTGTGGAATGTTGGTGTAGAGGGCTTTTTTTAGGAAGATCACCAATGAACTGTAGTTTCCTCAGGAAGTCAGTGGTGTCTCGAAGATAGCTAGGAATGCTGCTAGTTTAGGGCCTGAGGAGTCTTTGAATAAAGACTGGGAGTGGATGCGTCATTACACAAAGTAAAACTATTTTCTCATGTTTATTCCCCCCCCACACACTGTTCCTCACACTGTCTTGTCAACTGCTGCAAATGGATCATTTTGATTACCAATACAAAAAGTTTTTTTTTCTCTCCTGCTGGTAATAGCTCACCTTAACAGATCACTCTTGTTAGAGTGTGTATGGTAACACTCATTATTTCATGTCCTCTGTGTATATAGTCCTACTGTATTTTCCACTCCATGCATCTGATGAAGTGGGCTGTAGCCCACGAAAGCTTATGCTCAAATACATTTGTTAGTATCTAAGGTGCCACAAGTACTCCTGTTCTTTTCTCAGGAAGAGAGGCAGAGATGAAATTTCTAGACACTATAAAATACTACTTCTTGGAGCAGTTAGTCTTAGAACTCACAAAAGGAGAGGCAATTTTTGATTTAGTCCAAAGTGGAGCACAGGATTTGGTCCAAGAAGTGAATGTAACTGAATTGCTTGGTAATAGTGTCAATAATGGAATTAAATTTAACATCCCTAAATGGGGGAAAAGTTAAAAAAATAAGCCCACCATATTAGCATTTCAGTTATAGACTCATAGACTCATAGGTCAGAAGGGACCAATATGATCATCTAGTCTGACCTCCTGCACAAGGCAGGCCACAGAACCCCACCCATCCAATTTTATAACAACCCCTAACCCAGGACCGAGTTATTGAAATCCTCAAAATTGGTTTGAAGACCTCAAGCTGCAGAGAATCCACCAGCAAGCGACCCGTGCCCCACGCAGCAGGGGAAGGCGAAAAACCTCCAGGGCCCCTGCCAATCCGCCCTGGAGGAAAATTCCTTCCCGACCCCAAATATGGCGATCAGCTAAACCCTGAGCATGTGGGCAAGACTCACCAGCCAGCACCCAAGAAGGAATTCTCTGCAGTAACTCAGTTCCCATCCCATCCAACATCTCCCCGCAGACCATTGAGCAGACCTATCTGGTGGTAATCCAAGATCAATTGCCCAAATTAACGATCCTATCATAACATCCCCTCCATATACTTATCAAGCTTTGTCTTAAAGCCAGAAAAGTCTTTTGCCCCTACTACTTCCCTCGGAAGGCTGTTCCAGAACTTCACTCCCCTAATGGTTAGAAACCTTCATCTAATTTCAAGTCTAAACTTCCTAATATCCAATTTATACCCATTCGTCCTCGTGCCTACATTAGTACTAAACTTAAATAATTCCTCTCCCTCCCTAACGTTAACCCCCCTGATATATTTATATAGAGCAAGCATATCCCCCACAGCCTTCTTTTGGCCAGGCTAAACAAGCCAAGCTCTTTGAGTTTCCTTTCATAAGGCAGTTTTTCCATTCCTCGGATCATCCTTGTAGCCCGTCTCTGAACCTGTTCCAGTTTGAATTCATCTTTCTTGAACATGGGACACTAGAACTGCACACAGTATTCCAGATGGGGTCTCACCAACGCCTTATATAACGGTACTAACACCTCCTTATCCTTGCAGGAAATACCCCACCTGATGCATCCCAAAATCGCATTTGCTTTTTTAACAGCTGTATCACATTGGCGATTCATAGTCATCCTGCTATCAACCAGTACCCCAAGGTCCTTCTCCTCCTCCGTCGCTTCCAACTGATGCGCCCCCAACGTATATCCAAAATTCTTATTATTAATTCCTAAGTGCATGACCTTGCACTTTTCACTATTGTATTTCATCCTATTTCTATTACTCCAGTTTACAAGGTGGTTCAGATCTTCCTGAATAGTATCCCTGTCCTTCTCCGTGTTAGCAATACCCCCCAGCTTTGTGTCATCCACAAACTTTATTAGCACATTCCCGCTCTTTGTGCCAAGGTCAGTAATAAAAAGGTTAAATAAGATCGGTCCCAAAACCGATCCTTGAGGGACTCCACTAGTGACCTCCTTCCAGCCTGACAGTTCACCTTTCAATACGACCCACTGGAGTCTCCCCTTTAACCAGTTCCTTATCCACCTTACAACTTTCATATTCATCCCCATCTTTTCCAATTTAACTAACAGTTCCCCATGCGGAACCGTGTTGAACGCCTTACTGAAATCTAGGTAAATTATATCTACCGCATTTCCTTTATCTAAGTAATCCGTCACCTTCTCAAAGAAGGAGATCAGATTGGTTTGACACGATCTACCTTTAGTAAATCCGTGTTGCAATTCGTTCCAATTACCATTGACCTCTATGTCCTTAACTACTTTCTCCCTTAAAATTTTTTCCAAGACCTTACATACTACAGACGTCAAGCTAACAGGCCTATAATTACCCGGATCACTTTTATTCCCTTTCTTAAAAATAGGAACTACATTAGCAATCCTCCAGTCATACGGAACAACCCCCGAGTTTATCGATTGCTTAAAAATTCTCGCTAACGGGCTTTCAATTTCACGCGCCAGTTCCTTTAATATCCTCGGATGGAGATTTTCCGGGCCCTCCGACTTCGTCCCATTGAGCTGTTCAAGTACGGCCTCTACCTCAGTTGCGGTAATATCCACTTCCATATACACATTCCCGTTTATCATCCCTCCATCATCGCTAGATTCCTCACTAGTCTTATTAAAAACTGAGGCAAAGTACTTGTTTAGATGTTGGGCCATGCCTAGGTTATCCTTAACCTCCATTCCATCCTCAGTGTATAGGGGCCCCACTTCTTCTTTCTTTGTTTTCTTCTTATTTATGTGGCTGTAGAATCTTTTACTATTGGTTTTGATTCCCTTTGCAAGGTCCAGTTCAATGCGGCTTTTAGCCTTCCTCACTTTATCCCTACATGTTCTGACCTCACCAAGGTAGCTTTCCTTACTGATCCTGCCTTTCTTCCACTCCCTGTAAGCTTTCTGCTTTTGTCTAATCTCCTCTCTGAGATGCTTGCTCATCCAGTTTGGCCTACAACTCCTGCCCATGGTTTTTTTCCCCTTTCTTGGGATGCAGGCTTCCGACAGTCTCCGCAGCTGCGACTTAAAGTAAATCCAGGCCTCCTCTGCATTTAAATCCACTAATTCCTCCGTCCAATCCACTTCCCTAATTTCCTTAACTCTTTAAAATTAGCCCTCGAGAAGTTGAAAACCCTAATCCCAGATCTACATTTGTTTATCCTTCCATCTAGTTTGAACTGAATCAGCTCATAATCACTCGAACCAAGGTTGTCCCCTACCACCATTTCTTCTACGAGGTCCTCACTGCTCACCAACACCAAATCTAAAATGGCATCCCCTCTCGTAGGTACTTCAACTACTTGATGAAGAAATCCATCCGCTATCACATCCAGGAAAATCTGACCCCTATTATTCTTGCAAGCACTCGTCCTCCAGTCTATATCCGGGAAGTTGAAGTCCCCCATAATCACCCATTTCCCCTTTGTGTTTACTTCATTAAAGACATTAAAGAGGTCTCTATCCATATCCCAATCAGATCCCGGCGGTCTATAGCACACCCCAAGCACTATCTCAGGGGAAGCTCTAGTTGCTTTTTTACCCAGTGTGATTTTTGCCCAGACAGACTCTGTCTTATCCATTCCATCGCTTCTTATTTCGCTACAGTTAATTTCATCATTGATGTACAAGGCTACTCCACCACCTTTGCCTTTCTTCCTGTCTTTTCTAAACAGCACATAGCCTTCAATACCCGTGCTCCAGTCATGAGTACTATTCTACCAGGTTTCGGTTATCCCTATAATATCCGGTTTCACTTCCTGCACCAGTAACTCCAGTTCCTCCATCTTGTTACCTAGGCTCCTCGCATTAGTGTACAGACCTTTTAATTTTTGGCGTTTGGCGTCAGTGACATTCTTTCCCCCCTCGTGCAGAGACCTTCTACCACCAGCATCACCCGTTACTCTGGTTCCTACTCCACTATTCCTCCTTGGATCAATTCTTGGGACTGCAAGGGTATCCACTCTCACTTTGTTTACTTCCCTCTCCAGGTTATATTCCGGCGTGGAGATCTCCCGAATATCTCCCAACCATCTCCCCCAACTTCCTAGTTTAAAGCTCTCTTGATGAGGTCGGCGAGCCTCCATCCTAGAATTCTATTTCCCTCCTTGCTTAGATGAAATCCATCTTGAGCGAACAGTCGTCTATCCGTAAACGCTTCCCAGTGACCGTACATCCCAAAGCCCTCCTTATAACACCACTCCCTGAGCCATCTGTTGATCGCCATAATCTTGTCACTCCTTCGTCGCCCCGCTCTAGGAACTGGCAGAATTGCACTGAAGATCACCTGAGCCTCGATTTCTTTGAGCGTCTTCCCCAGTCTGGCATAGTCCTCCTTGATACAGTCCAGCGAGTAACTAGCCGTATCATTTGTTCCCACATGAAGGATAATCAACGGATTCTTTCCCGCTCCCACTAAGATCGTATTCAGCCTCAGGTCCACATCCTGTATCTTAGCCACTGGCAGACAGCACACCCTTCTGTTCTCCCGATCAGGTCTAGTTACAGGCCTGTCTACTCTTCTCAGTAAAGAGTCTCCAATCACGTAGACTTGCCTTTTCCTGGCGACAGTGCAATTCTGCGGTCTATCCCCCACAGCAGCTGGCCGCAATTCCTCTCGATTTGTATTCGCCCTTACAATCCTCCTAGGGCTCGTACTTGGTGTCGCCTCCATTGACTCCTCCCCTCCTTCTGCAGGACTAGCTGCTCGCCTCTTCTTCCTCGCCCTTTCTCCTTCAGCAGCCTGCTGTGCTCCATCTTCATTTTCCAACTCAGCAAACCTGTTCCTGAGTTCTATTTCTCCATCACTGGCCCGTCTTTTCCTCTGCCTGGTTCTCCTAGTCACATGCTTCCATTGTCCACTTTCCTCACCCAGCAGCCCCTCCTCAGAGTCCTTTGGTCCTGCCTCTATCCGCTCGTCTGAGCTTGTCCCCTGTGCCTCATCATGTCTGTGTTCCATCATCTGCTCAAATCCCCTTCTAAACTCAGCCAGTGTTTCCACTTGCATCTTCAGTCCCCTTACCTTTTCCTCTAACAGCTCTATCAGGTGGCACTTCATGCAGATGAAACTCCTTTCAGGTGCCCCCTCTAGGACCATGTACATGCCGCAGCTACCGCATCCGGTCATCCTCAGTGTGTCTGCACCTGCTACCTCCGCCTCCATTGTACTGTTCCAACTCTGTGCCTGGCAATCCATGCCTCATACCGCACCGCAGGCCACCAACAAGCGCTGGGCTGCTGGCAGACCCCTGCCTCTTCCCTAGTCTGCCTTCCTGGTTTCTCTGCCTTGGTCTCCCCTGCAACCTCCCCCTGGAAACTCCCACTGAAACTCCCCTGTTAGCCGCTCTGTTTGCCGCCTCCTGTGCCGCTGCAGCTGACTGTCAAAAAAGGGAACTATACAAAACTGAGAAAGCTAGCTAAAAGGGATAGTCACAAGGATAAAATGTTTGCAAATTACAAGAACCCTATTAAAATTACCATAATAGAGGTTCAAACTAAATGTATACCCTAATAAAAGTAAAATTTAAAAAACAGTAAGAGAAACAAAAAAATTCCTTAACAGCAGAGTAAAAGAGGTGATTAGAGGCAAAAATGCATCATTTAAAAACTAGAAGTCAAAATGGAGGGAGGAAAGTTGAAAGGAGCATAAACTCTGGGAAGTTGAGTGTAAAACTACAAGGTAGGATAAGAAGGAATTTGAAGAGCAACTAGCCAAAGTTACGAAAATTAACAGCATTTTTTAAAAGTATATCAGAAGCAGGAAGCCTGCCAAATAGTCAGTGGGGCCACTGGATGATCGAGTTGCTAACAAAGTGCTCAAGGAAGATAAGGGCATTGTGGAGAAGCTAAACTAATTATTTTCATCAGTCTTCACTGTACAGGATGTGGATATGAGAACCTCATACAGCTGAACCATTTTTTTAGGTGACAAATCTGAGGAACTGAGAAAGATTGATGTGTCAGTGAAGGAGGTTTTGGAACAAGTTGATAAATTAAATAGTTATTAGTCAGGTCCTGATGGTATTCACCCAGAAGTTCTTGAGGAACTCAGATATGAAATTGCAGAACCACATACACCATCTTTCTGAGTTGCCAGGAGGTGCTTGACTCCTGCTCTGCCCCACTGCACCCCATACACCCAGGTCCCCACCCCACCTCTTCCCACCTCTGCCCCACCTCTTTCTGCCCCCTCCCTCTTCCTGCCTTGTGCCCCTCCCCATCACTCTTCTCCCTCTCTCCTCTCCCTCCCCCACAGTGCTTCCTGCACGCTGATGAACAGCTGATCATGGTGGACCAGAGGCACTGGGAGGAAGAGGGAGGAGCTTCTTGGTGGGTGCTCAACCCTGGGTCACCCAGTGATTCAGAGCTTACATGCAGAACTGGTAAATGTGATATGTAAGCTGATGTTAAAATCAGCCTCTGTACAAGACGACTAGTATGTGGCTAATTTAATGCTTATTTTTTTTAGAAAGGCTCCAGAGGCAATCCTGGCAATTGCAGACCAGAACACTTAATTTCAGTAGTGGTTGAAACAACAGTAAAGAACAGAATTATCAGACACAAAGATGAAAACAATATGTTGGGGAAGAGTGAATATGATGTATATAGAGAGAAATCATTCCTCACTGATCTATTGGACTTCTTTGAGAGAGTCAACAAACATTTGGAGAAATGTTATCCTGTAGATATAGTGTACTTCAACTCTCAGAAAGGTCTCTCACCAGAGGCTCTTAAGCAGAGTAAGCTGCCATGGGATAAGAGGAAAGGTCCATTAATGGATCAGTAGCTAGTTAAAAGATAAGAAACAAAGGACAGGGGAAAAAAATCAATTTCCACAGTGGAGAGAGGTAAATAGTGGGGTACCACCTAGGATCTGTGCTATTCAACCTATTTGTAAATGATCTGGAAAAGGGGGTGAATAGCAAGATTTGCAAATGATACAAAATTATTCCACATTGGACACCAAAGAGTTGCAAAGGGTTATTACTGATGGCTTGTCTTCACTACTGAGCTACACTGGTGCAGTTATGCTGATGTGCCTCACCTGATGAAGACATGATATGCTGACCGTAGAGTGCTCTTCGGTCGGCATAATTACTCCACCTCCATGAGATGCAGAAGTGATGTCAGTGGGAGGGCAGAGTGGTGTTGACTCTGTAATTAGACACAACAGAAAAAAAACCAGAATAGTATTAAATAAATGGACACATATACACTATCTTCTAGGAAGTATATGCTGCTTTATCTTTTTCATCACTAACAGTAACCAACAGCGGGTATAGCAGTTTGCTACTTAATGAGTTATAAATGATCTTATTAAGTGTCTCCTTGCAGTTTTCTTCACCCTTCATTAGTGAAGTAGTTATTTATTGAGCTATGAATTTTATTGTCACACTAATAATTCATTCAGTTTTAGTTAAATATACAATGATTTTGATCGAACTATTTGGATGAGAAAATAAGCTAGCACAAAAAACATTTCCTCAGAGAAATTAGTTAATAGTAGATGCTTATTCTACTTTTTCATGTAATGATTAAATGAAAATTATAATACTCATATACTGTACTATTTTATAGACCATTTCATGTTTTATTCACTCAGTGTATTTTGTATTGCCTCAAAATTCCATGGTTCCTTTAGTTTTGAAATATTAGGAAAATGGCTCACCCTAGTGAAGTCACATGATATTGATGCTAGCAAGCAAGCTAGAGATAACGAGGTCAGTTCAATCAGGGAGGATGAGGCCCCGTTCTAGTGGTTGAGGTGTGAAAACCAAGAGAGGAGAAACTACTTCTGTAGTTGGCAAGCCATTCACAGTCTTTGTTCAATCCTGAGCTGATGGTGTCAAATTTGCAGATGAACTGAAGCTCAGCAGTTTCTCTTTGAAGTCTGGTCCTGAAGTTTTTTTGCTGCAGGATGGCCACCTTAAGGTCTGCTATAGTGTGGCCAGGGAGGTTGAAGTGCTCTCCTACAGGTTTTTGTATATTGCCATTCCTAATGTCTGATTTGTGTCCATTTATCCTTTTCCGTAGAGACTGTCCAGTTTGGCCGCTGTACATAGCAGAGGGGCATTGCTGGCATATGATGGCGTATATTACATTGGTGGATGTGCAGGTGAATGAACCAGTGATGGTGTGGCTGATCTGGTTAGGTCCTGTGATGGTGTCGCTGGTGTAGATATGCGGGCAGAGTTGGCATCGAGGTTTGTTGCATGGATTGGTTCCTGAGCTAGAGTTATTATGGTGCGCTGTGCAGTTACTGGTGAGAATATGTTTCAGGTTGGCAGGTTGTCTGTGGGCAAGGACTGGCCTGCCACCCAAGGCCTGTGAAAGTGTGGGATCATTGTCCAGGATGGGTTGTAGATCCTTGATGATGCGTTGGAGGGGTTTTAGCTGGGGGATGTATGTGATGGCCAGTGGAGTCCTGTTGGTTTCTTTCTTGGGTTTGTCTTGCAATAGGAGGCTTCTGGGTACACGTCTGGCTGAGCTTCAGTTCATCTGCAAATTTGACACCATCAGCTCAGGATTGAACAAAGACTGTGAATGGCTTGCCAACTACAGAACCAGTTTCTCCTCTCTTGGTTTTCACACCTCAACTACTAGAACAGGGCCTCATCCTCCCTGATTGAACTGACCTCATTATCTCTAGCTTGCTTGCTAGCATATATATACCTGCCCCTGGATATTTCCACCACATGCATCTGAAGAAGTGGGTATTCACCCATGAAAGCTCATGCTCCAAAACGTCTGTTAGTCTATAAGGTGCCACAGGATTCTTTTCTGCTTTTACAGATCCAGACTAACACAGCTACCCCTCTGATACATGATATTGATGATCACATCCTGTAAGCCTCATTTTTTTTAACAAGCCATTGAATTCCCTGAGCTATCCTCTGAGACAGATTTTAATATCCATGTGTCCATTCAACTGCCAGGATTACAATTCCATCCTTGCGGCAGAGGGAGATGAAGATTGATGAAGTGCAGTATTAACAGTAGCACATATTAGTACTCTATTGTAGTGGTTTCATTTTAGGTACATTGTTTTTATGATTTGACAAAGGCAGTAGAGCAGCAATAGTTAAGAAACAGAATACTGGGAATCACATTTATGGTCATTAGAAGAAGCTGCATACATGATATCATTAAACAATGGTAGCCAGCTAGTATTATTTAGATGTTAGATCAGAGAGATACAGGCAGTACAGTGGCAAACATTTTGCTCCCCTCCTTCAAAGGTTCACTTCCTTCAGTTTCTCTTATTATCTCCTCATCTGTCTCGTTTGTCTTTTAGTACAAATAAGTGTTGTATCATGTAGTATATATTTCTTTGAATCAACCTACGAGATTAAGTCCACCTCCAGCTCTCTCTCTCCTTGAATACTCAGGATAAGATCTGACTGAATACAACACCATTGCATGGTCAATTTGCTGCTCAAGTTTGCCTTTAGATAAAGATAGAGAAAATAGACATATGTTTTTGTTGGTTTTAGTAAATACTCAGAAAATGATTTTTTTTTAAGCATTTTCCACAACTGGTTTGAAGCTTCAGAATTCAAAGGTCTGAAACAATGAGGATAAAGTTCTGGAGAAATAAAGCCTTTTTCACACAATTTACAAATATTCTCTTTAATGAGTTTATCTAGCAATACTTATGGCGTACCATAGACTGACAGGATCTTACAAAACTTTCAATTTTGCATTTTGAAAGCATACATGATAAGCTTTACTAGAGGCAACTTTTGTGGATAAAGCTTTTTGCAACACTCTTGGATTTGGTAAAATGAGAGAAGAAAACACAAATCTCAGGCAATGAAACATATTGATAGAAAAGGGTGAAGGAAATTCTTATTGAGTTAACATTATAAACTGAGTGCCTAAAGGCTAGCACAATCCTAACAGAATCAGGGATTTCATAATGAGTTTCAAGGAATATACAGTTGCTAAAACTTATGCATCCTACTTAGAGATCTCATATTATTATGCACTCCCCAGACTCTTGGTTTTAGCAGAATATTTTTAAGCAATATATATATTTTCTATAATAGCTTTCTGGTCTTGACTTTTCTTTTTTTTCTCTCCCAATACAGATCCAAACTCGGAGCTATCTTGGGCAAATTTCAAACTGTCTTCATATACAAAAGTGTCACTGTGCTGCAGTATCTATATGGGCTAATAATTCAATAGATATTCCCTTCCCACGATTTATCAACCTGTGGCACCTTCTTAGGTAGGGATAATAAGCCCTTTGGGTGCAGGGACATGTTAGCTGTCTGTCCTATTGCTGTATAACACCAAGTACATTTACAGCACTATATACGGTAATTAATTAATATAAAACAAAGTGTTATTATTTCTAATAAGGAATGAGTGATGGGGTAAAATTCATCCCCCCTATGAAGAGGACACACAGAGAGCCTATGTAACACTGAAGCCTCATCCTAACCCTAAAAATCAGGGTTTAAATGGGATATATGTGATATATATAACCTCATTATTTTGCTGGTCTTTACAAGGGTGAATCTAAATCGTGAATAACATAATCTGATTTCTTCTACTTACAATCCTTTTCAATAAATTGATCAATTCCTCAGCTTTCTTTGAAAATTTTGTACCCCCTAAGTATTTCAGAATGCTATTACCCTCAGTAAACTCCTATAACCCTGATGGAGTATATGGATTTTTGTTCTTTTAATATTGTCCCATTAGCTCGTCCAGATACTGAATTAATTGTAATGCTCTTTTCTCACTTTTTTTTCCAAATTGGCAACATATTCTTGATACTGAGGTACCCAAAGCTGTATGCAGTGATCTGGGTGCACACTAATACCACCAAAATCAGGACTGTCGTTACTCAAATGGAGAGCTTGCATTTTTTCTAAGACTGAATCTCATTTTATTCTCTGCCAAAAATTCTAATCTCTCTTTGTCCCATTTTATTTTTCCTTTGTACACCCCGGTAGTTGTAGTGCATCACAATTTAATATCATGTACAAATGTAATTAATATGTTATTTACTCTTTCTTCACAATCAGTAATAAAAATGTTAAATAAAATTGGGCCTAACATCAATTGCTGTGGCTTCTTGTTGAAATCACCCCAATTCAATACATTTCTGTTTGTTCGTTGTCCTTTAGCCACTCTTCTGTCCATGTGGCTGTCCTCATATACAAGCCCATTTGAATTAGTTTTGTAAGTAAGACTGTGAATTTCTGTATCAAATAGATCACTTACTAGATATCATATCACCTGAATTCACTTCATCATCTGATTTTCCAAATAGATAAAAAAGTGAATCAAGCATGTCTGGAATATTTCTTTCATTACAAACCCATTTTCCTTTATTGATTATGGTTCTGTTAGTTACTTGGAGTTCCAGAATTTATCTTGAAACATTCAGTCCATCATTCTGTTTGGGACTGAGGTTAGCAATTTCTACCTAAGAAATCTTGGGATTTACATCTTTCCTTCTTTAAACAAAAACAAAAGACTGCTGTACTATTTGCATTTTTCCAGTTCTCTAGTATCTCCAGGACTCTTGAAAAATAATTGCCAGTATCCTGTGAAATGTAGGAAGTCCTGCTGATTTGTATATACACCACTGTATTCGTTTTTTTCTAACAACAATAATATTTGGTACTTACGTAATTTTTTTACCCATCAGTTTAGTAAAGGTAGGGAAGCTTCATAATCTCTATTTTTATGGATGGGGAAAGTGTAATCCAGACAAGTTACCTGATGTGCCTAAGATCATATAGAGAGTTTGTGGCAGAAATGGGAACAGAATTTATATGTTCAGTCCTATGATTTATCCCCTGGACCACAACTTCCTCATGATAGGTATAGGTCAACAAAGTAACAAAGACGTTGCCAATCTTATGGTTGAGAAAACTATTTGTGTATGTCCTTACTTTATTTTTTTTTAAATCAGCTGCTATATTAAAAAATCTTAGTTACATTCTATTCTCTATACCCCTTTTTCTATATACACCACTGTTTATAGTTGTCCTACAATATTTGGTCAGAATAAAAAGAGCTTTAAACATGTGCAACACTTTTTTTTATTTTTAGACTAATTTTTTTAGACTAAAATAAAAATTAAAATTTGCAGAATGTGTAGACACAAAGAGGTATGCTTTAAGCATAAGCTAGAGAATTCTCTGATCAGGGAATCTATAAAGCTTCCCAATGCAATACATCCTGGTCCTCTGTGGTAACTGTGGAGGACCAGGAAATCTGTAACCACTCCATATCTTCCTTTCTTTGCAATAAAGGACTAAAGCAAATTATAAACCAATGCGCACACACACACACACACACAAATTCAAAATAAATTTCACATTCCTCAAAACTATTTATAATACTATGTCCTCATTAATTGCATCTCAATAGTCCTGAGGAGCAGTCTAAATATCAAGTCTTTCAGAGGGTCTGATCAGTCTTTTCAGACAGTGTTCTCACTTCTATTGAGTTTCTATGTGGAGTTACCTGTGGAGGGGGCCTCACTTTCTGACAGTGTCCCAGACCCCCTCTTTGTAATAAAGATGAACCTGATTTCTCTGGAGAAGTCCCTTTGGAGTCTCCACTATGTAGGATCTGGGTATTTCTGTCAAGTTCCAAACTCCAAAAGTCAGGAGGTTTTGATTTAAAATTTGTTCCCTTGTCTCAGTTTAGGAAGTATTTTTGTTATGTGCTAAACATCAAACTTTTTTTGCTATTGACTTTTTATTTCAGCATCCCTTTTTCTAAAATTCCATCAGGTCATGCCACTTAGGAATCAGCTGTATCACTGTCACAGCTAAAGGAGTCTTTAGTCATCTTCCCATCAGAATTTCTTCTGTAGGCAGTCCACACACAAACAATGTTGATCGATATTGCCAAGAATGCTTTATATGGATCCATGGATTTTTTAAAAATCTGCTCTGCCCTCTTCACCTCCTCATTGCTCTGGTGGTAATGTGGACTACTAATATGATGTCCAAAATCAAAGTCCTGTGCAAATATCAGGAATGTTTTGGGGGTAAATCGAGGATCATTATCAGCTAGAAGGGCTTCAGGAATTATATGCTTGCAAATATTAACTTTAGTTTCTGGATGACCTGTGCCAATGAAGTATGTGCAAGTATAACCAAGTCCACATACTCGAAGACATAATCAAGTACAATAATGTATACATGCACTTTCTATAAAATCAAATCTGTTGCTACCCACTGCCAATGTCTGTCAGGTAGTTTTGTAGTGTAATGGTTCTGGTCATTCCCCCCCCCCCCCCGGTTAGTATCTCATAGTCCTCTATTAAAATCTTAATTTACTTATTCAGTTTTGTCCACCATTAAGATACTTGTGTGCGTGCACTTGTTTGTACTTTGATGTCCCTTATTGACTGTTTTTACTACTCTTGGTGACCTACATGTTATTCCAAAATGTCCAATTTTATGGTATATCCTTCATTCTACCTCCTTTGCTGGACTTTGTTGCTGGCTGTATCTTGGTGTCTTGCCACATCTTCCACAGCTTTTTCCAAGTTTCACTCCTGTTAAGGCATTTTGGTTTCCCATTCTTGTGCACTGTTCTTATGTTGTGAAAGAAGCAGTCATACCAAATTTACATGTCTTTTTACTGTGTCAATATTATCTAATGCCATCTCTTCTATCATTTAAGTTAAATTGCCGTTTCTTTATTGTTTTCTCACATTTGCTAGTGTGCTATCTGGGTCTCCTGAAGTTGTGCTGATAAATTGGTATCTCTTATGCCAACAGCAAGCCTGTCTCTTATTAGTTATTTTAGTGTTTGATATTTATAATGTTAACCAAGACTTTGAACTGCAATATTAAAAGTTTCAGCTGTTTCCCATTTTTCCTGATGTCATTTATTAAATATGGCCCTTGTATATTATCACATTCTGCCTGCCTATGAAATGGGCTTCAAATCCCCTTTCACTTTGGTGTATTCTTTATTTTCCCATCGGTGAGGGATAGGGCACACAAGATGCCATGATCAGTATCATATACGGGGAAATAGCAAAACATTTACCTGTTATTTTTTGTATTTTATCTGTTAAACCAGAAGCCGTCAAATGCTCAAATATACAGATCCAACAAGGTCTGCTGCCTGAATTACCAAAAATCAAACTTCTCTAACTGAGCCACTTGTGCTATGGACTCCATTGCTGCACTGAGACAGGGCTCTGCCACCTTCTTGCTGCAGCTTTCACAAGTCTCCTGTCTGATCTTCAATTTTCCTCACTCACTCAAAATGCTGGTAGTCTGCGGGGTTTATTATCTTTCCTTTACTCCTTCTGTAGAGAGAAGGATTAACCCAGTCCTGATGCCACATGGCACAAAAAGGCATGCTTTAAACATCTCCTAGAGAACTCTTTCACAAGGAAATTCGCATGTTCATAAAGCTTCCCACTGTAACACATTCTGGTCCTTTCTGAAAGGCCAGAATATGTGTAACCACTCCACAGTATATTCACAATAATATACACTATTGTTATCCCTCTGCCAAGTGATAACATGTTTGGGATGCCTTTGCAGAAGGATAATTTCCTGGTGGAACAGAAATGGATGATGCGGGATCAAGATACTCTCTAGTATAGTTAGTTTATTTACATAACTGTATCCAAATCCTCTTCACCTGAACAGATGCAGTAACAAACTTCACACAAACAACTACTTTCCCCCCCACAAACCTCAGTGAAGGCTACATTGCCCTGTCACCAAGAACATTATGAAAAGTATTTTCCTACTGGAAATGTAGTGTCATTGAAAAAGAGATTTTCCATGGAAAAATGTTCACTTTGATTATTTTTTTTAGATTTTTTCCAGTTGGAAAATTTGAAACCAACATTTAATTGCAAAAATGGTGCTACCTCAAACTCCCCTGTAGATAAATAATTGAAGAGTCATTAGAGCAAAGGGACCGGATTCTGGTGGTCAGAGGTCTAGGGATACCCAGAGTATGGCGTTGTGTTCTAGTCTGTCTTGGCTAATAGCACTGATGGACCTATCCTCAATGATTTTATCTAATTCTTTTTTTAATCCACAACATCCCCTGGGAATGAGTTCCACAGATTGACTGTATGCTATGCAAAGTACTTCCTTTATGTTTGTTTTAAACCTTTTAATTTTATTGGATGACCTCTAGTTCCTGTGTTGTGTGAATGGATAAATAACTCATCCTTATTCATTTTCTCCATAACATTAATGATTTATAGGCATCTATTGTATCTCTTCCTCCCCCCCGACTTCTTTGGTCATCTCTTTTTCAAGCTGAAGAGTCATAGTATTTTTAATCTCTCCTCAAGTTGTTCCATACCTGTAATAATTTCTGTTGCCCTTCTCTGTACTTTTTTCCAATTCCAATATATCTTTTTATTCAGATGGGATGACTGGAAATGCATGTAGTATTCAAGGTGTGCGCACACTATGGACTTATTTAAAGGCACTATGATATTCTCCATCTTATTATCTATCCCTTTCCTAATGATTCCAAACATTCTGTTAGCTATTTTGACTACCACTGCACACTGAGCAGATGATTTCAGAGAACTATTCATGATGATTATAAGATCTCTTTCATGAGTGTTAACAGTTAATTTTGATACTGTCATTTTCTATGTATTGTTGAGCTTATGTTTTCCAGTGCACATAAGTTATCAACACTAAATTTCATCTGTCATTTTCTGTCCCAGTCACACCAGTTTATTGAGATCCCTTTGTAACTTTTTGCAGTCAGGTTTGGACTTAATAATCCTGAGCAATTCTGTATCATCTGAAAACTTTGCCAGCTTCACTGTTTTACTCCAATTTTCCAGATTGTTTATGAATATGCTGAATAGCACAGGTTTCATTATAGATCCTGGAGGAACTCTTTGCACTGCTAAAAATGACCATTTATTCTTTCCCTTTGTGTTGTATCTTTTAATCAGTGAATGATCCATGAGAGCACCTTCCATCTTATCTTATGGCTGTTTACTTTATTTAAGACCCTTTGACATGGTCAAAGGCATTCTTAAAGTTCAAGTACAGTGTATCAGCTGGATCCCCCTTGTCCACATGCTTGTTGACACTATACAAGAATTTTAATAGATTGTTGAGGCATGACTTTTCTTTATAAAAGCCGTGTTGACTCTTCCCCAATAAATTGTGTTCATCTATGTGTCTGATAATTCTGTTCTTTACTATAGTTTCAACCTATTTGGTACTGAAATTAGGTTTACAGGCCTATTATTGGCATGCAGCAGTGAACATGCCCAGAGGCAGACATATAGGTGGTTAGAGAACTTTTACTGAAAAAAAAAATTAGGCATCAAGTGAATTCAGCCACCCACAAGGTTAAGCAGCAGATAAGCAGGAGTTTTGTGAATACCAGCAGTACCTAAATTTGGCACTTTGGTGCTTAAGTCTCTTTGTGAATCTATCCCATTGGTTAAAAAGCCTCACTGGAGGGAGTGGGGAGAATTGCAGTGAACTTCTTATGATGAGATGCAGGGGGGGGGGACAGACTGAAAAGACATGTAGAGATAGTGCTGGGGAAGTGTCTGAAGTGACTGTGGCCTCCCTCAGCTTCCAGGGAACGTTATACCTTAAGGAAACCAGATTTGCTTATAGATTGTTTAAGATCTTTTCCTCTGAAATGCTTTGGCTTTAAAGTATCAGATAGGCAGCCGTGTTAGTCTGGATCTGTAAAAGCAGCGAAGAATCCTGTGGCACCTTATAGACTAACAGACATTTCGGAGCATGAGCTTTCGTGGGTGAATACCCACTTCCTCAGATGCATGTAGTGGAAATTTCCAGGGGCAGGTATATATATGCTAGCAAGCAAGCTAGAGATAACGAGGTCAGTTCAATCAAGGAGGAAGAGGCCCTGTTCTAGCAGTTGAGGTGTGAAAACCAAGAGAGGAGAAACTGGTTCTGTAGTTGGCAAGCCATTCACAGTCTTTGTTCAATCCTGAGCTGATGGTGTCAAATTTGCAGATGAACTGAAGCTCAGCAGTTTCTCTTTGAAGTCTGGTCCTGAAGTTTTTTTGCTGCAGGATGGCCACCTTAAGGTCTGCTATAGTGTGGCCAGGGAGGTTGAAGTGCTCTCCTACAGATTTTTGTATATTGCCATTCCTAATGTCTGATTTGTTTCCATTTATCCTTTTCCATAGAGACTGTCCAGTTTGGCCGCTGTACATAGCAGAGGGGCATTGCTGGCATATGATGGCATATATTACATTGGTGGATGTGCAGGTGAATGAACCAGTGATGGTGTGGCTGATCTGGTTAAGTCCTGTGATGGTGTCGCTGGTGTAGATATGTGGGCAGAGTTGGCATCGAGGTTTGTTGCATGGATTAGTTCCTGAGCTAGAGTTATTATGGTGCGGTGTGCAGTTACTGGTGAGAATATGTTTCAGGTTGGCAGGTTGTCTGTGGGCAAGGACTGGCCTGCCACCCAAGGCCTGTGAAAGTGTGGGATCATTGTCCAGGATGGGTTGTAGATCGTTGATGATGCGCTAGAGGGGTTTTAGCTGGGGGCTGTATGTGATGGCCAGTGGAGTCCTGTTGGTTTCTTTCTTGGGTTTGTCTTGCAGTAGGAGGCTTCTGGGTACATGTCTGGCTCTGTTGATCTGTTTCCTTATTTCCTCGTGCGGGTATTGTAGTTTTGAGAATGCTTGGTGGAGATTTTGTAGGTGTTGGTCTCTGTCTGAGGGGTTAGAGCAGATGCGGTTGTACCTCAGTGCTTGGCTGTAGACAATGGATCGTGTGATGTGTCCGGGATGGAAGCTGGAGGCATGAAGGTAGGCATAGCGGTCGGTAGGTTTTCGATATAGGGTGGTGTTAATGTTACCGTCACTTATTTGCACCGTGGTGTCAAGAAAGTGGACCTCCCGTGTAGATTGGTCCAGGCTGAGGTTGATGGTGGGGTGGAAGCTGTTGAAATCGTGGTGGAATTTTTCCAGAGTCTCCTTCCCATGGGTCCAGATGATGAAGATGTCATCAATGTAGCATAGGTAGAGAAGGGGCGTGAGTGGACGAGAGCTGAGGAAGCGTTGTTCCAGGTCGGCCATAAAGATATTGGCATATTGTGGGGCCATGCGGGTGCCCATAGCAGTGCCACTGATCTGGAGATATATATTGTCATCAAATTTGAAATAGTTGTGTGTAAGTATAAAGGCACAGAGCTCAGCAGCCAGTTGTGCTGTGGCATCATCAGGGATAGTGTTCCTGACAGCTTGTATTCCATCTGTTTGTGGGATGTTTGTGTAGAGAGTCTCTACATCCATGGTGGCTAGGATGGTGTTTTCTGGGAGGTGTCCAATGCATTGTAGTTTCCTCAGGAAGTCAGTGGTGTCACGGAGATAGCTGGGAGTGCTGGTGGCATAGGGTCTGAGTAGAGAGTCCATATATCCAGACAGTCCTTCAGTGAGAGTGCCAATGCCCGAGATGATGGGGCATCAGGATTTCTGGGTTTGTGGATCTTGGGTAGTAGATAGAATAACCCTGGTCGGGGCTCTAGGGGTATGTTGATTTCTTCTGGTGTTAGTGTAGGGAGTGTCCTGAGTAGATGCTGTAGTTTCTTAGTGTATTCCTCAGTGGGATCTGAGGGAAGTGGCCTGTAGAATTTGGTATTGGAGAGTTGTCTGGTGGCCTCCTTTTGGTAGTCAGACCTGTTCATGATGACAACAGCACCTCCTTTATCAGCCTCTTTGATGATAATGTCAGGGTGGTTTCTGAGGCTGTGGATGGCATTCCATTCAGCACGACTTAGGTTGTGAGGCAAACGATGTTGTTGTTCCACGATTTCTGCCTGTGTACGCCGGCGGAAGCATTCAATGTATAGGTCCAGACTGTCATTTCGACCTTCAGGAGGAGTCATGTGGAGTTCTTTTTCTTGTGCTGTTGGTGGGAGGGCACCTGTGTATCAGTGCACTGTTCAGTGTTGTCCTGGAAGTATTCTTTGAGTCGGAGATGGCGAAAGTAGGCTTCCAGATCGCCACAGAACTGTATCATGTTGGTGGTTGTGGCAGGGCAGAAAGAGAGTCCCCGAGATAGGAGAGACTTTTCTTCTGGGCTGAGTGTGTAGTTGGATAGATTGACGATATTGCTGGGTGGGTTAGGGGTACCACGGTTGTGGCCCCATGTGGCAGGTAGGAGTTTAGACAGCTTACAGTCCTTTTTCCTTTGTAGAGAGGTGAAGTGAGTAATGTAGATCTCCTGTCTTACTCTAGTGAAGTCCATTTGTATAGAAGTTTGATTATTAATGAGAGTCTCCAGGTTGGAGAGCACTTTTTTGATGTTTTCCTGTTTGCTGTATAGGATGCTGATCAGGTGGTTCCTCAGTTTTTTTGATAGAGTATGGCATAGTCTCTCACTGTGGTCTGTATAGTATGTAGATAGCAGTGGATTTTTTACCTTTAGTCCATTTGGTATGATGTCCATCCTTTTGCATTTGGAAAGGAAGATGATATCTGTCTGTAGTTGTGCAATTTTCTTCATGAGGTTGATGGACTCCACATGGACTCCTCCCGAGGGTCGAAATGACAGTCTGGAGCTATACATTGAATGCTTCTGCCGGCGTGCACAGGCAGAAATCGTGGAACCACAACATCGCTTGCCTCACAACCTAAGTCGTGCTGAACGCAATGCCATCCACAGCCTCAGAAACCACCCTGACATTATCATCAAAGAGGCTGATAAAGGAGGTGCCGTTGTCATCATGAACAGGTCTGACTACCAAAAGGAGGCCACCAGACAACTCTCCAATACCAAATTCTACAGGCCACTTCCCTCAGATCCCATTGAGGAATACACTAAACTACAGCATCTACTCAGGACACTCCCTACACTAACACCAGAAGAAATCAACATACCCCTAGAGCCCCGACCAGGGTTATTCTATCTACTACCCAAGATCCACAAACCCAGAAGTCCTGATGCCCCATCATCTCGGGCATTGGCACTCTCACTGAAGGACTGTCTGGATATATGGACTCTCTACTCAGACCCTATGCCACCAGCACTCCCAGCTATCTCCGTGACACCACTGACTTCCTGAGGAAACTACAATGCATTGGACACCTCCCAGAAAACACCATCCTAGCCACCATGGATGTAGAGACTCTCTACACAAACATCCCATAAACAGATGGAATACAAGCTGTCAGGAACACTATCCCTGATGATGCCACAGCACAACTGGCTGCTGAGCTCTGTGCCTTTATACTTACACACAACTATTTCAAATTTGATGACAATATATATCTCCAGATCAGTGGCACTGCTATGGGCACCCACATGGCCCCACAATATGCCAATATCTTTATGGCCGACCTGGAACAACGCTTCCTCAGCTCTTGTCCACTCACGCCCCTTCTCTACCTATGCTACATTGATGACATCTTCATCATTTGGACCCATGGGAAGGAGACTCTGGAAAAATTCCACCACGATTTCAACAGCTTCCACCCCACCATCAACCTCAGCCTGGACCAATCTACACGGGAGGTCCACTTTCTTGACACCACGGTGCAAATAAGTGACGGTAACATTAACACCACCCTATATCGAAAACCTACCGACCGCTATGCCTACCTTCATGCCTCCAGCTTCCATCCCGGACACATCACACGATCCATTGTCTACAGCCAAGCACTGAGGTACAACCGCATCTGCTCTAACCCCTCAGACAGAGACCAACACCTACAAAATCTCCACCAAGCATTCTCAAAACTACAATACCCGCACGAGGAAATAAGGAAACAGATCAACAGAGCCAGACATGTACCCAGAAGCCTCCTACTGCAAGACAAACCCAAGAAAGAAACCAACAGGACTCCACTGGCCATCACATACAGCCCCCAGCTAAAACCCCTCCAGCACATCATCAAGGATCTACAACCCATCCTGGACAATGATCCCACACTTTCACAGGCCTTGGGTGGCAGGCCAGTCCTTGCCCACAGACAACCTGCCAACCTGAAACATATTCTCACCAGTAACTGCACACCGCACCATAATAACTCTAGCTCAGGAACCAATCCATGCAACAAACCTCGATGCCAACTCTGCCCACATATCTACACCAGCGACACCATCACAGGACCTAACCAGATCAGCCACACCATCACTGGTTCATTCACCTGCACATCCACCAATGTAATATATGCCATCATATGCCAGCAATGCCCCTCTGCTATGTACAGCGGCCAAATTGGACAGTCTCTATGGAAAAGGATAAATGGACACTAATCAGACATTAGGAATGGCAATATACAAAAACCTGTAGGAGAGCACTTCAACCTCCCTGGCCACACTATAGCAGACCTTAAGGTGGCCATCCTGCAGCAAAAAAACTTCAGGACCAGACTTCAAAGAGAAACTGCTGAGCTTCAGTTCATCTGCAAATTTGACACCATCAGCTCAGGATTGAACAAAGACTGTGAATGGCTTGCCAACTACAGAACCAGTTTCTCCTCTCTTGGTTTTCACACCTCAACTGCTAGAACAGGGCCTCGTCCTCCCTGATTGAACTTACCTCATTATCTCTAGCTTGCTTGCTAGCATATATATACCTGCCCCTGGAAATTTCCACTACATGCATCTGAGGAAGTGGGTATTCACCCACGAAAGCTCATGCTCCAAAACGTCTGTTAGTCTATAAGGTGTCACAGGATTCTTCGCTGCTTTGGCTTTAAACACCTTGTTCTTTGCTTTAAGTAAGCTTTCTAGTCACTAGATGCTACTGATCATAGACTGTAGCCCAAAGCCCAGTCTCAGAATGGTGATTCCAATCTGAGAAAAGGGAAGATGGTGAGACCGTCACCTGAGGGAGTAAACTCAGAGACCAGGAAGGGCAGATGGAAATTAGCATGGTAACTGTGACTTTCCTTTCCTTCTCCCACCCCCCTACTCTCCACCTTTACTGGAAAGAGTGCAGGATTTTTTTTAAAATGTGATCATAAGAAAATGTATTTCATTCACCATTACTTTTACTCAACTTTTCTCAGATGTAAATAAATGGGAAAGTATGTTTCCCTGCTTTCACACTCTTACTTACTATTCTCAGTCCTTTTTCCAGTGGTTGGGAGCAGGGGGAGAGAGCAGAATTTTTTTAGTGCAAACTTTCAAAATAGGATTTTTCCTGTGAATTTTTTACAGGAGGAGATTTGGATTTTCTGACCAGTTCTACTGAGAAGCAGCTCTCCCGTGGCTCTGTTTTTCCTGTATTATTTTGATGAACACATTGTTCCTTTTTTCTGCCTCATCCATCTATTATACCCAGGATAACTCCTTGATACAGAATTGCTTTCCTCACAGCTCATAGTCCTGAAAGACGAGTCAAGGTGAGGACACTCTTTTTGTGCTAAAAACCATGAGGGATCCGGTGGCACCTTAAAGACTAACATTTATTTGGGCATAAGGTTTCGTGGATAAAAAACCCCACTTCTTTTTAACCATGAAAACTTATGCCCAAATAAATCTGTCAGTCTTTAAGGTACCACCAGACTCTTCATTGTTTTTTGTGGATACAGACTAACATGGCTACCCCTGTGATATTTTTGTGCAGTGGTTCTACAATGCATAGAAAGCTCCTAAAATATTTGACTGATCATCTAGACAAAGCAGAATGATCTAACATAAACAATCCCCTAGTGACCTTCTGAGTGTGATTACTGCATGAAGTTTTTGTTTTGTTTTGTTTTGTTTTTTAGAGATAACATTATATCCTGAGTATGTCAATGACTCATTACACTAGTATCTTTTTATAACACTATTATTTGATGGTCAAAGACCAATTTTGTGTATTGTATGCTAGCTGCTAGTTGGTATGTTTTAACTTTCCTGATGTAATTGTAGCCCTTTCACATATTTTCTCCAGATATAGGTTACATGAGCAAAAAAAGATTTAATAGAATCAATAGTTTTCTGCACAGTGAGCAAGATGGAATCAAAAGTCTCCTTACAGCTAAACAGAACTATGTGCACCACAGAAACCTACCCAAACATTTATTTATTTATTTATTTGGTAAAAATATGCCTAGGATATAATGCTTGAGCCTGTGTGCATGGACTTCAATTCCTCAGACAAATCCCTTTCATCACTAGCCCCCACACTCTGGCCTTCATTCTGAATACCGCCGATAAATGATTGTTATAAAGAATTAACAAAATGCATACCTAACTTTAAAGTATTACATTATCTTTCGGTGCTGATACCCTCTTTCCACTCTGTAAATCCCTTTTCCTTCCCAGGTTACTCAGGAGCAGGCAGCTCTCACCTATTGCTGGACATCTTACATCATTAAGGATAATGGAGTTCCTGGGGATCCCAGGTGGGTTAAGGTACTAGGCAGGAATGCTATAGTCATCGCTCTGCAATATCCCTCCCACTCCCATGTATATTTGTAGTTGGTGGTGCCTCCATGAGGACAGGCACTGTAAACACCTGTGGGTATACATCGGTTGCCTCATGATACAAAACAATACAAATAATGATGTAACTGAAAGCACTCATATTCACACCCCACACACTATTATTTTAATAATCTTTGTACAGAATATGCCTTGTAAGGTACCATTTGAAAACTAGAACTTGCTGGTCAATAATATCATGGTGAAATATATGTAGCAATATTATGTGTACATGTATGAATTCCCACCTTATGATGTTAGAAAATCTTCAAAACCACATAGTCCTGGTTAGGCAAAAGTTTTTAAAAAGGTTAATCTCAAAAAAGGAATGTGTGCTTACCTTAATTTATGTATAAATAGTAAAAATGGTCCTTTAGAGAGCAAGAGGGAGAAATGGCAAGAAACAAGGCAAATCTGCAGTTCAGCACACACAGGGTTTACCACTGAACTTCATATCACCTTCTTTACTGTTAAAATAAACTTTTATTTGAGGGATAATCCTCAGAAATATCCCCATTGAATGGTGACTAGACTATAATAGCAAGGGAGAACCACCACGCCTCCCTCAAAATCATTTCTCCTTCTCTTTCGCTTAAGAAGACAAAGAAATCAGCCTTTTGGCTCTGGAGGAGATCTGAACCTGAGAATTTGGACAGCAATGTTGTTGGGAACCTGTGGTAAGGATTTTACCTTGAACCAAGTCTAACTTTAGCATCTAGAAAGCATTTTATCTTTATTTCCCTTGCAACCATTTCTGACTTTAATGTCTTATACATGGTAGTCACTTAAAATCTGACTGTGTGTAATTAAATAAACATGTTATTTTTTTAACTGAAACTAATCCAGTGTTGTGTTTAAACTGAATTGCTTAGTAACACCAGCTAATATGGCAAACTATTGAATATTGACCCCTTACAGGACAATAGCCTCTACTATCTGAACTGCCTGGAAGAGGGCTGAACAGTGTATAACACATGTTTTGGGGAAAAATCAGGACTAGGAATTGTTGGGGCCACACTTCAAGGAGTAACCCAGGCTGGTGAAGGGTAACTGCAATGTTGTTGACAGGCTGCTTGGGTCATAGTTGCTGGGTCATGGCTGTAGCTATACTCATATACTCAAGCTGTGACCAGCATCCTGTTAGGCTGTTTGTGAGCAGCCCAGGTTGGGAGCTACAAAAGCAAAGCATTGTGGAGCACGCAAGATTGCAGGGGAGATCTGACACTACCCCTCACTTATGTGGATTGAACCCCAGAATGTGACAAATGGATCTTATACAGGCATTAAACACTTAAAATAGAACTAACACAAGTGTACTTTACATTTATCCTTCCAATATGCAGTGGAGAATGCAACAGATTAATGTTGGTTAAGCTGCATTAGTTCAGCTATTGGCTGCAGCTTTCTACAGAAACAAAAACATAACCAACACTCTTAGCATTATGCAGAGATCCACACCATCCCAGAGTGTACACTCTCCCTTACATTTTATAGTCCTGGGCCCTCTCCCGTGTTGGTGGGTGGGAGTTCAGCCCAGAAGTCCGTAAGTCTGGCAAAGGCAGTCCAGATGAAACATTAAGGAGTGGAGCAATTTTATATTGTGACCAGCATGTACTAGTGGGTAGTAACAGTTGTTGTATATTAGAGGGTTATAGCCAGTGATTCTGACTGTACAGTGTTTCCCTTCTTTTCTTCTTAGACTTAATCTAGCCACATCAAGTACTAACAATGTCTCTTCAACCCAGAGAACGTAGCACAAGGGCAACTCACTCTTTCCTCAGTCAAGCATGAGCCAAATTCAGATCTACTGTACAGCTAACAGTCTCTGGCTTCCACATGCAATACCTAGCTGGGGACGAGGAGTCTGTCAGCTGAGGCATAGAACTAACAAGTTGTCAACTGCAGTGTAATCTTAAACTGGGTCATGCATCTTCAACCATGGCAACTCAACAACAGGGCTCTGTCACAGCTTCCCCTTGCCCAAACCCCCAAAATGAGCACCAACCATATCTCAGTTTCAGGTCCCTTCCCTTCCTCCTTCCCCCAATAACCTCTCACCCAGGAAGCTCAGTCCAGTTCCAGAGAGTGCCCAACACTTTGTCATGGGATTTGTAGTCCTTCAAAGCCAGAATAGAGTACACAGAGATCTGTCTAAACAGAGTACCTCTGATAGAGTTCAGAAGGACCTCAAATAGGGGACTTCCTTACCTCCTACTATTTCCCTTTGCATATAGTCATCTCTTGTTATGTTGAGTCTAGGGCAAGGACCTATCATTTAGTGGTCTGTAAAGTATCACATACACTTGAAGTATTGTGTAGGTTAATATGAGTGTCAGTCATAATCACCACCCACACAGCTAGGTGGTGTACATCATTCAACCCTTCTGGGCTGCCTTTTACACACCACAGAAGTAAGCATGTAATCAAACAGAACCAATTGTTCTTCCAGTGTTAATTATAATAGTAATCAATATTTAGCACATGTAATGAGCTTTACCCATAGTAGAAGTAGTAAATATTAATATGAAGATAGTGTCCAGTGGCACCAGTAGGGATTAGGGCCTGTTTACTGAATCTGCACAAACACAAAAGAAACAGTATTTCCACCCTGATAGGCTTGCAATCTAGGAAACAGACAGACAAGGGGAGGGAAGGGGGATACAGCATACACGCAAATGAACAAAGGGAAGATTTTGCATACTTTAATCAAGTGTTAATCTTTAACTGAAAATAGGAGAAGGGATGAGTAAGAATAGGAAACAAAGGCTAGGAAAGGAAGGCAAAAAGAACAGTCACAACTATAGGTTTCAATGTGCTTTAACGGGGGAAGCTATGGCCTGATTTTCAGAGGTACTGAGCAATCAGAACATCTGAAAATCATGACATTCAGGTGCTAAATATGGATTTTAGGAATATCACTTTAAACTTTAAACACTCAGGTTTGAAAAAAATGCTTAACGTCGTAAGTTAGTGGCAGAATTGAAACAAGAAACTTAGGTTCTAGACCAGTAGTTCTCAAAGCCAGTCTGCCACTTGTTCAGGGAAAGCCTCTGGTGGGCTGGGCTGGTTTGTTTACCTGCTGCGTCCATGGGTTCAGCTGATTGCGGCTCCCACTGGCCGTGGTTCACTGCTCCAGGCCAATGGGGGCTGCGGGAAGGGCGGCCAGCATATCCCTCAGCCCACAGCCTCCATTGGCCTGGAGCAGTGAACTGCGGCCAGTGAGAGGCGTGATTGGCTGAACCTGCGGACTTGGCAGGCAAACAAACTGTCCCGACTTGCCAGGGGCTTTCCCCAAACAAGCGGTGGACTGGCTTAGAGAACCATTGGTCTAGACTACTAAAATTATCTTATCCACGCTTGTACAATCCAATGAAACAATATCTTAAAAAAACACAAGCACTGGATTGAGTTGTTAGTTACCCAGCTGAAGTTACCAGTTGTTTTCATGCAAGTATGAGGCAATTAAACCTTCCCAGAGTATTTGCAATGACTCTTTACTAAGGGTTCCAGTTTAGGTATTTCATTATAATTGGTTTAGCTTCTTTACCACTTTTGCTAAATAAACTTAAAATCACTCTGGATTCTTGAGTTCCTGTTAAATGTTAGCTACATTCATTCATAGATCAATGAAAACTAGTTATGCCATCCACCTATGCTTACTCTTTTGGTAATTAAAGTCATAAGTTGTTTTCACATTTACCCTGCCAGCATCTCTGTTGTAGGTAAGGACTCTACATGAGCTGAGGAGTGCCTTTGCAGATTTGAAAGTCACAAGTGCATTGTCATCTGAACCATAAGCAGACAGAAATTCTCTCAATGTAGCATTCCATTTAACAGAAGAGACAAAATCAACCCCTTTCTTCCAATGCTGAAGATTGAAAAATAAAATACAAGCTTCAAGATTTCAGTTTTCATCCTGTCATTTTAGTTTAGACAATCCCTTTCTAAAGATTTGGAAGGGGATTTTTTGGACTCAAGTAAAAAGTTTAATGTTTAACATGATGTTTAACATGTACCCATTACTGGCATACTGATAAGCATGAACATCATTAGATCATCAACTACTGGTTTCAACTATGTTTAATAAAAAATTGTCAGCAGCCGAAAGGTCCAGATGCAGGACTGAATTAACACTGTTATCCATATATGACAAGTGATTCACATGCATTAATAAAAGCATCCTCTACTTCAACCAATGACTTCTAATTTGTTTGAGTCTGAAGTGTTTAAAGTGAACATTAAAAGCATCCTGTTCAATATACAGTAACTCCTCAGTTAACATTGTAGTTATGTTCCTGAAAAATGCAACTTTAAATTAAATGATGTTAAACGAATCCAATTTCCCCATTATAATTAATGTAAATGGGGGGGTTAGGTTCCAGGGAATTTTTTTTCACCAGACAAAATACTATAATATATATATATATATATACACACACACACACACACACACACACACACACACACACACACACACACACACACACACACACACACACACAGAGTATAAGTTTTAAACAAACAATTTAATAATGGTACATAGTGATGATGATTGTGAAGCTTGGTTGAGGTGCAGAAGTCAGAGGGTGGGATATTTCCCAGGGAATGCCTTACTGCTAAATGATGAACTAACAATTGGCTGAGCCCTCAAGGATTAACTCTCATACTCTACAAGGCAGCAGAAATGGAGGTGGGGGGGAGACAGCATCGCAGACAGAGACACACACCATGTGTGAGTGAGATGTGCATATCTCCTTTAAGTACGCTGACCCTACTCTTAAGTACACTGCTTTGTTAATTAGATCAGCTTGCTGAGACCACAGTTGCTGCCAGCAAGCTCCCTCTGTCCTGACCCCTGTCCCCCCTGCTCTGTGGAAGATGGGCTAAGTGGGGTGCAGGGACGGGGGGGAGAGCGACAACCTGACAGCCCCCCTCTTTTCCCCCTCCCTCCCACACAGCAAGCATGGTCTTGGGGAGCAGCTCCAAGGAAGAGGGCAGGAGCAGCAGATGGCAGTCGGGGGAGCGACAGCTGAATTGCCAGCAATTGCTAGCCTGCTGGGCAGCTGTGCGCAGGGAACTTAGGGGAGCGGGGAGCTGATAAAGGGAGATGATGGGGGGCTGCCGGTCCATCCTGGTTCCAAGCCCCTGCCCCCCAGCTAACTGCAACTGGCTGCTCTTCCTGCATGCAGTGGACAAAGCAGGCAGCTGCAAAATGATGTTAAAGGGGAGCATTGCACAACTTTAAATGAGCGTGTTCCCTAATTGATCAGCAATGTAACAACAAAACAACGTTAAGCAGGACGCCTTTAAGTGAGGAGTTACTGTAAACATTACACCAGAAAGTAAGTCTATTATTTTCTTTACTGAAAATATTTACGAACATACAAATTCCTATATGCAGAACTGTCTAGTTCAGTTGGACCTCAAAAATTCAAGTAGTTCCAGGCAAGTGCACACCTGTACCCATGTGAAGCCCTGTTGAAGGGGATAACTTATACTTTTAATAGAGTAAAATCTCTTTACATTCTTTCTGCATTAAGGATTTGTACTGATCTTATTATATCAATGTAGTTACACCAATGTAAGTTTCCCATTAGCAAACAATACTACTTGTTTTGGGGTCAAGTGCAAACCGCGTAAACGAAGAAATCAACATGGCAGATTTCACCATGTTTGTTCCAAGAAGAAAAGGTTTTGCTGAGCTCTAACTTCGCTGTGTTTCAAAGGAACTAAAATTCTAAAGCACTGATAAAGATTCCTCATGCAGTAATTGCATGGAGAAAATAAAGATATGTCCACATTGAGCCTAACAAAGAGCCCCAGCAGTGAATCAACTGATTGGGGCTCATGAGGCTCATGGGGCTCATGAGTTTCACGCTATGAGGCTAAAAATATCAGTGTAGACATCTGGGTTCAGGTTGGAGCCAGATTCTGAAACCTGGCAAGGGTCTCGGTTCTCAGAGCCTGGCCTCAGCCCAAGCCCATACAGCTACACTGTTAATTTCAGCCTCATAGCATGAGCCTCATGGGCCTGAGTAAGTTGATCCAAGCTCTGAGACTCACTGCAGAAATGCTTTCTTCGCGGTGTAGACATAAAGCAAGATTTCAGGCCTATCTCCACGCTTTGTTAAGTACACTAGTAAATAGAGGGTTTTTTTTTAAGGATGATTTGTCACAGCAAATACACACGCACAGAAGTACAGTATTTAAATATAATTACAAATACACAGCAATCCCCCCCCACACACCCCTATTACTGGCATACAACTCCATAGCAAGAAGACATGAAGAGGAAACCCACACTAGAAATTAAGTTGTCTAGGAATCCACCTCCAGATTGAAAAAAATAATATATTCATCTATAAAACAGAATTAACAGGGAAAAATTAAAACTGCCACCAAAAGTAGTAAATGCATTTTCTGTCCCAACATACACAAAATAAAAAAAAGAAACAATTTTATATTGTTACTTTTTTTCTAATATAATTAACAAATATAAGTTAAGAGATATCCTATGATATAATACATTAAAAATAATTACTTCACACATTTAGCATTGCATTTCAAACATGTTCTTCCTTCCTTACCTAATTTTAAAGCCAGATATATTTATGTAGCAAATCAACATTTTACTTTGCAAAGTAAAGAAAGTAGAAATAGCTTTGTTATTTTAAATTTACTAGCGGTACAATACATGTGCCTTATTCCTATAAAATATTACAGGCACAAAAAATTGTTAATTGGCCTGAGGAGTGCAGTTCTCTCATTGTTTATATTATTTCTTTGTCATATCCTTAGTCATGTCAGTTTTCTGCAATACAAAGTTTGTGCTAATATATGCCTGTCATAAACAAAGAGTGCAGCTTTCATTGCTGTGGTGTAGACTGAAGGCTTTGTGGCAATTATTTTGACTATTTGCTGAACAGGTCAGCAATAATCATTGACAATTCTAATGTGACAACAAAGTCATGAAGAGAGAAATGAATTATTGCATGTATTACATTACAGAGAATTACCTCTTCTAGCACATTAATGAGAACAAAGCCAATATTACAAAGGATTTACTTAAGTATCAGAGGGGTATCTGTGTTAGTCTGAAACCACAAAAACAATGAGGAGTCTGGTGGCACCTTAAAGACTAAAAGATTTATTTGAGCATAAGCTTTCATGGATAAAAAAACCAAAACAAAACGAAAAAAAACTTCTTCAGATGCATGGAGTGAAAATTACACATACAGGCATAAATATACTGGCTTCCGCAGATGTGTACAGGCTGAAATTGTGAACAAACAGCATCACTTCCCCCATAACCTCAGCCATACAGAACACAACGCCATCCATAGGCTCAGAAAAAACTCTGACATTATAATCAAAGGAGCCAACAAAGGAGATGCTATAGTCATCATGAACAGGTCGGATTATGAACAGGAGGCTGCCAGGCAACTCTCCAACATCACAGTCTACAAGCCACTATCCTCCAATCCCACTCGTAGTACTAAAAGAAACTACACCATCTCCTCAAGAAACTCCCTGCTATAGCACAGGAACAAATCTACGTAGACAGACCCCCTAGAGCCCCAACCAGGGTATTCTATCTGCTGTTCAAGATCCATAAACTTGGAAATCCTGGATGCCCAATCATCTCAAGCACTGGCACTCTTACATTAGGATTATCTGGCTATTTGGACTCTCTCCTCAGGCACTACACTACCAGGACCCCTAGCTATCTTCGAGACACCACCAAATTCCTGAGGAAACTACAATGCATTGGTGATCCTCCTGAAAACACCATGCTGGCCACCATGGATGTAGAAACTCTTTACTCCAATATTCTACACGAGGATGGACTACAAACTGTCAGGAACAGTATCACTGATGAGGCCACGGCACACCTGGTGACTGAGCTTTACAACTTTGTCCTCACTCACAACTATTTCAGATTTGGGACAACTTATGCCTTCAAGACAGTGGCACTGCTATGGGTACCCGCATGGCCCCACAGTATGCCAACATTTTTATAGCTGATTTAAAATAATGCTTCCTCAGCTCTCGTCCCCTAGCGCTGTTGCCTACTCCGTCCTCATATCTACTCTAGTGACACCATCAGAGGACCCAACTCCATCAGCCATACCATCAGAAGCTCATTCACCTTCACATCTACTAATGTGATATATGCCATCATGTGCCAGCAATGCCCTTCTGCCATGTACATTGGCCAGATCAGACATCAGGATGATAACATACAAAAGCCAGTAGGAGAACACTCCAGTCTCCCTGGACATTCAATAACAGATTTAAAAGTAGCCATCCTTCAACAATAATAACAAAAAACCTTCACAAACAGACTTCAAAGAGAAACTGTAGAGCTACAATTTATTTGCAAACTTAACACCATTAATTTGGGGTTGAATAGGGTCTGGGAGTGGCTGGCACACTACAAAAGCAATTTTTCCTCTCTTGGTATTGACACCTTCTCATCAATTATTGGGAGTGGACTACATCCACCCACTGAATAGACTTTGTCAATACTAATTCTCCACTTGTAAGATAACTTCTCTCTCATCATGTGCCAAAGGATTTAGTTGCTTAGTATGACTATTTCCAGAAACACAGAATCACTATGCTGAATATGTACATTTGAGCTTTCATCAAAGAAAAAAATATAACATATTTACCATTTGTAGCTTACTAATAAGTGCGTTATACACACAGTCTGAATATATCATGCTATATCTTCTGTGAATCTGGGTTTTAAAAAAAGAAACTGAAGGTTTACAGTCTTTACAGAAAAGGATAAATGGACACAAATCAGATATTAGGAATGGTAGTATACAAAAATTTGTAGGAGAACACTTCAACTTCCCTGGCCACACTATAGCAGACCTTACGGTGGCCATCCTGCAGCAAAAAAACTTCAGGACCAGACTTCAAAGAGAAACTGCTGAGCTTCAGTTCATCTGCAAATTTGACACCATCAGCTCAGGATTGAACAAAGACTGTGAATGGCTTGCCAACTACAGAACCAGTTTCTCCTCTCTTGGTTTTCACACCTCAACTGCTAGAACAGGGCCCCATCCTCCCTAATTGAACTAACCTTGTTATCTCTAGCTTGCCTGCATATATATACCTGCCCCTGGAAATTTCCACTACATGCATCTGATGAATTGGGTATTCACCCGCGAAAGCTCATGCTCCAAAACGTCTGTTAGTCTATAAGGTGCCACAGGATTCTTTGCTGCTTTTAAGGTTTACAGGAGGCTTATTCCAAGCAATGACTTGGCCTGGGTACTGCAGAAAGTCTTGAAATGAATGTGCAATTTCTTGTCATCTGTAAAAGTGGTAACTTTGGGTTGTCCCTTGAAGGGATGTCTTCTCATTGCTCACGGATACACCAGGGAAAGGCCAGCCAGTTCTTCCTTAATACATTGTGTAGGTTGCAGTTGTTCACTCTTCCAGATCAAAGGCAGTTGGTTGTGAGATGGGGTAGCTTTGGGAATGGGAGATTTTGTTTCAATCTGGGTAACACCTGTGGTGGCCCAGAGTTGAGCTTCTAGTCATATGAAATACAGAGCCAGAAGAAACATGCCTGGTTTTGCATTACACATATTGACCTTGCTAGCAACAACACCTATAGTTATAGTTGTCTAATATTTGCCATTGTAAGACACTGTTGTCAATTGCTTAGGGCACTGGCAAAAATTAACCATTAGGTTGAAATTGTCCACACGAGTTCTCTGCCTCAAACTGATTTTCTTTTATTTTTTTGATGGAGGGAGGAGGAAATGTCAGTAAAATGGTTCAGCATTTCTGAGAAAAGTGAGACCATAAGAATGGCCATAATGAGTCAGACCAATGGTCCGTGTAGCCCAGTATCCTGTCTTCTGACAAAGGTCAGTGCCAGATGGTTCAGAAGGAATGTGCAGACCAGGTAATCATCAAATGATTCATCCCCTGCCATCCATTCTCAGCTTCTCGCAAAGAGAGGCTAGGGACACCATCCCTGCTGGGCTAATAGCCATTGATGAACCTATCCTCTATGAACTTATCTAGTTCTTTTTTTAACCCTGTTATGGGCTTGGCCTTCACAACACCCTATGACAAATAGTTCCACAGGTTGACTGTGCACCATGAGAAGAAATACTTCCTTTTGTTTGTTTTAAATCTGCTTCATATTTATTTCATTTGGTGATCCCCTGTTCTTGTGTTATGATAGAGTAAATAACATTTCCTTATTTA
This sequence comes from Gopherus evgoodei, assembly GCF_007399415.2. Lineage (NCBI taxonomy): Eukaryota > Metazoa > Chordata > Testudines > Testudinidae > Gopherus > Gopherus evgoodei. The sequence continues at coordinate 84,611,559 of NC_044322.1, read as the reverse complement.
CTTTCGCCACACCAGTCATTCTTTACATCTCTATCATAATTCCCCCTTAATCGTCTCTTTTCCAAGATGAAAAGTCCCAGTTTTATTAATCTGTCCTCATATGAAAGCTGTTGCCCTTTTCTGTAACTTTTCCAATTCTAATATATATTTTTTGAGATGGGGAGACCACATCTGCATACTGTATTCAAGATGTGGGTGTACTATGGATTTATATAGAGGCAATAGGATATTTTCTGTCTTATTATGTATTCCTTTCCTAATGATTCCAAGCATTGGGTTAGCTTTTTTGACTACCACTGCACATTTAGTGGACGTTTTCAGCAAAATATTCATGATGATTCCAAGATCTCTTTCCTGAGTGGTAATTTAGACCACATCATTTTTATATGTATAGTTGGGATTATGATTTCAAACCTGCATTACTTCACATTTATCAAAATTGAATTTAATCTGCAATTTGTTGCCCATTCACCCAGTTTTGTGAGATCCTTTTGTAATCTGCTTTGGACTTAACTATCTCGAGCAGTTTTGTATCATCTGCAGATTTTCCCACCTCACTGTTTGCCCCTTTTTCCTGATAATTTATGAATATGTTGAACAGTACTGGTCCCAGTACAGACCTCTGAGGGACACCACTATTTACCTCTCTCCAGTCTGAAAACTGACCATTTATTCCTGTCCTTTGTTTCCTGTCTTTTAACCAGTTACTGATCCATGAGAAGACCTTTCCTCTTATTCCATGACAGCTTACTTTGCTATAGAGCAGGGGTTCCCAAATGTGGTTCGCAGCTTGTTCAGCGTAAGCCCCTGGTGGGCCGTGAGATGCTTTGTTTACCTAAGCATCTGCAGGTACAGGCGCTTCAGCTCCCAGTGGCTGCAGTTTGCTGTTCCCTGTCAATGAGAGTTGTGGGAAGTGGCGCGGAACTGGCCATTACTTCCTGCAGCTCCCATTGGCTAGGAATGGCAAACCGTGACCATTGGGAGCTGTGAATAGCCGTGCCTGTGGGACGCTAAGGTAAACAAAGTGTCTCGTGGCCTGCCAGAGGCTTACCCTAAAGAAACCATGAACCAAGTTTAGGAACCCCTTCTTTAGAGCCTTTTGTGAGGGACCTTGTCAAAGGCATGCTGAAAATCTAAGTGCACTGTATCTACTGGATCACCCTTGTCCACATGCTTATTGACCCCCTCAATGAATTCTAGTAGATTGGTGAAGCACAATTTCCCTTTACAAAAACTATATTGACTCTTCCTCAACAAATCATGTTCACCTATGTGTCTGACAATTCTGGTCTATACTACAGTTTCAACCAATTTGCCCAGTCATTAAGTTAAGCTTAGTGGCCTGTAATTGCCAGGATCACCTCTGGAGCCTTTTTAAAAAAAATGCTGTCACATTAGCTATCCTCCAGTCACCTGGTACAGATGCTGATAGGTTACATACCACAGTTAGTAGTTCTGAAGCAAAGCTCTAGTGCCATCATGCTCTGGAACAGGGAGTTGAAGTTTAGTGGGGTAGGAAAGGACTGTAACTATGTGTTCAAGGATGTGCTTTTTCATGTCCCCATGAAACTCTACCCAATTTGGCAGAGTTATAAGCCTCTGAAAACTTTAGCATGTGGTCCATAGAAAACTGTTGGAAGCTGACAGCAAGAGTTGCCAAAAATAATATCTGCACTGAACAGTCAACCCCAAGGCTGTAGGGGCTGAGCTGGACTTTCCCTGTAACTGATCCTCCATGCAGCTGAGGGCTGCTGTGATGCCAGAACAGAGAGTGTCTTGTGCCATAAGTGAGCAGAACGGAACCAGAAGACAAGGTAATGGGAAGCGGGTGCAGTTTTGGTGTGTAAAAAGTTGTCACAGGCCTTTCTGTACTTTCCACTTCACCCTCACAAAAGCCTCCAGCCTCTAGGTATCTCTAATTGTTCCAACCCTGCAGATAACTCAGGGAGGAATGGGAGAGGGAAAGATTTGGTTCAACAAGATGGAATTTCTATTTTTTCAGTTTGCTTTTTTAAGATCTAGGGATGGGATTCACAATGGAACTTAAGTAATGTGATCCACAAAGCCTGAGTTAGGCACCTAGGTGCCTATACAATGAATGGGGAAAGATAGGTGCCTTAAGATAGGTTCCACAAAACCAACACAATAGATAGGGAGTCACATATGGTAGTCAGTGGAAGATGTCATCCGGAGAGGTATGCCCTATGCCCTGCCATTCCTATCTGTAAAATGAGGGGAAATAGTCTTTTAGTAGCCTAAGTTGCATGCTGGGGACTGAAGCAGTTGGTAGGCTCAGAAGCTGTCTTACAAAATAGGGCAGGAGTCGACAACCTCTGGCACACAGCTCGCCAGAGTAAGTACCCTGGCGGGCCAGGCCAGTTTGTTTACCTGCCACGTCTGCAGGTTCGGCTGACCACAGCTCCCACTGTCCATGGTTCACTGTCCCACACCAATGGGGGCTGCGGGAAGCACTGTGGACTGAAGGATGTGCTGGCCACGGCTTCCCACCACCCCCATTGGCCTGGGATGGCAAACCACAGCCAGTGAGAGCTGCAGCTGGCCAAACCTTCTGATGCAGCAGGTAAACAAACTGGCCTGGCCCGCTAGGGTACTTACAGAGGCGAGCCGTGTGCCAGAGTTTGCCGACTCCTGAGATACGGCCTCTCAGGGGAGTTCACACAAAACAGCCATGGAGGGTATGGAAATATGTCCTTTGTAACTTTTTGCCTAGTGGTTAGGTTATTCACTAGGATGTGGGAGAATAGTGGTTCAAGTCCTCCATCTTCCTGATGAGAAGGTCTGAACAGGGATCAACCACCTCTCATCTGAGTGCCCTAACCACTGGGCTTTAGTATAATTCTTTCTTTGGCCCAATTAATATTTAATTATTCAAGGATTTAAATTAAAGTAGAAAAACTTCAATAGAAAATATTGAGGGAGCCTCACATCATACTATCCCACAGTCAAGTTGCTAGTGCACTGCCCTGAGAAGTGGAAGCTCCCTGTTCAAATTCCTTCTCTCCCTCAGAAGGAATGGAGTGGAGGGCCTTGAACCCAGCATTTCCTACATTGTAGGACATAAGGGAAGGTACTACTACTGTGTGAAGTCCTCTGTGGTACCTGATCCAGTAAATATTGGACTGCTTCAGGCAATTTAGCACTTGAATGCCTACATTTCCCAGTTCATGAATCACTCTTGGCCTTAAGCAGGAGGTAGGCACCTGAGTGCCTAGACAGAGACAGCAGTGTGCATGCCCAGAGGCAGAAACTTAGGTGTCCAAGGGACTTTTATTGCAAAAAAACTTGATTGCTGACAGGTTTCAGGAGAAGGTTTGTGGATCACAGTGGAGTCAAAACTGGAACTTGCATGCCTAAACCAGAAACATAGGACCTTAAGTGTCTACCCTAGGAAACTGGAAACAAAGAATTACTTGCAAAGAATGTTAAGTTTGCAAACTCAAACACTCAAAAATCAGGAGAGGCTAGAATTAAAGTTGGCTATGGGTTGTGTAAGGAACATAGCCATTGGTTCTGTAAGCTCCCTCCCTAATTTGTTGCAGATTTTTAAAGTTGTTTAACAGGTGAAGGAGGGACTCACAGGAAGAGAAAGTATAGCTTTGTTGTTAAGGCAGTTGAATGCCAAAATGGAAAATTGGACTCTCTCCCTGCTTCTTCCATAGACTTTGACATGATGATGTACAAGTTACTGAATTCACAGATGAGCACTCATTGTGTATTCCTCATATTCTAGGTGTTCAAACTGGAGGTGTCATTTGCAGAAGTGCTGAGCGTTCACAACTGAATGAGAGCTGTGCTTTGAACATATAAAGTATTTAAAAAATGCTAAGTACTTTGCAGGAAAAAAACACCTCTAAGCATTAAAAACTGGGCATCCCAAATTAGTTGATAATTTTGCCCTTGTTCTCTGCTTCAGGTCCCAATCTGTAAATTGGAATAATGCCTCCTTACCTGACAAGGGTATTGTAAGGATGAATTCCTAAGCATTTGGGAAGTGCTTTCACTACAGTGATGAGTGCCACAGAAAAGACTATGAGAAAGTTAATAAATGTTCATTCGATTGAGAATTTAAAAGATGTGAAGAAAATAAAGCCTGGGGCCACATACTGAATAAAAAGGGTAAAGAGAAATACATACTAGGTACCTGTTCAATGAGCATTGCCCATTCTGTGCACTGAATGAGTCATGGGTTCTGAGGGAAAAAATAAACTAGTATGTGATCATGTAAAGAGACTGTATCATAATGCATATGAAGGGGTATGTATGTGTGAGGGAATTAAGGCAACCTTAATTTGTGACATTTCCTAATGTTTGAATGCCTGAGCATTCTTTTGCTGTAGTTTTTGGTATGTAATTAGTAAATATATTATAGAATACCACTCAGTACCTGTACCTGTTGGAAGAAGCCCACCAGCTCCCCTGCCCATAATGGAACTTCATAGAGCTTATATTAGATCCTTCAGGAAGAGTTTATCCCTCTTAGATAAATATTCATACATTATATCTTTGGATTCTTTTATGAAAGTTCTTCATTGCAGTATGTCAAAAGCTTCCTAAAAGTTTGATAATTTATCTTCAACTTATATAGGGAATCTAGGAAACCTAACTCAGGGTTTCTGTATTCCACTGAGTGGCTAGCATCCAGAAGTTGCAAAGCCTAAAGACTTGTCTTCACACAGAGTGCTGTAGTGCTTTAGTGAAGATGCTACTAAGCGAAAAACTTGAAATGTCAGTGTAGTTAATCTACTTTCTGAACAGGGTTAGTTACAACAGGTGGTAACTGTGGGTTAGTTATAACAGGTGCGGATTTTTTACATGCCTGAGCAACATAATCTACTGATATAGGTCTGTAGTGTAGCCTTGGCCCAAGTCCCTTTGTGAATTTGGGTCTGAGTTAGTTGAACTCTGGTATAGTCTGGAAAAAATAAAACTTTGCTTGTCACATTTAGTAAGGATTGTCATACAGCTGCATTGCCCCCAAAGCAGCTTCTCTCAGAGTGAGGAGATGGAAATTACTTCCTCCTTCTTATTGGTTCAGTTGTACTGGCCTGTATGTTGTGCTGAGAAGGGAGAGAGAGTTCAAAAAGAAGTTGTAGCTGTTCCCCATAACTCTCCAATCATTTACTCAGCTACCTGGATGGACAAAGATTAGCAACCTGTGGAACTTGTTCTTATCCTTCCCCACACACAGAGCACATAGGGCAATGAGGTAAGGAGGTCATGGAGGAAGTAAGGTCCTTCCCTTTGTCCTCCCACAACCTTCTATAGTCTTATAGAACAAGTCACATTGTTACTCTTTGGACTGCTCTACACTACCGCAGTAAATTGATCTAACTTATGCAACTTCAGTTACATGAATAATGTAACTGAAGTCGACATAGTTAGATCCAGCTACTATGGTGGCTACACTGCACTTTGACAATGGGAGAGCATCTCCTGTTGACTTCCCTTACACTTCTCAGGGAGGTGAAGTACACAAATTGATGGGAGAGTGCTCTCTCATCAATTTAGCATGTCTTAACCAGACATGCTAAATTGGCACTCGCTGCATCGATTGCAGCAGTGCTAATCTACCAGTAAGAGTAGACATGCCAATAGTATCTGCCAGTTTCTAGGCCCCAACAATCAGTTGTGAAAGAGACAACAGTGTTGTTTAGCTGGAGTAATCATTTTATACCATTTGTTTGCAAACCAGTGAGCCATGACCAATATTTTTTTTCTGCTATACTAACCAATTTGAGATTATTTGCATCTTTTTTGCAGCTGTTGCTATTTACATACACATAGATTATGCACAGAGGCTGTACTGAAGCACCTTCTGTAATGAGAATCCCTTATTTCCAGAGAATAATAATTAATTTGCTTTCAGGACAAGACAAAGTAGCTTAATTTTAAAAGCAGCCAGAGTTTAGTCCTTTGCTGAGTTAGAAAATGTATATAAACTAAGTACTATAGTAGAGTCAATATTGATTATTAGAGCAAAGATATTCTACTTGAAGCATTAAAACTTTTGATTATGGTAAATTTTATCATTATAATCGTTAATCACTTGCTAAAATGATAGAATATTTATGTAGAATTAAAGTGTCTCTACAATGGAACCACTTAAAGAAAAATGGCACTTCACTGATGCAGCTGAGATGGCAACTTGAGGAACAGAGTAGTGCTATTTTAGCAATTTTCTTGTATAACTAATAGTTCATTATTGTCTGTATACAGACACTTTTAAATCTCTTGCACAATATGAAATCATGTCTCACCCTATGAATGCCATTTTCACTTCTTTTTAAGTGCTTTCTTCTTTAAATACAATGGATATTTATACAGATATGTGGAAAGATTAATCATAAAACATTTACAGATACAAAAAAAAGTTAGAGTTAACCCCCTTTCAAGAATCTTAAGTCTACAGAGGAGGAGAAGAGACCAAGTTAGGACTAACAAATCTAAATGTATCCCTGATGTACATAGGAACATAGGAATTGCCTTACTCTGTCATACCAGTGGTCCTTCTAGTCCAGTGTCTGGTCTCTGACACTGGCAAAAATAACTACAACAGGTATTATGCATTAACCCAAAATGGAAATTTTCCTTGTAACTCTTAGTTTGATTTATTCCATAAAATAAACCAAACATGATGTACATGTTTTTAAATCCTTATAACTTTCCCAAGTTAATTCTGTTAATTTAGAGTCTAATAATTTTAAGAGTAGTTCAATTACCTATATTTACCACTGGTGTAATTTCACTGACTTCTGTGAAATTATACCAGAAATTATTTTATGCCATTGTGGGTTGCTTAAACTTGATGATTTACATGGTTAGCTTGTGAATGGCAAGATAGTTAAGATTTTTAACAAGGTGGCTACAACTTTTATCATGCAAATCAAAACAAGATGACTCCTAAAGAATCTGTTCTGGCAGTAGTGAAATGATAGGGATATGAGGGGAAACACTGTCACCAGCCTTCTCCTCTTCCTTTCAATACTCACCTTGAGAGCATCACAAATGGCCTAACTAACTACTTCAACTCAGGGCATATCAGGCCCATGCAATACTAATGTCTATGAACCCATGCAGGCTATTGCAGGAGAACACCTCATACGTGGTTGTGACAATTCAAACATTGCTGTGAATCAGACCATCCTTGTTAAAGAAAGTGGGTAGATGCTTAATTTGCAGAGTTCCCTATGGGCCTGGTTATATGTAGTAATAAACCCTGCAAAAGTTAAAAGCTAATAAGTATGTGGCATATATATATATATATATATATATATATATATATATATATATATATATATATATATGAAGACTGAAGATTTGGTTGCATAATGTAGAGTTACCCAATACCTATATGCTCAGCCCAGCCCCCAATCATACTTCACTTGATTAGCACAAAAATTCCATTGAAACTATACTGCCCATACTCAGTGAAAACTCTGGGGTGAAGAACAGGGCTTGTATACAGCTTTTGAACTGGTGTAGCAAATGCTCCCTATAGCCATACCGGTAAATGTGGTCAAGAAATCCTTCTTTAGTGCTGGTTATTATGGGTCCTCCCTCCCCCGCAGCCTCCTTTGAAATCCCCATTGTTGGTGAACAGGATATGCCTGTTCCTTGAACAGGTATACTAGGAGCCAAAGGGCCTTCTGTGTCACACATTGTTTCTAGCATACTCACATAGTGGGAGGCATAATTTAGCCATAACAGAGACATAAGAAACACAGTGAACAGATTTTATAATAATCTACTAAGTTATTCCTAGTAAATATTACAAATTTGACATGCCTACATTTCTCAGAAGCACACGAACACTAGAAAATTGGGATTTCACAGCACAAACTTGTGTCAACTTCTATATAATATACCAGCTCTGTTTGCTACAAGAAGAAGGGCGCTCCTGCTTTTCCTGTACAGTCTAGAAAATACAGAATTTCATGGATGTCTTTCAAATTTATTTATGATAAACAAATAGATATTGAAATATTTGGACAATGCAATAAATATAATTATTTTTTAGCCACTGAGACTAATAAGTGAGTAATAATTTAGGAGAAAAGGAGATTAACTAGAGGGAAATAATTCATGACAAATATATGAACTGGATTTTCCGTCCCAAAATGAATCCTTTGTGTCTGTGTACAGCAAATATGAGTGAAATGGTAAGCAAATACAGCACTATAGCTGGTTTTATTTATTAGGAGCTCCAATCCCGCAAGGTCACTAGGGTGATATAACATATTCAGTGGCATATTATGACAATGACATGGAGTAGAATTTAGCCTTTGAGGTGCTTCTGTATTTTAATAGGGAGTTTTCTAAATTAACTAGACCGGCATGTAGTGGGACCTTTGACACTGAATTGCACATAGAAATGCTTAGGCTAAAGTTTGCTTGTTTCCCTTCAGGGTTTTTTTTTTTTTTTAAGGACAGGTCATTGCTGGGGACATATTGCAGCATACTGTTTGTTTAGGCTGTTGTTCTGCACGTTACAGTTGATGAAATAGCTAGATTTTATTGTTTCTCCATAAAGAAAACCAAGATGATACTCCATCTGAAATGACTTATGTCTTCATTACCAAAAAGAAAAGTTTTTTTTCAGCCAGATAGCTAAAATGTACTGATTAACTTGTTGTAAAATCCTAGTGGAGACAAGGCATAGATAGTTTTAATTACAGTGTAGCTAGGTGAGGTCAATGTGATAGCCTCCCCTACCTGGATTTTACCTGTGTTTTGTCTCCACTAAAAATTTTCAGTGAGATAACTATCATGCATTAACTGTCTTGTTGTAACACACATCTTTTTGGCCATAAAAACATAACATTAGATCAACAACAATCAAGAGGACAAAAAACAGACAGGAGTGTTAGCAGGAATGGTTCAGTTCTGCTGTTAGCCAGGACGCTGTCTGGAGGTTGCTGTGCCTATAAGTGCCTTAATGGGGATAAATGTTCAATTTTCTCTCCTTCAGTTTCAGCCAGTCACTCACGGAGCTTTTAGATAAGTTAGCAGAATTTTTTGCTCCAACCTATGTTTTCATTCCTGGCTGGGGAAGACCTGAGGAACAGTGCTGGATCCTTTTCTAGTGGAGTTTATCAACATCTTTTTTTGTAGAAGGCTGGTTGCAACTACTTTAGAGGAAGCTAATGCAGTGCATGGGAGCTGCTGAGTGCTCGGCACTTTTGAAAACCAGGATACTTATTTTGGAGTCTAACTTTAATCACTCGTTTCTGGAAATTGTGGCCATATTTTAGATAGACTATGATAAACAATTGACAAAAGCAGTAGAAATGGACAGCCTGATACTAAGTTTGCTTATGCTGTAGAAATCAGGAGTGGCCTTTTTGAAGTCATCACCATTGCACTGGTGTAAGTGAGATTGGAATCAAGCTCAAAATATTGAAATGCTAGCTACAATTTATCTATAGCAAAAGGAATCTATATTATAACTTTTATTGCTGTATGATTAATCTTTTTAAAACACGTGGACATCTATTTTTATATAGCAAAGGCAAAGTTTCAAATTTTAAAAGGAATCTTACATACCTCTGGTATGTATCCAGCCATTTTGGTCCACTAGTTACAGTATTTGCAATTAAAATTAAGCAACAAGTTACTAAATATTTTGTCGCAGTAGCTTACTTTGACACTGTAATAATATTGACACCATAATAGAGACTGAACAGGAAGACAGAAAATTGCTAGTGATCTTTGTCTCCATTAACCTTATGCTAAGATGATTTCAGTTGATTAAAGCTGTTTTCCATTACTTGAGAATTGTTGCAAGACATTTACTTTAAACATTCTGAGACATGTACCTTTCATTTCATACACACTAGGTTATTATGGCAAAAGTCCCTTACACGGAGAATTTGGCAGTTTCAGATTGTGGAGTTCATCTTTCAAATTGAGTTAAGTGTACAAATAACTACCTACAGGTACACTGTAGTTTGAATCAACATGTGTGGAGGGAAAGCAGTACTTCTATGGAATTATGGACGATAGCTACTGAAAAGAAGTATTTTACTTTTAAGTGGTTTAGAAACCAGGAAAAATTGCATGAGCTTATTCATAATATACTTGAATGACTTGACTCCTAGTTGTGCTATAAGTTTTCAGTGCTAGAGTATGAAGCCACCTGTTACCTGAGGTGGTTCTACCAACAAGTATGTCAGAACTTTTTGCTTTGGAATATTCTTTGACATTCATCATGATTCATGTGTTCATGAAAATCACAGTTCAGAATATATCGTTCTGATACTCTTTTTTTTGCTATTTTATTGTTTTAAGGTCATGATTTTATTTCAAGTCATCCTAGGTTTAGGTTTGGGTTTTTCTTTTCCTTTTTTTTTTCTTATGGCTCCTTTGTTTTTTTGAAGAGGAGTTTATTATAGTTTTAAGGATTCTCTGAAAAAGACTGTAGTCTATAGGCGGATAGGAGGACATACCATAACCAGAGAAGGACCTGAACTGCAAGGTTTGGACTTTGATCCAAAGTTTGAAGAAAATAGGACCTGCAATTTTGGTTTGAACTCATCATTCTACTCATAGCTCATAGCACCTTTTGGTGAAAAGACAGGAAAAGAGACCAGGAGACCTGTGTTTTCTTCCCTTTTCTATTACAAATTTCTTGTGTGGCCCTTAAGTCATATAGGATCTGTCTCAATTTCCCTAGCTCTAAATAAGGATAATATTTCACCTACCTATTGTGAAATTTAAGGTGTTTTTTGAGGTGATTAAATACTGTAATAGTGAATACAATGGAAAAATAGATATTGTTAAATGAAATACTTAGAGCTGGCACCTTGGCCACCTTTGATTCTCAAAACCTGAGCAAGCATGTTGGTGAAACGTTGACTGACTGATTTTTATCAATTGCACTAACTCTTTTGAAAAAAAAAATACTGCAGATTGTCTGGAAAATGAATTAAGCCACTGAAGTTTCACCTTCAAGAGTTAGCCAGAATCAGTTCTTTAACATTTAATGCTTTTACTTGATAGTCTCAACACTTGTCCAATATGGACATTAATTCATATCACCATGTACTCTATCTTAATATAACTTAGAAGGAAGGACAGTTTTTGTGTAGGCAGATCACGAATGGTGTGCATTGACATAGCTGTAGGGAATTTTGATACAGCATGTGATTTTGTTTCTAAACACAGTTGTCATTTCCTCATAAAAACAATTTAAGTTGCACATTAGATAACAGAAATGCCAGTGGCATTACATAATTCAAGAGAGAGATTATTAAAAGTGCTGAGACAACAAGGTAGCCTGCTAGTATTCAGCATATTCCCAGGTAAAGGAGTATTAGAGTATATTTGTAGATGGTCAGGCAGTTCAGAAATACTGGATACCAGCACAGCTTCTTTTGAAGAAACTGGTGGAATGGCAGAGGAGAATTTGACATATTGAATACATGTTCTTTCCCAGGCCCTGAGACAGTGTGTTTGCCAATATCAAGAGCAACAAAGCTAAACCTGAAGAGGCAGCAGGCATATTTGAATGAATAAAAAGCGATTTACAGGAAAGAACACCCCATGCGGCGCCCATATTTGTAAAAAACAAAGTAAATTGAATATCTGAATTAAAATAACCAAAAAGTTTCAGTTTCACAAAAACTGTTGCATTTTTGAATTTTTTTTTCATCCTCATTCAAGATGAAACACCAACAACATTGAATTATTTTTTTGTGGAAGTGAAAGTTTATAAGATTTCATTTCAGAAACCCTGAAACATTCCCTCTATGGTAACATTCTAGTGTTTCCAAAACAAAACATTCTCCCTGATATCCTTGGCAAGCTAATTTGGACTAAAGACCATTGGAAGTCCTCCTTCTGAGTAGGCTGTCCTACAGGAAGCCCCAGCAGGCGGGTAGCCTAGACTTCCTGATAGTTTCCTCAGGGACTGCTGATAAGCATGGGAGATGTGGAGCTAAAAATGAATTTCCAACATTTTCTGCCAGAACTGAAATTTTCTCACAGAAAGTTTCGATCTTTCTGTTGGAAAATCATTCTGATAGAAAATTCTTGACTATATCTATTCTTTAGTTTACTCAGCATTAGAGAGGACTATAAGGAATTCCAGAGAGATCTAAACAAACTAGGGCAACCCAATCATAAATGAAATTCAAAACCAATAAATTCAGAGTAATGTACAAGGGAGGGAGGGTAAAATGTAAACTACTCGTACACCGTACAAAGTTCTAAATTAGCAGCATTGATTCAAGAAAGGGATCTGGACATCTGTGTAGATAGCTCAAGGAAGACCACTGTTTGATGTGCAACTGCAGTCAAAAAAGTTAACAGGATATTAGAATGTGTAAAGAATAGGATGGCAAATAATATGGAGAATATTATAATGCATTTATAGAAATCAGTGGTGCAGCCTCATTTAGAATACTGTGTATAATACACCCCATCTCTCAAGGGATATGGTAGAACTTGAGGAGATTTCACAGAAAGGTAAAAAGAACGATCAAGGACACAGAAAGACTACCATATGAAGAAAGATTGGGATAATTTACCTCAGAAAGCAGATGAATCAAAAGAGGCATGATCACACTATAGAATACTGAATGATATAGAGGAAGATTGAGAATTTTTGTGCTGCATGTCTCATGAGGAAAAGGGGACATTCAGTGAAACTGAAAGGTGTGAAATTTAAAATGAATAAAAAGTAAATACTTTTTCCACACACCTTATTATTAAACTGCAGAACTCATTGCCATAGTGAGTCATTGAGGCCAAGAATTAACAAGATTTAAGAAAATGGATTGGACATTTATATGGCTATGAAGAATAATCAAATTTGTTTTAATTAATAAAATGTTTGAGGAAAGCATATTAGCCTCAGGCTTCACTGCTTAATCCAGCCTCTTATAAATGATCCAGATGAGAATTTATGTGAGGGACACATTGGCCCATACCTGCCTTCTGCAGCATCTTTACTCCATCCTTTGAAGTATGTGGTGCTGGACACTGTAAGAGACAGGATACTGGACTAATTGGACTTCTGGTCTGGTCCACTCTGGAAACTTGTATGTTTCTATATAACTATTAATATTCTTATTGCATTTTTCTATATATATGCTAAAATATGGAGGCCAAAATGCTGCACTAATATTCTGAAAAAAAAATCATTCCCTCTATACCATGTAATAATCAATGCTATTTTCAGATGTTTTCTCATAGTTTTACATACCAGTTTCCTGCATGCTCCTTTAATTGTCATGAGGCATTGGAATGATGTTTTAAGTGTCTACCCATTACCCCACCCCAGGTTCTTTTCTAGATCAATGTCTAGCTAAATAACTCCTTGCCACTTTCAACTGTACTTTAAATTAATTCTGTCAGTTAGTGCCCCCATTGTGTTTTATGTGTAATTTGAATTAAAATTTGATTCCAGACACTTCTCTTTTAGCATGCATTGCATTTATTAGGCTTCATGTAGGGGTATTTTTGAGGATACACTGAGGGAATAATAATAATTATTATTATTATTAATAATAAACTGGTTATGTTAGTAGCTTCAGTTTTTGAATGATTGATGGACAACATAGGACAAATTCTTGGCCCTTGCTATAGTCACTTTTTGCCACTGGAATGATGCAAAGGGTCCTTAATTCTGCCTATAACGGACAATAGTGGAAAGCAAGTATAACTAGCTTTCTGTCTCCTACATCTCCCCTAGTATCCTCCAGCAGGAGTACTGGTCAGACACATATCAAGGGTGGAAGAAGTTAGCACAAAATGTACTGCAGACAACCTCAGAGAGCAGAATAGTCCCTAGAGTCCCTTTGCAGCTGACATTTTCAATGCAAACACATTTTAAACAAATCCAGAATTGTACATGTCTCTCTTCCCCCCCTTAACACACCACTTCCCAGCCTGCTTATATATATATTGTCTTCAAAATGGCTTCTCAGGGTATGTCTACATCTACAATTTTGCAGCGCTGGTTGTTACAGCTGTATTAGTACAGCTGTATAGGGCCAGCGCTGCAGAGTGGCCACACTTACAGCAACCAGCGCTGCAAGTGGTGTTAGATGTGGCCACACTGCAGCACTGTTGGGCGGCTTCAAGGGGGGTTCGGGGAACGCGAGAGCAAACCGGGGAAGGAGACCAACTTCGCCGCGGTTTGCTCTCGCGTTCCCCGAACCCCCCTGCAAACCGCAGGGAAGGAGACCTGCTTGCTCGGGAATTCGGGGAACGCAAGAGCAAACCGGGGAAGGAGACCAGCTTCGCCGCGGTTTGCTCTCTCGTTCCCCGAACCCCCCTGCAAACCGCAGGGAAGGAGACCTGCTTGCACTGGGGTTCGGGGAACGCGAGAGCAAACCGGGGAAGGAGACCAGCTTCGCCGCGGTTTGCTCTTGCGTTCCCCGAACCCCCCTGCAAACCGCAGGGAAGGAGACCTGCTTGCTCGGGGGTTTGGGGAACGCGAGAGCAAACCGCAGGGAAGGAGACCTGCTTGCTCGGGGGTTCGGGGAACGTGAGAGCAAACCGGGGAAGGAGACCTGCTTGATTACCAGAGGCTTCCTCAGGTATGCTGGGATACCTGCTTATTCCACGGAGGTCAAGAAAAGCGCTGGTAAGTGTCTACACTTGATTACCAGCGCTGGATCACCAGCGCTGGATCCTCTACACCTGAGACAAAACGGGAGTACGGCCAGCGCTGCAAACAGGGAGTTGCGGCGCTGGTGATGCCCTGCAGATGTGTACACCTCCTAAGTTGCAGCGCTATAACCCCCTCACCAGCGCTGCAACTTTGTGATGTAGACAAGCCCTAAGTCTCTACCTCAACTGCACAACACCATGGACTAGAACAGTGTTTTCCAAACTTGGGACACTGCTTATTTAGGGAAAGCCCCTGTCGGGCCGGACCGGTTTGTCTACCTGCCACGTCTGCAGGTCCAGACTGGGAACATTTCACTTCAGGACGAAATGCAGAGTGTTGGACTGTTGAGATGTTCTTCCCACCACAGGGATGTTGAATGCTATTGTATTATTGTCACTATTTCCAAGTGGTCCTGCTATAGTTACCTCTTGGACCAGCTCCTGTATTCCACTCAGGATTAAATCTAGAGTTGCCTCTTCCTTCCCATACCAGCTGCTCCATGAAGCAGCCATTTAAAGTATCAACAAATTTTATCTCTGCATTTCGTCCTGAAGTGAAATGTTCCCAGTCAATATGGGGATAATTGAAATCCCCCACTATTATTGGGTTCTTAATTTTGATAGCCTCTCTAATTTCCCTTAGCATTTCATCATCACTATTACTGTCCTGGTCAGGTGGTTGATAATAGATCCCTAATGTTATATTTTTATTAGAGCAAGACATTTCTATCCATAGAGATTCTATGGAACATGTGGATTCACTTAAGATTTGTAATTCATTTGAATCTACATTTTCTTTCACATATAGTGCCACTCCTCCCCCTGCATGACCCGTTTTGTCCTTCCGATATATTTTGACTCCGGAATGATTGTGTCACATTGATTGCTCTCAGTCCACCAGGTTTCTGTGATGCCTATTATATCAATATCCTCCTTTATCACAAGGCATTCTAGTTCACCCATCTTATTATTTAGACTTCTAACTTTTGTGTACAAGCACTTTAAAAACTTGTCCCTGTTTATTTGTCTGCCCTTTTCTGATGTGCCAGATTCTTTTTTATGTGTCTGTTTATCATCTGATCTGGCCCTTGCATTATCCTCTTCCGTCCTTTGCTCTTGACTATAACCTGGAGATTTTCTATCATCAGACTCCCCACTAAGAGAAGTCTGTGTCCAATCCACATGCTCCTCTGCAGTAGTCAGCTTTCCCCCATCTTCTAGTTTAAAAACTGCTTTACAACCTTGTTAATGTTTACTGCGAGCTGTCTGGATCCACTTTGGTTTAGATGGAGCCCATCTCTCCTGTGTAGGCTCCCCCCATCTCAAAAGTTTCCGCAGTTCCTAATGAATTTAACCCCCTCCTCTCTACACCATTGTCTCATCCACACATTGAGACTCTGAAGCTCTGCGTGTGGAACTGGAAGCATTTCTGAGGGCTTGTCTACATCAGAAAGTTGCAGCGCTGGTGAGGGAGTTACAGCGCTGCAACTTTGAAGGTGTACACATCTGCAGGGCACCACCAGCGCTGCAACTCCCTGTTTGCAGCGCTGGCCGTACTCCCGTTTTGTCTCGGGTGTAGAGGATCCAGCGCTGGTGATCCAGCGCTGGTAATCCAATGTAGACAGTTACCAGCGCTTTTCTTGACCTCCGTGGAAGGAGGAAGCCTCTGGTAATCAAGCTGGTTTCCTTTCCCGGTTTGCTCTCTCGGTCCCGGAGCCACCCAGCAAACCGCAGGGAAGGAGACCTGCTTGCTCGGGGTTCCGGGACCGAGAGAGCAAACCGGGAAAGGAAACCAGCTTCGCCGCGGTTTGCTCTCTCGGTCCCGGAACCCCGAGCAAGCAGGTCTCCTTCCCTGCGGTTTGCTGGCTGGCTCCGGGACCGAGAGAGCAAACCGCGGCGTTCCCGGTTTGCTCTCTCGGTCCCGGAACCCCGAGCAAGCAGGTCTCCTTCCCTGCGGTTTGCTGGCTGGCTCCGGGACCGAGAGAGCAAACCGCGGCGTTCCCGGTTTGCTCTCTCGGTCCCGGAACCCCGAGCAAGCAGGTCTCCTTCCCTGCGGTTTGCTGGCTGGCTCCGGGACCGAGAGAGCAAACCGCGGCGTTCCCGGTTTGCTCTCTCGGTCCCGGAACCCCGAGCAAGCAGGTCTCCTTCCCTGCGGTTTGCTGGGTGGCTCCGGGACGGAGAAAGCAAACCGCGGCGAAGCTGGTTTCCTTTCCCGGTTTGCTCTCTCGTCCCGGAACCCCCCTTGAAGCCGCCCAACAGCGCTGCAGTGTGGCCACATCTAACACCACTTGCAGCGCTGGTTGCTGTAAGTGTGGCCACTCTGCAGCGCTGGCCCTATACAGCTGTACTAATACAGCTGTAACAACCAGCGCTGCAAAATTTTAGATGTAGACATGGCCTGAGAATGCCACCATAGAGGTCCTTGATTTCAGTCTCTTTCCTAGCAGCCTAAATTTGGCTTTGTAAGCCAGTTGTGTCGGGGCTCGTCCCTCTCAGGCGCGGCGGGGAGCCAGGGCGCCTCCTAGCACGCCACAGTCCGGGTAGGCTTAGCCCCTCCGCAGGTGTTGAGGGGGTTACAGGGTCTGCAAACAAGGTAGAGCCCCGGCCCTCTAGCCGGGGTCGGGGCTCTCAAAGTAAATAAGTCCCAGCCCTTGGGCAGGGCGGGGCAGTAGCAGTTCAAGCTCAGGCCTCTAGCAGGGGCTGAGCAAACACAGTATCAGCCCAGGCCCTTGGCAGGGCGGGGCACCAAACACAAGTCTAGTTAGCTCTGGCCCTCTGGATCAGGGCAGAGCAGTGGCAATAGGCGGGAAGAGGGGGAGTCTGCCACTCGGTTACGGGTGGCAGGGGGAACGCAGGCCCTCCCACTCCACTGCGTTCCAGCCCGGGGCCCTAGCAGTGGTCAAGACCCGCTGCGGTCAGTGGGGATCCTGGCTGCAACACACTGACATGAGTTCGGGCTCTTCAGGAGCCAAACCAGGGTCGGCTACCCCCGGGCCACTTCCAACCTCCCCCTCTCTGGGTACCTGGTCCTTGCCAGCATCGTCTGGGGGGTCCCAGACCATGGGTTCCTCCGGGTACTGGTCGTGGGGAAGCTCAGGCCACTCCTCGGGGTATCGGGCACACGACAGGTCAGGCCGACGTTCCTCCGGGTACCGGGTCTGAGGCAAGTCCAGCCAGCGCTCCTCTGGGTAGTGGGCGCGGGGCAGGTCAGGCCAGCGCTCCTCTGGGTAGTGGGCGCGGGGCAGGTCCGGCCCGGCGGGAGCCCGGGCACCAGCATCTGTCCTCTCCAGCAGCCTGCGCCCAACTGAGCGCTGGGGCCGGGCTTTTATACTTCCTGTCCCACCCCTTGACTTCTGGGGACGGGGACAGGCAGTGCTGACTCCGCCCACTGAGGCACCTGCTCTGGCTCGTCCCTCTCAGGCGTGGCGGGGAGCCAGGGCGCCTCCTTACACGCTTCCAGGACATCTCTCCTACCCTTCCCTATGTCATTGGTACCTACATGTACCACGACCACCGGCTCCTCCCCAGCACTACATATAAGTCTGTCTAGATGCCTTGAGAGATCCGCAATCTTCACACCAGGCAGGCAAGTCACCATATGGTTCTCCTGGTCATCACAACCCAGCTATCTACATTTCTAATGATCGAATTTCCCATTCCTAATACTTGCCTTTTCCTAGAAACTGGAGTTCCCTCCCCCGGAGAGATAACCTCAGTGCGAGAGGCAACCCCAGCACCATCTGGAAGGAGGGTCCCAACTATGGGAAGGTTTCCCTCTGCTCCCATTGACTGATCTGCTTCCCTGGGCCTTTCTTCCTCCTCAACAGCACAGGGGCTGTCTGACTGGAGGTGGGACAATTCTACAATATCCAGGAAAGCCTCATCAACATACCTTCTGCCTCTCTTAGCTCCTCCAGTTCTGCCGCCGTGGCCTCCAAAGTCCGTACGTGGTCTCTGAGGGTCAGGAGCTCCTTGCATCGACTGCACACATACGCCACCCGCCCACAGGGCAGGTAATCATACACGCTACACTCAGTGCAATACACTGGATAGTCCCCACTCTGCTGCTGAGCTTCTGCCTGCATTGTCTCCTAGTTAATGAAAGGGTGGTTTAAAGAAAGAGGTTTCGAATGTAGTTTGGTTTATAGGTTTTAAGGGGACTAAAGGGGCACAGATAGAACCGACAAGGGACCCCCGCTCCCTTCCCACTCCCCTTCTAAACTCCCTGTTAGCAGCCCCTGGTCGTAAAGCTCCCTGGTTGCTTGTGCACCGCTTTATAAAGCCCTGGCCTGAGTGAATGCCCCACCCACTGATTAAGGCTCAACCAATTACCAGAGGCTTCTAGCCTTCAAACCTTCCTTTGAAGCTCACAACCTCCAACTGCCAGCCACAGCACACGGTCCTTTAAACAACCAACCAACCAAACAGACTGACAAACACAAACTCAGCACACAGCAAGTAACCCCCAAACACAAACAAACACATACTGCAGTCACTTACCCCACAGATGCTGTATTTGCTCCTTCTTCACCTGGAGAACTCCCTTGTGAAACTCCTTGTTAGCAGCCCCTGTTCGCATATAAAGTCCATCATTTTATTAATAGTAAATGATATGCACAAATCCTGTTATCTCAAACTTAGTTGCCCTAACATTTCAATCCAAGCACACTTGTTTAGATAAAACAATAAAACAAGTTTTATTGTTTTATTAACTACATTAACTACAGAAAGATAGATTTTAAGTCATTACAAGTAATGAGGCATACAAGTCAGAATTGGTTACAAGAAAATAAAACTAAATGCAGCTAATATATAACTTAACAAGCAAAGCATTGAATTCAAAGCAAAAGTCTCTCTCACCACATGCTTAAGTAGTCTTAGTGATTAAATTCCTTTCAGGAATGATCCCTCTCTCAGTCCTCGCTAAAATGTTGCAGCTTCTAGGAGTGGACTGAAAGGAAGGAATAACTTGGGCCATCTGTTCCCAATTCTTACACTTTTTCTTCTTCCTTGAAAATCATCTCCGGCTGGATCTCAGGATACAGAATGTTTGTGGGAATGGGATTCTCCAGCTGCTTCTTTGCTAAGATGTAAATTTCTAACTCAAACCCTTTTTCCCACCAAAGAATGGCCTCTTAACCAGGGGCGGCTCCAGGCCCCAGCATGCCAAGCACTTGCTTGGGGCAGCAAGCCTCCGGGGGCACTCTGACCAGCGGACCCTCCACAGGCAAGCCACTGCCGTGCTTGGGGCAGCAAAATGCCTAGAGCCGCCCCTGCTCTTAACCAGGTGATGGTCTATTTGCTTCCATTGACACTTAGCTGAGGTATCAGTTTGCCTTTGAGGAACTGGTTTGTGTCTGCTTTTCTGAACTTGAAACATGTCTCAGTAATGTCTTTTTTTTTTAATAGGGAGATACAGCTATCTTGTTGATCTGGAAGGAACCCTGAAAGTCATTGAGTCCAGCGTGCTGCCTTCATTAGCAAGACAAGGTACTGATTTTTTCCTCAGATCCCTAAGTTTCCCTCCTAAGAACTGAACTCATAACCCTAGATTTAGCAGGCCAATGCTTAAATCACTAAGGTATCCCTCCCTGTGACAATGTAGAATGTTATAATTTTACATACAATGTTGCCACACATATTTTTCCAGGACAATAATGATCAGAAAATTATGAATTTTCAAATGATACCTCACAAGGCATACTTTGTACAAAATGTATCAAAGTCTTGTAAAAGGGGTGAACATTGGGGTACAAACTGTCACACACACCATTTTGGTCTGGGCACCTAAATCTAATTTTTAGGATGCCAAATGCCCCCTCTCTCTGGCCATTCTTATATATCACAGCCCTTACCGGTTTGGTGCAATTATGTTGTTTTTATAGCTGTATCTTTCCAGTACAGAAAAAGATTGTTGTATAATAATAACTGTGAAGGGTTTTTGTAGTATTAGAACAATAATTAACCCTTAATGGAGATGCGTTGTTCATTGCTGGTGTCTTTTCCCATGTGTTTTGTAGGAATTGTTGTGATACAGCTGTAATGCTTTTCTAGATATCATTGGATCAACGCATTGCAGAAAATACTACTCATGCCATATTTCCTTTACCACTTGCTAGACTACCTTTTAAAAAAAAATTACCCCATGGGTAAATGGCTGTGAATAGAAAAAAATTCTTCTGCCAGTAAATCCACAGCTGCTCCTGTTCAATAAATTCAAGTTGAGAAACAATTACCTAAATTATATTAAGGTCATTTCACACACTTCCACTTCTATTTCCTATTACTAGGTACATCCAAATCCTCAATCCAGTACTTTCTTTGTTTATTGTAAGTGGTTCACAAAGGGAGACAAATCATTACTTCTTTACCTGTTTTTCAGTAGGAAATTCAGAGCTGTCTTTTCACTAACGATGTGCTTTTAAACTCTTAAGAACAGTGTTAAAATTACCTGAAAACCTTAAATGTATCATTTATGTCTTCTTTAAATTACCCAACCCATTATCCATGTTGCTTGAGGCTATAATAATATAAAAGCTTAGTGTGATTTTTTACTCTTTTAAACTTGTTTTCATATAAGCATAGCAATGCTGGACTCTTGTATAGAATTTTTTATTTCTTTCGGGGACATATAGTTCAATTGATCTACATGATGAGTTGAGGATATTAATAAAGACAAATCCTCTGAAAAATGAAAGGCCTTCATTCCATGACAGATCTTTTAAATGCAAACATGCTTCTTCAGTCTACTAAAGAATAAGCAAACAGCCTGTGCTGCCTTGAGTCCCAAATATTAAGGGGAAGAGAAAAGGTACATTTTTCTGAAAGCATGGTAGAAATCAGTCATTCTCTTTGCTTCCCTCTTCCCACCTACTCTTCCCCATGTCTCTCTCTCTCTCTCTCTCTCTCTCTCACACACACACACACACACACACACACACACACACACACACACACACACACACACACACCCTTCCCTCCATCCCTCTCTTTCTGCTTTCCTACATAAATCGATAGGCTTCACACAGCTCCAAACACTTTTCATACTCCTTATCTGCAAAGAATTTACTGGTATATGGTTACTACAAAAGACAGCTTTGGATTATACATAGCAATCAACTGAACTGAATTGAGTAAAAATAAATCCCCCAAAGTCAAAATAATTCCATATGAACTAATAGTCTACAAAATTCTAAATTTTTTGAAGAGAGGTTAGAAAATAGCCTTTCAAACTAACAAAAAATAAATTGCATTGAAAGAAGAGAAAGGGTTAAATAATTCACAAAAGCACAAATGTAATTAAAAAAAAAATCAAATTAGGTGACAAGTGTAAATGTCAAATTTTAGCCAGCTATGAATTAAAATGTCTGAGTTATAAGTCTCTCCAACTTTCTGATATATGATCTCATTTATGTATAAATTATACCAGGATTATGGTAATATCAGGGGCAGATATCAGAATAATGGGGTCTTCATAAAGTCTTCCTGAAGATTATATCAAGGTTAAGAGAAGACATCTTGCATAGAGTTATCTCAGCAGGCTTGTGAAACCCTATGTAGAAACTCTTCTCTGATCTATAGGGAGAACATGAATCGCTGAATGGAGAAACTTCTCTGCTCCACTGTGAACCGTACATTTGCACATTTCAAAACTCCTCACAAGTGGTATCAAGACTACCTCTTAAAATCCCTGGAGTCAAGGATTTGTACTCTCCTTAAGGCACAGAGAGCTTGTATTTAATATTTGATTTAAACATTATATAACACAACAATGAGATTCTGCCGTAAGCTTCAGCCAGCCACAGTCTGTCCTGGCCTTTGCAGTCCATATCTGTACCTTCCCAAAACGTTTGTTCTTTGCCTTCACACCCACATCTCTATAGAATAATAACAGCTAATCACCACAGGTTCCAAGGCAGAGGACTCATCCTCCATAATGAAGTGTGAGGATGACTTGACCCCATTAAGGAAATCTGGTCACTCCTAGGCACAGTAGACTCAAGAATATACCATAAAATGTATCTCTTTCCCCTTTCCAAATGCTATGTTTACCTGATTTTATTCTTTTAACAATGTTGGCCATAAACATCTTTGCTGGAAGTTATTTTTGTTTAAACTTTGGTATTACTTTAAAATGCCATTTATTATATACGAAGGCTAGATTGTAACTAGCCCCAACACAGCCAGGCAGAGGAGTAAGGGAAAATAAGGGCCCTATCAACTCCATGTGGCCACATTAGGGTTACCATGGTCTTCAGTCAGGATTCTGTGTTGAGTGCAAGAGCTGCAACCTGGAGGTATATCTCAATTGGGCAAGTGGCTGGGTTAGCGGAGGAGAGAAGCTGGGAACAGTTCAGCCTTTGCTTTCTCCTCCTTACACACTGGCCATGGTAATTGGCTGGGCACACAAAAGGAGGTAAACTGCACCCTTCAAGAGAAGCAGTAACTTCACTACCTGGAGAAAGAAGGGAGTATGAGAGCATTGTGACTGCATTCCATTACTTCCCAGGGTGCTCCTGGGTCAGCACAGCTTTGTCTCTGTCCCCTACACCCCCCCCACACACACCCTCACCACGACTCCTAGCTAAGTGCAAAAAGCTCAGTCTATCCCTTAACATGCTTTTTTAAGCTCTATAATAAATGTAAATGTATTTAAAACTTTTCTCTGAATCCTTTTTTTTTGGTAGCATGTGCTATTGACATAGTATATAGCACTGCTCTATTTATTTGTGTTAGAAGCTTTAAATTTTTATTGTTGTTTTACAATGGAATATGTTTTTGTTATTTGTTAATGACTGTTTTTAAACTAAGTATTTATTCACTGTTTGCATTGTTTTTGCTCGAGAATTGGCGAATCTAAATCCTTTCACCATGTGTTAGGGGATTAGTCACGTCCCTCATCTAGTCAGTGGTATGACTTGATTGTGTGGCATAAACTCATCTTCACAAGTCTGTTAAAAATGTAGAAGGTGAAATTTTGATTAATCCTTTCATTTCTTGTGGCTACAGACATACTGTGTATATAAGCTAAAACAGAGATAAAGATACACATATACTTTCCCAGAAAGAGTTGGCCTAGTGTGAAGAGAGATTGTCCTGTGACTACGACTTTAACTAAAGATCCTCAATCTAACTGCCACCATTCCTCCACTTGTTGGAGATGAGATTCTCTCTTATCTGTCACTAGCAGCAATGCTTATTAGACTACAGGTGTGTGAAAACCAACAGGCTCCATTTTATTTGGATTGGCAAACCTAACTAGCAGATGATGATCTCAGGGCTTTTATCCCATTGGGTTTGCTTTGGATTGATAGGGATGGTGCTAATGCAATACTGTACCATGAACCATTGTGAGCCTCTGATAGATTCACCCCTGTCCCTCACAAAAAATCCCTTTCTTCTAGTAGGTCCCTCGACCATCCTCTTTATCTTAACAAAAGCTTAAGTGCCTAAACCCCTTAGGCCCTGCTTTGAGCTGGTTGGTTGTATAGGCTGCCTCTTCCTGGGATTTCCAGGAGAAGCCAAGAAAGGCAGTAAGTAATGGAACAGAGATTTAGTATTCCCTCTTTAATGGCCTGACATATACAGTACTGCATTATATGTTTAAAACCCTGGCTTGATTCCCATTGCTACTGGTTCATGTGAGGAAAGACTATTATTGATCCCAGTCTTGCAGCCCTTGTTCACATGAGCAAGCCTACTGATTTCAATTACAGAAGTATGCATCTGAGTAAAGAAAAGGTAAAGGATCAGGTTTATTATATATACTCAGAGGCAAAATTAAGGCTTCAGTGACATATGGTATACTATTGTATTCCCCTTCTCGGTAATATACTGATTACTGTTTAATGTAACACAGACACTTATTTGTTAAAAAAAATAAATCATTTACTTTTAAAATGCATGAGATTTATATTCTCCCTCTACTACCAAGCCACTACCCTATAACACTGATATGTAGTCAAGGTTGCTATAATATTTACCTTACTTTGAGAAAGATAAAGGGAAAGGTACCGAGAATGTCACAGCCAAATAGAAGATCAAACAGATAATTTACCATAAGTAGTTAAGTATGGCATTCTGTTCACCTTTCTCAGATGTGAGGAACAGCTCTGTGTAGCTCAAAAGCTTGTCTCTCACTTCAACACAAGTTGGTCCAATCAAATATATTACCTCACCTACCTCATCTCTAATATCCTGGAACCGACACAGCTACAACACCACTACATACAACATATTTGGAGAAATCACTTGTCCTGGTACACTGCAGAATGAATTTCCCCATGGGGCCATACTGTCCCTTACAAGATTCAAATTATATTTCTGTCCCTCCTTGTGGCCAGATTAATGTGGCCTGTTCAGTAGGAGAATGGGCTCAGTCACAGGCTGCTTGCATCAGACCTACTGTCATCAATAATAGTCTGGGTGGCTTGGTCCCTTCATCTGTGCACTGATTTATGGTCTTCCAATGCCAATGTTTCTTTCTTTCTTTCCCCAGGCTCCAAAACCCAGCCCTTGGTTACTTCAGGGAATTCTGAATAACTTGTGGTCTTTGGGGGGAAAACAAATCATTGTCCAGTCTTCAATCCCAGCTGGCTTACATTGGTTTAAGGGAGCTGGAAATAACTTTTTTTTTTGGTTAAAGAAAATAGAAATTTTCTGCTCCATTACTAGCTCCCTAAATCAGGGATGGGCAAACTACAGCCCGCTGGCCAGATCTGGCCCATCACGGCTTTGGATCTGGCCCATAGGATTGCCACCTCTGTGGCACTGTGGGCCCCACGCCTCTCCCGGAAGCAGACAGCATCACATCCTGTGGCCCCTGAGGAGATGGGGGGTAGAGGACTCCACGCACTGCCCTTGCCTGCAGGCACCGCACCCCGCAGCTTCCATTGGCCAGGAACTGCAGAGAGTGGGAGCTTTGGGGGAGGTACCTGCAGGAGAGGGAAGTGCACGGAGCCTTCTGCCCCCCTTCCACAGTGGGGCTGCAGGAACATGGTGCCAGCTGCTTCCAGGAGCGGCACGGGGCCAGATGCACACTGCTGCCATCCCCGAGCCACTCCTGGTAAGTGGTGCCAGGCCGGAGCCCGCACCCCAAACCCCTCCTGCACCCTGCACCCCAACCCCCCACCCTGAGCCCCCTCTCGCACTCTGCACCCCTCCTCCAACCCAATCCCTTGCTCTGAGCCCCTTCCTGCACACCACACCCCGCACTCAGTCCCATACCCCAACCCTCTGCCCCAGCCTTACATTTATAGCCCTGCATGGAATTTTCCAACCCAGATGCGACCCTTGGGCCAAAAAGTTTCCCATTTCTACCCTAAATTATGGGTCCCACAAGTTGGTGGGCTTTGCTGAACCATAAAGGCTTGCTGTACCTGTAAGGCCAGGTCCTTAAACTGCGCTGGCAAAGTATGTATTCCCCCCCCCCCCCAGTAGGGGGCTTCTGAAAAGTATTCACTGTTTGGCTGCAGTCCTCTCATGTAGTTATTTTTAGCATCATCCGGGAAGTAAACAAGAATCAGAAGAGATTTCTATGACTAACCTCAGAAAAGCTCTTTCTCCTTCCAGTATGTATTGATGATCTCTGTCAAACCTGTCATTTAAAAAATTATACAGGGTGGTGGAGGTGCATGTCTCACCCTAAGGGGGGGTGTAACCTAAAGTGTTTGTCTATCCTTAGAAGTAGTTTTTCCTACAATGCCTGCACTGTAGAATATTCTAATGTAGTTACAAACAGGCGTAATGTGGGTCAGCCTTGTTGCATAGCCTAGATGGAGACTTCTGTAATGATAATTAAGTCAGATAAACATTAGTTAGCTATGTAAACTGACCCAAAAAGATCCCCTCATCCTGTTACAGTCACGCAGATACTTTGTTGAGAGGTCTGTGCATGTGTCTACATTAGGGTGACCAGACAGTAAGTGTGAAAAATCAGGATGAGGGTGATGGGTAATAGGAACCTATATAAGAAAAAGACCCAAACATTGAGACAGTCCCTATAAAATCAGGACATCTGGTCACCCTAGTCTACATGGAGGTTTGTGTGTGGATTCATACTGTAAGTAAATACACCACTTCATTTTTATTACACACGCCTGCTCCAGCAGTTCCTTACCAGTGCTTTAAGATTATACTACTAATTTTAATAAATGTGGCCCAGGTCCTCAGTCAGAATAAACTGGCACAGGTCCAGAGAAGTCAATTGGGCTCTGATGATTTATACCAGCTGAAAATCTAGCCCTCTATCTGTATTGCTGTTTCTAGGATTAAAATCATTAACAGTAACTAGGCTTCTTCTAAAGACAGGAGGCTGGATTCTTAATCACATTTACATCAGTGTACATCTGGAGTAGCTTCACTGATTTCTGTGGAGATATAACAGAGATCAGAATCTGGCACACATACTGAGAACAGAGCAGTGAGACTCACATAAACTATTCATTTTTCATGCATACTGATCTTTTAGTGTTACTCCCAAATCATGTTGTAGAGGATTTTCACAGTTCTGGCACATAATGGGCCAAATTCTCTCTTCTGCTGTGACAGTAATAAGGTTGTAAAGGGGTTGCAGCCTGAAGGAATATGCCTCAGGATAAATGCAGTGTAGATTAAATTACTTTATGTTCATTCCACCCTTGCAGTCACTTGTGCAGGAGGAGCAGTATCTTTTACCCAGTAGTGTGGTAAACAAGACACGAGAAGTCATTCTTCCGCTTTACTCTGCGCTGGTTAGGCCTCAACTGGAGTATTGTGTCCAGTTCTGGGCACCGCATTTCAAGAAAGATGTGGAGAAATTGGAGAGGGTCCAGAGAAGAGCAACAAGAATGATTAAAGGTCTTGAGAACATGACCTATGAAGGAAGGCTGAAGGAATTGGGTTTGTTTAGTTTGGAAAAGAGAAGACTGAGAGGGGACCTGATAGCAGTTTTCAGGTATCTAAAAGGGTGTCATCAGGAGGAGGGAGAAAACTTGTTCACCTTGGCCTCCAATGGTAGAACAAGAAGCAATGGACTTAAACTGCAGCAAGGGAGATTTAGGTTGGACATTAGGAAAAAGTTCCTAACTATCAGGGTAGTTAAACACTGGAATAGATTGCCTAGGGAAGTTGTGGAATCTCCATCGCTGGAGATATTTAAGAGTAGGTTAGATAAATGTCTATCAGGGATGGTCTAGACAGTATTTGGTCCTGCCATGAGGGCAGGGGACTGGACTCGATGACCTCTCGAGGTCCCTTCCAGTCCTAGAGTCTATGAGTCTATGAGTCTATGAGTGCAGCGATGAGAGTCTAATGCTCCAGGAACAGACACAGCTTGCACTCAGACAATGGAGAAAGGCTAGTGTTTTCAAAATGCAAATGCTTGTTCCAATATAAAATGTTGATTTTTTTTCCTTTACAATCTTTACTTGAGCATGTATTTAATTTACTATTTTGTTATTTGTATATTTTAAACCCCGGTAAGCAATTTTGCATAAGTGTAACACAAATGGTATATTGTGTTCTCAAAATTTCTCTTTGTAGCTGTGTGTTTGTATAAAGCTATGTATTGTAATTTTAGGTTATAAAGCACTACCCTGTACAATACCTTCATTGAGCTCTCTTATAAAGTACAGCAGGGATATATGTAGCATCTTATTATCTGCAGTAGTATTTGCTATCAGATATAATTTCAGGGCTGGATCTGTCATGTTACTAAGCATAGCCAGTGCGATGAATGACATTTTTACCAAGAGAGGAATCTATGACTGCATCAACATGATTAGACAGTCAGAAATGTGTGAATAGTGTCAGGATTTGAGAAACATAGAAGATTAAAGGCAGCAAGATTGAGATATCTCATCTTGAAGAGAGAGAAACAGGGATCAGCTTTTGAGTATTCTATCTTGCCCCAGTGCACAGAGAAGCCAAGAAAGTGAGCAGGGAGAAAGTTGCAATAATGCCAGAATAATGGAAGTAATGAGCAGAGATAAGCACTGAGCAGTAATGCCACAATAATGAAGTCTAACATTCCTTATAGGGTGCAGTAAGTGTGAGTTTACAGAGATTCTATTCTCATCACCAACAATAATCAACTTTTACTGGTGCATATCATAGTTTTTACATTAGACAAAGGTAGCCAGAGACACAGGATTTGGAGGTTTGCAGAAGTACAAAGTACTGGATCTTAATGAAGATATTAGGAAAGGAAAATAGGCAGAGGTGAAGATTATAAGGAAATTTAAAGAGCTAATATATTAGCAAAGCAATGCAGCCAAGCAATCCTTGGTGAGAGGACTTTAAATATTATGGGCCAAATATATACCTGATGTAACTCACAGTTTGACTCACTGATTACATGAAGATCGTAATTTAAACCTGTAAATTTTAAAAACTCTCTCTTGCTTAATTAATCTTACCATAGCTTTTGTAATAGTCCCTGTATTTAGCATCATATTTAAAACAGCAATTGTAAGAATTTTAATGGTGACCAATGTAGATATAAATGGATCAGATTTTTATATTACTCATGTACACAAGTGACCCCATTATCTTCAGATGATCTGTTAGTGGAGTAGACCACTATGCAAGATCAATAAGAGTAACAGAATCTGGCCCCAAAGTATAGCTTCTGAACACTGACATACAAATGAACCCCTCCTTTGTAATAGCAATACAGCAACAGTACCAATTTATGTTTAGTTCTTTACACACACGCACGCACGCACACACACACACACACACACACACACACCCCTTTGCCTGATTCTGACAACTTCAGTAATACTTAGTACTGTCGAAATCTGCAACTCATTGAAATAAAAAGTTCTGGCTGCAGAGTACAGCACTACCCACTGTAAATAAGGCCAATGGAATGGGGTCTTATTTTTTCCCTGTGATAGCAGGGAAGAAGGATAGTAATACTCCATTCACAATATGGACAGCCTACCAATGTAGGTAGCCTACCTACCATAAGTTTGATGACCTACTTGTCACTCATGTTGGGTGATAGTCTGTCTAAAGTACAGCTAGGGCCAGCTCCAGCTTTTTTGCCTCCCCAAGTGGCGAAGAAAAAAAAAGGAAAAGAAAAAGAAAAAAAAAACGATTGAGCTGCTGCCGAAGTGCCACTGAAGAGGAAGAGATGGAGTGAGGGACTCACTGCTGAATTGCCGCTGAAGACTAAGGCAAAGTGCTTAAGCTGATGCTGAAGTGCTGCCAAAGACCTGCCACCCCAATAACGGACAGAGTGCTGCCCATTTCTATTGGCCTCCTCAGGCACCTGCTTCCTTCGCTGTACAGTTGTGGCTGGGAAGAACAATAAAAGCCTTCTCTCCTCTTATACAACCTCTATAATGTCCAAGCAGAAAAATAGTTCCTGCACTCTGTAGTGCTATGGTGGGCAGGGAGAATGAGAATGATGGAACTGGCCCTCTTCTAGATCCAGCTCATAGAGTCATAGGACTGGAAGGGACCTCAAGAGGTCATCTAGTCCAGTCCCCTGCACTTATGGCAGGACTAAGTATTATCTAGACCGTCCCTGACAGGTGTTTGTCTAACCTGCTCTTAAAAGTCTCTAATGATGAAGATTCCACAACCTCCCTAGGCAATTGATTCCAGTGCTTAACTACCCTGACAGTTAGGACATTTTTCCTAATGTCCAACGTAAACTTCCCATGTGGCAATTTATGCCCCTTGTTTCTTGTCATATTCTCAGAGGTTAAAGAGAACAATTTTTCACTCTTCTCCTTGTAACAACTTTTTATGTACCAGGAAATGGTTATCATGTCCCCTCTTAGTCTGATTTTTTTCTCCATTTTTTGTGCATAATCATGTTTGTTGCTCTTCTCTGCACTTTCTCCAATTTGTCCACATCTTTCCTGAAGTTTGGCACCCAGAACTGGACACAATACAGTTGAGGCCTAATCAGTGCAGAGTAAAGTGGACGTTTGTCATCAATTCAGTCCAGTCCAGATCAATGGCTGTTGACAATCTTAGGCTGTTGCTTATTCTCTAAGAATCACCTTCTTCATTCTTACTTCCATTGATGCAATATGAACATTTTTATAAAAATTGTGGCTTCATTTGTAATTCACACACATTGCAAAAATACTCACTGGGATGGGAATTCAGTAGAATTGCTATGAATGCTTGAAGTTGTCATAAACAGATAGTTAAGAGTTAATAGAACAGGAGTACTTCATGTCTATTTTGACTGTAAAGGGTTAACAAGTTCAGTGAGCCTGGCTGTCACCTGACCAGAGGACCAATCAGGGGACAGGATGCTTTCAAATCTTGAGGGAGGGAAGTTTTTGTGTGTGCTGTTAGTTTTTGGTTGTTGTTCACTCTTGGGGGCTCAGAGGGACCAGACGTGCAACCAGGTTTCTCTCCAATTTCTCCGATACAGGCTCTTATAAGTTCAGAATAGTAAGTATTAGGTAAATAAGGCGAGCTAGGCTTATGTTTGTTTTCTTTATTTGCAAATGTGTATTTGGCTGGGAGAAGTTCAAATGTGTATTTGGCTGGAAGGAGTTTAATTTTGTATTTTGCTGAAAGGATTTTTATTTGTACTTGTATACTTAGGCTGGGAGTGTATTCCCAGTGTCTATAGCTGAAAGACCCTGTAACATATTCCATCTTAAATTTACAAAAATAATTTTTATTGTTTTTCTTTCTTAATTAAAATCTTTTCTTGTTTAAGAACCTGATTGTTTTTTTATTCTGATGAGACGCCAGAGGACGGGGTCTGGAGCCACCAGGGAATTGGTGGGGAGAAAGGAAGGAAGGGGGAGAGAAAGGTTAATTTCTCTCTGTGTTAGGATTACTTTCTCTCTCAGGGAGAGTCTGGGAGGGGGATTGAGAAGGAGGGGGGAAGGTGAATTTTCCTCTCTGTTTTAAGATTCAAGGAGTTTGAATCACAGTAATCTTCCAGGGTAACCCAGGGAGAAAAAGTCTGGGAGAGGCAACGATGAGGGAAAGGGTTTACTTTCCTTGTGTTAAGATCCAGAGGGTCTGGGTCTTGGAGGTCTCCGGGCAAGGTTTTGGGGGGACCAGAGTGTACCAGGCACTGGAATTCCTGGTTGGTGGCAGCGCTACAAGTACTAAGCTGGTAATTGAGCTTAGAGGAATTCATACTGGTACCTCATCTTTTGGACGCTAAGGTTCAGAGTGGGGAATTATGCCATGACATAAGTTCACTATGATTTACTGGAAAATTACTGCATCACTAGTTTTGAGAACGCAGTATTACTGCTATTAATATGCTTAATTCAAACTAGCATTGAAAAAGGTCATCTTAGACTTCATGGACTGAAACAGCATTGCACAGAATTAACATGTTAGTAAGCAGTGACTGAAAAGGCACTTCTCAGATCAAAGGAATTAATTTAATACTCCTTTGATTTAACTAGGAATCTGTGAGTGGATTAGAGCCTCCCACTACAGTATCGCTAAGCACATAATGTGCAGTGCTTCTGCTTGTTTGTGATACTTGATTCATGATAGCAGAAACAGTGTTATAAAGTCAGGGACCCATATTGTTTTTTTCCCCCAAAATTAAAGCTAAATGCTGCTCTTGAATATTGGTGCTGGGCTCCATGAAGCTTGCAAGAGCTGTAAATCTGCACCTTCAGGCTGACTCTGCCCCTTCAAAAACGGCTAAAAACTAAAAGAGCCAAGTGATTGGGCTCCAGATTGTATGCCACTGTTTCTCACTTAGGAAAGACTGTGGTAATATGAATTCCTGTTCCTAAATATTGTGGGCATATGGTAATACATAATATAGTGGGTGTATTTTTTTCTGGTATGTTCAAGGTATTTTTAGTCAAAATATGATTTCCTTCTTCTTCTTCTTTATTGTTTTAAGGTCATTGCATAAGGAATACCAAGCATTTAGGACTAGATTATGACTCATGCTTTATCCCCATGCTAAGGAGAAAAGAAACAGTTTCCAACATCCATAAAGCATCTACCTGCACCTTGGGTATGTAATAGGAAGAAGGGCTACTCACCTGCTTTCTCCTTTTCTTGGAGCAGAGGCATCTTGGCTCTATTCCCTGAATTTGCTGATTAAAGTAACTGGCAGGTTGTGGGAGGGCAGAATAGCAGTTTATTGTTGTTTTGGACAGCAGGAGATAACTGTTCCCAGGGAATAAGGAAGAAGCAATAGAGGAATCATGACTCAGAGAGTTGTCTCTGATTCACAATGCCTCATAAAGCTATTCCTGGGTTGGGACAGCTTATGCACTACTCCTTACTCAGGAAGGTGCCTAAAGTAAGAATCTAACATTTAATAAGCAACACACAATTTTCCTAATTTTACCACTATTATTGTCAATATGATTTTTAAATTTCATAATACCACATGAAATGTAATATTCCGTTAACAATTATTATTGTTCCAAAAATGAATGGATAGCATTTTCACATCTGCAAAGGAACAGTAACCTGGAAAGGACTAATCTGTGGAAGTACTTACAGGTAAGAAAAAATCAGTGAAGATCAGGAACTAAATGACAATGAAGTGCCTGTAAATGTGAGACTTCCAAAACATATGCTGAATGTGGACTAGACATAGTGTGAAGCTTTATTTTATTTTATTTTATTTTTTAAAAATACACACACACAGAGAGATATGTATCAGATATATATATTAGGTTCACAAGTAAATGCTTCAATGAAACAAGTCTGTCTGGCAGATAGAACTGAAAGGACATGTAAAAGAATCATGTATGGGTCAAACAATTAAATCCACATGAGATCTTAGTTTGAGGATGTTTTACTGGCTATAATGGACTCCAGGGCTGATGTGGAGAGTTGAGTGAATATAAGTTTTGGAAATAAGGTAAACTTACTGGTTCAAGTAGACAAATGAATAGGATTGTTCTATTCTATATAGATTCTTCTACCATACTCACCATCCTAGTATGTGCACAGTTTCCATTAGGGCAACAAACAACAGGACTAACATCTGTCACTTGTTTGTTCTTTCAGCCTACCCCCCCCCCAGCGGGAGAAGTGTGTGCTGTGTATTGTCATGTCACAGAGCGTGCGAGAGAGAGAGAGAGAGAGAGAGAGAGAGAGAGAGAGAGAGAGAGAGAGAGAGAGAGTTATGTGTTAGAGAAGGCAAGTTGAAAAAGGTTAAGCAGAATTTTAAGCAGAAGATGGTGTGATTTGCTCCAAACTTCCTGTAAGTATTCTCAGTCTGACTCCAAGAATGCTCTGTCTCCTGCACAGATGAGCTTTACCTTTATTCTAGGAAGTTTCATTGTTCTACAAGAGCAAAGTATGGCTCTCAGACAACCAGAATCTTACCTATACTCTCCTGTTCCTTGCCACATATACCCCCTTCCAACCAGACATCTTTTCTCAGTCCTTCCCCTTATTACCCATGTGTTAGATAGTTCCAGATTTTAGACAAAACATTATTAATTTGATCTGGGGCTCTGAAATATTTCAGGGTTCTTTGCTTTTTTTCCTTGGTTATGATGGAGAGCTAAGGGATTTATTTTGTACTCTTAAAAAAAATCTTCAGAATTGCATTAACTGACTAACATACTGTTCTGCTAAAATGTAAGGACAAAGGGGAAAAAAGTGAAACTGATCCAGCCCCTGCCCTTCCAAAAACATACCCCATGAACTAGGAGAATTTTGCAATATTGACTACAGCTTTATTAAATAACAAATCATAACAGGGAAAAGACACATGGAATGAACAGCAAAGGGGAATAAAATTACTCTTCTGACCACAGGCACACTTTGATTGTTTGCACTTTCCATGACCCCAGGGTCATGAAAGCTCTCCATGGCCAGCTTAACTATCCAACCTAACAAGACCTGGACACTAGACTCAGAGCTCAAGCCAAGAAAAACTACCCTTGTAAAATGCATTAGATTAGCCTGTTGGGGAACAATTGATTATTAAGGCCCTAAAATAAAAGTAAACCTCAAAATACAATGAAGAAAATTACTGATAAGACCTTTTTCATAATTTACAAAATGATGCTTGAACAAACTGGTGAGCCGCGTGCCAGAGGTTGCCGACCCCTGTTTTTAAAAAAGAGCAACATAGTACCATACTGTGATAAACATAAATTACTTACGAATAAAGGGAAAGTTTTTTAAAAAATGAGAAGGTAAGTAACTGTGTTCTGTGCTTGTTTCATTTAAATTAAAATGGTTAAAAACAGCATTTTTTCTTCTGCACAGTAAATTTTCAAAGCTGTATTAGGGCCAATGTTTAGTTACAAAAATTTGAAAGAACAACCATAATACTTTGTTCAGATTTACAAATATTTCAGTGTTATGAACACCTCCATTCCCAGGGCATTTGTAACTTTGAGGTTCTACTGTAATCATAGAATATCAGGGTTCGAAGGGACCTCAGGATGTCATCTAGTCCACCCACTGCTCAAGCAGGACCAATCCCCACTAAATCATCCCAGCCAGGGTTTTGTCAAGCCTGACCTTAAAAACCTCTAAGGAAGGAGATTCCACCACCCCCCAGGTAACCCATTCCAGTGCTTCACCCACCCTCCTAGTGAAGTTTTTCCTATATCCAACCTAAACCTCCCCCCACTGCAACTTGAGACCATTACTCCGTGTTCTGTCAGAATCTGTCTGAAAATTTATAAATAATGATAAGCTGTTTGTCCCTGCCTGCAGGTATATGGGATCTTGGGGAGCAATTACCACACAGGTCGGGTGCCAATAATTTCTTTATTAAAGAAAAAAGGAAGTGGTGGGAATTAACAATGAAATACAATCGGATGGGGTGTATAGGGTGTTTACAATAGACAATGATGGGGGGGGTCTTTCTTATTGAACAGTGTAGGGAGTTCTAACACTGGGGTACTGTAAATGGGGTTCAGCACAATTGGGATACAGTACAGTCAATAAGCGTATCAAAAGAAATGCAAAATAAAATGGTAGCTTCTATATAAAATGGTCAACAATCTTAGATAGAATGTATTAAGTGGTTGGTGGCCTTATACACAATGTAACACAATGGTATCAATGCAAATACAAAGTATATTAGAAAAGTGGAAGCAACCAATGGGGTGTTATAATTACAAGTAAATGTGAATATAGTGAATTTTATGCAATGTAACAGTATAAAAGAAAAGTAATGACTTAATTTGTGAGGCTAGGATAGCAGATAATCTGTCAAGGAACAGGAGGGGGGAGGGAAGTGAATGATAAGTGGCAACTGATGAGAGGAGAGTGCGGCTGGAAGCAGCAAGAGACTCTGAAGCCCTGCAGGGTAAGGACAACGGAGCAGCGTGATGGTGATCTTCAGTAGGGGAGGGGCAGCGGAGAAGTGTAAAGAAGGGCTAGAGAGAGGTTTAAGCAACAAGCGGACACCAAAAACAAAGGGGAAAAAAACGGCAAAGGGTTTGGGAAGTTTCACAGGGGGAGAAGCAGCAAGGGGTTTGGGAAGTTCGGAGGGTGATGCAGACGTGGGGACAGGGGGGAAGCAGCAAGGAGTTGGGAAGTTTGGAGGGAGTGCAGATGCAGGGGAAAAGCAGCAAAGGATTATAACAGGGAGACATGGAGAAGCACACAGAGGGAGAGATTGGAGCGGGGGGAAAAACAGACACGGGAAAGTTCAGGGAGAGATCGGGGCAGCGGGGAAGACGAAATTTAAGCAGCAAAAAACCTTATCTATCTTAACCAACGACTAGGCAAAACAACAAATATCACAATTCTAAGCAAAAACTATAACAAGCAACTATACGGAGCAACAAACAGTAAAGTATAACAAGGCAGAGTGAACTTACAAGCTCTAAAATCTTAACAAACTATGGACTTATTAAACTAAAAAAACAAAACCTATGGTGCCCTTATGCTATGGGGAAGTCACAGAGGGCAGAGTGGTATGTGCCCAGGATACAGTTCCCAAGGAAGCCAAGGGGTGGTGGCTGCAGCAATGGATACAGCTGAAAGCAGGGAGCCCCGAGGCAAAGCCCACAGGAGCAGAGTTTAGCAGCGGCACAAACTTATTTTTAGCGGCAAAGCACCGCGGAGCTTAGAGAGGGTTTAAGACACAGACCAAGGTTAGCTTGAGTCTGTGTGCTGGGGAAACCGAGCCAGCAGCTAAAGTATAAAATAAAAGTATGGAAAGTTTTGCAGAGGGATACTTAACAGTCCCCAAGGCAGCAGCAAAGGCAGAAGCAGCAGCAACATCAGAAGAAGCAAGGAGGGGCTCGGTACAGTTTTAATAATCAGGAGATCTCTCAGGTAGTAATTCGTTCTTCGTGGGGGGGGGGTCAAAAAACGGGGGTACGCTCAAAAAAAAAAGGAGAGCATAGAAGGACCCCCCCAGAATCCCTGCTGATCAGACCAAGCAGCAATGTAGGAACCTTTCTGATGTTGGTTTCAAAAATGTCTGTTTTAAAGGCAAACTCAGGCAGTTCCCACCAGTAACCCTGATAGGCTCCTTCTGTCACAGGGGAGGAGGCACAGGAAAAAAGACTGCAGGTGAGCACAGAACATGTCTCGGCAGAGTCCTGTGCAATAGGTGACTCAAAGCACATGAGGCCTAGACTCATGCCAGGATCTTAAAAACACAATAGGTCTTGCAGCTGTGGACATTGCCTGCCCTACACCGAGCCCAGGTTCAACAGGTGATAACAAGCCTAACCCTTTGAACAGGGCAGTGGTCCCATTTAGCACGCAGCACAAGTGGCCATCCCTTGAGAAGGGCAATGGCTCTTGTTAACAACTTAAGGGGCCCTCCCTTTGAGAAGGGCAGTGGCTCTGGTAAGCAACTTAACAGCCAGGGAAGGGCGGTCACAGGAGGAGAACAAAACAAAATGGAGTATGGGGATAGCTGTCAGAAACAAAATGGAACAGACATGTTTAAGCCTAAATGGGTGGACTTGTGACTCAGTTCCCCACCTTACACTCCTAACAAACCAGTTGGTCAACCCCAGCAATGAGTTATCATTGTGTTTCATTGTCCCAGGGCAACATTGTAACATCAGTCCCAGTTGACCAAAGCTGAAACCAAGCAAGACAGAGATTGTGCTGGTGGGCTGAGGGAAGTGCTTTGAAGAGTTTGCAGACACAGTGAAGTGTCTTTGGCTGAAGGTATAAACCAGGGATCAGCAACCTTTGGCATGCAGCTCACCAGGGAAAGCCCCTGGAGGGCCGGGCCGGTTTGTTTACCTGCTGCAACTGCAGGTTTGGCCGATCACAGCTCCCACTGGCTACAGTTTGCTGCTCCAGGACAATGGGGGGCTGTGCGGGAAGCGGCAGCCAGCACATCCCTCAGCCCACACCGCTTCCCCGCAGATCCCCATTGGTCTGGAGTGGTGAATCGCTGGCGGGCCACATGCCAAAGGTTGCCAATCCCTGGTTATAAACTCATGTGAGTCAAATCAGTCCAAAGTTTAGGACTACTCTTGTGTTCCTCACTGACATTAAAGTACCAAGCCCTCTGAAGGAGGACCTATCAAAAAGTTTTGATAGTGTTTGCTGGATTGCTGCTGTAGGGCTTCAGGAAACCAAGCGAGGGCAACGGTAAAGTTAAACGGTCCTATAGTCCAGCATGCTTTTGACATTTTGAGGTAACTTCTATGATATTCATTCCTTTGTTATTTAATTTTTATTTTAATTTTTTAATTCAAAAGCTCACTCCTGTGAATGAAGATAATTGGAGTACTCACGTGGATCATTTTATCGAAACAGGGTCTTTAGAACTTGCCTGTTGCATGTCTGAAGTTAACGACCTTGAAGTTGTCAAAATAACAGGTTCAATTCATAGTATTTAATCTAAAATTATTATTCAGGGATTAGTACAGCACTATACAAAATACAGATATAAATAGATACATTACTACCCTTTGTTGTCAGACTAAGAGCTGGATATGTGTGTTTTCCTGCATCTGGAGGGATATGCAGTATTCATCCCCCCAATTTAAGTTTTCATTTGACTATGATTATATAGGGTTTCAGAAAAAGAAAGCCTAGTTGCTGAGAATATTGTCCCATTCTCATATATGTTGTGATGTAATTTCTATGCATTCACAGTTTACCTGACTCATGTGTGGAGGCATGATTATTTACAACTGAGAGCACTAACAATGCTTCAAGTTAATATCTCTTCATTTGGTCTTTCTTACTCCATAATCATTCTTCCATGTTGATTTCCCAAAAAGAAAACATCTGCTATAGCTATAATGTCTTATTAGTTTTCCAAGTCTATATATACTTATGTCAGCATTTTAAATATATCTGTTAAAAAGATAATTTCCAAGAGATATCTATAGTTTCATATGTTTCAGAGGAGGCAGCTGTGTTAGTCTGTATCAGCAAAAACAACGAGGAGTCCTTGTGGCCCTTAGAGACTAATAAATTTATTTGGGCATAAGCTTTTGTGGCTATAACCCACTCCATGCATCTGATGAAGTGGACTTTAGCCCACGAAAGCTTAATGCCCAAATAAATGTGTTAGTCTTTAAGGTACCACAAGGACTCCTCATTGTTTCTGTAGTTTCATAGACATGAAGGTGCCTCTAGAGTTATTAAACACAGCAAGAGTCGGCAACCTCTAACACACAGCTCGCCAGGGTAAGCACCCTGGCGGGCCAGGACAGTTTGTTTACCTGCCACATCAGCAAGTTCAGCGATCGCAGCCCCACTGGCCGCGGTTCACTGTCCCAGGCCAATGTGGTGGCGGGAAGCCACGGCAGTACATCCTCATCTGCGCCGTTCCTGCCACCCCCATTGGCCTGGGACATCGAACTGCGGCCAGTGGGAGCCATGATCCGCCAAACCTGCTGATGCGGCAGGTAAACAAACTGGCCTAGCCTGCCAGGGTGCTTACCCTGGCCAGCTGCATGCCAGAGGTTTCCGACCCGAAATACAGCATAATGAATAAATTCTTGACAAGGGTGACTAACTGGTCAAGGATCAGTGTGCTGGGCCTTAGAATTCAGACATACTCTTTACTGAAGATAAGATTCTAAAGAATAGTTAATATATAAATGAATCAAATATACAGAAAAGAAAGAACTAAAGATATGTCTATTTACTAACATGTACTAATAGGCTATTAAGAACTGCTCCTAGCAAAAACAAATTTGCACCAGATCTTTGTCTTCCCTAGGAGTTACCAATTGTTAGTGAATTATTAAATTAGCATTTTATTTATGGTAAATGCAGCACTGCTCCTGGTTTTCCTGCAACATGCTGGATGAACTAGTAAGAAATATGTAGCAAACTCAGGTGGAGAGTTTTGCTGATATATCTCCTTTGTACTATTCTGTAGCTAACCTAGTGTGTCTAAGCATTGATTTAGGAACCTAGTTTTAGGCACCCGTTTTTTGGATAATCTTAGTCCTTGACATGTTTTGCTACATCTGTAGATGTACACTTTTATAGTAATGTGATTATTTAATACAAGTAAGATCATATAACAATGCATGCACGTAAGATTGGCAGGGTGAAGATTAGGAGTTCATTTTTAACTTTAGAATTTCCTAATTGGAATATTTAACTGAAATCTTACTTTCCATTATCCATTCTTCTCCTTCTGTTAATTTAACATGAGTTTAGAAAGAAACATTTTGGCTATGTAATTTTGCTGGCCTAAGTGCTTCTGACAGACAGAAAAATAAGGATATTGTAATTCTGATCTGTAAGTAAGGCAAAGTGGATAAAATTGATACACTAAGTGGATATATGTGCACTGCAGAAAGCGACTGAGTGGATTCCTCAGATAAGAATTAATTAAACAATCTCTCATAATTTCATGTTTCTTTTTCTCCTCCTGAATTTTGTTTATATAATGTAAGTATTAGTAGGTGAAAATCCTATTTACGAATAACAATTCAGGATACCAAACTAATGGCCTTAATTCTGTTACCCTCACTCATGATGAGTGTACCTTACTCAACTAGTAGTCACATTGAAATTGATGGGCTAGATCGAGGTGGGCAAATACAGCCCTTGGGCTTTGGATCCAGCCTGTGGGATTGCCCCCTGTAGCACTGTGGGCCCCATGCTGCTCTCAGAAGTGGCCAGCTCCACATCCCTGCGACCCCAGGGAGGTGGGGCATAGGGCTCCGTAAGTTGACCCTGCCTCAGGCACCACCTCCCACAGTTCCCATTGGCTGGGAATGGTAAACCATGCCCAATGGAAGCTTTGAGGCAGGTACCTGGAGGTGCAGCAAAGGCAGCGCATGAGGAGCCCTCCACTCCGCCTCCTGCAGGGGCCGCAGCGCTTCCTGGAGCAGTGCAGGGATGGGGATGGGCAGGTATGCAGGGAGCCTACCCTGACCGCGATGAGCGCTTTTGCCACCCCGGAGCTGCTTTAGGGTAAGGGCGCAGGACCAGAGCCCAAACTCCTCCTGCCCCCTGCCCCCCACCTCCATGCCTAAGCCCCCTTCCTGAACCTCACCACCCTAACTCCCTTCCCTGAGCCACTTCTTACACCCCATACCCCTCCTGCAACCAACCCCCTGCCCGTGAGCCCCTGCCACACTCTGAACCCCTCCTGTACTCCAACCCCCTGCCCTGAGCCCTCTCCCACAGGCTGCACCTTCCTGCACACCTGCCCTGATCCCCCTCTTGCACTCTGTACCCCTCCTGCACCCCAACCCCCTTCCCTGAGCCCCCCTCCATACACCTCCACACCTTTCCTCTGGCCCAATCCCTTGCCCTGAGCACCTTCCTGCACACTGCACCCACTCCCACACTCCACATTCCCTCCCACATCCCAATCCCCTGCCCCATCCCTGAATACAATTTTCCCCATCCAGATGTGGCCCTCAGCCCAAAAAGTTTGCCCATCCCGGGACTAGACTGTGCTGCACACATGGTCCAGTGTCAAGCCTTCCTGCAGTGGCTCAAGAGTGTGAACACCAACTTCAGGGCAGACAGGTAACAGCCAGGGTGCAACCCCAAATTTGTGGAAGGTCAAAACTTTGATTTCACAAACCAACTATCAAGTGTAAACTCCCCAGCACCATAACAACTTTAATATGGAGTCCAGACAGTCCACTGGGGTACTCTGATCTCTCCTGCCACCCAAGTAAGATACTTTTTGTGATAAATGATCCTTACACCTAGGATCACTCTATATTCAGGTTACTCCCAGCCCCAAAGGACCAGCCACTTACTCCAGGTCAATTGCACTTAGTTCTCACACCAAAGACAATGCTTGTTGCCAATCTATAATAAACTCTCCAAAATTTATTAATAGGGAAAAGGAGAAACAAGAGAGTTATTTAAAGGTTAAAGCTGGTGAACATATATGCACACAAAGGAGTTCTAATCATAAGCTTCAAAAGTAATAGTTTTTTTTTAAATAAGGCAAATGTCCTTTAGAGCTAACTCAGGCTAAGCACTGGGGATCTTTTACTTATGCCTGGTAATATCCATGCCCCCCAGAGTCCAAGTACCATAAAGATACATTTCCTACTTGTTAGGGGTTTTTATTTCCTCTCCCACTTTTGCTTTGAGCTCCAATGGGATGAATTAACTTGCAAGGACCCATCTTCATGGGGTCAGGGAGTAAACAACATAATCTTTTATCCTATTTAATGTTCCACTCTAGCCCATCTGGTGTCAATGGGCCTTCCTTGTTAGGAAAGACATAACTCTTTCTGCTGGAGACTAGCATTTCATGCTAATTAATTTCTCTCTCCTGTCTGGTGATTTACAGAGTTACAAAGACTTACAGTACAAATGCTCAAATATTACCTACAATATGGGACACAGATGTTACAAGTGAGATCAATGCATGTATTCAACTCATGAGCATTCAATGAAATCTAAACACTAAAAACACATTCCTGTAATTCTAATACTAATACTTCTTTAACAATACTAATACACAAGTAAGTCGCACTGATTCTGGCTATGTATTGTCACTATTCAGTTGAGGACATGGGGGGCTTTGGCCACAGCTGGCACCTGCCCTGCTAGTGTCACACCCAGATCAAGCGTTGTAGGCAAGGTGCAGCACACCTAGAAGAATGCTACAAGGTATTGTGGCCTCACATTCATGCCTCTGAGGATATATCTACAGTGCAATTAAACACCTGTGGCTGTCAGTTGACTTTGGTTTGTGGACATCAGGTTGCAAGGCTGTAAAATTTTCATGTAGATGTTCAGGCTTGGGCTGGAGCCTGGTCTCTGGGACCATCCCCCTTCATGGGATCCCAGCCCGAGCCTGAATTCTACAGGCTCAGACCCCATAACCTGAGCTTCCGAGAACCTGAGTCATTTGACATGGTCATTGAGGGGGAAGGGGAAGCTAATGCACTGTAGACACCCTGGAGCACAATTCCTTCCTTCTTCCTTATTGCTCTGGGTGGCCCCAATAGTAGCAGCAAAATGTGACTCCCTCCCCCATAAGGTGGCTCAGCTCTGCTAGCTCAGGCATTGAGAGTGCATGGAGCTTATTTCTGCCCATTTCTTGCTCCTCTCAGGCCACCTGTTCTTGCCAGGAATGCAGTGCATTTACTCCTGCATGTTCTGGGCAGCCTTCATGAGATTCAATAAGAGTTCTTATTCTAGAGCTGGGAAGGAAACTTTTTTCTGCAATAGTTTGAGATGTCAGAATTTTCCTATCTTAGAAAAGGATGGAAGTGAAAATCTCAAAAATATTTACAAAGAGAGAATCTCAAAAAAATAATATAATAAAATTCAAAATTGGGTCAATCAAAATATTTTATTTCAATCTTTTCAAAATACTCCATTTTGGTTTTGACCTTTTAATATTTCTACTGGTTTTATTTTATTTTATTTTATTCCTTTTTTTTTTAGGTTAACTAAAATTGTGAAATAAAATGTTGCTTTGATTGAAATGGACAAAATTTTATTTAAAAAATGTGGAATTTCTTTTCTTTTTTCCCAAAATATTTTGAATTGGCACATTTGTTGAAATCAACTCTTTCTAAATTAGTTTCAGTTTCAGCTAACATTTTCTGGTAAAAAAGGCTTAGACAGAAAATTCCCAGCCAGCTCTACTACTCCCGTTTTACATCTCTGTCCAGGAACCCAGTCCGAGTCACAATCAACCCTAACCAGACAAGAAACAGAATAGGCACTACTCAACACTGCTATGAAATTTGGAATTGGGCCCAATGTTTCTTAAAGTTTCAGCCACCCATACGTATCTCTGGATGACTATCCCCTGAAACCATTATGCACTATAAAGTTATATATATTTTCAGCATTATTAGATTGTAATGGGAGTGTAGAGCTTATAAATTAAAAAGAAACAGACAAGGTGCAAAGGGTCCAAAATCAAAGCAAAGTGATTCACGATAGTGATAAACATGTCCATGTCTCTTTTCTAATTGCCTTAATTTGAAATTTATCATAATTATTTTGTTGCAGAGATGGGGATGAGGGGGAAGGAGAGTTGTTAAGTTTATAGGAGAAAGGGGGAAGGTAAATAGAAAAAGAGAGACATGAAGAAAAGGGTAGATGAGGGAGGCAAGGAAAGACAAGATCACAGAAGTCCCTTCTTCTCCCAAGGACTAGCATATCAACAGAATTTAGCATATAGCAGAATATTAACTCTGTCATAGAGTGAGACATAATGGTGAACCATGACATTAAAAAAACATAATGGTGAACCATGACATTAAAAAAAACTATAATAGAAGGCACTATAATAAGATTCTATTTCATTTGCATATGTTGC
This sequence comes from Gopherus evgoodei, assembly GCF_007399415.2. Classification (NCBI taxonomy): domain Eukaryota; kingdom Metazoa; phylum Chordata; order Testudines; family Testudinidae; genus Gopherus; species Gopherus evgoodei. Next base: position 84,567,287 of record NC_044322.1, on the reverse strand, counting down.
AGCAAGAACAGGAATTAGACATGTAAACATTTTAATTTCTCTCAACTCGGTTCTTCTGGTTCCTTCTCAGATGGTAGAGACATATTCAGTTTATTGAAGGGAGCAGGTCGGGAAAGGAGGAGAGTTTGACAGCCTTCCAGCCCATGATTTTCCTGTGATTGTCACAAAAAAGAATGTTCTGTACTTACATAACCAATGCAAAAGGAAACAAATGATATCCTCTGACTGTCAAACACACTAGCAAATTTGTTTTGCTCACACTTTTCCTCTACACCAGTCACAGGGAAATCCAAAGCAAAAGATTTAAACTCACCCTCTTTGTGCTCCAAATGGACTTAACAGCTGTCAGAAGTTGTCAGCCTCCCCATTTTAAAACATGTTCTTTGTTATTTGTTTGTTTGTTGTATAAAACAGCTGCTTTTTTATCCTTTCCTAATTATTACAAGCTGGGTTATGCACTTGTATTCTCAGACACAATAAATATATGCCAGAAGAATGCTAAATAAATTGTCTAGATTATTTCTGCATCAACACAGCTTCCAATTTAGCTTTACTTTTCAAACCTGAGTGAACTGCACTACTAAAAAATCCACAGCGCACTAAAAATTCCCTTCATCCCTGTACCCCAAACAATTAATCAGAAAGACTGAGTATTGACTGTCAGCTGTATGTCACTTTGATGACTCCATGGCTATGGCAGCATTGCAATCACACCTCTGCTATATGCCAGAATATATTAACTGGAGCATTTGCTAACAGATAATAGCAGGACATATGTTGGGGGGCGGGGAGAGGGGACTTTAAAGTTTTGGCTGCTGTGCCTTTTTTTTTCCTGTGCTATATTTCTGTTACAAGGTGATACCATAGCCGCTATGAAAGGAGAACACATTTTGGCACATCATGAATAAGGTGTTTTACACAAAGCAGATGATGTTTCATTAACTGCAAACCCTTTGGCAGCCTGCATATCTCTCCTTTACATATACTGTAAGCTCAAGGATTGCCAATGCCAGCTTAATGAAATAAATAAACTAGTGTTTATCCATGGTTTCATGGAGAGTCAAAATCTCTTTGACCTACTGATGTGCTAATGTGATTGAGAACATTGTTGCCTCTGAGTCTGAACACGTGATACATCTATCTTCCTGATGGGGCTATTTCACTTACACACAGCTTCCTCATTTTAGCCAGAGGACTGTTATGTAAGACAGATGTCGTCATATGTATCATTGATACAATTTGTTACAAATGACTTTTTGTTTTGTTCCTGGTAGAGAACCTCTAACAACCAGATGGACTCAGGCTGGGGGTTCCTCCAGAACATGGCATTTGCTATGCCTCCTTTTTGCAATGTGGTTGTAAAATCATCTGGGGTTTCTAAGTGATATGATTGATTACTCTCCTTTAATTGGTTTTCATTACATTTATTCAGAGATGTCACCTTTCATATCCAAAACAAACATCAACGGATCTAGTACTCATCATTTATTGAGGAGAAAAGCATCACATTAGTAGCTAAACTAATTTTCTCTTCCTAGTTCCTTGCACTTATCTAGAGTGGAAAGGGGATCCATTTATTTCTCTAGTTAGGAAATGTCCTTATAATACTACCAAAGAGATAATATTTTGACTCTTGAATCCAGTCCAAATACCATCCAAAATGCCAGACAGGGCTACAAGAAGATTCCACTACACTATCCAAAAATCTCTTCTCTTTCTACTGAAACATATTCATTATACCTTCACAGTTGCTAATCTCTGTCAGTGTAACATACTGCTGTTAGCTTTGTTTTTACCTGAAGTCTGAACTATTATTTGATTTTTTCTATGAAAACTTTAAGCATTTTACAGTACTTGTTTAAAATAAATCAGGATGGGGGAAATAATTTACAAATTTTACTATATTTAAGCCAATATGCTCAATGGTGGGTGCATAAAGATAACTCAAATCAACATTTAGATATCTAAAATACGTGGCTTAATTTTTGTAGGTGCTGAGCACCTCTGACGTCAGTAGGACCTGTGGATGCTCAAGTGCCTCTGTAAGGCACAGCACTTTAGGTCTCTAAATATGATTAGGACTAGATACTTATCTTTAGGCAACCATATTTGAAAATTTTGTCCTTGCTCCTGTCATTTACTATCAGTTCACAAAAATAGCTAATGGATGTTATCTTGGAGAAAGAACTCTGGCTTCTAGTGGCTCTATCAAAACTTGCTTTTTTGCCTGTTTCATATTCTTACAGAAGATATATACCACACCATATTTTATATCCCAAAATAGATAGTTAAGGGAGGGAATCACATCTTTAGTATGGTAGTACATTAATGTCTATTGACTGCAATGGTAGGGAAAAGCTTCTATACAAGCTATGCATTACCATTATCATTGCCATTAACCTACCATACTATCAAGGCTCAGCTGTGCTAAAGTCATATATATATAAAGAGTTTTCTAATACATATATATATATATAAATAAATCCATGAGGGTGATGTCTAACAGCTTTTATAACAGGATGTTATTCTTCAAAAGGAACTTTTCAACTTCTCTTACATAAACATGTCCATTTTTTACATTCTTTATTCAGTTCTAATAGTTTTTCAGTCAGGTTTACTGAATAGATTTTAAAGTAAGAACGTAAGAATGGTCATACCAGGTACGACCAATGGTCAATCCAGTCCAGTAGGCTATCTTCAGACAGTGACCAGTGCCAGATGCTTCAGAGGGAATGAACAGAACAATTTATCAAGTGATCCATCGTCTGGCATCCAGTCTCAGCTTCTGGAATCAGATTTGGGGACACCCAGAGCATGAGGTTGTATCCTTGACCATCTTGGCTAATAGCCATTCATGGACCTATCTTCCATGAATATATTTATTTTTTTAATCCAGTTATACTTTTGGCCTGCAAAACATCCTCTGGCAACGATTTCCACATGTTGACAGTGTGTTGTGTGAATCTTTTAAACCTGCTGCCTATTAAGATGTTATTACCACTTAAAATTGTGATATGAAAAAAGAACAATAAAATTTTCCCATAGTTAGCATCATTCACTGAAATTGCCTTTGTTTTATATGCCACTTCTTTATATAAGAAGGAGGTAAATGCATTAAGTATTTGACCTCTGATACTGCACATAGTTGTAAGAAATTAACTAAATTAATGTTAGAGTGAGTAATCTGTACCCTTATATGTAGTTAAGACTAAAATGCAATTTCTATTATACATCCCTTTTCCTATGTGCTGAAACCTAAAAGAGAAGATCTGAGTCTGAGGGGTTGTCTTTAATTCAGTATGAATACAAATTGGTTGGACCTTACAGAAGGACCAAAAAACCTCTCAAGTTTGCTTTTTCTGCATGTGCTTGCTGCATTCCAGATTCTGCAACTATTAGTCACACTGGAGAGCACCTTACTCTACAAGTGATCACATTCACATCAATAGTGGTAATTATACAGGAAAGTGCTACACACTGTGAATAAGGTGTGAGAATGTGGCCTCAGGTCCATAGTTCAAAATGTCCTTGTTTTAAAAACAAATGTTGGCAAATTAGTCAATTATGTAATTTGCTTTAGGAATTTGATTATTAAAATGACAAAGCTTTTAATGTGACATTACCAATCATCCAGCTGAAGTATTATGTCTAATTCTTTGAACCATAATTTAGAAAAGATGTGGACAAATTTGTCCAGAGGAGACCAACAAAAATGAAAAAAAGGTTTAGAAAATCTGACCTATGAGGAAAGGTTAAGAAAACTGGGAATGTTCAGTCTTAGAGAGAAGACTGAGAAGGGACTTGATAACAGTCTTTCAATATGTTAAGGGCTGTTATAAAAAGGATAGTGATCAATTGTTCCCTATGTCCACTGAAGGTAGGACAAGAAGTAATGAGATTAATCTGTGCAAAGAAGTTTTAGGTTAGATATTAGGAAAAACTTTCTAACTGTAAGAGTAGTTACATTCTAGAATAGGTTTCAAAGGATGGTTATGGAGTCTCTGTCATTGGAAGCTTTTAAAAGAAGTTGGACAAACATTTCTCAGGGTTTACTTGGTCCTTCCAAAGGCACCGGGGCTGGACTTGACTTTTCTGGGTCCCGTCCAGCCCTACATTTCTATGATTCTATAAATTAGCCTTGGCAGTAAATAGAAAGCATGAATCAAAGGGTTGAAATCAGGCAGCTTCTCAAAATTGCACAAAAATCAAGGCTTCTCAAACCAGTGCTAGTCTTAAAATGAGACTTACTTATGCAGTGCTAATCTCCTAGGCATGTAATAGTGCTTTCTGCCATACAACTATAGAAAGTATTAGCAGTGTTGTGTTTCACTGACCCAGCCTAAAACCACCTTTAGAAATGTTAGACAAAGACTTAGATAAGTGAAAGCTTTTAGATAAATCTTAGTAAACAAGCCAAAGCAGTGGCAAACAGTGTACAGATAACCAAATAAGACTGGTGAGAGTGAAGCTGATGAGGAGCAGCAGGGAAGAATTTATGAAGGAAACATAATGTACTGAGACCAATTCTGAAGAATTCCAGGTCTTTGTATTCTAGTATTGTAATAATATATATCCTGTTCATAAACATTAAATAGCTGTATTGAAGAGGACATGATATTGACACATACATGCTGACCAAGAAAAGTGGCAAGACACCAATTTAAAAAATTTTATGAAACCTTCTATATCTTCTGTGTTTTATCACCTTCACATTTCCTTGTTTTACCTTCATTTGAAGTCTTGTGGAAGCTTTCAGCTGTTCATAAAAAAAAATCAGAGAACTTCAACATCTAAGTTTTAGTTAGGATTTTTATCTACACCTAAAGCTATCTATATCTATCTATATCTATCAGTCCCTAACTTCTGCCTGAAAGCTCTATTTGGCAAGTAAAAGTAGTATTTATTGTCTGGTTGTTAAAAGTTTTCATTTCACCTTTTTTCCTCTAACCTTTGGTAGATCAGATGTTTGTAAGAAGCATACACGCTATTATAAGCAGTTCACAGACTGACTATCAACAATCCAAAACATCCTATTAGGCTTTCAAAGCAAATGATAATAAGGGGCTGAAAGTTGCAACTCTTTCCCACCTTGCAATCATGAAAAAAACAAAAGCAAGAAAGAGCACAGAATGTGTTTCTACTATTCAAGATGCCTTTCCATAATTTCATTTTAATCCAGTGCAGACTTGGATTTCCTTACAAATGCAAGATTAGGCCATATAAGGATATAACAGTCCAGTTTATTAATGATATACCAAGCAAAATGACGTGTATGACATACAAGTGTAATTTTAGCTCTACTCTCATTTGTGCTCCTTGCTCCTCAATAGGGATATTTGCTTATATTATCCAACAATGAACCCAGATGCAAAATATGGAATGTATTTCCCGTCATGTGATGTGGTTTTATGACTGAATTATGTCTTTCATAGCCTGTTGGTAGGTTTCATTTTTGTTGTTATTTATTTAAATGCCTGTAGGGTTAATTCTAGATCAGGCTATTGATGGGCTGCCACCTCATGGCCATATTTCCTTTTTGATTATCACTGATTGCAAAGACATAGTTCTTTGTGTCTCTAAGAGTTGAGAGCTTTGTATACCACTAACAAGACCCTTAAGATTTTAAGCCAATATTTCACTCCACCCACAAAAGATTACTTATGAATTTAGAAATTCTCTGATCAGTCATGCAGCACTGTATATACGATGCAATTAATGATTTCTCTGTGTAAGAATACTGTGATCATAAATGGAATGAGTGCAAATAAAGTGTTTATATATTGCATATGAAAATAGTGTTTCCAAGTCATATTAGTGACCACAGAAATAGAATTAGAAAAGCTGCGGAAAGAATTACTCAAATGGCCAGCCAGAGAAATCTAGAAAAATATATATGCCTGGATTGTTTGTGATCGTTACACATTTTTAAATGATAAATACTATAAATCATATTCTAATATATTCCAAGGCACTTTCAAATTTAGAGAGAGACAGAGACGAGCAAGACACACAGCCCCTTCAGAATAGCCAATAACTCAGTGGTTAGGACACTACACCTAGGATATGAGCCCTCCATGTCAAGTCCTTGCTCTAACCCAATCCTTTTTATGACCAAATGGAGTCTCCTCTCTTTACCCAGGATTCCACCTTAAACCTTCCAAGGAAAATTTCATTGAACATATACACTTCTGCAAAAAGTTTCAGTTTTGACAAAACAGCATTCCTGACCAACTCTACATAGCTTGTTGTTTTTGTTTTGTTTTTTGTTTTGTGTTAAACAGTTCACTGGATCTCTCCACTTCTATGCTAGATATTCCACTCTCTATAGCTGTCACTCTGCTGGGGAGAAACTTACCCATCCACACTACCACCTTGAAATCTTCTGACGCTGCCCCCCTCGCCCCCAATAACTGACATTTCACTGAATATATCATTTATAACCTGGACTGTTTTATTCTTGTATGGCCTAATCTTGCAGTTTTAGGAAAGTTGGTGTGTGCATGGGTTAAAAATACCTAGTGAAATATGGGAATGTGTGTTGTATAGGAAGGAGGATTGAAGCGAATATGCTCTGTCCTGGGGAGGGATGGGAGGAAAGTGATCTGTGTGGTCTTATCTCTCCTTGTATGAATCTGTGGCTACTGAGCCCTGCTGACCAAGGAAGAACTATGGTCTTAGCACTGCAAAAGTACCCAAGGTTCAGAATTTAGACCCTAGTTCTCAAACGTGAGAACATCCATGAATAGCTAATGTTTTATTGACAAAGTGAAAGATGATTGTTTAAGCAAATATTTTAAACTTGGTTAGAAATTTAAAGGATCTTAGAAAAAGAGTGGAACATGCTCATACGAAAGCTATGGCCTGGGAATTTTAATAAACAAATCAGTAATGTGTTACTCTTAGCGTCTAAAACAGGGGTTGGCAACCTCTGGCATGCGGCTCTCCAGGGTAAGCACCCTGGGGGGACTCGGGCCAGTTTGTTTACGTGTCGCGTCCACAGGTTTGGCGTACTGTGGCTCCCACTGGCCGCTGTTTTGTTGTCCCATGCCAAAGGTGGTGGTGGGAAGCGGCGCGGGCTAGGGATGTGCTGGCCGTGGCTCCTGCCACCTCCATTGGCCTGGGATGGCAAACCGTGTCCAGTGGGAGCCACAATCGGACCGAACCTGGTGTCGTGGCAGGTGAACAAACTGGCCCTTGCCCTCCAGCGTGCTTACTCTGGAGATCCATGTGCGGAGGTTGCTGACCACTGGTGTAAAACTCATTATTATTGTACTTTTTATTATGTGATTAAAGAAAAATTCAGAAATAAGTATGTATTCTCTGTTTTTTCAATTTGCATTCAGCACATGTACCTAATCTAATTACAATATTTAAAAGAAAAATAATAGCATTTATATATAATCCAAAACTTGATTCCTAAATTTAAGGTTGCCTAAAATGGACAATATTTAGTGATTAATTTTCTAATACTTAAATGTTATGATCCTCAGTGTTTTAGCAAAAATAAGAATGTTTCTCACATCTTTAGATGACGTGAATCTTATTCAAAATGATTTGTTTGCATATGATCCTATAGTTGTTTTTTACCACAATTGCAATTCTTACCCTAAGGACTTTAAAGTCAAAGGGGTTCATGCCAATGCTTGAAGTCAGTGGGAGAAGTTACATACAATGAAGTTACAATCATATGGAGAGATGGTTTAAAGCAAAAAAGAGGGGAAGAAGATAGATACACAATGAGAGTTCAAAGTTGTTACTTTCTGTGTATTTTTGTTTTTCATTAATTTGACAAGTAGTAGTAGTTGAGGAAGGATTTAATGGAGGAAAAAGACATTGTGAGGCATACAGGATCAAGGAGACATTGCAGGCATTGAGGGTAACATTGGGGAAAATTTTAAGGGTAGTGATCTGAGGAATTCATGGAACACAGAATGTAAGCAAGAAAATGGAAGAGATAAGAAATAAACAAGAGAACTACTGCACAGAGCCTTGTATAAGCAGTTCTACAATAAAGAAAAAATATTTTTGTGCCAACATTTGAACAAATCATCTAGACAAAAATTTGAGAAGTGTATTTGTAGGCACTGTACCCCACAGAGGGTAGGGAGTTCATTATTACCACTACTGGTGAACAGGAGAAAGTACAGCTAAAGAGATCATTCATTTGCATCAACTTTCTAGCCAAAATTCTTCTAACTTACACTTTTAAAAATCATCTGAACTGTTCACAAACTTTGAAATGGTTGGGTGGTGGGACTCAACTAAGAGAAAGGGATGGAAAAGGGGATCCTATATTGTGGGAAGGATTTGCTCAAGGATCCTCTATGCCATTGATCCTCCTCCCTTGAAGATTCTTCAAAGAAATGGCAGAGGCAACTCTTTGCTAAAGCTGAACAGTACAACAATAGAACAGAATGTACTCTGTGAGAGACCCCCAACCTTACACCAGTATAGCTGAAATCACTATGGCTGGGTTAGGAGCTGAAGTCTTATGACAGGATTCAAGACTATTCCATCCACTGACACCAAACGAGGAGTGGGAAGAAGGCAAAATGAGAAGAGAGACAAGGGAGTAGACATGATCGATGACTTCTAAACTAAGAAGGCAAAGAACCTTGCATTGCTGGATAGGGGCAGTCACAATATGACTTGGAAATTATTCTTGCTAGTATTATTCCATGCACTAACTGCCAAATGACAGTGGTGTGAGGTCAAGATTATGGTTCGTTACAGAGGGAAGCACACTGCACAATTTCCCCGGGGTGCAGCACTTACCTCACCAATATCAGACCATCATTCCTGGGGACTCTGGCTGCAGTGTAGTGCAGTCCTCCACGCTCCTCTCCTATACCTCATGGTATCAGGATAACTATTTAGTTCCTATCTCCAATAATATAACACTTTTTAAATTTCCATGTCTTTAAAAAAAATCATTTCCACAAGACTGAACGGGAATAACCCCATTCCTTTCCATTCAGCTGATTGTTTTTCAATTCAGTTATTTATTTCTGTCTTCCCTATCATATTTTCCCAGTTTGATACCTCTTTGAGGGTTGGATGTCTTTGAAGCCTGTGTTCACCAAGTTCCCTAAAAACTTGTGCTCAAGTTTGCCTCAGATCAGGAGTATGTCTTCATTTGCCAGAATAGCACAGGGACTTTACTTAAAGGCAATCTAAGGCTTAAAAAAATATTCTCCCATATGGAACCTGAAACTGAGTTTGAGAGATCCAGCACTCCAGATTCACAACAATTCCTTCTTAACAATATTTCTATTTTACCTCTGATAGAAACTATTGATAGCTGAATCTCTGCCTGTCACAACAGATATGCATTTTAACTCAACAGATTTGCCCGTGTGTACTCCTTGCAGAGCTGAGGAGCTGCGCGCCAGTTACTACAGCCCTAAATTTGCAACTACTATTGTTTTTTTTTTTCCCCAGCAGAGAGAGAATGGAAGAATGAGGAAGGGTTCTTAAGGACCAGGAAGCTCATTTACTTGCTGTTATGAAATACCATCTGTGGAACAGAGCTTTTAGCCTGGCTTTCCCCAGTGTGCACTGCGACAACCAGGTCCTGAATAGTTTGGATTTCTGCTAAGGCAGTTTATGAGTTCTAGGAAGCTGCATAACTTTTCAGCCCTTAGGTATTTTTTGTATCTCTACTTTTAAACATATTGAAGGAATTGAGCACCAAGATGACCTTAAAAGAAGTGAAGTTAAAGAGGAGCTGAGAACCCTTTTAAAATTCATGAGGGACCCTTTCTGTCCTCTGCATTTCATGAACTGATAAGAAAAATTACCACTTAATATAGTAACTACAGAAAAAGTAGTAAAGTATATATGTCATTTGTGAGGAATTCTACTTTCTGAGTGTAATACCTTCATTTATTCCTAGTGCTGAAATTTTGAGCATATGCTGTAATTCTTATTTCTTTCCAGAACTGATTTTATTTCTGCTCCTCAAGAAGTACTACAAAAAGACAAGAAAATAAAATAAACTATAAACAAAAATAATATTTTAAATATACTTTAAAAACATGACTTTTGATAACTTTAGAGGGGGAAATGGACATGGAAAGGAAGAGATCAGGTGTGTTTAATGTATACCGTCTTTTTGCCATCAATTTATTGCTGTGATAAGCCCAAAAAGCAACTGTAGGTGGCCTTTTTTAATCTACTGTATAAATAAGGTTGTCAGGCCCTTCATGGTGTTTCTTCTAGTAACTAATAAAAATCAGGGCTAACAAAATAGTATGAAAAGAGATTAATTGATGTATGTGTTAATAAATGTGGAGAGTTCATTTTGTCATCAGCTATTTTAAAATATTTGGACATTTGTCTGTTTATTTATAAAAATATTTATGAATCCAGACAGTTTCACAAGACTTGACACAAGTGATTATTCACCTATCAATTTGTACCAAGCGTATTTATGTTCTACTGTGTCATTCTCTTGTTTAAAAATTTTCATTTGTCCAGTCAGAGAATCAAAATATATGTGTCTTTGGTAATTAACTAAAAACTCCAAGAGTTGCAGACACAGTGAATTGTAGACAAACATACACATACTATAGCATGGAATCTGTTGGAAAATATTTACAAACAATAAATACATTTCTGAGAAATTAGGAATGATTTGTGTACAAAATTGTAGTTTTGAAACTATGTTTGCAACTTTAAGAACAAACTAGTTACGAATTAGTAACTGGCCACCTAGTATACCTGAACATGGACAGATTGAAGTGCTTTCCAAACTGAAGACCACAACTATAATCTCTCCCAAATGTGGGGGCAGTAGTAAAATAGGGACCCTGGACTTCAGAAAAGCAGACTTTGACTTCCTTAGTGAACTGATGAGCAGGATCCCCTGAGAAGCTAACATGAGGGGGCAAGGAGTCCAGGAGAGCTGGCTGTATTTTAAAGAAGCCTTATTGAGGGCGCAGGAACAAACCATCCCTAAGTGCAAAAAGAATAGCAAATAGTGAAATCTTTGGTGAGCTTAAACTCAAAAAGGAAGCTTACAAGAAGTGGAAATTTGGACAGATGACTAGGGAGGAGTATAAAAATATTGCTAGAGCATGCAGGGGTGTAATCAGGAAGGCCAAGTCACAACTGCAGTTGCAGCTAGCAAGGGATGTGAAGGGTAACAAGAAGTGTTTCTACAAGTATGTTAGCAACAAGAAGAAGGTCAGGGAAAATGTGGGACTCTCATTGAATGGGGAAGGCAACATAAAGACAGATGACGTGGAAAAAGCTGAAGTACTCAATGCTTTTTTTGCCTCAGTCTTCACAGTTAAGGTCAGCTTCCAGACTGCTGCACTGGGGAACACAGTATGGGGAGGAGGTGAGAAGCCCTCAGTGGTGAAAGAACAGGTTAAGGACTATTTAGAAAGTTGGACATGCACAAGTCCATGGGTCCAGATCTAATGCATCGGAGAGTTCTGATGGAGTTGTCTGATGTGATTGCAGAGCCATTGGCTACTAACTTTGAAAAACTGTGGCAACCCGAGGAGGTTCCAGACTACTGGAAAAAGGCAAATATAGTGCCCATATTTTAAAAAGGGAAGAAAGAGAACTGGGAAACTGCAGACCAGTCAGCCTCTCTTCAGTTCCTGTCAAAATCATGGAGCAAGGAATCAATTTTGAAGCACTTGGAGGAGAGGAAGCTGATCAGGAACAGTCAACATGGATTCACCAAAGGCAAGTAATGCCTGACCAACCTGATTGATGAGATAACTTCTATGATGAGATAATTGGCTCTGTGGATATGGGGAAAGTGGTGGATGTGATATATCTAGACTTTAGCAAAGCTTCTGATATGGTCTTTCATAGTATTCTTGCCAGCAAGTTAAAAAAATATGGATTGGATGAATGGACTATAAAGTGGATAGAAAGCTGGCTAGATTGTTGGGTTCAACGGGTAGTGATCAATGGCTCAATGTCTATTGGCAGCTGGTATCAAGTGGAATGCCCCAGGGGTCAGTCCTGGGGCAGGTTTTGTTCAACATCTTTATTAATGATCTCGATGATGGGATTAATTGCACCCTCAGCAAGTTGGCAGATGATACAAAACTGGAGGAGAAGTAGATATGCTGGAGGGTAGGGATAGGTTCCAGAGTGACCTAGACAAATTGGAGGATTGGGCCAAAAGAAATCTGATGAGGTTCAACAAGGACAAGTGCAGAGTCCTGCACTTAGGAAGGAAGAATCCCATGCACCGCTATAGGCTGGGGACCAACTGTCTAAGCAGCAGTTCTGCAGAAAAGGACCTGAGGATTACAGGAAACTGGATATGAGTCAGCAGTGTGCCCCTCATTGCCAAGAAGCCCAATGGCATATGGGCTGCGTTAGTTGGAGCATTGCCAGCAAATCGAAGGAAGTGATTATTCCTCTCTATTCAGCACTGGTGAGGCCACACCTGGAGTACTGCATCCACTTTTGGTCCCCCCACTACACAAGGGATGTGGAAAAATTGGAGAGAGTTCAGCGGAGGGCAGTGAAAATAATTAGGGGGCTAGGGCACATGACTTATGAGGAGAGGCTAAGGGAACTGGGGTTATTTAGTCTACAGAAGAGAAGAGTGAGGGGGGATTTGATAGCAGCCTTCAACTACCTGAAGAGGGGTTCCAAAGAGGATGGCACTCAGCTGTTCTCAGTGGTGGTAGCTGACAGAAAAAGAAGCAGTGATCTCAAGTTGCAGTGGGGGAGGTCTAGGTTGGATATTAGGAAACATATTTCACTAGAAGGGTGATGAAGCACTGGAATGGGTTATCTACAGAGGTGGTGGAATCACCATCCTTAGAGGTTTTTCAGGCCCAGCTTGTCAAAGCCTTGGATGGGATGGTGTAGTTTGTGTTGATCCTGCTTTGAGCAGGAGTTGGACTAGATGACCTCCTGAGGTCTTTTCCAATCCTTATGTTCTATGATTCTTTGACATCCTCTGTTCCCTCTTGTACATGCAGAAGAGCACTGTTGGGATCCGACCATACCTGCCAAGATCTCTTGAACCCTTTCCTTCGAAGAATGTCATGCATCTTACCAAGGGAAACTTCAGGCTTTGAAAGAGGTCCACACCCATGTTCTCCACTACTAAGGCTAAAGCCTTATACATTTGACCTTTCCACCAACTTGTTTGACCCCAATTCTGTCCCTGATTAGCCAGACAACTCTGCAACAAACATACATGTATAAATTGCAACAAACAGAAAATCTACAGCTAAACTTCTAGCTACTGACAGGGGGTTGAGAAAACCCAAACCATGGATCAATCTTGTTTTAGGAGATCAAATACTTCTCATTCCCAAATGGTAACCAGCTAGTCCCTCGGCACACTTAGAGATGTTTCAGGCAACCACTCCAAACATGCAAAATAATCAAATTGTGTGCATGGAAAAGGGAAGAGGGTGGGGAAAGAGGTATGTGGCAACAATGAAGAAGCCTCAGCACCTGGCAAGATCCTATATAGGAGATTTGCTATAAACTTGATTGTCCAGTGGATATCACCTGTAATATCCAAATCAGACAATCAAACCCACTCTGGCTATGACAGCTTGCCTGAAGCTGACAGTAATGCATTCCCTCCATTCTTCCTCCTCTTCCTCCATGTTATGGTTAATGGCATACAAACACAGAAATAGATACAAAGATAAACACTCGTGCTGGAATGTTGCTACATGACACTACTTTATTTCTTAGAATTTAGAACATGAAAGAACCCCCAAAACACAGAGAGACAGAAAACATCGAAGCACAGCATAACACACCTTTCCGTAGAATATCTGTCTACAAACTGACTCTGCTCACATGGTTTGCTATATGTAGAGTAGGGGTCTGCAACCTCTGGCACGTGGCTTGCCAGGGTAAGCACCTTGGTGGGCCGGGCCAGTTTGTTTCCCTGCCGCGTCAGCAGGTTCTGCCGTCTGCGGCTCCCACTGACTGTGGTTCACTGTCCCAGGCCAATGGGGGTGGCAGGAAGCCACAGCCAGCACATCTCTCACCTGTGCCTCTTCTTGCCACCCGCATTGGCCTCGGACAGTGAACCACAGCCAGTGGGAGCCGCAGACGGCCGAACCTGCTGACGCGGCAGGGAAACAAACTGGCCCGGCCCACCAAGGTGCTTACCCTGGCAAGCCACGTGCCAGAGGTTGCCAAACCCTGATGTAAGTAAAGCTAATGTCATTATCCAGAAGCCTTGCTGTTAATGAAGTTATTCAAAAGCCTCACTCAACAGAGTTATCCAAAGGTCATCTCAGCAGTATGCTGACCTGTTATGGAATGTGCTTCTGCTTACTGAAGTTTTTAAAAATGTATCATGCTCTGCAAATGGAATTTGTTTTATCTGTCAGTGACTCAATACCATGTTTTCTCATCGTACAAATAAAAGGATAGATTTTTCTAAATTCAGACTCAAGCTTGAATATAAAAGTCAAGCTCAGTTCTTTCTGATTCATGCATTATTACTAATAATAAATATTCCACATTGGGAACGTTAAGAATTTTGGTGATGATACGTGAGCCAGAAAGGAACCCAGCTCTTTTCTATTACTATATTTGCTCTAAAGTGCTTATAAGATTAAAACGTAGTGAAAATTCATTTTTGTTCTTCAAGAAAACAGACTAAATTTAGAATGTATCCAAAGAGTAGTAATGTTGAGTAAGGTGCTTTATTTTTACAAATGCACTTTAACTGCTCTTTAAATATTATGCAAAGGGAAATCTCATTATGAGATCAAAGATGGGGTTAGACAAGATGACCCTTGTAGTCCTATCTAGCCCTATGATTCTATGATACAGCAGAAGTATGAAAAACTGCAGGGATATTTTCAAGGCTATACATTGTATCTAGAATGACTTCTGTAGGGAAGCTAATAGACATGATCTTTAAAATATACCCAGTATGACAGTAGTGGTTTGTGTATTTTGATTAATTCATACTGTGTTATTTCAAAAGCTTTCTGTAGGTTCACAATCTTGGATGATGTTTCTATTTGATAAAAACCTCACCAAACCTATGCATGCCTTTGTCATCTCCTGCAATACCCTCTAACTGAGATTGACACAGTTCCTGACACAGTTAACTGCACCTCTGATCTCCCTGAGGCCTCCTTGAAGAACCCCACTTAGGTCTCAGGCCTCTAGCTGTCATCATTCTCTGGATAAATCCTGCAATTCACTTCGTCCGGATTGGGATCTGAAGTTGCAGACATCAGCAGTTCACTGTGATTACCTCAGTACATCTGATGTCACTTCACCATCTGCAGTTCTGTTCTTTTATGGGCAATGACAGGGATATTCATTGACTAGCCAGATCTCTCAAAACAAAATACTATTTCTTCAGAACAAAAGCACCTCATAGGAAAGCATATTTTAACAAAAAGTAGTTTATATACAAACCTATCTTCAAGATAGTCATCCATTTCCCACATGGCGAAATCTGTCTGAACATATGTGGTGCATCCTGGAAGTCAGATGACAATGGTGCATCATTGGGAAGCCTATTCCAGCCAGGGCCCCTGGCACATAGAAGATTGGGACATGAAGCATATGAACTACAATTCACATGACATCAGCTCAAGTGAACACAGATTAATGTTTAACTGAACCAAAACAAAAGGTTTTGATTTGTTTCAATAAACCAAAACTAACCATTCCAACATTCTAAAATTATTATTTCTTAACTTTTTCTTCTGTGAAAAAATTGATATTTCAACTTTTCATAATGATTCGGGATGAAAACAGATCTCAAATACTAGAATTTCCTATGAGTTAGAAATTCAGATTTTTGACCAGTTCTACCGAACTGCAGTCTGTACAGAATAATGATAATAAAAAACCATAATGTGTATTGTCTATTTTTTTTAATTTGTGTGGTTTGTGCATTCAGCGAAGAGACAAGAGAATGATTAAATAATTGGAAAACATGGCTTATAGTGATAAACTCAAGGAGCTCAGTCCATTCATTTAACAAAGAGAAGGCTAAGAGGTGAATTGATCACAGTATTTGAGTACCTACATATGGGTAACAAATATTTGATTATGGGATCTTCAATCTAGCAGGCAAAGATCTGATTTTTAACAATAAGGATAATTAACTATAACAATAATTTACCTAGGGTTGTGGTAGATCCTTCGTCACTGAATTGGGTGTTTTTTCTAACAGGTATGCTCTATTTCAAATAAGAATTAGCTCAGATAATTTGGTGGCCTGTAACAACAGTCCTTTTTGGCCTTATAATCTGTGAATTTATGAATTTTCTTAACTGGTCTTTTTCCCCCACATCTCTGATTAAGGTCATATTGTGGCTGGTCTTGTGCACATGCACAAGGGTGAGTTATGAGAGGGAACAAGAAGCTTTTCTACATTGTGGCAGTGGAATACAGGCATCAGGCTTCCTAAATTCAGTAAAATGTCCGTGTAGATTTGGACAAAATATAATGCACTGGCCCTGTCACCTGTCTTCACTTATGAGCTTTAGGTGAATATATAGCAAAGTGTGATTCTGTGATGTGGTGAGCACCCGAACTTCTGTGTAGGTCGGGAGTACTCAGCTTCTTGGAGGGTCAACCCCAATGAGAGAATCTGGCCCTTTGTGAGGAAAAAAATAAAGTTTATCTATTTTTTCTCTCCTAGAATCCTGTTTAAGCAAGAACAGTGCTACATCTATACCATGGTCTTTACAAATTGATGAGGTAAAGAGAGCTACCAAGAAAAAAAGCTGTTTTAATGTATTCTGCTGCCAGAACATGACAGTTTATGAGACATTTGGGAAATATGTTGTATTGTACTTTGATATATATGTTGTGCATTCTTTTAATGTTACAAAAATAACTAGGGAGCTCCAACTCATAAATGGCAGTTTCGTAATTACCTCCAACTATTTTGCTAATGAAAATAAATAAATAAATAAATGAGTGTTGATTTCTTTAAGAGGAGATTTGGCCAATTTTCAGCTCTATTTTAATTACTTTTCAGAAGATATGACCTTTAAAAGAGAGCTAATCAGCATGGTTTCTACAAAGAGAAATAATGTCTCACTAATCAGTTAGACTTCCTTGAAGCTGTCAGTAAAGTTGTGGGAAAGGAGAATCTATTATCATAATTTTGACTTCCAAAAGAGTTTAGACCAGTCCCACAGAAGACACAACCAAAGAAGTTAGGTAGTCATGAAGTGAGAGGCAAAGTATTGTCATAGATCAAAAACTGGCTAGGAGACAGAAAGGAAAGAACAAGAATAAATGGTCAATTTTCGTCATGTCAAAAGGTTAATAATGGGGAACATGGAGGTTCCATATTAGGTTTAAAGTTGTTTAATATATTCATTAATGATCTCAAAAGAGAGTGAGTAGTAAAGTAGGGAAAAAATCACAAATGACAAAGTTACCAAAGTTAAACAAGTCCAGAGAAGACTGTGAGGAACTTCAGAAGGCCATAACCAAGTTAGGTGAATAGGCAACATGATGGCAAAGGAAGTTCAATGTAGAGGAATTAAAAGTATAGCACATTAGGGAGGGGGTTTATTTAAACTATCCAGACACCTTGTTGGGTTTTAAATTGTTATGATCTGCTCTGGAAAGGGATCTGTATATCATTGGGGAGGATTAATTGAAGACTGTTGCTCAATTGCATGTGAGCTAAGAAAACAAAAGCAAGATGTTAAAATGAATAAGGAATGGGATGAAGAATAATATGCATGTTATTATAATGCTATTATACAAATTAGTGGTGCAGACTCATCTGAAAGTATGTATGCAGCATAATTATATATTCTGTCTCAAAAAGGATACTGCAGATTTACAAGGGGTTCATACAAGGGTGATGAAAATTATTAGAGTCATGTAAACACTCTCATATGAAAATAGATTGAAAAGATTGGAATTGTTTACCTTAAAAAAGAAGACAAATGAAAGGAAACATGATAGAAGAATAGAAAGTAATAAATGATATACACAAGGTAGATCAGGTAGATCAGATCCTTTTTAACACAAAAACAAGCAGACATTTGGTGAAACAGATAAAAAAAGCAATACTTTTTTTCAAGCGATGCATAATTAGATTGGGAAACTCATTGCCACAAAATGTTATTGAGGCCAAAAACTTAGCAAGATTCAAAAAGGGCATTTATATGGATAACAAAAAATGTTATAATAGCTAATGCTAACAAATGTTGAAAGGAATATTAAACTTCATGATTCGAGAGTTAGAGATTAGTTTTAACTATTGGAAATTAGAAGAGGAGCCCTGCTATGGCAGATGGCAGTATATCCCTCATCTGTCTACTGTGGGGAGTCTGGTCACTCTCAGAGATAGGATACTGGATGAGATGGACCATTGATCTGATCCAATTTGACAATGTTTATGTTTCATAAAGCTGCTATCAACATAGGGTACAATCCAAATAATTGCACAGTCCTGATGCTCTTTGTCATGTGGGGTTGTTTTCAAATATTTATTTTTTTTAAAATGAGAGATATTGCCCAGACATTTTGTAGCCACCATTTCTGGGGATAAGCTTGCACCAAGCATAGTGCTGAAACTGAAAGAGCTAAAATTAACTACAGTTCATACTTATTCATACAGGATATGGAGCAAAGAATCCACCAGTCCTGGGCAATACCATTAGTAGCCTTGAAAGAAAGATTCAAAGGAAGAATTTTCAAAAATGCCCAGCAGTGGCCTACATCTGATCTCTAAAGGATTTTGACAACTGATAGAAATGGAAAAGAAACTCCCATTGACTTCTATGGGGGAGAGTTAGGCCAACACTGAGCACTTCTAAAAATCTCACCATCCAATACATAAGATGTGCATAAATTCTCAGCACACAAGGTAAAATACTTGCCTGTTATTCAAGTCCACATAACATAAGTTGGAGTTTCAGCTTCAGGTGAGTTCCTCCAGCTAAGTAGCCTGAATAAACTCAAATGCCGATGGAATACTGGTATCTCTTTAGATATGAGTGAAACCTCCTTCCACATTTAGATGCAGTGTCTATACCAAGCTCTTTGATTATTTATCAAGTTTGCTACTTTTTGTTTGTGAATTTAGTGTGAGTGTCCAAAAGGCACTGTGTGAATTTCCCCCTGTAGTTTTGCCATATACAAATTTCAGACATGCCAAATCCTTTCTTTTCTGGTTCTGCATCTCTCTCCCCTGACCTGACTAGCAATCATGCTGACAGTGGCATTTTAAGTCTTCAACAATGTAATAACATTTGCTGCACATTTAATAAAGGCAGGTGTTCTCAGAGTATCTGTAAATTTAGACATGCTTGAGAAATGTGCTTTGAGGCCATACAGCCCATAGTAGCTACAGTGGCTGGAAAAGGCTGCAGTATAGTAACAGACTGGGAGTAAGTCAGCTGCCACCCACGGGCCCTGGGTACAGGAACAGGGTATAGGAATCAAGGAGGGAGTGGGCACAAGCTGGAAGTGGGGGCTTAGTCAAAGCTATATCTTCAGTTAAGCATCAGATGTTAAAGGTTCTCCTTTAGAATTACACTGACAAAATAGTTGGGATATATTTATGGGAAGGGTTTACTTCAGGGTTCATGATCCCCTATTCGGGGGGAAAAGTCAAGCTATTTCCAAAACCTTGAATTCCTTAGTAGAGTTAGATCATATCATAACGAAAAAGATTTCACAAAAATTAAAAGCTAATAGAGTAGTAGGATCGTTCAATCATTTACCTATAAAGAACCTGGAGGATCTCTCCTAGGCTTGGTCCCTAAGAAGACCCAAGTGAGTATTACTTGCCTGTCATATCCCTAGGGCAGCTCAGTTCACAATGCAATAGACTCAACCTTATGTCCTGTTGGCTTTTTCTCCATTGATGAGGCTATGCTCATGGTCTGGTTTTGTGTCCCGGGATTACTGTTGGCAAAGTGTGATATCAAGTCTGCTTTTCAGCTGCTGCTGGTGCACCCTTCTGACTTTAACCTTTTGGGTTTCTTTTTTAAGGGACAGTTTTGGTTTGATAAATCTATGCCCATGGGATGTACCACATCCTGTTCACCATTTGAAAAGTTCATATGATGTTACACTGGGCAGTGTTGCAGGAAACTAGATTATGGCATGTAGTACACTGCTTTGATGAGATGACTTTGCAGATAGAACAGATTCAGAGAAGTGTGCTAGCCTGAAGAACACCTTCCAGGCACTGTGTGATAACTTGGAGATGCCTATAGTGGAGTCTATGGAGGGGCCTTTCACTATGCTGACCTACATGAAGACTGAGGTAGACACATTGCAGGGTAGATCTTGACTCCATCAGGATAAGATTCAGGAGCTACTGGGCTTGATTACCAGGAGTTGCGTGAGCTGCAATCTATTATTGGGCATCTTAACTTTTCCTGCTGAATGGCGGCCCTGGGGCAGGTATTTCGTACACAGCTTTCAGCTGCCACTTTGGCAATATGTAGGCTTCACCATTTCATAAGAGTTACCAAAGAGATTGAGGATTTGAGAGCATGGGAACAGTTTCTGAGCCACTTTTGGAGAGATGATTGTAAACTAGATGCTAATTTAGAAAGGTAACAGAGATGAAAGGGAGTGGAAGGTACTCATTTTATCTTCCATGGCTCCTCGGCCTCATTCATACGGGGAAGATAACCTCACTAGTTAGGTGCCTATATTCATGTGAGTAGTTCTTAGAAATACTGGATATAAGCACTTTGCTTGCCCTTTTCTGATGGTAGCAACGATACTTGTAGACAAAATAGTAGGAGGTAATGCCTGATCCGTGGGAGCAGGAGACCTAAAGTTTGTTGTATTACCACTAGAGTATGAAGTGGGCTCAAAAAACTCCTCATGCAGCCCTCCTGCCTGGCACCCCTGTGAAGACAGAATTATAGTAATTTGATCACCTGGTAAAACAGCACCTCTCGTTGCAAGTTCTTCAAGCAACTGGTTGAAATTGTGACACCAAAAATGACACAGCTTTCTATGGAAAGAGTGCAGTCAGAAGTGATGTTAAAATTCTAATTTGCAGCATCTTATTAAACCTCTCAACAAACAGAAACACACAGGAAAAATGTCCTAGGATTTCATATGGTTTCAACCCATCAGCAAGATGACTTATTTTCAGGTTAGAGGACAAAATAGCTGGTTCATAGCCTGCTGGCAGTATTGTTCAAGCATTAACCAGAGTGGAGAACAAGCTTAAGTAAGAGGGTTTTTTCAGGAGAATCTTACCATTCTTCACATGAGCTGATGTTATCCTATTCTAGAGGTTAAATATGACTCCCCAAAGACCATTGAGCAAGTCAATAGTAGAGTTGAGAGTGGAGGCCAACTTTCCTGATTCTTAGGGTATGTCTACACTACAGGATTATTCTGATTTTACATAAACCGGTTTTGTAAAACAGACATATAAAGTCGAGTGCACGTGGCCACACTAAGCACATTAATTCGGCGGTGTGCGTCCATGTACCGAGGCTAGCGTCAATTTCTGGACATTGCACTGTGGGTAGCTATCCCGTAGCTATCCCATAGTTCCCGCAGTCTCCCCCACCCATTGGAATTCTGGGTTGAGATCCCAATGCAAAAACAGTGTCACGAGTGATTCTGGGTAAATGTTGTCACTCAATCCTTCCTCCATGAAAGCAACGGAAGACAATCATTTCGTGACTTTTTTCCCTGGATTGCCCTGGCAGATGCCATAGCATGGCAACCATGGAGCTCATTTTGCCTTGTCACTATCACTGTATGTGTACTGGATGCTGATGACAGACACGGTACTGCAGTGCTACACAGCAGCATTCATTTGCCTTTGCAAGGTAGCAGAGATGGTTACCATCCCTATTGCACCATCTGCCATTGTAAATTGGTGATGAGATGGTGGTTATCAGTTGTTTTGTACCATCTGCTGCTGTCATGGGTGCTCCTGGCTGGCCTCGCTGAGGTCGGCCGGGGGCACATGGACAAAAATGGGAATGACTCCCCGGGTCATTCTCTTCTTTATGTTTTGTCTAAAAGTAGACTCAGTCCTGCCTAGAATATGAGGCAAGCCTATTTGAGAACCAGAGAGCACAGCCGCTCCGTGTCAGAACCCCAGAGATCCCACAGAAATGATGAGCTGCATGCCATTCTAGGGGGTGCCCCTGCAACAACCCCACCCGTTGCTTCCCTCCTCCCTCAACCCTTCTGGGCTACCGTGGCAGTGTCCCCCCATTTGTGTGATGAAGTAAAAAAGAATGCAGGAATAAGAAACATTGACTTTTTAGCAAGATAAAATGAGGGGGAGGAAGCCTCCATCTGCTATGATAGTCCAGGCAGCACATTAAAGGGTGGCAAGGGAGAGAAGCGCAGCCTCCTGCTGCTATGATAGTCCAGGCAGTACAGAATCTTTTCTTTAGACATGAAAGGGGGGGGCTGATGGAGCTCAGCCTCCAGTTGCTATGATGAGGATGGTTACCAGCCGTTTTGTACCATCTGCCGGGAATGACCGGGAGTCATTCCCATTTTTACCCAGGCGTCCCCGGCCGACATCACTGAGGCCAGCCAGGAGCACTTATGGGCTGATGATGAAAACGGATATCAGTCATATTGCCACCAGGAAGGGGATGCTGGTGTTCAGCGCTGCAGCACCTAGTCTACCAGCAGCATGCAGTAGACATAGGGTGACATTGAAAAAAGGCTAGAAACATTTTTTTTCCTTTTCTTTCAGGTGGGGGGAGGGTGTAAATTGACAACATATACCCTGAAACACCCAGGAAAATGTTTTTGACCCTTCAGGCATTGGGAGCTCAGCCAAGAATGCAAATGCCTTTCGGAGACTGCGGGGACTGTGGGAAAGCTGGAGTCCTCAGTACCCCCTCCCTCCCTCCATGAGCGTCCATTTGATTCTTTCCGTTATGATTGTCACACAGCACTGTGCTGTGGATTCTGTATCATAGCCTGGAGATATTTTCAAATGCTTTGGCATTTTGTCTTCTGTAACAGAGCTCTGATAGAACAGATTTGTCACCCCATACAGTGATCAGATCCAGTATCTCTCGTACGGTCAATGCTGAATCTCTTTTTGGATTTGGGACTGCATTGCCACCCGTGCTGATCAGAGCTCCACGCTGGGCAAACAGGAAATGAAATTCAAAAGTTCGCGAGGCTTTTCCTGTCTACTTGGCCAGTGCATCCAAGTTCAGATTGCTTTCCAGAGCGGTCACAATGGTGCACAGTGGGATACCGCCGGGAAGCCAATACCATTGATTTGCAGCCACACTAACCCTAATCCGACATGGCAATACCAATTTCAGCGCTACTCCTCTCATCGGGGAGGAGTACAGAAATAGGTTTAAAGAGCCCTTTATATCGATATAAATGGCTTCATTGTGTGGATGGGTGCAGGGTTAAATTGGTTTAATGCTGCAAAATTCAGTTTAAACGCATAGTGTAGACCAGGCCAGAGTCTTCAGCTCTAATCAGAAGTCTTGGCTTCCTTGAATCTGAATGGGAGTCTCTGGAGAGTCTAGGGAACACACAGTATGCACTAGAGTGATTCTTATTAGAATATTGAGCAATTCCTCACCACAAATTTATTCTACCGCAGTTAATTATTATTCCTCCAAAGAGTTTATTGGCAGTTTTCTCAAATTTGCACACAACACAAACATAAGGATGCACCAACAAATGCCATTCTACAAACATAGAAAAACAAAACAACACCCTCCCCACACACACATATTCAAGGTACAATGAGCATTGAACAGGTGACTACAATACTCTGCCAGTTCTGTGTGTTCAATGTCAGAGAGGAAAAGATCAGCATAAGGAGGACAAGCTGGACAACAGCACCCTGTAAATTTAACCCAATACTGCTTTGAGCCAGAAACAGAGAGTGGATTTTTTCTTATTTTTTTAACTGTGCTGACCAATGGATTTGATTTAATTATTCAAGGGAAAATTGTGCATGAGCAGTTCCTAAAAGCACCAACCTCCCTGAGGTGAATGAAAGCAGGAAACTTTTGTTTCCTTCAGCACACTTGTGACATTAATTTTACAAAGTTTCTAGTGTAAGTCACTTTTACTGCTAAAATGGATCTAGAATGGTTTTCTTTTCTATTGATTTTATTTTCTCATGGCATGCTGCCATGTGCTGTTTTCTATTAACTGCAGCAGATCAGCATTTTCTAGATGAGTCTCTGTAGTGTGTGAGTGTTTCGTTTTATTACTGTTACGGCTTGGGTACTGCAACTTCTTTTTTAACTGAATTTCTTATTATTTTCTTTGGACTAGGATACTTAGAAGCTCTAAACTTGATTCAATGTTAAATACTACCAAAACATGTTGGAGTTTTCTGTGTTTTTTTGGGGAGGTTACAGTTTTTTGTTTCTTAAATATATTTCAATCATGTATTTTAATGTATGGACTTCTCTGGGTATGGTGGCTATAATAATCATGTTTATATATCTATATCTATATCTATATATCTTTCAAAAAGAATTAGTGACTAAAAATTGAAGAACAGAAGTAGTGCAAGATGTGAATGCTGGCATAATATTGTGGCACGTGTAACTCTCATGGAAAAGGCTTAATTGGAAAGTGCCATTTTCAGAATATGATATCAATAAAAACATGCCCTAAAGGGCCAACAAATGTGTGTTCTGATAATTTACTGATTTTAGTTTTTGCAGTGTTGTTGTAGCCATTTTGGTCCCAGGATATTAGAGGGACAAGATGGGTGAGATAATATCCTTTATTGGACACTTTTGAGCTTTCAGGTTACACAGAGCTCTTCAAAGAGCTCAGTGTAGCTTGAAAACTTGTCTCTCTCACCAAGAAAAGTTGGCCCAAATAAAGGTATCACTTCACCCACCTTGTCTCTCTAATTTAATTTTGTGGGTTTTTTGTTGATTATGTTCTCACTTGATACCTTGCCATGAAAGTATTATGAGATTTTCTCAACTGCATGCAGTTCAGGGGAATGCCTGTGCCAGTACCCAATCAAAATACCTCTTCCAGGCTCTAGGGTAGATGTGCAAGGGTAGACATCCTCCCATAGATGATGAAGCTACTTTACTGAATTTACTCCCAATCAATGGATACTCCAAAAATAGGACCCCCCCCACAGCATATACCAATAACAAGAATAAGTTTTGGCTTACCTATGCACCAACTCCTCAAATCTGGTCCCATAGGCAGATTTGAAATGTAAAACACTGGCTCTCTGATATCTTACTTCATGACTGTAAGTGCTCTTCACATTGAAAATTTGGGTAATATTCTAGTTACTTGCCTAAATAATTTTGTCCAGTGATATAAAGCAATGAGATTTCAGTATTTTTCATCTTTAAGGTATCTAATTTGGAAAATCTTACTACCATTCAAAATTTGGTCTGTCAACTAATCACAGTTAACTCATAATTAATTCAAAAAATTAATCAAGATTAAAAAATTAATTGAGATTAATTTCAGTTTTAATCGCATTATTAAAGAGTAGAATACTATTATATATTTTTGATATTTTTCTACATTTTAAATATTTTGATTTCAATTACAACACAGACTACATAGTATACAATGATCACTTGATATTATTTGTATTACGATATTTGCACGTAAAAATGATAAAAGAAATAATTTTTTTTCAAAAAGAACAAGAGTACTTGTGGCACCTTAGAGACTAACAAAAAGGTGCCACAAGTACTCCTGTTCTTTTTGCGGATACAGACTAACACGGCTGCTACTCTGAAACCAGTGTATTTTTCAATTCACCTCATACAAGTACTGTTGTGCGATCTCTTTATCATGCAAGTGCAACTTACAAATGTACTGTTTTTTTGTTACATAACTGAACTCAAAAACAAAACAATGTAAAATTGTAGAGCCTACAAATCTACTAAGTCCTACTTCTTGTTTAGCCATGGTATGAGAAACAAGTTTGTTTACATTTACAGAAGATAATGCTGCCAGCTTCTTATTTACAATGTCACCTGAAAGTAAGAACATGGCACTTTTGTAGCCTGCATTGCAAGATATTTACATGCCAGATATGCAAACATTTCTATGACTCTTCATGCTTCAGCCACCATTCCAGGGGACAGGCTTTCATGCTGATGATGCTCCTTAAAAAATGTGTTAATTAAATTAGTGACTGAACTCCTTGGGAGAGAATTGTATGTCTCCTGCTCCATTTTACTCACATTCTGCCACGTATTTCATGTTTTAGCAGTCTCGGACGATGGCCCAGCATGTTTTTATGTTTTAAGAACACTTTCACAGCAGATTTGACAAAAAACAAAGAAGGTAACAGTGTGAGATTTCTAAAGATAGCTATAGTACTAGAAAAAAAGTTGAAGAATCTGAAGTGCCTTCCAAAATCTCAGCAGGACAAGATGTGAAGCATGCTTTCAAAAGTCTTAAAAGAGCAACACTCTGATACGGAAACTCCAGAACCGAACCACCAAAAGAGAAAATCAATATTCTGCAGGTGGCATCTGACTCAGATGATGAAAATGAACATGCATCGGTCTACACTGCTTTCGATTGTTAATAAGATTAATCTATCATCAGCATGGATGCATGTCCTCTGCAATGGTGGTTGAAGCATGAAGGGACATACAAATCTTTAGTGCATCTGGCATGTAATTATCTTAGAATGCCGGCTACAACAATGTCATGCAAACAACTGTTCTCATTTTCAGGAGACATTGTAAACAAGAACAAGACAGCCTTATCTCCTGCACATGGAAACAGAGCAATTGACTGAACAAGAAGTAGGGCTTAGTGGACTTGTAGGCTCAAAAGTTTTACATTGTTTTGTTTTTGAATGCAGGGTTTTTTGGTACATAATTCCATGTTTGTAAGTTTAACCTTCATGATAAAGAGATTGTATTACAGTACTTGTATTAGGTTAATTTAAAAATACAATTTCTTTTGTTTTTTGCTGTGCAAATATTTGTAATAAAAATAAATATAAATTGAGCACTGTAAACTTTGTATTCTGTGTGGCATTTGAAATCAATATATTTGAAAATGTAGAAAACATCCAAAAATATTTAAATAAATGGTATTTTCTTATTAACAGTGTGATGTATTGTGTGATTATTCGTGATTAATTTCATTAATTATTTTATTATTTATTAATAATTGTATTATTATTTTTAAATGCTTGACAACCCTATTTAAAAGATAAACATTTGAATAGTTACCTTAATTTATTCCAAGCAAGCTTTCAAATTCCTGTGAATGTTTTTGTCAGAACATTGTATACTTTATCACATTGTATCCCAATTTGTTTTGAATTGGTACTCAGGCTGCAGATTTTTGGGTCCCTCCAATTAAAAACTGTAAAACCAAGTACATATGAATAAGTACCAATCTTCCTTTAACTATTCATTTCCTTACTTTTAAATGCTTGTGGATGTTTTGTTTTATTCAGAGTAGGAACATTGTTTAAATTAACATATTTGGATTCTTGTTTACCATATTATCTAATTCAGATAATACTAAATATTGTCAATTTTATTAAATCTGAGATCTGTCACTGACATATTGCAGGGCACAGTGTCACAGAAGAATACTATAAGCACATCATCTAACCAAGCCCAAAGAGCTAAAATTTCTATAGTACTAAAGCTATAATCATTCTTAACAGGATACAAACTAATATGACTGCAACTCTATATAATTCCATGCAACTCTAACCACATATATGGTTTATCTGGACCTCAGAAGACATTCTTTAATTCTTTACTGCTATCTGCAAGCTACAGTTCATGCAAAGTATCATGAGCAAACCACCCTCCCAGTAGAACCTGACATAGGTGATCATAGAGCTGAACAACTTAGAATGAGTATGAGTCAACATACAAAAAGTTAACAGTTTTATAACCTCTGATTAAGACATTTATTCCCAAGGAGCCTGACTCAGTGAGAGGTTGATCGGTCAACAACTCACATGATCAGACCCAAAGATACAAAACAAAAATCCAATTTTTTTTTAAATTCATATACATCACATTGATCTCCTTAATTCACATGACCTTACAACCCATTGAACCTTAATTAATAAAGCTGGTTGTGAATTTTTTGACCAAAAAAAAATTCACTGGAAAATGCTAGTTCATCAAAACCTAAACTTTTTGCAGAAACATATTTGTTTTGATGAAAGTAGTTTTATGTCCCTGCACTGAATCTAAATCTCTCAGATTGGTCCAGCATACTATCCCTCTCCACTTCCCTCTTCAAAGATAAATGAATGGTCTCAGATTATCCAGATGCAAAAGGGAGGGGGGAAGTTGAATTTTTGAACTATTCATGGGACAGGAGAACCATTTCCTTTCCAACTCTATTTATAAGAAAGAAATATCTTAATAGAGCATAGCAAGTTATGTATAACATGCTTTGAAAATTAAATAGCAAACCAAACAGAATATTGCTGATCAGAGAAGAAGGTTTATTAACGTAAGTTATGGACTGCTAATTAAACAGTACAGCAAGAACCATGTAAAAGCAACTGAAATTTCCCTAGTTTATAAAATGCATTAAGTGATCCCTTTAAATGCTAATATAAAGTGTTAACATCACCTATTAATACTATATATGCTACAGAACTAGAGTAAGTACTGAAGCATTCCAGCTGAATCAAGAGCAATGCAAAAAGCCCAGCAATGTTAGCAGAGCTTCAATAATGAAAGTTGTGCTTTTAACAGTTTTAGTTCACACATTATTTTTAATGCTTAACATTAGTACAAGTGAAAAATAAAGATAGGAACAAGGAAAAGCCCCTAGAAATGTAAGTTTGTGTGTTCCAATCACTAAATCCTTCCTTCTCATCTCCTCAAAAAAAAGGGAAAAAACTCCTCATCTTTATTTGAGGAGTCACATTTTGTTCTGCTTAATTCAAGAATCCATTTCAAGGGCTTATTTAATGCTGAAATGAAGTATAACAAACTATTCTATTTCACAACCGAGTGCCTTTATGCACATGCTCCAGTCAGTATAACCCTCCAGTCCCATCTGACAATGACAATACTTTTTCTGTTACGCTTTTTTGTAACATGGAACACTGATTTCATGGAATTGGGTGTTTATTTCAAACTGCTGAATTATATATGCTATTTTGAACTCATATTGTTTTTGATAGAAAACTTTGAAATAGTTGCCTGCAAGCATATAAGACCAGATTTACCAAGACTATGACATTTCCTACACAACACATTTTTATTGGGGGACACAAACTCAGTCACATGGCAAAATCTTTCCTTTCTCCAAGTTATATTTATACATTCACACTCAGTGCCTCTCAGTGTGTAGGAAATGCATCATCTTTACATCTGCCACAGCATAATATTGGGATATTGCAAATAATGTTGCTTTGGTCCAAGTTAACCAGAAACAATTGCTATGAAAAAAGAATATTGATAATGGCCTACCCATTTTGTCATTGTGCAGTGCATAGTTTATATAACCAGTTGTTTCCTTAGAGAACAGTGGTAGAATAAGCTTTACACTTGCCTGGAATATTTCATCCAATGTTCTCTAAAGAGCTTTACGAACGTAAATATTACCAATAGGGAAATTGAGACATAGAGACCCTAACGGTCCAGTTGTCTGTTGACCTCCATCTTTTGTAGTCAGTTACACCTGTGCAAGGTGAGTACAAATTGGAATGGTGTAGTTTTATGATCATTTTGTTCTGGTGTAAATGATTACACAAATTTAGTTCAAGACAATGGAAAATAAGCAAAATCACATAGCAAATCAGTAAGAGTGGGAGAGGCACTTGAGGCACCCTAGAGTCTTAGACTTTTTGGCTAATGTTATCTCTTGAACCATATTTAAAAGGAGTTTAAACAGTTTCCCCTCTGGGTAAAATCCCAGTGCATTTGAGTCCCATAATTAAAAGTTAGGCCCTCATTGAGTGTTTGGATCCAATAACCATACTTTAAGTCTCTATATGGAGATGAAGAAGACCTCTGCAACATTGGTTATGCACATCTTTCCTACAAGGCAGCCAAGACTACTCTTATCCTGCCATCTACCTCCCTGCATACAGAATCCTTTACATTCTCTGATGTCTGTCTAAATCTTCTTTTTACCTTGATTTGCTTTCAGAACTTCATTGATCCCTGAAGCCAAGAGGAGACACAAAAAGTGGAGACAGGCAGAGGATATAGATACACACTTTCTCATCTAAAGGATGTCTCCCCACTGTGGCACTGACACTCTAGAGTGACAGATCAAGCTCTCTCAGTTTTTCCACTTCTATGTATCTGGAATACTGTTTATACATATTTAAATAAATATAGATCTCACCTTTTTGTAATCCCACCGTAGAAGAGCCCAGTGAACATATGAAACCATAAATATAAAGTTTTGTATAAGGCCCATTTAATAAAGTGCCTTATGAATAGTTAGAGTAGTATAAAGCTGTCTTGGTTTCTTTATGGTAGAGACTTTGTAAGAGTGTTGAAGCTATTACTGGGGGAAATAGTCGTTTAACTATAAAGACCTGTGAAAATGTTCATAATCACACTACTGTGAATTTATGACTATATTTATATATTTGTAGTTCATTTTTCATTTGATATTCCCCATTTTAAGGGAATACTCAAATCTGCTGAGATGAGAGTTTTCTAGAACTAGGGTTTCCAAACTTGTTTCGCGGCTTGTTCAGGGTAAGCCCTTGGCAGGCCGAGAGACACTTTGTTTACCTAAGCGTCTGCAGGTACGGCCATTTGCAGCTCCTCGTGGCTGCAGTTCACCATTCCTGACCAATGGGAGCTGCAGGAAGCAGTGACCCACCCACACCGCTTCCTGCAGATCCCATTGGCTGGGAATGGCAAACCACATCTCACAGTCCTCCAGGGGTTTACCCTGAACAAGCCACAAACCAAGTCTGGGAACCCCTCTTCTAGAAGTATTAAGGAAAACTCATAGACTCATAGGTCAGAAGGGACCAATATGATCATCTAGTCTGACCTCCTGCACAACTAAACTAGGCCAGTGCATAAGACCAGGCTATACATTATCCCTAGTAAAAGTTAAGGTTTTCAAAATCTTGGTGTTTTTTTGATATTCATGACTGACAGAAAATTTGGCTATGTTCCACATCGGGGTAATTTTTTTCTTAGCTATTAGTTTTATCAAGGCCAAGGGAACCTTTGAAAGGCTCTTCCATATTAGTATGCTGATTCTGATACTTTCAAAAAAGTATGTCAATAGGCGTTAATTAGACCCTGGTTTGCATCCAGTGTAACTCCATAGTGTTAATTGGGTTGAATGACATGTATGTCAGCAAATTTCAACCTTTATACTATGCATTGGAGATTGTACTCATATACATTACAAATGGAGGAAAAGCTCTTGTAAACTACCTATAATCTATTAGCTAATACCATCATAGTAAATTTAGTTAACCACACATAACTATCACAAATATTTCTTAGTCAACATTTTATTTTACTGCTGTGTCATATGTGATCCCAAACTCATCATAGCTCCTGTAATGTCCACAGTTTTTTTATTTGAACAATTTAAATCTAGTCTTCTAGATCTCTGTGCCAGTAATTCTCTCTTCTGCCCTTGGAATTATTTCTGGGAGTGATGGCAGAGTATAGATAAATGGCCTGTAAACTTTCATTATATTGTATGTCTCTGAGACCTAGACAAATGGCTTTCTACACTCTTCCTGGGACCTATAAAGGGTGGAAGGTGAACTCTTCCTGTCCCTTGCTGTTCCAAGAATAGGGGGAAGCAGCACTTATAACAGTCCCTGACCCATAGCCCTCCTCCTCCTGCAATAGGCTTGGAAATCACCTATCATTGCAGCTATTTTTTGGTTTCTAGGCCTGAGACATGCATCTCCCCTAGTATTCTCTAGTGCTTGAGGAATTGATAGAGAAAACCACATATATTCTTTGCCAAGCAGACAGAGACCCATACATACAATGACAACAGTGGGAGAAAGCATCTACTTGCTTGCTACTGCAGGAAAAGGTGGCAGGTACGTCCCTAAGAGAATTTTTGTGGATTGTGATGAATAGTGACTACCAGGCTGCCTATTGAAGAAGCAAGATAAGGGTACTGGCCAACAGTTTTTCCATGAAAATCCTGGGAAATGTTGAGTGGCTATCTACTTCCCTGATAATACAGTGAATGCTGGGGTAGGAAAGATTTCTCTCATATTATCCCTACCAATGTTTCTAAAGTTGAAAGTGTGGTACATACTAGTCTGTCATGAAGTTTAGAATTCTAATTTTAAATGGTTTCAGAGAGTATAGTCCTGTGAAAGCCACACAAAGTGAAATGAACAAGTTTTGCACTGCTCTTCCAGTATGTTCACAGAGGCTTCAGATAACCTTTAATGTGAAGAACATTTTCTTTCCTTTTACTTTTCATTTCACTGCTTTTCTTTATAGGTGACACATAGATGCCTACATTCCTCCAACTAAGTAAAATAAATAAATAAATAAATAAAAATAACAAAGAGTGCTTTGTTTGGAATCTTTCATAAAAACTGTATTTCAAAATACATTGCAGAGTTAAACAGTAGTGCTACAAACATCAAATAAAAATAACAGCAGAGAGAGACATTAAGAATGTTGCACAGAGACATATGTTTTCAGATGGGATTTGAAAATGTCTGGAGAATTGACACTGCAGAGAGACAGAGGAGGGCTGTTTCGGGTAGAAATAGCTGCCAGGAAGAAGGTGCATGCACCTATTATTAATATTACAGTAGATATTCATTATATCTGCTATGTTGCTCCTAAGCAACTGTTGCTGTCATGAGGAGTGTCATCTGACCAAAATCAGCCTGCTTTTTCTGATACATAAATCAGCTACAGCACATGCTAACAATCTATTACTGTAACAATACAATGTATATTATTATTGCTAAAGTATTACATTAATATACCTATTGTACATTTTAAATATATGCTCTGTTTTTCATTTGTAGCCCATTACATATTGTATGAAGAAAGTGGAATTAACTGAGTTAAAGTTATAAAGTATCAAATTTTAGTTTTATGTTTAAGAACAATCAAACTTCAAACCTGACAACAAACACAACCTCTTGCTCTTACTTGTAAACATTTTTTGAACTTGCACTTAACAGTCATATTTTGAACAATCTGTAAGTTACCCTGGCTAAGGGTGTCTGCTAAGCAAATAATAAAACTTTAATTTAGGTTATTACTCTATTATTATTCCTCATCAAAGTGTATTACATGTATACAGTATCAACTTGTAAATTAATTATAAACTCACTCATTTCAGGTGAAAGAATTCTGTTAATTTGCTTTGCTTCTTCTCAGTCACAATTTTTTTTTTTGAAGATGGGATTCAACGTACTAAAGATACTATCGACCAATGGTTCTCAAAGCTGGGCCTCTGCTTGTTCAGGGAAAGCCCCTGGTGGGCTGGGCCAGTTTGTTTACCTGCCGCGTCCACTGGTTCAGCTGATCAGAGCTCCCTCCCCAGTTTGCTGCTCCAGGCCAATGGGGGCTGCAGGAAGGATGGCCCTCAGCCCACACTGCTTCCCGCAGCCTCCATTGGCCTGGAGCAGCAAAGCACGGCCAATGGGAGCCACGATTGACTGAACCCTCTGAAGTGGCAGGTAAACAAACTGGCCCAGCTGTCCAAGGGCTTTCTATGAACAAGTGGCAGATGGACTTTGAGAACCACTGCTGTAGACCCTGTCACCAAGTCCCTCTAGCTAAGAAAAGTGCCAAAGTGTGTACAAAGACTTCGGAGTCTGTCAGAGGTGGAACTTCATCAAAATCATTCTCCCACTCTCTTGATTATCTTCTTGATTATATATTTCATCAACACAAGCTTGTTTCTCTGGCCTTGCAGCAGCTGCAGTGCTCAGTAATTCCTCATTAGTTAGCTCGCTGAATGTGAGCAAATCCTCATTCACAGCCACAGCAGCTACTGAGTCTTTTTTTCTTTTTCCACATTGAGTGGAAGTGTTACATCACTTGGAGAGCATCAAACTCTTTAATATCCTCGTTCTGCACACCTTCCAATGACAAATTTACCTGCCCTGAAACAGATGGAAATTGTCAGCTTTATATCTTGCCATGCCTCAGCAACCAGATGAACGCAATCTAACAAATTTATAGTTTTCAGGACTGTCTGAACATCTTATTTGTGGTGTGCATCAAAAGCAACAATAATCTGGTTTGCAGTTTTTGATTGGTAATGTCCCTTCACAAGTTGCATGGAAACTTTTTAAGACACCGTAATAGATGCTCAACTTAAATGAATATCACAAATTAAAAAAAAACATAGTAAGAGAACCAAAAAAAAGCCACCATGGCTAAACAACAAAGTCAAAGAAGCAGTGACAGGAAAAAAGGCATCCTTTAAAAAGTGGAAGTTAAATTCTAGTCAGGAAAATAGAAATGAGCATAAACACTGGCAAATGAAGTGTAAAAATACAATTAGGAAGGCCAAAAAAGTATTTGTGGAACAGTTATCCAAAGAATCAAAGTGATAGCAATTTTTTTTTAAATACATCAGAAGCAGGAAGCCTGCTAAAGAACCTTTGAGGCCATTGGACAATTGAGGTGCTAAAGGAGCACTCAAGGATGATAAGGCCATTGCAGAGAAACTAAATGAAATGTTTTGCATTGGTTTTCACGGCTGAGGATGTGAGGGAGATTCCCAAACCTGAGCCATTCTTTTTAGGTGACAGATCTGAATTACTTTCCCAGATTGAGGTATCATTAGAGGAGGCTTCCAAACAAATTTATAAATTAAACAACAAGAAGTCTCCAGGATCACATGGTATTCACCTAAGAGTTGTGAAACTGTAGAACTACTAACCGTAATCTGTAATCTATCATTTAAATCAGCTTCTGCACCAGATAACTGGAGGATAGCTAATGTCACTCCAATTTTTAAGGTGATCTTGGCAATTACAGGTCTGTAAACCTGACTTCAGTACCTGGCAAACTGGCTGAAACTATAATAAAGAACAATATTGTCAGACATATAGATGAACATAATGTGTTAAGGAAAAGTCAATATGGTTTTAATAAAGGGAAATCATGTCTCACCAATCTACTAGAATTTTTTGAGGGAGTCAACAAGCATGTGGACCAAGGGAATCCAGTGGATACAGTGTACATAGATTTTCAGAAAGCCTTTCACAACATCCCTCACCAAAGGCTCTTATGCAAAGTAAGCTGCAAGGGATCAGAGGGAAGGTGCTTTCATGGACTGGTAACTGGTTAAAAGATAGGAATCAAAGGGTAGGTATAAATGGTCAGTTTTCAGAATGGAGAGAGGTAAATAGTGGTGTCCCGCAAGGGTCTCTTCTGGGACCAGTCCTATTCAACACGTTCATAAAATATCTGGAAAAAGAGGTAAACAGTGAAGTGACAAACTTTGCAGATGATACAAAATTACTAAAGATAGTTAAGTCCTAAGCAGACTGCGAAGAGCTAAAAAAAGCTCTCTCAAAACTTGGTGACTGAGCAACAAAATGGCAGATGAATTTTAATGTTGATAAATGCAAAGTAATGCACATTGGAAAGCATAATCCCAACTATACATATAAAATGATGGAGTCTAAATTAGCTGTTACCACCCAAGAAAGAGATCTTGGAGTCATTGTGGATAGTTCTCTGAAAACATCCACTCAATGTGCAGCAGCAGTCAAAAAAGCGAACAGAATGTTGGGAATAATTAAGAAAGGGATAGATAACAGGACAGAAAATATCATTTGCCACTATGTAAAACCATGTTATGCCCACATCTTGAATATTGTGTGTAAATGTGGTCACCTCATCTCAAAAAAGATATATTGGAATTGGAAAAGGTTCAGAAAAGGGCAACAAAAATTATTAGGGGTATGAAAAGGCTTCCATAAAAGGAGAGATTAATAAGACTTGGACTTTCATCTTGGAAAAGAGATAGCTAAAGTGAGATATGATTGAGATCTATAAGATCATGACTGATGTAGAGAAAGTTGACAAGAAAGTGTTGTTTAATACTTCTCATAACACAAGAACTAGGGGTCACCAAATGAAATTAATAGGCAGCAGGTTTAAAACAAATAAAAGGAAGTATTTCTTCACACTATGCACAGTCAGTCTGTGGGACACCTTGCCAGAGAATGTTGTGAAGGCCAAGACCATGACAGGGTTCAATAAAAAACTAGATAAATTCATGGAGGATAGGTCCACCAATGACTATTTGCTAGGATGGGCAGGAGTGGTGTCCCTAGCTTCTGTTTTCCAGAAGCTGTGAATGAGCGACAGGGGATGGAGCACTTGATGACTATCTGTTTTGTTCATTCCCTCTGGGTCACCTGGCACTGGCCACTGTCAGAAGACAGGATACTGGGCTAGATGGACCTTTGGTCTGACCCAGTATGGCCATTCTTATGTTCTTATGTTCACATTCTTAATCATACCTTGATCTATATGTTGACTCAAAGATATAGGGCTAGGGGTAAGAATTCAAGCTGAGTGTTTAGGATAACCAATCTCTGGGGGTGAGGGGAGGAAGCAGTAAGGGGCATTTCTTACAGCTCTGCAAGTCAAACGGACAATCCTACTTTTTTATCCCATTGATTAAAATCTCACTTGTCATCTAGGCATTCACTGAACTGACATAATTGAGGAGTAGTTTACTGAAATTTTTCGGAAAGCATGTGGCTCATAATGACTTCCCGATCACGAACAGTAGACATTTGACGCTACCATCCATGTTGACACAGATGATAACAGTTACTCTCTCCTTTTAGCTTTTCGGTTTTTTGACATGTTCTCGGTCACAGATAAAGTCCTGTTTTGTCAGCATTGTAGATGTCAGCCAAGGAAAACTTTGCATGAATGTGAGGAAGTTTTTTGCACTGCTACAGCTAGGGCCATCCCTAGGGAAGGTGCAGGGCCTGGGCGGAGGTGATGGATTTGTCTCTTATGGGACTGACCATGCCAGCCAATCGCACCAGCCCTCAGCCCCCAAAGCACGGGTTTCGGAGCGGTTGCCTCAATTAGCCCTACCCAAGGGTGGCTCTGGCTGCTGCTTAGCTGCAGGTTTATCTGCCAGCTACTTTTTGCCATGTTCTTTTTTGTAAGAGACATGGAAACATTTGTTCCATCTGGTAAAACAACCATCACTTGCCTTAAAATCTTTCCATCCAAGTGAAACAGCAAGCTGAAGAGCTTTTTCCTTGATTTCAGGTCCAGCAAGCAGTGCTCCCTGTGCCCTCTTCTCCTTGAACCATATAAACAGAGCCTGGTAGACATCAGGGTGCATTTCCTTCATGTCTGTGCTTACAATAGCTATTCGACTGTCCATCTTCATACTTAGGTGAAAGCTTATCCTTCTGCTTCCACATTCTGCATACAGCTGATCTGCGCAACTCCCACTTGACTGTGATTTGGTTTTGAGTAGCTCCCAGGAGTTTGACAGTCTGGAGTAAAATGTACTTTTTCTTTCAGTCAGAGACTTCTTGGCATTTTGTCTTTTTTTTGCCACAAAAAATATGCAAATAAGCCAAGGATGTGACATCACAGTGAGCAGCAATTGATCCAGTGGAGGCTGATTTATCATGTCTAGAATAGAAGGATGAGAAGCACAAGGAGAATCGATGGGAGAGCGTCTCCCATCGACACACCACAGTGAAGACACCACAGTAAGTAGATCTAAGTACGTCAACTTCAGCTACGTTATTCACATAGCTGAAGTTGCATAACTTTGACCCATAACACACTCCCATACTGTAAACCAGCCATTAGAGATGGGAATTGAATCCAGAACTCCTGAGACCCAGTGCCTTAACTACCAGACTATCCTTCTTGTCTGCTACTCCTACACTACATTTTCTATCAGGTCAGCACTGGGGAATCTTGACAGGGAGAATTTCAGGGAAAAAACTTGAACTACTTCTGCCTCTGTATGTGTGTGTGTGGTTTTCAGGGCTTTTAATAGGGCCTCAGTCCTGTAAACAATTCTATACATGAATAATTTTAGTCATAGTATTATTATTTTTCATGTCCCTAAATATCTGTGGGTTTGGGTCTCAAATTAGTAAGGTGGTAGTATGAGCAAAAGACCAATAATTGTTCAGGCAGTTGCTGTGTAAATTCTCTAGCACATCCTGTTAAATTACTCCTTTGTTGGCCTACAAAACCTTTTATAGTCCAGGGCTTCTCTGAACAAAGACTGCCAATCATACCAAATGTGTGGTAGTTTTGTGAGGAGGGCAGATATCTAGCAGAGAGTAGATTCAGACCACACATCTCATTTCATTTGTGGCTGCAGACAGATTTAATCCCAGGGTTTAAAAAGTAATGCATTATTCTATTCCCTTCATTCAGCGCTGTCTTTGGTCAGTAATTGTACCTTGTTAGCGAAAGGGCATGTAAAAAAAATATTCACTTGATCAGAACCACATATTTGTCAGTGTTAATATACTAAAATAGGTTTTTGAATGAAAAGGTTAGAGATCCATAGTATGAAAGAAGAAGAATGTTAAATGTTATAGTCCTCTGTATTAATGTGAGATCAATAATTCTGTTAACTAAAATTATTTTACAATGGAATAATATTTTAAATAGAGCAAATTTTAGATAGATACATTCTATTAAAAGACCAAGGTGATACTGCTTACAAGGATATTGCATTTGTCATAGAGCTTTTTTTTTTTTTTATAAAGGAAACTGAACATTCTTTTTAATCTTATTGTCTCTGTTTCCAGTGCAAACCCAATAACCTCTTCCATCTGCTTTGATTATACATATGTTTATGTGGAATAGAATTTGCTTTCAAATACCTTTACAACTTATGTGGAATAACTACCTGAATATATGTAAGCAGCAATGAGTGAATCATAAAAGCTACAGTTTAAAGGGGTCTCCATCAAACCTCAGAAACTATGCCTATAGTTTTTGGCAATTTCTGTTAGCTGTAAGATAAATTTAATCCCAAATCTGCAAATGCTAATGCAGTTTGCATGCACATATCTGAATTTTGAATGCTCAAAAACAGGTGACAATGTGCTCATAAATATTGCATAGATAAATATTTCCAAATCCATTCCCACTTCAGAGAAAATATGGGTTTCTAAATATGTTGTGTCTTTTTGTTCTTTAGACAAACTTAATAAGAGGGAACTACATGGACATAATGGGGCCCAAATAATTGTGTTTATTACCTGTATGCAACATTCAGGGCCTATTATAGAGAAGGTGTTTAATTGTTTATATGTAGAGACAGAACATGGTGACTAGGTACAAAAGTGGAGAAATTTCACTGCATTTGTTTAACTATGTTGTGTATTTCTATGCTGATTTGTGAACAATTGTTTTCAATTTATATGAAAAAAATGCAGTAGGGCAGATTCTGTACAGGTCCTTCGTAATTTTAAAGGTAAACTTAATGGGAAGAATTCAGATATATTATGATATTGAAGAAATGAAACAAAAATATTAAAGAAAGAACTTATCTTATTGGAAATATTATGTACCAGATAAGGCTTGGTCATGAAGCACTTTATTTCATTTTCCATAGAAGAAAAAGTTGAATTTCTTGACTGTAATAGTCTGTTAGGCTGAAGTTTAAACTTTCTTTCTTTAATATTAAAGGATCCCTTTCCCCCATTCCCAAAAAAGATAAGAAATGTTTCTACTCCTTTAAGCAACTGATTTATTTCTCCTTCATTCAATATATTTGTTTATGGTGCTTTACAATGCAGACACAAATAGTTTTCCCAGCTTGGAGAAACAAACATTATTCTGACATTTAAAAAAAAAATTAAATTGCTTTGTCTCAACATAATTCTCTCTCACATATCTCCCCTTCCATTTCCCATGATGAACTTTCAAACCAGAACCAACCAACCAAACAAACAAAAAAAACCCTACCAAACTGTTTCCAGTGCTATCTAATCTGCAAGTTTGGCCATTTCTGTATCTCTTGGCCAATCTGTGTCATGGTCATATGTCATGGAAATTTCATCATTATTGATCTAGTCCTATACTCAACATGCTTTAGAGGTACTCAAGAAAACAATGTCCCTGTCCTGCAGAATTTATTAATCTTGGGTCACTATGACATTCTATACTCCTGTATTCACCCATTACACTTTATTGTTATACCCTTTATACACAGTATACCTTGTGAGGCATCATTTGAAAACTAATAACTCTCCAGTCAATATTATCCTGATAAAATATGTGTGGTAAGATTGTATGTAAAGTTATAAGATTCCACTGTAAGGTGTTGGTAAGATATATTCCAAGTTGGAGAGCATCCAAACCAATTCTGTAGAGATAAAAGACAAGCTGATGCCTTAGCTGAGGTAAACAGGCCAAATGGACAATCACCTGCTTAATTGGCTATTCATTGATAGGAAAAGGGACATGGGCACAAAATCTACATCTTAAAAAAAATGGAGGGTTCCCATCCAAACAGACTTTGGATTCTCAGCTAGAAATGCTTCTCGAGGAAGGGAAAGATCTATAAGAGGGGAGGAAAGATGCCCCAAATGATTCTTCCCTTTCTTTCTGCCTATGGCATCCACGACACCTGAAGAACATAGGAACCAGCACTGGACCAAGAGAGGGATCTTGACTGAAAAAGGTTCAGCCAGTATGACTGCTGAAACAGGTGGTGAGAGAGACATTTGCTTTGAATTCTCTCTAGTTTGTTAAATTTACTTTATTTTTATTTTTCTTGTTACCAGTTCAGACTTTTATGCCTCGTTACTTGTATTCACTTAAAGTCTCTTTGCCATTAATAAACTTGTTTTATTGCTTTAATCTAAACCAGTGTGTTGGTAACTCCATTTAGGATAACAGAATTTGTGCATATCATTTTCTATTAATAAAATGACAGATTTATATCAGTTTGCATTGTCCCGGAGAGCTGGGCAGTAGAACATGTACATTTCTGGGGAAAGTCTGAGACTGGGAGTTTGCTGATGCTACTTTGCAGTGTAATTCAAGAGTGA
This sequence comes from Gopherus evgoodei, assembly GCF_007399415.2. NCBI lineage: Eukaryota > Metazoa > Chordata > Testudines > Testudinidae > Gopherus > Gopherus evgoodei. The sequence goes on along the minus strand of NC_044322.1, from coordinate 84,526,375 downwards.
TTGGCTAAAGCACTCAGAGAATATAGCTGGGAGTGATTTATATGCTAGAGCCTGTGTGTGAGCAGGCCAAGAGTGGTAGTCAAGGGAGATTTAGGTTGGACATTAGGAAAAAGTTCCTAACTGTCAGGGTAGTTAAACACTGGAATAGATTGCCTAGGGAAGTTGTGGAATCTCCATCGCTGGAGATATTTAAGAGAAGGTTAGATAAATGTCTATCAGGGATGGTCTAGACAGTATTTGGTCCTGCCATGAGGGCAGGGGACTGGACTCGATGACCTCTCGAGGTCCCTTCCAGTCCTAGAGTCTATGAGTCTATGAGTCTATGAGTTCTCACAGTGAAGCAGTGTAAAAGGTACTCCAGGTTAGACAACTGAGGTGACACAACTGTTCATCAGTCCAGATTGTATCCTGGGTAAGTTACAGATCCTGCATGAGTTCTTCCACTGCAGTTTGGGGCTAATTTCATTAACAGACAAAAGTTGCTGGACCGGACCCTAAACTAAACAGACAAAGCAATGATTGATGATAATAGACTCCCACTTCCACCACAGCCAAGGTGGGATAAGGATATATAGGGAATCAAGCAACGGAGTGTTTGTGGAAATTTTTGTTTCGCGATGCAAACCAAATTATATATAGCATTGCAAATGTCTGTATTTCTTTAACTTTTTTATTTCCATTTACTGTCTCTGTTAACTAGATAGAAATTACAGCAGGCAGTGTTGCAATAGAGAGATTAGTGATGGAAAATAAGTCCAAGAAATGAAATTTGAGGGGCATTTGAAGGAAGAAAACATGCAGTCAATTTCACAAGAAGAGGGGGGCTGGTCCAGAAACAGAAGGTAGCAATGAACATAGGCTTAAATTTAAGTCTAGTTCATCTGTCTGCCAGAGAAATCAAAAAGAAACAACCACATGTACTCTATGTAAATGAGGTTCCCCCCACTAAGGCCCAAATGGTAATATTTGTGTAGCACTGCTATTTTCCATGTGTCACTGTGGAATATAACTAAAAGATGGCAGTTCTATACCCATTGCACATTTTCTCCACATTAAATAGTTAAATAATGTAATTTTATAAACCGGGGATTGGCAATCTTTGGCATGCAGCCCACCAGGGTAAGCACCCTGGCAGGCCGGGCCCATTTGTTTACCTGTCGCATCCGCAGGTTTGGCCAATTGCAGCTCCCTCTGGCCATGGCTCGCTGCTCCAGGCCAATGGGGATAGTGGGAAGCAGCGGCCAGCACATCTCTCAGCCCATGTCACTTCCCATAGCCCACATTGGCCTGGGGTGGTGAACCACAGCCAGTGGGAGCTGCGATTGACTGAACCTGCAGACCCAGCAAGTAAACAAACCAGCCCGGCCCACCAGGGCACTTGCCCTGGCGGGCCGCATGCCAAAGATTGCAGAACCCTGTTATAAACTGTCATATAATTAATTGACAATTTTTAAATTAATAATTATAAATATAAATTTAAATATTTAAAATCACTTAGAAAAATGAATAGAGTTTACTTGATATAGTTTTCAGTGTGCATTAGTAATAATAGCCTTATTAGCTGACAATAAAAATGAGTAATACCCAAGATTATATCCCCCAAGATTTTATCTATCATTAGAAAAAAAAAAGGAAAAAGATCTAGCATACATAAAGAAGGTGTCTGTCAAAAGGGCCTGACTTTCTGAAGCATGAAGTGTAACAGGTTGGCAACATTCTCTGCTGAGACACTCCTTTTCAGAATCTTGCAAGGAGATGCAGTTCTAAGAGAGGAATGCTTAGAATAGACAAAACTTCAATTGGAGTTTCATGTTAATTTTGTGTTATTCACTTGTCAATAAAGTTATGACACAGGAGTGAGTTTGGAACCCACAAAGTGTGGTGACAGCTGTTACTGTTTAGAAATGCCATTTGTAGAAGTTAGTTATAAAGAGACTAGATAATAGAGCAGGGGTGGCCAAACTTTGACTTGTGAGCCACATGAGGCTCTTTCAGTTAAAGTGTGGGTCGTAGAGCTGCCCCAGCCTCTTTCTCCACCTACCAGACTTGTTGGGTGGGGGGTTTGTTATCTTTGCCTTGCAGCAGGGTGGTGGGGTAAGGGCTTCTGCCCAGCAGGGAGAAGGGTCTCAGGGCTCAGGGCTGAAGGAGGAGCAGGGCTGAAGTCCCGAGCCTCAGCAGCTGCAATCCAGCTCTCAAACTTCTGAAGATTGTCACATGGTGCTTGGATGGTCAGTAAATTTGGCCACCCTGTAATACAGTATACTTTGGAGTAATTTTCTGAAGCCATCCAGAGATATTTTTTATGTCACCATACTCCCCAGTGGGGAAGCAACCAGCCATCGTGGACCTGCTGTAAATTACTTAATACCATCTCAGATTCTAGGTAATTATTTGGTATGTTCTAAGCCTATTGCTCATTTTAAAAGAGCACGTTTACTTGCATTAATCTTTCATCACACAGCATTGCTGTGTTCTTATTGATTTATTCCTGACACCATCTGGAGTGAAACAGTTAAGTTACAACTGCTTTGGTTCTGAAAACCCTGGGTAACAAGTCAAAGGAAAAGGGGAGTGGGAATCTTTGAGGAGGGGTCCACTATGGAAGCCATAGACATGGGGAAGGAAAATACTTATACCAAGAAACAATACCCACCCAGACCAGTACAAGCAGAAAGGGGTCCAAAAAAGGCTGTGCTAATATGGAGTAAAGAAAAGGAATACACAAGAGCATGAAAAAATGCCCATGACATGGCTAATCACCTCATAGCAAACAGCTTTGTTCAGCAAGGAACACCAAATGGACAAATGATCTGAAAAAAAGAGACATTGTTGATCAATCTTCAGCTCTAAATGCACGGTAGCAGCTGTTTTTCAAGAAGACCCAAAGAATTCTATGACTGCAGACCTTGAAGCCATAGGAGATGACCAAAAAGAACCACCATGTATCACTATGTTCACCTTCGGAAAAATAAAATAGATACAGCTATTGATGTAATAGTGATTCCAGAATTACTTGATAGGAGGATAAAAGCATCAATACTTTAATAACCATTATATATTGAAAGGCCCAGGACTGTCCCCAGTAAATATGAAAGGAAAATTTTTGGCCACTCAAACTACATTGTTGATGACCTATACCGTGCTCTACTTGGCCACCCAAGAACAAATCACCATGGACTTAGAATCTGTGAATAGGAGGAATTTTCCAAAGTTTCCAGAGCAGAGCTCAGCAACATGGAGCAGACGAGTGTCATTTCCAAAATAGTAGTGGATGCAAAACAAAATGATAATATTCAGACATGTGTATACGATACTAAGATCAATGAGAATGTCTTTAGAGAGCACCATGTACATACAAGTGTTGAAGACACCCTTGGACAACTTGGTGAAGCAAACGTCTTAAATCCTCCATTCTGGCACACATCTCTTGTTGTCACATCTTTATTACCAAGAACTTTTATTGAACCCTTTGGAAAGTTTTGTTTCAATGGACCACAATTTGTCATATCATCCACTCCTGAACACTTCCAAAGGAAGCTGTCAATTCCTGGAGGGTATGGAAGGGATTGTCTGCCAAATGGATGATATCTGTAACTATAGATCAACTCAAACCAGTGTGAGCAACATCTCTTTGCAGTCTTGGAAAGACTGGAGAAGTAGGCCTAACATTTAATGACAAAAGTAGATTCTCAAAAGACTGAACCAAGTGTCTAGGTCATATCATTAATAAAGGCCAGTTCCAGAGAAAGTGCAAACAATTACCCAGAGGAAAGAACCTCAGAGTTTCAGTGAAGTCTGTAAATTCATGGACATGGGGAAACACATGGGAAAATATCTGCCTCACCTGGTAATTAAGTCAAAGCTGTTACAGGATGTCTTTAGTCCACAAAATTCCTGAGTCATGCGTTCAGAGAGAAAAAGCACGTCACCAGTTCTGACTCTATATAAGCCACACAAAACCACCACCATTTCAGGTGATGTCTTATCCTGTGAGATAGGTGCAGTCCTTCATCAGGAATAATTATCTTCACAGTGGCACCCAGAAGAATATGCCTTATGAGCACTCATCAATACTGAGGAGTACTATACACCAAAAAAACAAAAACAAGCAAACAAAAAAAACCTCCTAGCCACCACATAGGCTGATGAACATGTCAGAGACTTTCTACTGGGTACAACATTTCATGTAGAAACTGACCAAGAATCGCTAGTCAATATTCTAGGTTTAATTAAAAAAAGATAGTTACGATCTAGGATACAACATTTTCAGATGAGACTCATGATGTTTTAGTTTTTGATTGCTCATGTCTTCGAAAGAATCTTGCCATAGCTGATACATTCTCAAGGGCTCTGATCTCAGGGACACCACAGCCAGATTATAAGCAGGAGAAGCTGCTCATAGAAGGGTTTATAGATTTAGTTCTTACTACTTTACCAATTACAGAAAAAATGCCTGCCGGAACTGAGAGAGAAGCAAGAGGCAGATCAATTACTGAGCCAAGTCATGACTCACTGCAAATAAAACTGGACAAAAAACAGTCTGAAATCTATGAAACCAGGGTGCTAGAACAATCTGTATAGTGGGGGTGCTGAGAGCCATTGAACCAAACTGTAAACCCTATATATAATGGAAAACACTTCAACCTCTAGTTCCAGCACCTATGTATGAAACCTATTGGATCCAGGATTTTTCCAGGGTCTATGGTTGAAGGGATCCACAGACCAGTTATCCCTCATCAACATCAATGCAGCAGAAAATCTTTATCAGACTGCCTGAGGGATACCGAGGCATTACAAAATGCAGAGAGATAACCAGGTGGTCTCTCTGGCAACCTGGTGTGAGCAAACAACTACATATTGTGAAATGTGAAATTTGCGCTCACATGAGAATGAACCTACTTGAACCATTACTACTATTTCCTCTACCATGGCAGAATGTTGGAACCAATCTTTTCTATCTGGATAATACAACCTGTCTTTGATGACTGATTATTCCTCCAGATTCATTGAAGATGCCAGGTTGCTCAACATCACATTAAGTGCAATTGCAAAGAGGATAAAACTCATCTTTGCCTATTTTGGGATTCCAGAACAAGACATCTCTGACAATGGTCCTCAGTTTTCCTCTAACAATATTATGAGGCTTGAAGATAATTACAAGCATCAGAGGGGTAGCAATGTTAGTCTTTATCCACAAAAACAATGCGGAGTCCGGTGGCATCTTAAAGACTAACAGATTTATGCATGATACATCTGAAGAAGAGGGGATTTTACTCATGAAAGCTTATACCCAAAGATAACTTCAGCTTCACTTGTGTCACATCTGGCTCACAGTTCCCTCAAAGTAATGTGAAATAGAATGTGCAGTAAGACAAAACAACTTCATTCTAAATCATCAGATCCTCATCTTGCTCTGATGGCGTACTTCTAGCAACACTTCTAGCAAATGAATTCAGCCCTGCAGAACTGCAGATGGGAAGGAAGTTGGGGTCCACTATTCCAAATGACCCTTCCCAACTAGATCCTTGTCCTGTCTTCTAGAGACCACAGAAGGAAGATCAGTATAAAAACTATCAGAAGAGTGACTGACAGGTGTCACAGAGTCAAATCCTTGGGAGTACAGAATCTGTGAGATCTTGTTTGGGTGAAGGACAGTGTAGGCATGTGCCAGGACACCTCAATCCTATTTTGTTAGGGTGCCAGCAGGAACCATGTTTTGGAATACTGGTGTCATCTTGGTGCATCACCAGGTGGACCTCCAGTATACCCTAATTGCTACCCTGAGACAGAACCTGTGACAACCGCCATCCTACCTGTCCACATAGAACTGACTGCATGACCTCCATACCCTTCTTCTGTTAAGAGATATCCACTAAGTGAACGACAGACTCCTGCAATCTTGGGGGATTACATAAATTCTTGAGACTTCAAGAAAGTCAGAGGACTAATGGCCAAATATCTTCAAAGGGCAGAACAAATATCTGACAGAAGGCTGATAGTTTAATCCACCCTGTCCTTCACAGGGCTGTTTATTTTTGTTTTGTGTTGATACGTCATTCCTGTTATATGATGCTTAATTTAAAGTTTGGATAAAGATTTTATTCACCCTGGAAATAAGGCATAATTTTTTGACTGTGAGGGTAATCAGACATTGGAAAAATTTACCAAGTGTTGTGGTGGTTTTTCGATCACTGAATTTTTAAATCAAGATTGGATTTTTTTTTCTAAAAGCTATACTCTAGGACAGGGGTTCTCAAACTAGGGTTCGGACCCCTCAGGGGGTCCGGAGATTATTACATAGAGGGTCACGAGCTGACGGTCTCCACCCCAAACCCCGCTTTGCCTCCAGCATTTATAATGGTGTTAAATATATAAACAGGTGTTTTTAATTTATAAGGGGGTCATACTCAGAAGCTTGCTATGTGAAAGGGGTTACTAGTACAATCTTCTGAGAACCACTGCTCTAGGAATTATTTGAAGGGAAGTTCTATGGCCTGTGTTATACAGGAGGTCAGACCAGATAATCACAATGATCCCTTTTGACCTTGAAATCTATGAATCTATTATCATCTCCTTTTCAGGAGGAGGCAACATGATGTTAGTTCTGAATGCTTAGTATGGCTACTTGGGGCATAGAAGAGGAAGATAAGAATCTACATAAACAGGACGTAAAGACAGTCTTGCATTCGCTCCAGCCCTAATGTCCTGGATCTCTAATCTAAACAAAAAATCATGTGTTGACTCTTTTGCAGCAAGGTGGAAATGTCAACTGCTCACAGCAGAGCCTGATCCTGTTCTCGTTGAAATCAAACATAAGACTCCTATTAACTTCAGTAATGTGGAACAGAGTCCACAGTAGACAGAAATGTTATGTCAATAGTACTATTACACAAAAAGAAAACTTTTCTTTATAACCTGAAGTATTAAGATATAGAACTATCACACTGTGGTGTCATCAGGACTGAAGAATTAGGAACAAGAAACAAAAGGAGGTACTGAGCAAGTTGAGAAGACAAAGATAACAAAGGAAAATTATAGCTCCATATTGTTTATAAAAATCCTATAGGTTTAGAGCTAAGATTTAGTTCCTTTTTCCTTCGTCCTCATGTTCCTACAACTCCCTTTAGTCAACACTAATAAATTAGAGATTGAGAGTTAAGATTGACTAAAGTAATTTCTACAGCTGGAAGCACTTGAGAAAGCCAGCCTGGAAAGCAACATCTCTTTAAAAGTGAAGAAAAACAACTCTTCAAGCTTTCTTTTGTCTAGAGAGACTTTAATTAAAAAAGAATAAAAATAAATCACTTGAAGGGATACTTTCAGCTATCTAAAATTGTTTTTTGTAGAACTTCTTTTAAATTCTCCATTGATTGCAATGTCCTTCAGTAGTCTGGAATAAGTTCTTTTACCCCAATGGGAAGATTTTACTGAGCAAAAAACATTTCTTTTCTCTCTAGAGGGCAGTTCTGCTCACGTAATGTCAACAACAGAACTCCCATTGATTCCAAAGGAAGCTTGATCGGGCCTTTATAAGAGAATTTGTCTCTTCCAAGGTCCAGAATGTAGATGTGGTTTTCACATGGTGTTACATGATTACCAATGGTAGGGAAGGTGGCTTGTGCAGTCATAAATAGGAAGGGTGGACCGCAAAACAACTGTTTTAGTAAGATATGATCTGAGCTATGCAGAAGTTTAAGAACCATTGTTTTAAGCCATTTTACTCTCCTAGAGTCCAATAGAGCAGTTAGTTGGCATGTTCAAATACACAGCTCAAACCCCATTGTTATCCTGAAAAATGGATTTTGAGACACTCCTATAATAATCTGCCTATTGTTCCCTTAATCTCTTCTTCCTGAGGTAGAAGAGATTATTAAGGAAAATGCTAAAGGACACAGATATAGCCTGTAATTGATAATGTAATTGACAAAAGCCATATTATTTTATAAGTATCTTTTTATTAATGTAACTAATAATCTCTAACAAGGTATATTCTGAAAATAATAAACAGCAGAGATCATGTGCAAAATTGGTGGGTACTGAGTATGTGCCATATATGGTGACAGAAAGGTCAGTTAGATGATCAGAGATTCTGCCGATACACACATGCAGTTCCCAAACTTTCTCTATGCTCAGGGGTACATACTATGACCCAGCTCAAACCAAGCTACTGGAACTGACATATGAGAGGCAGTGACATGCTCAAGTGCCTTCCCACAATATCCCAATAGGAGTTGGGGTTTCCCTATGATAATAGGTGGCCTGGAGCCATTTTAAAGAGGACTCATAGAGCAAGGACAGAGATCTAAATGAAGCTGTCAGCTAGGGAGTTGACCCAGTCCTGATTATGCTAGAAATTCAACATTTCTTCACCCTGGCATAGGTGATCAGAGTGAGAGATAAAGCAAATCCCAGTAGCCCTTCCACATACACCTCTTTCAAGAGGTGTAACCTGTGTTTAAAAAAAGAAACAAATAGGGAATCGACTCTGGTCCGTCTTTTCTAACATATGAGTTTGGGGAATAAGATACAACTTCAACTATAGGACTTGGGTAACCTTACTGGCCCCAGCAAGGAAAGAGAAAGGAACAGAATCCATGAAAGGCTTCTTGTGGAGTATTTGTATGAAGAAGAACAGTGGTCAGGGGAGAAAGAAACTTTGAGAACATGACACCTCAGATGAAGGTGGATAGAGCTAAAGAGGGCTTTGTGGGGACTTGAATGGGAGGGTAACGCTCAAAGTTTTGGATAACTTAAATAATCTATGCTTTGGAAGCATATTGGAATTGAACCTGACCGTCAAACTTTTTGATGTTCACATATCACTAAGAAAAGCAGGTAATTTGATCTAACTCTGGTTTACAGGAAATTCCATGGGATCCAGGTGGGGGTGATTGTTTCTGGTAGAAATGTTTAACAAATGGGCTTTTTATCCTTAAAATATGTATAAAAGAAAATTGCAATGACAACTAACTGCTGTCAGCAAAGGAAAAGTTTTATAATAATTTAATACATACCAAAGTATTTTCAATGACAATCATGTCCCAGCTGTTTCATAGGACTACTGAACAAGTTTCCAGTATTCTCACCAACAGCACTTAAGAGACAATACTCATCACAAGAGGTATATACTATTCATAAAATAGGTGCATCCAAAATGTAAGAAATGTACGCATAACTGTATGCAATAATGGGGCAGATTCAAATGAACAGAACTGGCACAAACTCAAAAAAAGTTGAGCATCTGTTAATAGAGACATTTGTACAAATATGTCAGAAATCTCATTTAACTTAATGGGAATTTTTGTAATGCATCTTAGTAAACACTTTTTGTGCACAGTGATTGATGCCTGCTAAGAAAGCATTGGAAGCCAAGCAACAAGTATATTGTCATTGACAATATACTTTATTTTATCAGGGTTATATTTTGTTTTATATATTTATTTTCTTCCAGTTGCATTCAGCCACTATCACAATATCTTTAGGTGTATTTAAAATCATAGAATATCAGGATTGGAAGGGACCTCAGGAGGTCATCTAATCCAACCCCCTGCTCAAAGCAGGACCAATTCCCAACTAAATTATCCCAGCCACGGCTTTTGTCAAGCCTGACCTTAAAAACCTCTAAGGAAGGAGATTCCACCATCTCCCTAGGTAACCCATTCTAGTGCTTCACCACTCTATGAGTGAAAAAGTTTTTCCTAATATCCAACCTAAACCTCCCCCACTGCAACTTGAGACTATTACTCCTTGTTCTGTTATCAGGTACCACTGAGAACAGTCTAGATCCATCCTCTTTGGAACCCCCTTTCAAGTAGTTGAAAGCAGCTATCAAATCCCACTGCATTCTTCTCTTCTGCAGATTAAACAATCCCGGTTCCCTCAGCCTCTCCTCATAAATCAGGTGCTCCAGCCCCTTAATCATTTTTGTTGCTCTTGGCTGGACTCTTTCCAACTTTCCACATCCGTCTTGTAGTGTGGGGTTCAGAACTGGACACAGTACCCCAGATGAGGCCTCACTAATGTCGAAGAGAGGGGAATGATCACATCTCTCCATCTGCTGGCAATGCCCCTACTTATACAGACTAAAATGCCGTTAGCCTTCTTGGCAACAAAGGCACACTGTTGTCTCATATCCAGCCTCTCATCCACTGTAATCCCTAGGTCCTTTTCTGCAGAACTGCTTCCTCGCCATATGGTCTCTAGTCTGTAACAGTGAATGGGATTCTTCAATCCTAAGTGCAGGACTCTGCACTTGTCCGTGTTGAACTTCATCAAGTTTCTTTTGGCCCAATCTTCTAATTTGTCTAGGTCCCTCTGTATCCTATCCTTGCCCTCCAGCGTATCTACAACTCCTCCAAAAAGCAACATTAAAGATACAGTAATACCAAAAAAGAACAAAATCTCCCTAATTCTGACTCACCACTACATACATACAAATGTCCCACCCCACCTCACCCAACCTCCTCCTCCATCATGGCCTTAAATTACAGTTGGTAGGAATTTTTTTCCCCAGTAGAAAAATTCAACTTTTTGCCAAAAATACAGAAGCAAAGTTTTTAGTCTGAGACTGAAAAGTCAAAGTTTGGAAAGAGATTTCCAGGGCAGGAGGGGAGTGTTTTGTTAAAACCTCAATTTTCCAAAAATAGTTTTGACAAAATTTAGTCTGCCAGCCATACTTAATCTGCCCAGCCTAAACTCCCAGCCAGGTAGGTTAGACCCCAGCCCCTCTTCTGCTGTCCCCGCTTCCTCGCAGACGCAGCGCGCCACTCCTGCCAGTGCTGTGGCCTGCCACTCCTGCCGGGCAGCATGGTTGACATGGTTGGCTCCAGTCGAGTGGTGGGGCTGCGAGCTCCTGCTGCTCTGAGTGCCATGATGGGGGTGAGGGATCCAGTGGGACAGTCAGGGGACAGGGAGCAAGGGGCAGTTGGATGGGGTGGAGGTTCTGGGGGGCGGTCAGGGGATGGGGAACAGGGTTGGTTGTTGGTGTGGGAATCCCAAGGGGGCTGTCAGGGGACAGGCATGTGGATAGGGTTCGGAGCAGTCAGGGAACAGGAGGGGTTGGATGGGTCAGGGGTTCTGAGGAGGGCAGTCAAGATGTGAGAAGTGGGATGGGTCAATCGGGGCAGGCTTTTGGGAGAGGCACAGCCTTCCCTATTCAGCCCTCTATACAGTTTTGTAATGTCGATGTGGCCCTTGGGCCAACATATTTTCCCACCCCTGCACTAGCAGCATTAAGGTCTTATATCTTGGTATCTAGACAGAATAAAAACACCTGCTCTATCCCAAAGGGAAGCCGGGATTTCTTGCTTTCCTGTGATGTATTCCATTAATTTACTGTTTATTATCACAAACATTTGTTTGGTATTCATCACTGTGATAACAGAGAGATATACAAAGATTAAAGTTTTAACATTTAAGATTTCATCACAAAAGTGAAAATGATATATTCCATTGCTATCTGCTGTTCTTCCAGTGGAACAAGAAATCTGGATTTAAGGACAGATTCAAAGCACACTGAAGTCACAGGGGGAAAAGGGCCAGGGGAGGGAGTTTCCTGTGTCTTTAATTGGGTTTGGATTATGCTCTTATTCACTTAAATGCCATCTTTTTCAACCCTGATAGAAAACAAAAGTTGTAAACCTTAAAATTGTATCTTAATTTATAAATCTGATAGATATTTTAGAGGTTTAAAAATAGTTCTTGTTTTTGTGTCTTCCCATGTGCACAAGCTAAACTAATCAACCCTTTTTGCTATAATACTTTTACAGACATAAAGGTGTTTTAAAGGATCATCATGGCAACTCATTTCCTAGAAACCTGAATGTAAATAAAAAGTTTTTAGCATACACATTATTTGGTTTGCATTTTATTGCATTTTCAAATGCAACAGTGAGGCATATCTTGAAGCATAAATGTAATCCAAGTTCGCAAGAGGAAAAGTCTGCCAATTTCATTCCTTATCATTCTAAAAATGATCAGCTTACATCGGTGCATCCGTTTCAGCCTGGCTTCCATTCAGACAGGAAGCAGCTTTGCTTTGATGAAGACAGCTCATTTTACCTTGTGTGTCCATGGTTTTAAAGCCTGGCACAAGACAAAGTGATAAGATTTTCCACTGGGGAAGAGTAGAATATAAGACATTGTGTTCCTTTAAATATGCTTGTAGGATATTTTCTGAACTAGATCAGAAAGCTTCAAAGTGAAGTCCATTTTACTCTTTACTGTTAAAAGAAATTAAATTCTAACTAGATTTGTTGCAATAAAACCAAACTTCACTTGACACAACAAAAAACCCCAAAATTCTGGAACTGGAATTCTGTACATTTTAATGCAAGGAATTAGTTAGTTCCCTGTATTTAGTATTTAAATTGCAGTATTTATGAATATTGAATCTTAGAACCAAACTTCAGCTTCTGAAATTCTGCATACAAGATTTAAATGTTAAAATAAACATTGCCTGGAAATGCGCACGCACACAAGAAATTGAAGTTATATTTTTGTTGAGAAATATAGGGTACTAATTGAAATAATTTGGTGACCCTGCAACAAGGTTGACAGGTACTGTGAATGTTTAATTATTCACTCTGTTCCCATCTGTTGCAGTAAACTGGGATTAGCTCATCAGTACAGTAGTTTAAAAACTGAACACTATCAGATCTACATGGATGTTTTTTCGATTCCTGGTGCCTTATGTTGGAGTATGATAGGATATGAATTTTGTTTAATTAATTACTTAACATTATAAAACTAAGATGAAACAGAAATGATCTAATGTACTAAAGAACTGAGGAAGAGGCAAACCAGTTCAGAAGCAATAATATTTCGGATACGTATCAATTATTTTATATCATTGACTTTTCACATCCATGATATTGTTGTAGAAAAAAAGGGGCAACAACAAAAAATTTCAGCCCTCATTGGGAGTAGTATTGGACCATAAGAAATTATTATTATACATTATTTAATATGTTTATAGAACATAATAAACCAGCACAAAACAGCTTCTATAGTACCTCACTGGTTACTTAGAAGTCTAAACCACGCAGTTCCCTTAAAGTGCCCAGCCTCAGGCCTCCATCCAGACACCTGACAGATATGATGATGATTCCTGAAAATCTTACTTCATCATATAAAAGAAAAGGTTCTTCCAATCCCAAAGGATCAGCCACATATCCAGGTTCAATTATAATTAGATCTTACCCAAAATACACACTATAGCCAATTGTTATTAACTAAGCTAAAATTTATTAGAAAAAAAAAAAAGAGTGTTGGTTAAAAGATCAGTACACATACAGACTTGAATTCAGTTCTTGAAGTTCAGATACATAGTAGAGGTGATCTTATAGTTGCCAAAAGTCCTTTTAGATATAGTCCAGAAGTTATAATCCAGTGTCCAGATTCAGGGTGGCTCCAGTCAACGACTGGGGATCTCAATCCTCATGGCTTAAGGTTTCCTCCTCTTGAAACCCAAAGCAAATCTGAGATGAAGGATCGTGTCCCAGGCTTCTTATACATTTCCAGCAGCCTTTTGGCCTGAGAAAACAATAGGCTTAATTCCTTCTCTCAAACATCCTGGCAATTAGCACAGAGTAATTTATTCATTAAACAGTTCAGATACAGATTACCACAACCTTCAAAGAGACACATAGACAATAATACTATTTCACTTAAGTATCATCTTAAATGCTAATATTCCTTTTTTGATCTTTGAATTAAAAATTTAGCAATAGACAAGACTTGTTCACTTACATCACAAGACCTGAGCAAACACCTTCCCTTCTACCTCTAACAATGCAGACTTGCATTTCAAAGCTCTATTCATTTACATATCTTGCTAACCAATTCTTAAGGTTCACCCATGGGTCAGGTCAGTCAGTGAGGTGAGTTAATTAACTCTTTCTGGCCCTGTCACCTTTCAATGAGATATTATATTATACTCATAACATCACAGGAAGGAAGCATTAGATAGTGTGACAAAGTTCCTCCTCTACCTTGGTGGGTCCTGTGCTTATTGGCAGATTTGCTCACCTCAGTGATCTTCCCCACAATCTGGGTCAACTCCTCCTGTGTTGGATCAGGAGTTGCAAGGTTTGGGGGGAACCCAGGCCCACCCTCTACTCCAGGTTCCAGCCCAGGGCCCTGTGGATTGCAGCTATCCATAGTGCCTCTTGTAACAGCTGCATGAAGCTACAACTCCCTGGGCTACTTCCCCATGGCCTCCTCCAAACACCTTCTTTATCCTCACCACAGGATCTTCCTACTGGTGTCTGATAACACTTGTACTTTAGTCCTCCAGCAGCACAGCCTCTCACTCTCAGCTCCTTGTACCTCTTGACACACACACACACACACACACACACACACACACACACACACACACACACACACACACACACACACACACACACACACACACACACACACACACACACACACACACACACACACACACACACACACACACACACACACACACACACACACACACACTTCCTCTCCTCTCCTCAGCTCCCCACTGCCTGACTGGGGGTGAGCTCCTTTTTAAACCCAGATGCCTTGATTAGCCTGCCCTGATTGGCTGCAGGTGTTCTATTCAGCTTATCTGCCTTAATTGGCTCTAGCAGATTCCTGATTACTTTACTGCAGCCCCTGCTCTGGTCCCTCAGGGAGCAGAAGCCTGCTTCTCCTGGGGCCAGAAATCTCTCTTCTGCCACTCTGCTGTAGAGGAAGGAGGGAGAGGGCTGCTGCTGCTGCTGCTGCTGTTCCTGCTGGGCATTGGGCCCTCGCTGCTGCTGTTTCTGCTGCTGTTCCTGCTCCTGCTGCTTCCCTGGCTGGGCTAGACACCACCACCTACCCCTCTCTCTGCTGTCTGTTTGCTGGCTGGCTGGTGGTTCCCCCCCCCACCTCAGTTACTGCTGTTATTCCACCTACAGCCCCTTGGGGGGGGGCTGCTGGCCTGCTTCCCAGAGAAGAGGGGAGTAAGGGACCCCAGCTCTTGTTGCTGAGACCACCACCCTCTGAGCGGGGTCCCTCCTGCCTGGACGCCAGACCACCACCACCTGGAGCTGCTGGGCCTACTGTGGCTGTTGCTGGGGAGCTGTTGGTGCCCGGAGGAGGAGAGGAAGGAGAAGAGGACCACCCGCTGCTGGAGACAGTATGAAGACCACTGTGGAGGGGGCTTTTCTGGACTGAGTCTTTTTCAAACTGTGCTCTTGTGGTGGGGGTTTGGACTCTGTCCGCTGGGGCACCGGGGGTGTGGCGTGGAGCCTGTCCCCAGTCCATCTGTGTCCCCCTTCGCCCCCACCACCATCGTTGCCCCCTCCACCACCCCCGCTGGCTGTTTTCCTTCTGCTTTGGACTCCTGCCTCTGGGACTGAGCTGCTCGCCTGGCTCACCACGCCCACTTCCACCATTTGGGCCTGCAGCAGCAGCAGCCAACCATTGACTTTTTGGCACAAGTGCCTGTGGGTGCACCACCTCCCCCCTCATACTGGACTGACCCCCTGCCCTTTGCCACATTTGTCCACCCCACCTATTTCCCTCTGTTGCCTGATAGTTCTGCCCCGGCCCTGTAGCTGTCCCCGTGGTCCCTCTACCCCAATCTCAGCTCGCCCTTTCCCCCCACCCTGTGCTCCCCCAGCCCTGATCGGTTCCCCCCCATGCGCCCACGCCCCCTCTCAGGCGCTTGTGCCCTTCCCCATTTGGTTCCCCCTTGTTCACTGCACACCCCCCTCTGCCGTTGCCCCCCCGCTCCCCTAGTGCAACTGGAGGAGCCGGAACCCCCCTCTGCGTTGGTGCCCTGCAACAATCCCACCCTTAGTCCTTGGTTGCTCCCTACGCCCCTTTAGCCTTCCCCTTCTGGCGCCCTCCTCCCCTGCCTGCAGCCTAGCGGGGAAGGGTGGCCGCCTCCTCTCCCTCCCCTCCCCTTGCTGTTTGTCCCCCTCCCCGCTCTCGTTATGGCGGGGGATGCGGCGGGGGAGACCCCTCGCGATGCTCCCACTACCCCTCCTCCACCTGCCCCCGTGTCCACTGCCCAAGCCTCTACCTCGACCGCCGCTGCCGATCCACCTACCACCGCCCCTGCTGGGGCACCGGCGGCGGTGAGTACTGGGGAGACCTCCGTTGCTGCCACTTCTCTCGCCCCTTCTGATTCGGGGGGAGCCCCCCCAGCCGGTGGGAAGGGTCGGGGTGGGAAGAAGGGTAAGGGCCCCGCTAGAAAGGCCAGGCCCTCCATGGCGGAGACTGCCCCCGCTGCCGCAGCCCCGCTACCGGCTGCGGCATCCCTCCCCGCTATTCCCTCCACCAGCTCTGCAGGTGTCCCTCCCCCGGCCCCCAGGGCGTACGCCCAGGTGGCGGCGGCCCCCCCGCCTGCTGCTGCTCCTCCGACCGCTGCTTCCGCCAACATCTACAGCGGCCGGGGCCCCTTTCCCACTTTGACCAGGAAGCACGGTGTCCGTTGCCTCCTGGTGCCCGCCTCGCCCCACGTGGAGACCTACGTGCGGGCGTTGGCCAGGGTAGTGGGGCCCACGGCCATCGTGGCGGCCTCCAAAATGTACGGGAAGGTGGTCTTCTTCCTGGCATCGGAGGCTGCCGCCCAGGAGGCGGTAGAGACGGGCCTGGTGGTGGGGGGCGTGTTCGTCCCCCTGGAGCCGTTAGAAGACCTGGGGGTCCGCTTGATCTTGACCTCCGTCCCTCTCTTCCTGCCCAATGCCGCCCTGCTGCCCGCCCTTTCTGCCCTGGGACGCCCCGTCTCTGTCATCAGCCCTCTCCCCTTGGGCTGCAAGGATCCCGCCCTCCGTCATGTTCTCTCGTTCCGTCGGCAAGTGCAGCTTCAACTGCCGCCGGCGGCGCGTGGCGGAGAGGCACTCGAGGGGTCTTTTCTGGTCCCTTACCAGGGAGCCCACTACCGGGTGCATTATTCAACGGGGGAGGCCCGGTGCTACCTCTGCCGGGCGATGGGGCACGTCCGGAGGGACTGTCCCTTGGCCCAGCACGGAGGAGCATCCGGGACCCCCGAGCCCCGGCACGGCGCCGGCCCTGTCATCGCCGGTCCCCCTAGCTGCCCGGCACCTGAAGCTGCCCCTCTTCCTCCTTCTCGGTCCACCTCTGTGGAGGAGGGTGTGGCGGGGCTACCGCCGGCCGTGGGAGAGGGCTCGTCCCAGGGGGAATCCTCCCCGGTTTCTGCTGTCCCACCACTGCCTCCTCGAGTCCCTGAGCCATTGCCCTTACCCCCCGAGCCGACCCCTGTTAGCCAGCCCCCAGATGATGCCATGGAGGGCTGGTCCTTAGTGCAGGGGAAGCGGGGCAAGCGGAAGGCTCGAGTTTCTTTACATACTTCGGATTCGGAGGCCCCTCGGAAGAGCAGGAAGGGGGGCACCGATGTCGAGTCTTCCGCCTTGTCCCCTGATGACTCCCAGTTTGTGGTGCCGGCTGGGGATGCCGTGGCAGCACCGGAAGGTGACACCGCCCCTCCTCCGGGGTCCCTTCCTGTGGATGCCCCCGAGGGAGCCTCTCTCGCCCCCTTCCCACTTGACGCCTCTGAGAGTGCCGCGGTGGGTATCGCCTCGGGTGCTGGCGGGGAGGGCCCTGGGGTGGTGGACGGTGATCTCCCTCCCATCTACGCGGAGATCGAGGCCCTGGGCTTGACCCCGGTCACGCAGAGGGAGGACGACCCTCTGCCGGCGGGCCTCGATCTGGGCGACCTCACTGCATCCCCCCTGTCCCTGGGTTCCCTTCCCCTACCCGCTGTTTCTGCTCCCACCTCTGAGGGTCCCCTGGAATGTTCTATCGACCTGGCTGCGGGTGGCACTCTGTTGACGGCCGCTGAGGCGATGGCCAGTGCCCCGCTGCCGGGACCCGCTTCCCAGGGGGTGTCCCTCTTGGGTGTGGAGGACCCGCCCTCCTTCCCCAGCGGGGACCCCATTGACCACCATCTCTCTCTGGATGCCGAGGCTGCCGCACATGCCACAGTGGCTGAGCCCGGCATCGTTGGGGGTCCCCTGCCCACTTCCCAGATCCTTGAGCCTGGCCAGGAGGAGCCACCTTCCGGCGTCTCACCTATGGAGGCTCCGGATTCTGCTTCCACCTCCTTCCCGGATTCTCTCCCTGATCCACGCCCTACTCCTGTTGGCCCTGTCCTTATCCCCCCCACTTCCTGTGATATCAGTGCCGCCCCTGGCAATCCCTCCCAGGGAGCGGGTTCACTAGTTCTTTCCTGTCCCGACCCCCCAGGGGCTGCTGTTCCCCTTCCACCGCCCCTTCTTGATTCTGGGAGCGGGGCGGGTCGTGTGGCGTCGGTCCATCTGCTGCCACGTTGGGGATCTGCCCCCTGCCTACCCGCCTCAGTGGGCCACGGGGCTGTGACAGGGGCCCCACTGGGGGCCAGTCATCAATCAGTGACCCCACCCCCCCATGCGCTGAGGGAGGAGCTGCGGGAGTTCCTCGAGGACGTCCGTGGCTCCCGGAACAAAGTCCATCTTGCGCTCCAGCGGTGGGGGGATTTCCATCAGGTCCTCCGGGCCGCGAGGGCCCTCATGGGGGAGGGTAGGAGGACCGGGAAGCAGACCGCCGCGGCCTACCGGCGGGTCCGTGTCTTCCGTGACTCCTTACTCATCTTCGGGGTTGGTCACGGATTGCTGCGCGGCCTGCCGGAGGCCGTGGGCGTGTCTGCCAGCGAGGATCACCCCCAGCCCTCCTCATGGCGCCGATCATCCTTGCCACCTTAAACACCCGAGGCTGTAGGATGGGTCTCCGCAGGAGCCAGGTGCTCTCCTTCCTCCGGGAGGGGGGGTACTCTGTGGTTTTCCTGCAGGAGACCCATACGGATCCTGCCGCTGAAGCTAGCTGGCGGCTGGAGTGGGGGGACGGGGCCTACTTTAGCCACTTCTCTGTCTGCGCGGCTGGAGTGGCGACCCTGTTCTCCCCCGACCTACGGCCCGAGGTGCTAGGGGTCGCCGAGGCTGTGCCGGGTCGCCTGCTGCACCTCCGGGTCCGTGTGGAGGGGCTTGTGGTTAATCTCGTCAACGTTTACGCCCCGACATCGGCCCCGGAGAGGCTACATTTTTATCAGCGGGCGTCCGCCTTCCTTGGCTCCCTGGATCCTCGTGAGTGCCTGGTCCTGGGAGGGGATTTTAACACCACCCTCGAGGAACGGGACCGCTCGGGGACCGAGCAGTGCCCGGCAGCTGCGGACGTCCTCCGGGAGATTGTCGACCGCCACTCCCTGGTGGACGTCTGGCGCGACCACCACCCAGACGACGTCTCGACGTTCACCTTCGTCCGGGTGGAGGCCCATCGGTCGTGCCACTCCCGGCTGGACCGTATTTACCTGTCACGTTTCCACCTTTCACGGGCCCACTCCTCCAGCGTTCGGCCGGCCCCCTTTTCGGATCACCACCTTGCCACCGTGACGGCCTCTCTCTGCGCGGAGAGGCCGGGGCCGGCCTATTGGCACTTTAATAATAGTTTGCTGGAGGATGCGGGCTTTGTGGCGTCCTTCCGGGAGTTCTGGCTGGCCTGGCGAGGGCAGAGGCGCGCCTTTTCCTCGGTGCGGCGGTGGTGGGATCTGGGGAAGGTGCGCGCCCGGCTCTTCTGCCGTGACTACACTCGGGGTGCCAGCCGACGGAGGGATGCGGCGATAGGGCAGTTGGAGCGGGAGGTCTTGGAGCTGGAGAGGCGTCTGGCCGCCAGCCCCGAGGATCCATCCCTCTGCGGAGCGTGCCGGGAGAAGCGGGAGGAGCTCCGAGCCCTCGAAGACCATCGGGCCCGGGGTGCTTTTGTTCGATCCCGCATCCACCTCCTTCGGGAGATGGATCGCGGCTCCCGCTTCTTCTACGCCCTGGAGAAAAGGAGGGGGGCCAAGAAGCACGTCACCTGCCTCCTGGCGGAGGACGGCACCCCCCTCACGGATCCGGCGGAGATGTGCCAGAGGGCCAGGGCCTTCTACGCCACTCTTTTCTCCCCGGATCCGACCGATCCTAACGCTTGCAGAGTGCTCTGGGACGGGCTCCCGACGGTCAGCACGGGCGACCGGGACCGGCTAGAGCTGCCTCTCACTCTGGCCGAGTTCTCGGAGGCCCTCCGTCACATGCCCACCAATAAATCTCCGGGCTTGGACGGGCTGACCGTGGAGTTCTACCGCGTGTTCTGGGACGTCCTCGGCCCAGACTTGGTCACCGTCTGGGCCGAGGCTTTGCAGAGCGGGGTCCTCCCTCTCTCGTGCAGGCGAGCCGTGCTGGCCTTATTGCCGAAGAGGGGGGACCTCCGCGACTTACGGAATTGGCGTCCCGTCTCGCTCCTCAGCACGGACTACAAAATTGTTGCGAAGGCCATCTCGATGCGGCTAGGGTCCGTGCTGGCGGACGTGGTCCATCCAGACCAGACCTACACCGTCCCGGGCCGCACCATCTTTGATAACTTGTATCTGGTCCGGGACCTTCTGGAATTGGGGTGTAGGGATGGTCTGTCGTTCGCCCTCTTGTCCCTGGATCAGGAGAAGGCGTTCGACCGGATGGATCACGGGTATCTCCTGGGCACTCTGCGAGCGTTCGGCTTCGGACCCCTGTTTGTGGGTTTTCTCCAGGTGCTGTACGCTTCTGCGGAGTGTCTGGTCAGGCTCAACTGGACCCTGACCGAGCCGGTCAGCTTCGGGCGGGGAGTGCGGCAGGGGTGCCCCCTCTCGGGCCAGCTGTACACTCTGGCGATCGAGCCCTTCCTCTGTCTCCTCCGCAAGAGGTTGACGGGGTTGGTGCTTCGGGAGCTGGGGCTGCGGCTGGTCCTGTCGGCATACGCCGACGATGTGCTCCTCGTGGTCCAGGACCCGGGCGACTTGGCGCGGGTGGAGGCTTGCCAGGCTGTGTACTCGGCGGCCTCCTCCGCCCGGGTCAACTGGGTCAAGAGCTCTGGCCTGGTGGTCGGGGACGGGTGGCAGGCGAGCTCCCTCCCACCTGCGCTTCAGGCCATCAGGTGGAGCGCGGGTCCGCTGCTCTATCTCGGCGTTTACCTTTCTGCCACGCATCCGTCTCCGCCGGAGAACTGGCAGGATTTGCAGGGCAGGGTGACGGAGCGGCTCCGGAAATGGACAGGACTACTCCGGTGCCTCTCCCTTCGGGGGAGGGCACTGGTGCTTAATCAACTGGTCCTGTCCATGCTCTGGTACCGACTCAACACCCTGGTCCCGGCCCCGGGTTTCCTGGCCAACCTCCGGACTGTGATTCTGGAGTTCTTTTGGCCAGGGACGCACTGGGTCTCTGCAGGGGTCCTCCACCTGCCCCTGGAGGAGGGGGGGCAGGGCCTGAAGTGCTTACGCGCTCAGGTCCATGTCTTCCGCCTCCAGGCCCTGCAGAGGCTCCTGTTTGGTGCGGGTAGTCCGGCGTGGAGCGTATTGGCGCACGCCTTCCTCCGCCGCTTTCGAGGGCTCCGATACGACCGGCAGCTCTTTTACCTCCATCCGAGAGGTCTTCCGCGAGACCTCTCCGGGCTGCCGGTCTTCTACCAAGACCTCCTCCGGACCTGGAAGCTCTTTTCAACGACCAGGTCCGTGGCGGCCACCGTGGGGGTTGACCTCCTCGCGGAGCCCCTGCTACACAATCCCCAGCTTCGTGTGCAGGTGGCGGAGTCCCCCACGGTGTGCCAGAGGTTGGTCTCGGCGGGAGTCACCAGGGTCGGAGACCTCCTGGACTACGACCGGGGAGACTGGCTGGATCCCCTGACGCTCGCTCAGCGCATGGGGCTCTCCAGACCTCGTACTCCCCAGCGCGTACTTCAGGAGGTGAAGGCCGCTTTACTGCCCGCTGCTCGGGCTTACCTCGACCGGGTCCTGCGAGAGGGCACGCCCCGCCCACCCTCCACCCCAGGCCCCGTGGACATTTTTATCGGGCCCCTGCCCCGTGGACCCAATCGGCCCCCTCACCCTTTCACTGCCAGCCGGCTGCATGATCTGCAGCCGGTTTTGTTCCAGACCGCGCCACGGAAACATCTGTACTCGCTCGTGCTCCATACCCTTCACTACCTCACCCTCGCATCCCGCCCCGATACCAAATGGCGGGACCTCCTGCCGCCTCTCGAGGGTGAGGAGCCCCGGTGGGCCAGCTTGTACTCTGCCCTGGTCCCGAGGCCCGCCGGGGATATCAGTTGGAGGCTCCTTCACGGAGCCGTGAGCACGGGCGTGTACTTGGCGCGGTTCACATCTGTCCCTAGCACCTGCCCTTTCTGTGGGGAGAAGGAGACCTTGGCGCACGTTTATTTGGAGTGCGCCAGGTTGCAGCCCCTGTTCCGGCTCCTCCTGAATATTTTCCTGCATTTTTGGTTGCACTTTTCCCCTCACCTTTTTATCTACACGCTCCCCATCCGTGGCCCCACGAAGTCGCGGGATCTCCTTCTCAACCTCCTCTTGGCCCTGGCCAAACTGGCCATCTACAACACCAGGGAGAGGAGGTTGGCCGACGGGATTTCCTGCGACTGTAGGGCCTATTTCCGTTCCTCCGTCTGCTCACGCATCCGGGCTGAGTTCCTCTGGGCGGCGTCCACTGGCTCCCTTGACGCCTTCGAGGAGCAGTGGGCGTTGTCCGGGGTTCTCTGCTCGGTGTCCCCATCGGGTTCCCTTCGTTTAGCCCTATGACCTCACTCCCGATCCTGTTTTTTTCATTAGTTGTCCCCCGTAATTATTTGGTGTCCCAGACCTGTGGGTCCTCCCCTTAGGCTGGGGGAGGCCCTTTAGAAGTGGGCGGGCTTCGCCCGCCCACCCCCGCTGGATGCCAATAGGCCACTCTGCTGTAGAGGAAGGAGAGAGAGGGCTGCTGCTGCTGCTGTTCCTGCTGGGCGCTGGGCCCTCGCTGCTGCTGTTTCTGCTGCTGTTCCTGCTCCTGCTGCTTCCCTGGCTGGGCTAGACACCACCACCTACCCCTTTCTCTGCTGTCTGTTTGCTGGCTGGCTGGCTGGTGGCTCCCCCCCCACACCTCAGTTACTGCTGTTATTCCACCTACAGCCCCTTGGGGGGGGCTGCTGGCCTGCTTCCCAGAGAAGAGGGGAATAAGGGACCCCAGCTCTTGTTGCTGAGACCACCACCCTCTGAGCGGGGTCCCTCCTGCCTGGACGCCAGACCACCACCACCTGGAGCTGCTGGGCCTACTGTGGCTGTTGCTGGGGAGCCGTTGGTGCCCGGAGGAGGAGAGGAAGGAGAAGAGGACCACCCGCTGCTGGAGACAGTATGCAGACCACTGTGGAGGGGGCTTTTCTGGACTGAGTCTTTTTCAAACTGTGCTCTTGTGGTGGGGGTTTGGACTGTGTCCGCTGGGGCACCGGGGGTGTGGCGTGGAGCCTGTCCCCAGTCCATCCGTGTCCCCCTTCGCCCCCACCACCATCGTTGCCCCCTCCACCATCCCCGCTGGCTGTTTTCCTTCTGCTTTGGACTCCTGCCTCTGGGTCTGAGCTCCTCGCCTGGCTCACCACGCCCACTTCCACCATTTGGGCCTGCAGCAGCAGCAGCCAACCATTGACTTTTTTGGCAAAAGTGCCTGTGGGTGCACCGCCTCCCCCCTCTTACTGGACTGACCCCCTTCCCTCTGCCACTTTTGTCCACCCCACCTATTTCCCTCTGTTGCCTGATAGTTCTGCCCCGGCCCTGTAGCTGTCCCCGTGGTCCCTCTACCCCAATCTCAGCTCGCCCTTTCCCCCCACCCTGTGCTACCCCAGCCCTGATCGGTTCCCCCCCCTCGTGCGCCCACGCCCCCTCTCAGGTGCTTGTGCCCTTCCCCATTTGGTTTCCCCTTGTTCACTGCACTCCCCCCCTCTGCCGTTGCCCCCCCGCTCCCCTAGTGCAACTGGAGGAGCCGGAACCCCCCTCTGCGTTGGTGCCCTGCAACAATCCCACCCTTAGTCCTTGGTTGCTCCCTACGCCCCTTTAGCCTTCCCCTTCTGGCGCCCTCCTCCCCTGCCTACGGCCTAGTGGGGAAGGGTGGCCGTCTCCTCTCCTTCCCCTCCCCTCGCTGTTTGTCCCCCTCCCCGCTCTCGTTATGGCGGGGGATGCGGCGGGGGAGACCCCTCGCGATGCTCCCACTACCCCTCCTCCACCTGCCCCCGTGTCCACTGCCCGAGCCTCTACCTCGACCGCCGCTGCTGATCCACCTACCACCGCCCCTGCTGGGGCACTGGCAGCAGCGAGTACTGGGGAGACCTCCGTTGCTGCCACGTCTCTCGCCCCTTCTGATTCGGGGGGAGCCCCCCCAGCCGGTGGGAAGGGTCGGGGTGGGAAGAAGGGTAAGGGCCCCGCTAGAAAGGCCAGGCCCTCCATGGCGGAGACTGCCCCCGCTGCCGCAGCCCCACTACCGGCTGCGGCGTCCCTCCCCGCTGTTCCCTCCACCAGCTCTGCAGGTGTCCCTCCCCCGGCCCCCAGGGCTTACGCCCAGGTGGCGGCGGCCCCCCCGCCTGCCGCTGCTCCTCTGCCCGCTGCTTCTGCCACCATCTACAGCGGCCGGGGCCCCTTTCCCACTTTGACCAGGAAGCACGGCGTCCGTTGCCTCCTGGTGCCCGCCTCGCCCCACGTGGAGACCTACGTGCGGGCGTTGGCCAGGGTAGTGGGGCCCACGGCCATCGTGGCGGCCTCCAAAATGTACGGGAAGGTGGTCTTCTTCCTGGCATCGGAGGCTGCCGCCCAGGAGGCGGTAGAGACGGGCCTGGCGGTGGGGGGCGTGTTCGTCCCCCTGGAGCCGTTAGAAGACCTGGGGGTCCGCTTGATCTTGACCTCCGTCCCTCCCTTCCTGCCCAATGCCGCCCTGCTGCCCGCCCTTTCTGCCCTGGGACGCCCCATCTCTGTCATCAGCCCTCTCCCCTTGGGCTGCAAGGACCCCGCCCTCCGTCATGTTCTCTCGTTCCGCCGGCAAGTGCAGCTTCAACTGCCGCCGGCGGCGCGTGGCGGAGAGGCGCTCGAGGGGTCCTTTCTGGTCCCTTACCAGGGAGCCCACTACCGGGTGCATTACTCGACGGGGGAGGCCCGGTGCTACCTCTGCCGGGCGATGGGGCACGTCCGGAGGGACTGTCCCTTGGCCCAGCACGGAGGAGCGTCCGGGACCCCCGAGCCCCGGCAAGGCGCCGGCCCTGTCATCGCCGGTGCCCCTGGCTGCCTAGCACCCGAAGCTGCCCCTCCTCCTTCTTCTCGGTCCACCTCTGTGGAGGAGGGTGTGGCGGGGCTATCGCCGGCCGTGGGAGAGGGCTCGTCCCAGGGGGAATCCTCCCCGGTTTCTGCTGTCCCACCACTGCCTCCTCGAGTCCCCGAGCCATTGCCCTTGCCCCCCGAGCCGACCCCTGTTAGCCAGCCCCCAGATGATGCCATGGAGGGCTGGTCCTTCGTGGAGGGGAAGCGGGGCAAGCGGAAGGCTCGAGTTTCTTTCCATGCTTCGGATTCGGAGGCCCCCCGGAAGAGCAGGAAGGGGGGCGCCGATGTCGAGTCTTCCGCCTTGTCCCCTGATGACTCCCAGTTTGTGGTGCCGGCTGGGGATGCCGTGGCAGCACCGGAAGGTGACACCGCCCCTCCTCCGGGGTCCCTTCCCGTGGAAGCCCCCGAGGGAGCCTCTCTCGCCCCCTTCTCACTTGGCGCCTCTGCGAGCGCCGCGGTGGGTATCGCCTCGGGTGCTGGCAGGGAGGGCCCTGGGGTGGTGGACTGTGATCTCCCTCCCATCTACGCAGAAATCGAGGCCCTGGGTTTGACCCCGGTCACGCAGGGGGAGGACGACCCTCTGCCGGCGGGCCTCGATCTGGGTGACCTCACTACATCCCCCCTGTCCCTGGGTTCCCTTCCCCTGCCCGCTGTTTCTGCTCCCACCTCTGAGGGTCCCCTGGACTCTTCCCTCGACTCGGCTGTGGGTGGCACTCTGTTGGCAGCTGCCGAGCCCCTCGGGGCGACGGCCAGTGCCCCGCTGCCGAGACCTGCTTCCCAGGGGGTGTCCCTCTTTGGTGTGGAGGACCCGCCCTCCTTCCCCAGCGGGGACCCCATTGACCACCATCTCTCTCTGGGTGCCGAGGCTGCCGCACGTGCCACAGTGGCTGAGCCCGGCATCGTTCGGGGTCCCCTGCCAGCTTCCCAGATCCTTGACCCTGGCCAGGAGGAGCCACCTTCTGGCGTCTCACCTGTGGAGGCTCCGGATCCTGCCTCTACCTCCTTCCCGGATTCTCTCCCTGATCCCCGCCCTACTCCTGTCGGCCCTGTCCTTGTCCCCCCCGCTTCCTGTGATGCCAGTGCCGCCCCTGGCAGTACCTCCCAGGGAGCGGGTTCACTAGCTCTTTCCTGTCCCGACCCCCCAGGGGCTGCTGTTCTCCTTCCACCACCCCTTCTTGACTCTGAGAGCGGGGCGGGTCGTGTGGCGTCGGTCCATCTGCTGCCACGTTGGGGATCTGCCCCCTGCCTGCCCGCCTTGGTGGGCCACGGGGCTGTGACGGGGGCCCCACTGGGGGCCAGTCCTCGATCAGTGACCCCACCCCCCCATGTGCTGAGGGAGGAGCTGCGGGAGTTCCTTGAGGACGTCCGTGGCTCCCGGAACAAAGTCCATCTTGCGCTCCAGCGGTGGGGGGATTTCCATCAGGTCCTCCGGGCCGCAAGGGCCCTCATGGGGGAGGGTAGGAGGACCGGGAAGCAGGCCGCCGTGGTCTACCGGCGGGTCCGTGCCTTCCGTGACTCCTTGCTTACCTTCGGGGTTGGTCACGGATTGCTGCGTGGCCTGCCGGAAGCCGTGGGCGTGTCTGCCAGCGAGGATCCCCCCCAGCCCTCCTCATGGCGCCGATCGTCCTTGCCACCTTGAACACCCGAGGCTGTAGGATGGGTCTCCGCAGGAGCCAGGTGCTCTCCTTCCTCCGGGAGGGGGGGTACTCTGTGGTTTTCCTGCAGGAGACCCATACGGATCCGGCCGCTGAAGCTAGCTGGCGGCTGGAGTGGGGGGATGGGGCCTACTTTAGCCATTTCTCTGTCTGCGCGGCTGGAGTGGCGACCCTGTTCTCCCCCGACCTACGGCACGAGGTGCTAGGGGTCGCCGAGGCTGTGCCGGGTCGCCTGCTGCACCTCCGGGTTCGCATGGAGGGGCTTGTGGTTCATCTCGTCAACGTTTACGCCCCGACATCGGGCCCGGAGAGACTACGTTTTTATCAGCAGGCATCCGCCTTCCTTGGCTCCCTGGACCCTCGTGAGTGCCTGGTCCTGGGAGGGGATTTTAACACCACCCTCGAGGAACGGGACCGCTCGGGGACCGAGCAGTGCCCGGCAGCTGCGGACGTCCTCCGGGAGATTGTCGACCGCCACTCCCTGGTGGACGTCTGGCGCGACCACCACCCAGACGACGTCTCGACGTTCACCTTCGTCCGGGTGGAGGCCCATCGGTCGTGCCACTCCCGGCTGGACCGTATTTACCTGTCACGTTTCCACCTTTCACGGGCCCACTCCTCCAGCGTTCGGCCGGCCCCCTTTTCGGATCACCATCTTGCCACCGTGACGGCCTCTCTCTGCGCGGAGAGGCCGGGGCCGGCCTATTGGCACTTTAATAATAGTTTGCTGGAGGATGTGGGCTTTGTGGCGTCCTTCCGGGAGTTCTGGCTGGCCTGGCGAGGGCAGAGGCGCGCCTTTTCCTCGGCGCGGCGGTGGTGGGATCTGGGGAAGGTGCGCGCCCGGCTCTTCTGCCGTGACTACACTCGGGGTGCCAGCCGACGGAGGGATGCGGCGATAGGGCAGTTGGAGCGGGAGGTCTTGGAGCTGGAGAGGCGTCTGGCCGCCAGCCCCGAGGATCCATCCCTCTGCGGAGCGTGCCGGGAGAAGCGGGAGGAGCTCCGGGCTCTCGAAGACCATCGGGCCCGGGGTGCTTTTGTTCGATCCCGCATCCACCTCCTTCGGAAGATGGATCGCGGCTCCCGCTTCTTCTACGCCCTGGAGAAAAGGAGGGGGGCCGAGAAGCACGTCACCTGCCTCCTGGCGGAGGACGGCACCCCCTCACGGATCCGGCGGAGATGTGCCAGAGGGCCAGGGCCTTCTACGCCACTCTTTTCTCCCCGGATCCGACCGATCCTAACGCTTGCAGAGTGCTCTGGGACGGGCTCCCGACGGTCAGCACGGGCGACCGGGACCGGCTAGAGCTGCCTCTCACTCTGGCCGAGTTCTCGGAGGCCCTCCGTCGCATGCCCACCAATAAATCTCCGGGCTTGGACGGGCTGACCGTGGAGTTCTACCGCGTGTTCTGGGACGTCCTCGGCCCAGATCTGGTCACTGTCTGGGCCGAGGCTTTGCAGAGCGGGGTCCTCCCTCTCTCGTGCAGGCGAGCCGTGCTGGCCTTATTGCCGAAGAGGGGAGACCTCCGCGACTTACGGAATTGGCGTCCCGTCTCGCTCCTCAGCACGGACTACAAAATTGTTGCGAAGGCCATCTCGATGCGGCTAGGGTCCGTGCTGGCGGACGTGGTCCATCCAGACCAGACCTACACCGTCCCGGGCCGCACCATCTTTGATAACTTGTATCTAATCCGGGACCTTCTGGAATTGGGGTGTAGGATGGTCTGTCGTTCGCCCTCCTGTCCCTGGATCAGGAGAAGGCGTTCGACCGGATGGATCACGGGTATCTGCTGGGCACTCTGCGAGCGTTCGGCTTCGGACCCCTGTTTGTGGGTTTTCTGCAGGTGCTGTACGCTTCCGCGGAGTGTCTGGTCAGGCTCAACTGGACCCTGACCGAGCCGGTCAGCTTCGGGCGGGGAGTGCGGCAGGGGTGCCCCCTCTCGGGCCAGCTGTACGCTCTGGCGATCGAGCCCTTCCTCTGTCTCCTCCGCAAGAGGTTGACGGGGTTGGTGCTTCGGGAGCTGGGGCTGCGGCTGGTCCTGTCGGCATACGCCGACGATGTGCTCCTCGTGGTCCAGGACCCGGGCGACTTGGCGCGGGTGGAGGCTTGCCAGGCTGTGTACTCGGCGGCCTCCTCTGCCCGGGTCAACTGGGTCAAGAGCTCTGGCCTGGTGGTCGGGGACGGGTGGCAGGCGAGCTCCCTCCCACCTGCACTTCAGGCCATCAGGTGGAGCGCGGGTCCGCTGCTCTATCTCGGCGTTTACCTTTCTGCCACGCATCCGTCTCCGCCGGAGAACTGGCAGGATTTGCAGGGCAGGGTGACGGAGCGGCTCCGGAAATGGACAGGACTACTCCGGTGCCTCTCCCTTCGGGGGAGGGCACTGGTGCTTAATCAACTGGTCCTGTCCATGCTCTGTACCGACCTCAACATCCTGGTCCCGGCCCCGGGTTCCTGGCCAACCTCCGGACTGTGATTCTGGAGTTCTTTTGGCCAGGGACGCACTGGGTCTCTGCAGGGGTCCTCCACCTGCCCCTGGAGGAGGGGGGGGCAGGGACCTGAAGTGCTTACGCGCTCAGGT